>NC_140587.1:31200485-31854892 GCF_964204655.1 Triturus cristatus
TTTCGAAAACTTTCGCCCACCTGCAGGCGCAGGAGAGGCGGGAGGAAGGCGACGCCGTCCCGTCCGCCGCCCGCGCGGCGAGACGGCACGGGCGCCTCGTTCAAGGCTTCCCCTCTGGGAGTCAGACAGCACTGTCGTGGGGGGGAAAACATTGCCAGGCGCTCGGCCCGGGAACCCGCCCCCACCCACCCACCCGGGGGCGAGGGAGGGGGCTCCCAGAGCGACGGGAGCAGGCAGCCCCGCAGCCACCGGTCCCTCCCAGGGTAACCCGGGAGGGACCACACGAGTCTTCAAACCCCTCAGCCCGGCCACACGGGACCGGGTCGGACCGGGTACCTGGCAACGAGGGAGGGTCACTCCACCTGCACACCAGCCGTCCGTCGCCGGATCGGCCCCGAGCCGTGCCAGCAGAGGCTGGCAATCAGCCCACCACCACCCTCGCCTGGGTCGGAGGCAACGGAAGGGAAGAGCCAGGCGGCTCCCCATCCCGCACGCCTCCCACCAAGAGGAGCCGGGGTCCCCTGGCAGGCCGTCGGCCCCTGCTCTTCCAGGCCGCCCTGCCGCACGAGAAGGGCCGCTCCTCGGTCGCCCGAGACCCGGTCAGATCGGGCCGGGTCTCGGGACGCCTGGAGGGCCCAGCTAGGCCCGCAGGACACAAGAGTTCGCTCTCCTGCAATGGAATCAATAAGGAAGTTGGCACGGAAACTGCAAAGTACAAAGACAAGGTTTATTAACCCTTAAGGGTGGTCCTACAATCCATACAACACTCTTCAGTATTGCATAGAGTAGCACAAAGAACTTGCATACATGGTCCCCTTTTATACACAATAGAGGGGCTCATAAGTGGGTGGATACAACATGAGGCTGAGAATATTACCTTTTATGGTCATTTTCGATACTGAATCAATACATGGGCGGAGCTGACACACTCCTTGAGCCCGCGAAAACATGGTCAAGCAAGGCTAACTGATAACAGATGTGGTCAAGTCTGGGCATGCGCAAGACGGACAAAGGAGCTATTTATAGACGGTTACTAGGCAGACTACAAGAGCAACTAACACAGAGGTTGGACTCTTCTCGTGTTGAGCACGTGGAGACATGACAATACAAAATGGAGTCCGAACTTCAGTCAACATAACAGAAGAGACATGCTCTTAAAGGAAGGGAATTCATGTCTTCAGTAAATGCTTAATCACATCGTTGTTTCAATTTACAACAGACGACCCTTTCAGCATTTACTGAAGACATCCGGTTTGTTAGGATAATCATCATATATGTCAATTGTCATCATTTCTTCGACTTCTTTAGCTAAACGTTTCTGATGAGCGACATCGGCAATAGCTTTCTTATCGGGAATACAGAATGATACACATAAGGAACAGAGCAAGGGACCACATTGAACACAGATACAACAAGAAAACAGAACTGCTACAATGATACAAAGACCAATTAAGACCTTCCACCCCCAGGCAGTGATCAATGCCCAAAACCATCCAGAAAAGGACCAAGTGCCGTTTTCTGTATGGATTTCAGCCGCAATTTTATGCAATTTATTAATGGCATTATAAACTGATGGCGTATGATCAGGAATGAACACACAGCAACTACTTCCGATAATTTTACATGCTCCACCTCTGTCAGCTAGCATAACATCTAATACCATACGATTCTGTAATACAACGATTCTAGTAATTTGTAATTCTTCCGTAAGATTCCCAAGAGCAGCAGCGGCTTGATTCGTTACAGCCTCTACGACTCTTGTTAATCTTCGAACCTTCCTACTATTTAGGGCAGCTCCAACAAAGAAAAACGATCCTAAATTAAAATCAATATACTGTTGCAGACTGGTATCAGTCTGATCTACATCATCAATTGATAGAGTACGTTTATACCTATTTACAGTCACATTAGTCAATAATTTCAAATCCTTATGATAAGATGCTGGTGCTAGGAATACAGGAGGTAATAGGAATGCCACATAGCATACCCCAGACCAACCAGCCGGCAAGCGGTAATAACCTTTATTTCCACACACAAAGTATGTATTATGGGAGGCTAAAAAGGTGCTATTGTTCAACCCATCTATGTTCAAAACGGTAATACAATCACTAACGCCAACAGGAATAAAACCCACACTCTGGACACACAGGTCCGCTTGAGCTTGTGCCACTTGAATCACAAATTTGTCCTTTCCCACAGTGTCTCTAGTGTTCGTGAAGATATAGGGAATCGATTCATTGTCTGGTCGGTACTCTTCCCATTCCCAAATTGTCCCATTCGCTTGCGGATACCCATTTTTATCCTGGTGACATTCTTTGTTGAGTCTGAAGAGTAATCGTCCCACTGTCGGTTTCCGAGTGGCAAAAAGCAAAGTGTACCATGCTCTACAAGAGCCATTATGAGAGAAAGGAAGTGGTATGAATGGCGTTCCTCCTTTCTTCTGATGGGCTGGCATCATCCCACATATCCAACAGTTCGTAGCATTCGTAGCAACGTGGGTATGATGCAGCATCTGGATGAAAGTGTTATTCAAATAAGACTGTCGATGCTTCAACTCTTGATACGGTAATGTATAAAAGTAGTGCTCCTCAGGCACCGGAGTTGTCAACACAAGTAGTTTTCGAGCGGGAGTTACGTCCTCCACAAACCATGTGGTTATCCCAACAATAGCTACTGTCAACATGAACCCTGATGCACAAAGGATTTTCTTTTTCTCCATGTCAAAATAAAGAACCAATATCTTCCTGAAACTAAAAGTTTGTCAGAACTCTTCCCCTTGGGCAGCGGTCGATTTCTTCACCAGCGGGCCAAGACGGGTGTCGCTACACTAATGCAGGGCTGATCCCCCCCCCCTTGCCTCATTGGCTCTCCGTTTCACTAACCCAAGGGCCGTTCTGACAATATGTCCCGGTACTGAAGAACTCACTTCCTTGGTCTAAGATGATATCGCCTTCCTCCAGGAGTCGCGTGGTCCGGAAAGAGCTCCTCAGTGGCGTTTGGCTCCGCAGCACGGCCTGTCTCTGCAGCCAGGATTTCTCGTTGATCGGTCAGTACAGCAGGTTCCACCAATCCAGGCGGCACCTTCCGACAGTGCAGGGAATGGATCCAATTCTTTCTGTTGGAAACTCGCACAGCCGTCCTCGTTGCAAGGAGGACCTGCTCAGGACCCACCCATCTCGGTTCCAAGCTGTTCGTCCTGTCGAAGATTTTTACCATCACATGGTCGCCAGGTCGGAGACCATGTCCTTCACCGGTAGACCGATCAGGGAGCGCCTCTCGGACCTGTTGATGAATAGAAACCAAGTTATCCGTTAACTGCGCCAGATAGTCATTCATCATTACACAAGGTACATCGTACACGGTCTTAGGTTTTGGTGGACCCCAAATATTCATTGGGCGTCCAAAGACAATCTCGTACGGTGTAAGGCCGGTTCGAGAGTGTGGTACCGACCTAATTGACAATAACGCCAGCGGCAAAGCATCTCGAGGTTCCTCGAGGTTCAACCGGTTTCCAAAGCAGCAGCACCACTTACGGAGTGCGCTAAAAGCAGGCATGCTCAGAAATAATGCAAAATATGCAATATTATAAAGAAAATGGCACTTAATCGTTGCGCCGTTCAAAGTTACACCGCTCCGGAGAAATCTCTCCACATTACCTGCCTATATGTGTTGCAACGCATATATTTTCACAATAACCAATACAAAATATGACCAGTCATCACAAATCAAAACTCAAATAGCCAGACCAGGCTTCAAAAACTCGGAGCAAGTACCGTACAACGGTTCTTACCAATCAAGAGTCCAGATTCCAACTGCCAAGCTCCAAAATCGCCCAAACGGCTTTCACGGCAGGACCGACAGAAGAGGTCTCAGTCGAGGACCGGCGCCACCCAGACGGTCAGCTCGGAAGGGAAGGAAGAAAAACCTCGGGATGCCAGGGCTAAAACGCCGCTGGCAGTGATCACATCCCCGGCCAAATTCCTCACCTTCGTCGCGACCAGTCCTTCGAGCATCCGAGTCGCCGATGAGCCCCACGTGACGGGCGCCAATTGATGAATACAGGCCCCAGCTAGGCCCGCAGGACACAAGGGTTCGCTCTCCTGCAATGGAATCAATAAGGAAGTTGGCACGGAAACTGCAAAGTACAAAGACAAGGTTTATTAACCCTTAAGGGTGGTCCTACAATCCATACAACACTCTTCAGTATTGCATAGAGTAGCACAAAGAACTTGCATACATGGTCCCCTTTTATACACAATAGAGGGGCTCATAAGTGGGTGGATACAACATGAGGCTGAGAATATTACCTTTTATGGTCATTTTCGATACTGAATCAATACATGGGCGGAGCTGACACACTCCTTGAGCCCGCGAAAACATGGTCAAGCAAGGCTAACTGATAACAGATGTGGTCAAGTCTGGGCATGCGCCAGACGGACAAAGGAGCTATTTATAGACGGTTACTAGGCAGACTACAAGAGCAACTAACACAGAGGTTGGACTCTTCTCGTGTTGAGCACGTGGAGACATGACAATACAAAATGGAGTCCGAACTTCAGTCAACATAACAGAAGAGACATGCTCTTAAAGGAAGGGAATTCATGTCTTCAGTAAATGCTTAATCACATCGTTGTTTCAATTTACAACAAGGGGATGGGGGCCGCCCCCCGTCCCCTGGCCCTCACGCGTCGGTCGGGCCTTCCCCGGGGGGAAGGGGCCCACCGAAGTCCCGGTCCTACCATCGAAAGTTGATAGGGCAGACATCCGAATGTATCGTCGCCGTCACGGGGACGTGCAATCGGCCCGAGGTTATCTAGAGTCACCAAAGCGGCCGGGCGAGCCCGTATTGGTCTGATAAATGCACGCATGCCGGGAGGTCAGCGCTCGTCGGCATGTATTAGCTCTAGAATTACCACAGTTATCCAAGTAACAGATGGAGCGATCAAAGGAACCATAACTGATTTAATGAGCCATTCGCAGTTTCACTGTACCGGCCGTGTGTACTTACACGTGCATGGCTTAATCTTTGAGACAAGCATATGCTACTGGCAGGATCAACCAGGTAGCCGCACCTGCTGACAGGGGTTCGGGGATGCCGCGTGCCCATCTCCCCGACCGGACCGCCTTCGCGCGCACCCCTCCCTCTCGGGAGCCTGCTGGGGAGGGAAAGGAGCCCACCCGCCTGGGCGGGAGGGCTCGCCGGAGGGGTGGAGAGAGGTGGCAGGTCGCATGGGCACCAGCAGGCCCAGCCGTCTCCCCCGGGAGGGAGAGGCGGGCCGAGGCGCAGCCTGAGTGAGACGCAGGGGTGCCGGGGCCTGGCGGCGGCGGCACCCCTCGAAACGGTCGTTCTGAGCTGCTGCGGAAATGTGCTGGGCGGAGAGGGTCGACGGCGTGGCGCGCGGGGCCTGGTATGGACCTGCTGGGCAGCAGCGTCCGAGGGCCTGGCGCCACCCAACCCCTCCCGCTCGGGGTCAGACCACTGGGGGTCACGAGCTGCCGGGGCCGCTCGGCCTTCGCTCTGCTGGGTAGGGTGAAGGGCCTCCCGCCAGGCAGCAGGCCCTCGAGTCAGACGGTCCTTGCGGGGAGGAAGCTAATTGCTCGAAACAACAGCCGAGGCTGGCCAAGCAGTCCATCCCTAAACGGACCGAGAGTGCCCAATCGATCAGAGTACAGCCGGGGCATCCCCTCTGCAGGCCGCCCTGCGCGGGGGGGATGGCGGCTTCACATCCCTACCTGCTCCCGGGGCGAGCGGGCTGGAAGGGAGGGCCCATCGACAGGGGCCAGGAGGAAGGCGCGCACCTGGGTCCCCAGGGCCCCCCGGCAGGTGGGCCCGGGCGCTGCCTTCCCCGTCTCGCGGTCGCTGGACCTCACGGAGGTCTGACCCAGCAAACGCAGCGAAAAAAGGACCATCGGGAAGGGGCTGAGAGGCAGGAGCGTACCCGGGCCCCTGGGGGCCCCAGCAGGCGGGCCCCAGGTCTGCCTTCCCCCATCTCGGGATCCCCAGACATCACGGAGGTCTGACCCAGAAAACGCGGCAAAAAAAGGACCATCGGGAAGGGGCTGAGAGGCAGGAGCATACCCGGGCCCCTGGGGGCCCCAGCGGGCGGGCCCCGGGTCTGCCTTCCCCCATCTCGGGATCCCCGGACCTCACAGAGGTCTGACCCAGAAAACACGGCAGAGATAGGACCATCGGGAAGGGGCTGAGAGGCAGGAGCGTACCCGGGCCCCTGGGGGCCCCGGCGGGCGGGCCCCGGGTCTGCCTTCCCCCGTCTCGGGATCGCCGGACCTCACGGAGCTCTGACCCAGCAAACTCGGAGAAAAAGGACCATCGGGAAGGGGGCTGAGAGGCAGGTCTGCGTACCCAGGCCCCTGGGGGCCCCGCTTCGGGCGGGCCCGGGTGCTGCCTTCCCTTGTCTCGGGATGCACGGACCTCACGGGGCTCTGACCCAGAAATCTTGGAGAGAAAGGACCATCGGGCAGGGGCTGAGAGGCAGGAGCGTACCCGGGCCCCTGGGGGCCCCGGCGGGCGGGCCCCGGGTCTGCCTTCCCCTGATTCAGAATCGCCAAACATCACTTTGGTCTGACTGACCCTCTCCCTAGTAATCCGGAGGAAAATTACCCCCCTTTCTTGTAATCCGTGCGCACGAGGTGACAGAGGGGACCCTAGGCGCGAATGTACCCGACCTCCTGGAGCCCTCGCTGGGATCCGGGAGGCAAATGGACCCTAATCGAGACTTCCAGGCAAGCTCGGCCATCTGGTCGCGCACAATACTTTCCTATGGGGTGACCAGATGGCCGAGCTCCCCTGGAAGTCTCGAAGGGGGTCCATTTGCCTCCCGGATCCCAGCGAGGGCTCCAGGAGGTCGGGTACATTCGCTCGTAGGGTCCCCTCTGTCTGAAGGGACGTGCGCGACCAGATGGCCGAAGGGGCTTGCGCGACCAGATGGCCGAGGGGACAGGCGCGACCAGATGGCCGAGGGGAAAGGGAAGGGGAAGCCTCGGGCACCATGCCGCGTGGCAGGACCCCGGACGGAGCCCGGGGCAGGGAGGCCGTCCTGGGGGCCCCCAGGGGCCAATGAATCCAGACGAGCCTGGGGAGGCTCCCCAGACACAACGGAACCCCGCCCCGGGCCTTTGGCAGTGCCGCAGGCCAGGGGACGGGGCCCGGGGCCGGAGACCCCGACCCGGGGCCCGGCTGGGCCCCTGGACCCAGCCGGAGCTCCCAGGCCCGCAGGCGCAGGGGAAGCCTCCCCGGGACCTCCGGACCCCGCCCCGGGCACCCTGCCACGCCGCAGGACCCCGGACGGAGCCCGGGGCGGGGAGGCCACCCTCCCCCGGGCCCCCAGGGGCCCCCAGGGGCCAATGAACCCAGACAGGCCTGGGGAGGCTCCCCGGACATAACGGAACCCCGTCCCGGGCCTTTGGCAGTGCCGCAGGCCGGGGGACGGGGTCCGGGGCCGGAGACCCTGACCCGGGGCCCGGCCGGGCCCCTGGACCCAGCCGGGGCTCCCGGGACCGCAGGCGCAGGGGAAGCCTCCCCGGGCCCTCCGGACCCCGTCCCGGGCACCCTGCCGCGCGGCAGGACCCGGGACGGAGCCCGGGGCGGGGAGGCCGCCCTCCCCGGGGCCCCCAGGGGCCAATGGACCCAGACAGGCCTGGGGAGGCTCCCCGGACACAACGGAACCCCGTCCCAGGCCTTTGGCAGTGCCGCAGGCCGGGGGACGGGTCCCAGGGCCGGAGACCCCGACCCGGGGCCCGGCCGGGCCCCTGGACCCAGCCGGGGCTCCCAGGCCCGCAGGCGCAGGGGAAGCCTCCCCGGGCCCTCCGGACCCCGTCCCGGGCACCCTGCCGCGCGGCAGGACCCAAGACGGAGCCCGGGGCGGGGAGGCCGCCCTCCCCGGGGCCCCCAGGGGCCAATGAACCCAGACAGGCCTGGGGAGGCTCCCCGGACACATCGGAACCCCGTTCCAGGCCTTTGGCAGTGCCGCAAGCCGGGGGACGGGGCCTGGGGCCAGAGACCCTGACCCGGGGCCCGGCCGGGCCCCTGGACCCAGCCAGGGCTCCCAGGCCCGCAGGCGCAGGGGAAGCCTCCCCGGGCCCTCCGGACCCCGTCCACAGCACCCTGCCGTGCGGCAGGACCCCAGACAGAGCCCGGGGCGGGGAGGCCGCCCTCCCCGGGGCCCCCAGGGGCCAATGAACCCAGACATGCCTGGGGAGGCTCCCCGGACACAACGGAACCCCGTCCCAGGCCTTTGGCAGTGCCGCAGGCCGGGGGACAGGGCCCGGCTGGGCCCCTGGAGCCAGCCGGGGCTCCCAGGCCCGCAGGCGCAGGGGAAGCCTCCCCGGACCATCCGGACCCGTGGAGCCCGTCCCCGGGCACTTTGCCACGCCGTGGGCCGGAGGAGTGAAGCCTGGGAGGATGTTGCCCGGGCGTAGCCCATCTGGTCCCCGGCAAAGAACCGCCATCCCCGGAGGGGTCTTCCGGCATACCCTGCCCATACTAACCCGGAGGAAGGCTACCCCCATTTCTTGTAACCCACGCGCTCCGAGTGACGGAGGGGACCCTAGGCCCGGACGCGCCTGGCCTTCTGGAGCCCTGGCTGGGATCCGCGAGGCGAATGGACACTCATCGGGACTTCCAGGCTGGCCCGGCCATCTGGTCGCCCTATTGGAAAGCATTGCGTGCGACCAGATGGCCGAGGGGAGAGGTGCAACCATATGGACGGGACTGACAGGACTCCCATCTGTCCAACCCCGAGCCTTCGCGCTAGGGTTCCCGCCTGCCCACGCAGGGCTCCATGGCTGCAGGGCTCCGGGGCTCCAGGGCTGCAGGGCTCTGGGCCTGCAGGGCTCCGGGGCTGCAGGGCTGCAGGGCTCCAAGGCTGCAGGGCTCCGGGGCCTGCAGGGCTCCGGGCCTGCAGGGCTCCGGGGCTGCAGGGCTCCGGGGCTGCAGGGCTCCGGGCCTGCAGGGCTCCGGGCCTGCAGGGCTCCGGGGCTGCAGGGCTCCGGGGCTGCAGGGCTCCGGGGCTCCAGGGCTCCAGGGCTCCGGGATGAAGGGCTCCAGGGCTGCAGGGCTTTGGGGCTGCAGGCCTCGGTGGCTGCAGGGCTGCAGGCCTCGGTGGTGGACGCCCGGCCAGGCCTCGGTGGTGGACGCCCGGGGGACCCATGGAGCCCATCCTGGGCACTTTGCCTCGCCGCGGGCTGGAGGAGGGAGCACCCGACGCCCCGGGGAAGTGTAGTCCGGGCTTGGCCTATCTGGTCCCCGCCTGAGAACCGCAATCCCCAGGAGGGGTGTCCCGGCATACCCTGCCCCTACTAATCCGGAGGAAGGCTACCCACCTTTCTTGTAACCCTCGCGCTCCGAGTGACGGAGGGGACCCTAGGCGCGGACGCGCCTGGCCTCCTGGAGCCCTGGCTGGGATCCGCGAGGCGAATGGACCCTCATCGGGACTTCCAGGCTGGCCCGGCCATCTGGTCGCCCTATTGGAAAGCATTGCGCGCGACCAGATGGCCGAGGGGAGAGGTGCAACCAGATGGACAGGACTGACAGGACTCCCATCTGTCCAACCCCGAGCCTTCGCGCTAGGGTTCCCGCCTGCCCACGCAGGGCTCCGTGGCTGCAGGGCTCCGGGGCTGCAGGGCTCCAGGGCTGCAGGGCTCTGGGCCTGCAGGGCTCCGGGGCTGCAGGGATGCAGGGCTCTGGGCCTGCAGGGCTCCGGGGCTGCAGGGCTCCGGGCCTGCAGGGCTCCGGGGCTGCAGGGCTCTGGGGCTGCAGGGCTCCGGGGCTGCAGGACTCCGGGCCTGCAGGGCTCCGGGGCTGCAGGGCGCCGGGGCTCCAGGGCTCCGGGATGAAGGGCTCCAGGGCTGCAGGGCTTTGGGGCTGCAGGCCTCGGTGGCTGCAGGGCTGCAGGCCTCGGTGGTGGACGCCCGGCCAGGTCTCGGTGGAGGACGCCCGGGGGACCCATGGAGCCCATCCTGGGCACTTTGCCTCGCCGCGGGCTGGAGGAGGGAGCACCCGACGCCCCGGGGAAGTGTCGTCCGGGCTTGGCCCATCTGGTCCCCGCCTGAGAACCGCAATCCCCAGGAGGGGTGTCCCGGCATACCCTGCCCCTACTAATCCGGAGGAAGGCTACCCACCTTTCTTGTAACCCTCGCTCTCCGAGTGACGGAGGGGACCATAGGCGCGGACGCGCCTGGCCTCCTGGAGCCCTAGCTGGGATCCGCGAGGCGAATGGACCCTCATCGGGACTTCCAGGCTGGCCCGGCCATCTGGTCGCCCTATTGGAAAGCATTGCGCGCGACCAGATGGCCGAGGGGAGAGGTGCAACCAGATGGACGGGACTGACAGGACTCCCATCTGTCCAACCCCGAGCCTTCGCGCTAGGGTTCCCGCCTGCCCACGCAGGGCTCCGTGGCTGCAGGGCTCCGGGGCTGCAGGGCTCCAGGGCTGCAGGGCTCTGGGCCTGCAGGGCTCCGGGGCTGCAGGGCTGCAGGGCTCTGGGCCTGCAGGGCTCCGGGGCTGCAGGGCTCCGGGCCTGCAGGGCTCCGGGCCTGCAGGGCTCCGGGGCTGCAGGGCTCCGGGGCTGCAGGGCTCCGGGCCTGCAGGGCTCCGGGCCTGCAGGGCTCCGGGGCTGCAGGGCTCCGGGCCTGCAGGGCTCCGGGCCTGCAGGGCTCCAGGCCTCCAGGGCTCCGGGATGAAGGGCTCCAGGGCTGCAGGGCTGCAGGGCTGCAGGGCTTTGGGGCTGCAGGCCTCGGTGGCTGCAGGGCTGCAGGCCTCGGTGGTGGACACCCGGCCAGGCCTCGGTGGTGGACGCCCGGGGGACCCATGGAGCCCGTCCTGGGCACTTTGCCTCGCCGCGGGCTTGAGGAGGGAGCACCCGACGCTCCGGGGAAGTGTCGTCCGGGCTTGGCCCATCTGGTCCCCGCCTGAGAACCGCAATCCCCAGGAGGGGTGTCCCGGCATACCCTGCCCCTACTAATCCGGAGGAAGGCTACCCACCTTTCTTGTAACCCTCGCGCTCCGAGTGACGGAGTGGACCCTAGGCGCGGACGCGCCCGGCCTCCTGGAGCCCTGGCTGGGATCCGCGAGGCGAATGGACCCTCATCGGGACTTTCAGGCCGGCCCGGCCATCTGGTCGCCCCATTGGAAAGCATTGCGCGCGACCAGATGGCCGACGGAAAGGTGCGACCAGATGGCCGGGACCGAAAGGACTCCCAGCTGCCCACACCGAGCCATAGTGGTAGGGCTCCTTCCTGCCCTTGCAGGGCTCTGCACCAGGGTCCCTTGTCCCGGGCAGATGGACACTTGGCAGGCCGCAGGACGTGGGATCCCAGGCCCTGACCAAACATCAGGAGGCCCGGGGCCGGTCCCTTCTTCTCAACGCAGCCAGGCCGGGGAGATAGGGGAGCCTGCCCAAGCACGAGGGACCCCAGTCCCGGGCACACGGTCCCTCAGGTTGTGCGCTCGTTTTCAACAATTTTTTTTTCAAATTTCCGCGAAGAGGCATTCCTCAAATTCCGCCCAGCCCTAATCTACAGTGCCCGGCATCGGTCACTGGGCTAGTTTAACGCCATTTCATGTTTCATCATCACCGTCCGCTCTCTGCTATTTTCAACAAACGTAACCTGACTTCAGAGACTATTCTCTTTGCCCCAGATTTTCCCTCAAACAAAAGAGTTTGTTTTAAGCCCGGACGTTTTTTATTATCACTTTTTTCCTTTTTTTTTTCTGTTTCTTTTTTTTTTCTTTTGTTTCTTTGTCTTATAGACTGCAGATGTTGTATGTTTTTGAAATAAATAATCAATTTATCTCCCATGATTACGTTGGCATTGGTGCATGTCTCCCTGTCATTTTAACCCGTGATTATGACTAAAATGGTTATGTTTTGAGAGATTCATAGGCTCTTCCTGTAGAGGGTGCTCGTATGGTCACTGCAGCTCCCCCTCGCCACCCAGGCCAGAGATTGATTGTGAACCGCTTACAATCAACTTCTGTCTAGAGCAACAATCCCCAAAGCAAAGCCGAAGCAACCCCCTTACCCCCCCCCAACTCCCCACCCCCTTCCCCTGGCACTCCTGCCGCTGCTGGTCCCGGTTCTGGTGTTGCTGCAGAAGAGCACCTGCGGGACACAACAGTTGGAGTAAGAGGGAGTGGGGATGGGGTGAGTAAGATTACGTGGGACGGGGCAGGGTGGGTATGTATGCCTGGACGCAACTCTTAACTTGTATGCAAATACTGAAGCACTTTTATAGCGCGGCTCTGTGGAGTGGTCTTGGACTCCACAGCACCAGCAACGTTGAAATGCTGGTTCAACGTGCACACAATTGGACAGGATGGATACAGTGTGGTAAACAGCTGTATCATTCACGTGAAGGCTACCTTACCACTGTGCACAAGTATTCGAGGCATGCAGGGCTGCAAGAGTTTGTGATGTCAGCGCTTAAGGGTATGTGTGGCAGACCGCGGGAATGCAGGGTAGGGGGAAGGTGTGCACTTAGGACATGGCTGAGGGTATGCAGTATTAGGGACATGGCATATGATGCATGGGGCAGCGATGCAGAACACCTGAGTCTGGGCTGAGGGTGGGAAAAACGGCCATCAGTAGAGAGTATGCAGGGTCTGGAGGGAACGCCATGCCCGAGGTACACTGCAGTGATGTACTTTAGAGAGAGTGAATACTCTGGATGGAGGGAGACTGATTGGAGTGAGGGCTGAGAATCAGACACATTATAAACAGTAGACAACAGATATCGGTGATAAAGGCTCTCGGAAGTGAGTGTTTTATGCTTTCTTCAGTTTATTATTGTAGCCGAACACTATAACTTCTTCCACAACTGTTGGAGGTCATGTGACGGCAGAAGAGAGTGCACGTTTCTCAAACCTGTGAGCCAGGAACGCAGTGGAGGTCTGCAGACAGGTGTGGTGGGATCTCATCGCCTGGACCCTGACGGATTCGGGTCATTCCATTCTAGGCTGTGCCTAACTTGTAAATCTGCAGAATGTGGGACTCAACACAACCTTTAATTACAAAAGGAACACTGGAGCTTAATTGGCTCCGGTGCCTCAAAGGGCGTCACCAGAAATTGCCATCTCCCGACTGACAGAAGCAGCAAGGTCCAGGACATATTTCACATCCACGCTGGTTTAATCACTGCATTAAGGGTTTATAGGAGAGCCACTGAGCCAGGGTCTGATTACCAAAGTTAAACTGTCTGCTCTGCACTCTCCACTGCTTCTGAAGCTAAAGAGTGCTGATAGTTCCGCTAAAGACAATCTTGCGACTCCAGTGATATTAATTGCATTTCCTTCTGTTTCTTTAAAGAATGTCTGACGCACTCTTCAACATTTAAAGCCACTCCACAGAAAACAACACGAGCCTGAATCTGTATGATGGCTTACAACTTCAGAAATGTCTATTTGTCTGCATTGATCCAACATTAAAAATTCATCTTGCTTATAGGGTGTGCAGGTAAAAACAGCTCTGTTTACCCTTATTAGCTTGCTCTGTGATAACTGCATAAACAGCACTGGTAATTTTGCAGTTTGCTACATGCACATTTATCTTAATGCAGGGCAAAGATGAAGAGGCAGATTTATGTTCCCTGGCGCATCCCTACAAATCAGCAGGGATGCGCCAGGGAAGATGCGTCACGCAAGTTTGCCCTTGCACCACCGCAGATGCGCCGCATTTACAATGGTGCATCGTGGCTCAAGGACAAGCAGATACGTGACTACAAGATTTCACTCAGTCACTTTTCCGGCCATGCTGCGTCAAATCCCTGTGCCTGCTTGAAGCAGGCATAGGGATTGACGCAGCATGTTAGGGATGGGGCACCCCCGAGCCTTGCGCTTGCGACGGAACTCCAGCAATGCGCCGCATTTCCGACTGGAGATGCCTCACGCATCTGCCCATCCGAGTGCCACGGTGTGCCAATGCTTGTTTTAATTGTTTTTAGCCAAACTGACCATAACAATTAATATTACATTATTGATTTCATAAAAGTTTACCACAATTAAAAATGATACAATGAAATCAATAACCCAATAAAAATAATTTTATTTACATATTTATCTAAATTACAACCTTGCATTTCAGATAATATTTACTCTAGATTTGGCAAATACAAGTCATCTTACTACAGTTTCAATACTTGTATATAGTATTTATAGCAACATCAAATTAAGAATCAAAGTGTGCGCTAGATAAATATATTTTTTTAAATAATCTAAGAAAATTACATACAGTACTAACTCATAGGCCCAACAAATAGTAAAGTTATCAGGAACGATGGTGGGACATGTTTAGGATTGCGGGTGCTAAATAGACATATCTGCTCTTTCTTCAACAATAAATCAGATCAAAGCTGCGAAGTGAGTGTCAGCCAACGTTTCCATAAAAATACAATCAAAAAGAAACTATCATAAAACCAAACCTGCTTGATGTTATGCCATTTATCTCGTCTAAGCTGCCTTCTTGTGACAACAAAACATGCATAACATCACAAATTTGACATCATACTCAAGCTAGTGAGAAGTATATAGGTGCTTTAGTGCTATTTTTTTGCTATGGGACTCAATTACAATTTGTCGGATGGAACACAGTCTTCTAAATATAAAAAAACGACATCTAACCAGCTAACAAGTGGCCCCTGAATGACCTTGAAGACATTGTCTATCTGCGTTCAGTTTTATGTGTGCTTCTTGCTGACTTCACTGAGTGATTGCCACAGGAATTTGCAAATCTCAACACCTCTCCAGCCTGCTGGGCCAGAATGATATTACTCTTAGTAAACTGGGCAGACCACAAGAATTCAAATTCCTAAGTAGTTGTAAGTGGATACTTGATTTAAAGGTGTTTTGTAAACCCTAAGATTGGCTTGCAGTTTCTGTTTTTGGTTAAGAATCATATATATAGTTTTCCCAACATTGATGGATAAATTCTTAGCCATGCAAAAGAATTTGCTTCTACTACTGTATTTAATCCTTGTAGTGTTACCAGAGTGAAAGGCATAAAGGAGCTGCAGGATTTTTTTTGGGACACTCATTCCACTTATGATTTGCCATAATATATAACACAGAGTGATCAACGCTGTTGAAAGCCGTTTTGAGATCAACAAACACCACATAAAGAGATTACTTTTTAAAGCAAATCTAGTTAGAACACATTAAGTTCAATCTATATATATATATAGTATGGGCCTCATTTATGAGAAGTGACGCATCGCTGCGTGAAAGCAGCGATGCGTCACTTCTCAGTGCGCCCTCCTTGCGACACCAATGATGCATATTTATAATATGACGCATCTTGTCGCAAGGAAGGACAGATATGTCACTATAACTGACGTATCTGTCGGCACATAAAAGTGACGCAACTCCAGCAATGTTCCTTTCACATGGGGCAAGCACCATATGAAAGGGCCTGCGTCACCCTTACTCCTGCCATGAGGCAGGCGTAAGGTTTTGACGCATTGGCGTCCTAGTAATGGCGCAGCAAAATCTCATAGATTTCGCTGCGTCACTCCTACAACCCTTTCTTGCGGGGCTACGCCCACCCTGCATACATTATTCCTGGCGCAGGTGTAATGTAGCGCAGGGGTTTACGAAGTGATGCATCTACCTAGATGCATTACATTGTAAATATGGCACAACATGGCGCCTGTTTTACGCCACTGGTGCGTCACAAAAAGTGACGCACCGGTGGCACAAAAGTGACGCAGGGGCTCATAAATAAGCCCCATGGTGTATGGTGCTCTGACCCCTACTGAAGCCTGCTTGATATAGGGAAATTAGATCTGTTTCATCCAACTACTGGTCTAAACAAGATAGAAGCAGTTTTCCAAATATTATGCCCACACTGTAAAGCAACAAAATCGGCCAATAGTTAGACCCAAGATCTATTGGGTAATTTTTGTGAATTGGCACGATTATTGATTTTCTTCATGATGGAAGGATTTCTCCTAATGACAAGATGTTATTAAAAGTGTGAGTTAAAACCGAAGACCAAAGTGTTAACCCATTTCGGAAAATATCTGAGGGAATTGTATCTGGACCAGCTGCCTTATGAAGTCTTTGAGCCTTTATTGCTTGTACGAGTTACTCTTATGTGAATTTTTTCTATTGCTCTAGGGTCGGCGGATATCCAGGAGTTGTGCAAACTGTCACTGAAGATGCATGATGTAAAAGGCAGTCATTCGGGCCTTCACGATTATTATCTGTTAGCTTTAGTTCTATAATCTTGCTGTAATTTTTGGATTGCATTGTCCCATTGGTGATTTGAGTACCGCCTATCGTCACTTGAGAATGTGCTAATGGGGCAATTGGTCCGGTAGTCCGAGTCTTAACATCTCTTTTGTACAGAGTAGTAAAGTGATCGATCCAGAGTTTAAGGCTATTGTTCAGCTCCACATTCTTTGGCACACCCTCACATCCACATCTAATAATTTCCCAGAATTTCTTTGGATTTGGTAATACGAATAATACTTCTTTTTATGTTTTAATAACCCCTTGTACTATTTTCTTTTATCAAGAAAAAGCTGTTCCTTAGCTTCACAAATGAAATGAAATGAAAAAAATATTTAATAAAGCGCACTGCGGCCAAGCGGCTTCCTGGCGCTGGGGACCTGATCAGAACTCACAGAGAACACCCCGAGGGACTAGGAAGGGAACGCCTGAGAGAAAAGAAAGGTTTTGAGGGCCTTGCGGAAGTGAGAGTAGATGGGAATAGAGCGAATAGAAAGGGGGAGGCTATTCCAGAACTGAGGGGCCAGGACTGAGAACCGTGTGCCCCCGTTCTGGATTTGCGAAAACGGGGGATGTGCAAAAGAGACAAGGAGGAAGAGCGAAGAGTACGACAAGGGGCATAAGAAGAAATGAGAGAGGTCATGAAAAAAGGAGCAGAACGGGAATGAGCCTGAAAGGCTAGGCAGGCCAATTTAAAAAAAGATCTAAAGCGGACAGGGAGCCAGTGAAGGGTCTTGAGCGCAGGTGTGATGTGAGAAGATTTAGGGAGGGAAAGGATGAGGCGGGCATCTTGATTTTGAATGGCCTGAAGTCTGCGGGATTCGGAGGCGGGAATGCCCACATACAGGCCATTCCCATAGTCGAGGCGGGAGGTGACAAGGGCCAAGACTATGATTTTGAGTGCATCGGTGGAAAAAAAATGTGAGATCTTCCGGATGAGATGGAGGGACAGAAAACAAGAAGATACGACAGAGCTAATCTGACTATGCATTGAAAGGTCATGACTGACTTTGATACCAAGGGTACGGACAGAGGGGACGGGCAGAGGAGGGGGACCGAAAGAAAGGGGCCAATGTGCGGGAGACCAAGGATTGGAGGGGCCACCAGTGAGGACAAGTTCCGTCTTGTCCGGATTAAGTTTCAAATGGTTGGCACTCATCCACTCAGAGATAAAAACTAAAGTGGAACAAAACTTGGGGAGAGAATCAGGGGAAGAAGACAAATCGAAGATGAGCTGAAGGTCATCTGCGTAATTGTACACAGAGACCCCCAGCTCAAGAAGAGAAGTGATAAGAGGTTGGATATAGAGATTGAAAAGAAGGGGGGAAAGGGAGGAACCCTGGGGGACACCGCAAGTGACCGGGCGGGAGGGGGCAGAAAAGCCGGAAAGATGAACCGCCTGGGACCTCTCCCGGAGAAAGGACGCAAGCCAAGAAAAGGCCGCGCCCCGAATGCCCGCTGATCTGACACGGTCGAGAAGGATGGAGTGGTCGACCGTGTCAAACGCAGCGGACAAATCGAGGAGGACCAGGGCTTGGGGAAGGTTAAGATCGGCTTTCCCCTTTAGTTCATCCAAAACCGCGAGAACCACCGCCTCCGTGGAGTGGCCCGGGCGGAAGCCCGCCTGATGGGATGCCAATAGGCCATTCTCCTCGACATAAGTGGAGAGGCAAGAGGTGACATGGGCTTCCAAGATCTTACCAAGGTAAGGAAGAAGAGAAATAGGTCGAAAGTTAGAAGGAAGAGAGGGATCCAGGCCAGTTTTTTTTAAGATAGGAAAGACTATGGCAGATTTAAAAGAAGAGGGAACAGAGCCAGAAGCCAGAGAAGAGTTGAGAAGAGTTGAGGAGGAGCAGGGCAATTAGTGAAAAGAGTTTTAAGAATACGAGCCGGCGCGCAGTCCGCAGGAGAACCAGACCTGACTTTAGCTAGGAGTTTAAGAAATAATTCCAGGGAGATGGGAGGGAAAAGGGCAAAGGAAGAAAGGGGAGGGAGAGGGAAACAAGTAGAGCTGGGTTGAGACACTGTAGGAATGTTAGCTTTGATCTTCAAAATCTTATCTATAAAAAAATCATTAAGTGAGAAACAGAGGGACTGTGAGGGGAGAAGACTAGGGGTAGAGCGATCAGAGGTGGTGAGGTTGTGGACCAGGGAAAAAATTTCCCGAGATTTGTTAGCGGCAAGAGCCACTCTCTCAGTAAAATATGAAGTTTTAGCCACTAGGATCGCCTTTTTGTATTCAGTAAGGAGTGATTTGTAATTAGCGCGCAAGAAAGAGCTGTAGTTCCGTCTCCAGTGGCGTTCCGACCGCCTAAGGTCGAGTTTAAGCGCTTTTAGCTCTGGGGAAAACCATTTGTGCGCGTTGTACGGACGAGCCGCTTTGATCTTACTAAGCGGGGCAACTAGGTCACAGGAGGAAGAAAGCCAGGTGCTAACGATCTCGGCCTGGAGTTCTAGAGAAAGATCATTAAGGGCCGGGGCAGAGGAGGCCAAAGTGAGAGAAAGGGAATCATGATCAACCTGATTCCAATTGCGGGCTAATCGTTTTTTAGGAAGGGGAGGCTTATCAACCACACCCAAGTGAATAGAAAAGGAAATGATGAAATGGTCCGACCAGACACAAGGGAAAATGGAAGGAGATGAAATAACAGAGCGAGTAGACCAAATTTGGTCCAAAATGTGACCCTGAACATGGGTAGGAGCTGTAACGTGAGATATGAGGTTCAAGCAGTGAAGGGTGGCAGTGAAATCTTTAGAGGAGGAATCTTCCCTGGTGTCACCCGACCAGAAGTTAAAGTCGCCGAGCAGAAGGACAGAGGAGTTGTTGACCACCAAAGTGGCCAATAGATCCTGGAGGGAAGCTACAAAAGAGGGCATGGATTGGGGGGCGATATACAAGAACAACAGTAAGAGGGGCAGAGAGGTTAAGTGAGCGGGCCACCAAGTAGTCCACATTGGGTATAGGAGGGTAGGTAAGAAGTTGAAATTTAAGACACGACCGAATGATCATCGCCACACCACCCCCAGCCTTGCCAGCCGGACGGTCAGCTCGAAGAGCATAATAGGAATCGGGGAGGATGGCCAGAAGATCAGGTAGGGAGTCAGAGGAGAACCAGGTTTCAGTCAGAAACAAAAAGTCAGGGGAATCCGTGGTGAAAAGATTGAAGAGTGCCGACTGATGTTTAACTGCCGAGCGGGTATTAAGAACGTAGGCAGAGGCAAGAGTAGGGACGGGAAGGGGACGAGGGGCAGGAAGGGAATCAGAGGAGCGGGGAATAGGGCAGTGAGTAATGGGTACAGGGTAGGAAGGGGGAGAGAAGAGGATGCCGTGCGAGTCCAGATGTTGAAGTAATGAGAGAGAGGGAGGGAGGGAGGACGACAGAGCAGTGAGTTGAGCTGAAGTGTAAGCCAATATAGGAGCAGGGTATGTAGCCCCTAGTCCCGGCCCGTCGCAGACGGGCGCAGACGGGCTTAACTTAGGCGCAACTTCGGCGCGCCTTCGTCGCGCCCGCTGCGCTTGTCCGCTGCGCTGCCGAGGGTGGGTGGCCATGTTATAGGGACACATGAAAAGGGATGGTCAGTGGGCGTGGCAGGGGGTGGAGGAGCCAAAGAACTGCAACGCGGCGCCCGGACCCGCCCAAGATGGAAGACCAGCCCGTCCCGCTCCGAGAGCCAGGTGAGGAGGGGGCGGTCAGCAGCGGCGGTCTGGGACGCGTGCAAGGAAAGGGGCAGCGAGGGAGGATCCAGGAGCGCTATGACAGGAGCGCGGAAAGTGCAAGTGCAGGCAATCAAAGTTAAAAATAGACAAGCAGTCTCGTAAAATGAGCGTTGCTCCCGGAGGCGCTTCGGGAGATCAGGAGGTAGATGCAGGAACACAAGAGTGTTGATTCTTTAATGCTAGTGACAGAGATTTTTGTTAGTTCGCAGACTCCACAATAAACCAATCCTAGCATCCCTGAGAAGGATTTACAGAGGCAGCATTTGTTTTATTTTCTCTTTCCAAAGCTGTTTGTATCAGCAGCTCCTCGAACTTATTAAATTGCGTGTGCTGTTGCTCCACATTTTTCACAGGTACAGTTAGTGTCATGGTATGTTGTACTGTCCATTTACAGTGGCGTAGATGTCTAAGCAATGCTTGTTGTCAATCCTAGTATATTCTTCCTGTTTGATTTTGAGTCAATTTTATGGCCACTTTCAGTTCAATTAGGAATTGACTCAAAAGGGCCTGAATTTGGGTGCTTCAGTACCAAGAGTAATCTGTCATAATAATTTTCAATCCTGCCGATTAACCCCATGTCGATGATAAAATGCCATACTTCCATGTTTATGACCATGTAATCATTAAAACTTTGTCTGGCACCGGCTTGAAAGGTACATTTATCTGATTTTGAATCTTGGAAACAGCAAATATCTAGTGTGTTATAAAGCACAGTCAAACCTTTTCTTATAACATAGATTTTAGGCCTGCTATATTCCGACTCATTAATTTTAGACACATTTTTCGACCAATTTCCGATAAAGTAATTCTGGGTTTATCTTGCAGGCATCTTTATTATTGATCAACCAATGAAGATGACGATAGTCTTGGGAAGCAACTGGGATGAACTTGAAGTGTCTTTCAACACCAAGTTCGTATCCCATCCTCGTCGCCATTGTGGTGTTTGGGGCCCTAGGCCCTCATGCTAGATAATAACGGAGGCAGACACATACTTAGATGGTGGGTTAACTGGCCACGAGCACGTGCGCTCGGCCCTTTTATTAGCCTAGTCACCTGACCCAGTGACGTAGGTGGTGGGTGGGTGTAAAGTGTAGAGCATACACTTCTGAACACTAGAACGTGTCCATGCTAGGACACTACAGTGCCTATAACACATACCAATCGATAATGAGGTTAGTGCTACGGTTCCTTTGCAACACACACTAACACAAACAAGGGGAATATGCACTGTCTTATGTCCAATGTCTGAATGAGAGGGTGCACTTATGACATCAAACACACATAGGTATTTCCAAGTGTATTGTTACGCAATTGTTGCACATAAAATAAGTGAATATTCCCTCTGGGATATGTACAGTGCCAATGTCTTCCCATGGATGATCTACTGAGAACCATCGAGAGAGCAGGGTGAAAGTGGCCTCAGTATTCAAGCAGGGGAGCCCTCTGCTTGTTGAATACATCCAGTGTGCCTTGTGCCTTGTGCATTATCCCCGCATATGAGGTGAACTAGCAAAGCAGAGTCATTCTTTCATCATGTGTTGGGTAGCTGTGGTTTTCAAGTGGGGGGATAAGCAGAATGTGGCCACTGTGAGTGAGGTAGCCAATGCCAGAAAGAAGACGAATCCCAGACATTAGACACGTCATGCAACAGAGCCACGTCCTGGAGGATGCAATGCATAATCTGCTGCGTGTTGAGAGTGTGCCCCAGGGCTCTGACCAGCAGGATGATATTAGAGGAGATGTACAATGAATAAGTCACATCACGCCCTCTTCTTGGTCACACCGCCAGCATCAGAAGGTGAGACTTACTCCTGGGTTTCCGTAACCTGCCGGTGTCCAGTGGCAGTTGCATAATATTTCATTAGTATAAGTACCACTGAGTTGGGTAACAATAAACATCTGTTATATAGCGCCTAGATGCCCATGAGTGAATGCGGGCTTTACAAATACACGTTCTGTTATGTCTTATTTATTATGTCTCAGGTCATTCCTCCTCAATATATGCCCTCAAAACAGACAGTCCACGCTCGTAGATTTCACGTTGTAAGATCCTGGGAAAACAGATGATCTCAGGACTTATCATATCTGTTGTGAGATCTGGGCAGATTCCACTCCCCTTTGAGGATAGTACAGGTCCTGCCTTATTCTATGAGGAGGTTTGAAAAGTTGGGTGCACTGCACATACCAGCCCAGAGATCAATAGTGCATCTACAATCTTTACAAATCCTACCAAGTTTGCAATATCTTACCTAGAAGATCTTTACTAAGAAGGAGCGCCCACCTCAGGATTTGGATAGACTAGAGCTGCTGCCAACAACTAACCCGGCAACTTTTTCTGTTTCCAATGCCATTAAATGTGTTTCCAGGAGAACGGCAGTATCTGTACATGTAGTAGCCAAGTCAAGTGAATGAATGAATGATTCTCCAAATGTATCAAGTGCAATAGCTTCACAAAAGAGTGTACCAGTGCATATGAAAAGCAGAGACACTATTCATAGACATTTAACTAAATGCCATTAAAAAGCTACGTTTTCAGCTGCTTTCTGAATTGGCATGGAATGAAAATGGAATACTATTCCAGCCCTCTGCTGACAGATGGGTGAAGAAGCACCCCCCTCTTCTGACAATTCTAAACCCAGGAATCCTTAGTAGATAGGCTTTGAACGATCTCAACCTCCTCGGTGGACACTAGCAGATGAGCCTTTCACTGAGGCATTCAGGGCTATATTTATGAGAGTTGTGTTGCTTTTACACCAAGCAACATGGTGTATGACTGACACAACCGCAAAATGCGTGGCCCTAAGTCGCTTGATAAATCCTGAGTAATTCAACACAGCACAAATCGCGTTACTTTGCCCCAGGGACGCATTCCATGGGTGTTGCGTGGGTGTTAGGAGACAACACTGACACCCTACGAGTGAATGATAGAGCTTGCTGGGGCCATTTTGACACAACCCCATAATTTAACAAAAGTGGTAGACCTGGGAATTTGCCAAACTGCTATGCCTTCCCAGGTGAGGCATAACAAGAATTCTGCAGCACATGTATAAAGAGGAAAATGCATTACAGGATCATTTTTGTGGAGGAAGGTGTCCTCCTTACATTCCTGACTTTACGTGTCACACAGTTGAATTACTACACTGCGCTGCGTGACTTTCTCATAAATGTGGCACCTAGACATTTACACTTCTATGAGAGCAATAACTAACAATTTTGACAGACTTTTCTTTTGTACAGGCAGCCAGTGAAGCTGTTCAAGGTATGTAGAAATTCACTGGCATGGAGGGCATCTTCGAGATCAGTCTAGCTGACGCATTCTGAATTATATGGAGATAATCAACCACATAATTAGAAAGGCTCAGATAAAGCACATTTGCACAGTCCTACCTGACTGTGGCCAGGACATGGACTTTGATTCTATGGGTCTCTATCAGTAAAATATTCAATATCTTTTAAGGAAGAGTAGGAGAAAAATCATGTGCCTGCAACAGACAGAATGTGGGGACAAAATGATAAATCCTTTTCAAATTCAACATGCAAATTCCTGTCAACAGTGGTTGTCACAGGGGGAGTTCCAACAGGCCAACAGTTATTAGCCCAGCAATCATGAGCTTTTCCCGAAGAAAACTTTCCATTTTATCTGACTTGCACTTCAGATATCTAGGTCTATTTCATCCACTCCAGTGCAGTAATTGACAAGCTTTGAATGTTTCTTGTGTGGAAACAGATTTCTTCACATGAGACAACACTGATACCATATGAGTGAATGCCAGAGACTGCTGGGGCCATATACACATTAACCCCTTGTATGCCCATGACGACCTGGACTCGTCATGGAGCACAGTCGCACTGTGCCCATGACGAGTCCAGCTCGTCATGAGGCATTCCCTGGGGAATCCCTCTGGTGCGGGCACCTAAAGGATTCCCTTTCATGCAAAATAGCCTCGGGAGCTGGGGAAGAGCTTCCCCAGCTCCCGAGGCCCCCCCCCCCTTTCACTGTAATGACGATCGGCGCGCACGTCGCACCGACGTCATTACAGTGAAAGTGAAACTGAAATGAGCCAAGAGGCTAATTTCAGTTTCACTTTCTACGTGCTCAGGGGGCTATCTCAGCCCCCTGAGCACGTAGAAAGACGGGAGAGGCATCGTTGGAAAGGGGAGAATCTCCCCTTTCCAATGGTACCCCTCCCCAGTGGATCCCTGCTTGGGGATCACAACAGGAGGGCGATCCCCAAGCAGGGATCCACCCACTAGACACCAGGAAGGGGGGAGCGGCCCCTTGGGCAAGGGCCTTTGCTCCTTCCAAATCATTTGGGCATTATTTAGTCTTTTTGCCCCCCCTGGGGGGCAGATGGGGGCAGTAGCCCCCAATCTGACCCCCGGGGGGGCAAAAAGCCCACTAGACACCAGGGAATTTTATAAAAAATAACAATAGGGGCGGGGGCTGCCCAAAACGGGCAGGCCCAGGCCCCCACCCCACCCCCCAATAATCACAGTCTTTCTGCCCCCCCCAGGGGGGCAGATAGGGCATTGGCCCCTAATCTGCCCCTTCGGGGGGCAGAAAGCCCACTATACACCAGGGATTTCTTTTCAGTTTTTTTTAGGGTGGGGGCTGCCCGAAACTGGCACGCCAATGCCCCCACCCACCCACCACCATTACAGCCTTTCTGCCCCCCCTGGGGGGCAGATGGGGCATTGGCCCCCAATCTGCCCCCGGGGGGGGGCAAAAAGGGCACTAGACACCAGGGAACTGTAAAAAAAAAAAAATAGGGGTGGGGGCTGCCCAACACGGGCAGACCCATGCCCCCACCCCACCCCCAATTATCACAGTCTTTCTGCCCCCCCCGGGGGGCAGATGGGGCATTGGCCACTAATCTGCCCCTTCGGGGGGCAGAAAGCCCACTATACATGAGGGATTTGTTTTCAGTTTTTTTTTAGGGTGGGGGCTGCCCGAAACGGGCACGCCAATGCCCCTACCCGCCCACCCACCACCATTACAACCTTTCTGCCCCCCCTGGGGGGCAGATGGGGCATTGGCCCCCAATCTGCCCCCCCGGGGGGGCAAAAAGACCACTAGACACCAGGGAATTAAAATGAAAAAAAAATAGGGGGGGGCTGCCCAAAACGGGAAGGCCCATGCCCCCACCCCACCCCCCAATTATTACAGTCTTTCTGCCCCCCCCAGGGGGCAGATGGGGCATTGGCTCCTAATCTGCCCCTTCGGGGGGGGCAGAAAGCCCACTAAACACCAGGGATTTTTTTTGCGCAATTGTTTTTAGGGTGTGGGCTGCCTGAAACGGGCACGCCAATGCCCCCACCCTCCCCCCCACAAAATGACAGTTTTTCTGCCCCCCAGGAGGCAGATGGGAGCTGTAGCCCCCAATCTGGCCCCCCCTGGGGGCGCAGAATGCCCACTAGAAACCATGGATTTTTTTGTTTTATTAGTGTAGGGATAGGGGCTCCCCAAAATGGGCATGACGCTACCCCACCCCACCCCCAGAGAAATTCCAGTCTTAGGCGCCAGCGAGTACGCAGGTTTTTTTTATGCATGGGGGTGGGGGCTGCCCAAAATGGTCATACCAATGCCCCCACCCCCACAAAAAATAGCCACAGTCTTTCTGCCCCTTTAGGGGCATATCAGGATGAAACCCCCTTCCCCGATTCCCCCCCAGGGCGGCAGAAAGCCCACTGGGCTCCGATTTTTTTTTTAGCAATGTGCATACCTGTGGATTTTGGGCCCTAGCGCAGTTGGCCCGTAGGCAAACCTAGCAAACCTGTACATTCTTTAAAAGTAGACACCGAGGGGAAACCTGGATGGGGTGAATTCACTGGCTCTCCCCAGGTTCTGTTAGCCAGAATCCATTGCAAACCTAAAAATGTGTCCAAAATAACACATTTTCCTCACATTTCTGTGGTGCAAAGTTCTGGAATCTGCGTGGGTCCACAAAATTCCACCCACCCTCCGTTCCCCAAAGTCTTCAGAGAAAAATGGTACCTCACTTGCGTGGGTAGGTCTAGTGCCCGCGTCAGGCAAGGGCCCAAAACCTATTGAGGAGACATCAAAATTACCTATCACAAAACAACCTGGTTTTGCAAAGGGGGTCCTATGAGTTTTTGGCCCCGGGCTTGGCGGCCACCTAGTGAAACCTACCAAACCCACACATTTCTGAAAACTAGACACCTGGGGGATTCCAGGGAGGTATGGTTTGCGTGGATCCCCCAACGTTTCCCTACCCAGAATGCCCTGCAAACCTCAAATTTAGCTGAAAAAAATCACCTTTTTCACACATTTTTGTGTGGGAAAGTTGTGGCATCACGGGGCTGACACAAATTTCCTACCACTCAGCGTTCCCCCGGGTCTCCCGATAAAAACTGTCTACTACCACACTCATTGTCTGCAGTGTGCCTGAATTAGAAAGTGGAATTAGATGGGTCTGGGGAATTAGAAGCCACGAAATACAGGTGAAGCCACGACCGTGGCAAGTACGAATGAAAACGTTGGAATAGGCTCCGTGATATAAACTCATGGGAGATAGAAATTAATAGAGAATTACGAGAATAAAGTAATTTAACAATATTTAACAACCATGTAAACAGAAATAATTATGAATAAGAAACGTGAAATATGAAAAAGAAAGGGGGCTGTTGCTATAAAGCAATCGTTTAGAACGGAATCATGTGTGCATAAAATGTACTGCAAGTTATGCTGCGAGGAACAAAAGATAAAACAAATAAGTTACCAGTTTCAAATGAGGGATACAGGGTAAAAGGGGAGGGAAAGGTGGGAATCGAGTAACGGAGAGTGGAAGCAATAATTATTGAAGAAAATAATATAGGCGCTTTGGGCTCATGGGAAGCTGGCTCCCGGAATGTGGGACCGGAATAATTAGCTGTCGTGGTCTGGGAGGGGTGAAGAGTTGCTCATGAACTTGGCCAGCTGTCTGTCTAGGGTAACGGATGGCTGCCCCCTCGGCCCCAGCCATGGGTTGTCGGACTGAGGGGCGTGACCCCAGACTCGGCAGGCCCTCTCCCAGTGGCAGCACAGACTTTTTAGGTCTTGCCTGCATTGCAGAGCATGCGCTCCATCGCCTTGACAAGATCTATTGCGGTTGCTTTTCTGTCCGGCTTCTCTGGAAGTGGGGTTGGTGTCCGCCCTGTCTCCCTTGGGCCCCGCCCACCCATCATCTGTTGCTGGCGAGTCGTCATGCTGCTTAGTGTCCCTCCCACCTCCCAAACAGCAATCACTTTATTTATTTATTTATTACGGCGCCCGTATGCTTGCATAGAGAAACACCCCTCCCACCTCCCAAACAGTATCAAGCACAGCCGACCGATCCCTCCCTCTCCCACCATTGCAATCAACCGCGCACACGTGCATAAATGGCTGAACCAGCTCTCACCTCCTTCTTCTTCGTGCTTCGCAGGGCCCCAGCATGGATGTACCAGCAGGTGGGTCAGTCGGCAATAGGGTGACCAACCGTCCGTAAATTTCACGGACAGTCCGTAATTTCGTCTGTCTGTCCGTTGTCCGTGAAGGATTCTTTAACGGACGCCATTTGTCCGTAATTTTAACCGGCACTGGTCGCACCACCCTAAAAGCGGCACAGCTTCCACCCACCTCCCTTCTTGATTCCGATGCTGTACCAAGGCTCAGATACCCAGCAGCATTGGAGAGGCACAGCCTCTAATACCACAACCTCTGAGGCGGAAGCCGGAGGCATTATTTGCTCGTTTTTTAACTTTGTATAAATTGTTGTAAATGTTTTTAATACTTACTGATCTCACCCTGAGCACAACCTCTGAGGCGGAAGCCGGAGGCATTATTTGCTCGTTTTTTTTACTTTGTATAAATTGCTGTAACTGTAACTGTTTTTAATACTTACTGACCTCACCCTGAGCTCTTATTTAGGCCTAGCGCCAAGCAGGCACCCCACAAGCAACGGAGCTAGCGCTGCTTCGTGGGACAGTTGTTTTGACGGACGCCATCGCTGCACACGCGAGGCCATGCCCACCTGACAGGTCACGCCCACCCTCTCCCTAAATGTGCCTCCCACGTAAGCGCAGCGGACGAGCGCAGCGGGAGCGCCGTTTGCGCGCCGAAGGCGCGCCTAAGGCAAGCCCGTCTGCGCCCGTCCGTGACCAGACGCGGCCAAGGGCCCGTCCCCCTGGCCATACCACCTCAGACCGGTGTGGGATGGCAGCCTATACGAGGCAGGCGTTACTACATCTGCGCAAGGTGCTGCCGCCGGAATGCGCACATACGCTGCACGTGGAGCAATGGCCTCTGAAGTGTGAGGGTTGCGGCTATACTATCCTCAGAGACCAAGAGATGAGTAAGGAAGGTAACAAACTTTCTGCCTTTCTACTGAACTGTCGATCATTGAAACGTCATAGCTTGAACATTTATGACATGCTGATAGATGACAACCCTGACTTGGTCTTCTTGACAGAAACATGGTTGGATGAGCAATCCCTCCCTGATATTATAGAGGCCCTTCCCTCCGGCTATACCATTCTCCAAATTAATAGAGGGAGTCAGAGGGGGGGGGGGATAGCTATTGTCCATAAAATTGAGCTTCCATGTTCTCTCGAACCGACTGCCATTAATAACTGTGAAGCTGGACTATTTTCCATCTCGGTTGGCCCTAATTGCACCATTAAGGGCTACCTTATCTATCACCCTCCTGGTGTGGCGACCGCGTTCATTGAGAGCCTCCTGGAGGCTCTAACGCAATCTGCTTTACGCCATAATAAGTTCATGATTGTAGGAGACCTCAACGTGCATTTGGATGATGTCAACTGCAGAGAGGCTGTATCCTTGATTAATTCGCTGAGAGCTCTTATGTTTGTGTTGGCCGATAACAGAGCCACCCACCAAGCAGGGCATTTGCTGGATCCAATCTTTGTAAATTGGGAAGATATAAGCGTATCTGCCCCGATTAAGATCCTGTGGTCAGATCATTATTTGATCCCTTTTAAACTTAGAAGATTGCCCAACAGGGGGCCTATACAGAAACCCCCCGCTATTAGGCGCAGGGACTGGAGGAAATTCAGTCACGATGTCTTCAGTCAAGCCCTAGGACAGAAACCTCCAAAGCTCAGCGACAACTTGGTTGAGGCGTGCAGGATGTATGATGAATGGGTTGAGAGTGCACTGAATAAAGTTGCCCCCTGGACTCAGAAAGCCATGGCTCGGAGCACGCCAAAACCAAATGTAAGACTCTGGAGCGTAGATGGAGAGTGGAATACGCCCCCTCACTACGTGAAGTCTACAAGAGTGAATTAAAGTCTTATCATAGACAGATTAGGAAATCTAAAAGAGACTACTATAATAAGAGTATTGACTGTTCAGAGAACACATCTAAAGAGCTATTTATGATTTTGAAGGAACTCTCCGCCCCATTAGCAAGTTCAGGGGAAGTCCCCTCCTCGACAGAGTCATGCAATGAGATTGCAGACTTCTTTATAGGGAAGGTAGAAAAGATCTATGCATCTTTTCAGATTAACACAGAACCCACATATTCGCCTAACCCTAACTGTGAAAAACAGGTTATGAATAAACTTAGGAAGTTTGTGGTCCCCCAAACAGAGGAGCTAATTAACATCTTATCGGACATTCACTCTGGCTCTCCCTTAGATGCGGTCCCAGCGAGGATTCTTCGCAGTCATCTTCCCCAGGTAGTGGAGCACATAGGTAACATGGCCTCTCTTTCCTTCCATGAATGTCTAGTTCCGGACGTCTGGAAATTGGCCCAAGTTGTCCCAATAATAAAGAAAGCCCATATTAGCATAACACAACTAGACAACCTTAGACCAATCTCCCTCCTCCCCTACTGTGCGAAGGTAGTAGAGAAATTGGTTAACCGACAGCTGGTGAGCTTTGTGGAGGAAAATAAGCTCCTCCACTCGTCTCAGTCGGGATTCAGAGCCAAACATTCGACGGAGACTGCCCTCCTTCTTTCTACGGAACTTTTGCGGTGTCAGGCGGATGAGGGTCACACGGCCGCACTGGTCCTATTGGACTTAAGTGCGGCGTTTGACACCGTATCACACTCCGTATTACTGGACCGTCTGAGTGAGAAGGGAATAACCGGGCCTGCCCATGAGTGGTTGGTTTCCTTCCTTAAAAACAGGAGATTTCAAGTGCATTGTCCACCATGCAAATCCAGTATAAGATGTCTTAGACAAGGGGTTCCACAGGGCTCGATTTTGAGCCCCACGTTATTCAATCTGTACATGGAACCCCTTGCCAAACTGGTGGAGTCATATGGTGTTGCCATAGTCTCTTACGCAGACGATACACAACTGGTGATCAACCTGTCCCGTGATCCAGTTGTGGATGCTGAGAAATTCTCGGCCTGCTTGGTGGCACTTGATGGGTGGATGAAGCAGAACCATCTCCGCCTCAATGGTAATAAGACGGAAGTTCTTATTGTTGGTCCCTGTCCTTCCATCTGGACATCTGCCTGGTGGCCCATAGAATTGGGCTCTGTCCCTGTCCCGGTGGACACAGTCAAAAACCTCGGCATACTTCTTGATTCTAATCTAGCCTACACTAATCATGTGGGTAATGTTGCCGGTAAATGCTATGGCATTTTGAAGGTCCTGAGGAAAATCCTGGACCTACTGCCTCCTAGCACCAGAAAAACAATGGTACATGCCTTGGTCACCTCCCATTTAGACTATGGGAATTCCCTCCTATGTGGACTCAGTAAAAAAGGTCTAATGCAGTTGCAACGCATCCAGAATGCAGCTGCCAGACTTGTCCTGAACCTCCCTAGGAGGGCCTCTGGGAAACATGCATTGCGTTCCCTGCATTGGCTTCCAATAAAGGAACGAATTAAATTCAAAACGATGTGCATTACCCATCGCATAGCTCATATAAAAGCACCTTCATATCTCCAGGATTTGCTTCCTATCTATCGCCCTTCACGCCCTCTTAGGTCGATGGGCAGCATGCTATTAGTAGTTCCACGGATTCACAGAGCAAGGATGGGAGGACGGTCCTTTAGACACCTTGCCAGTAAAGGCTGGAATGACCTACCCATCGAATTGAGGATGGAACCGTCTGAAACTAGGTTTAGACAAAGGTTGAAAACCCATCTTTTCCCCAAGACATAATTCAGTATAGATTCTCTTGGCCCAAGTGCTCCTCCTCCGTGAGCTAAGCTGAAGAGATGTTTAGAGGGATTGTCAGCGCGGGGACGCACTGTTCCTTGTGCAACCATGCGCTTAACAAATGTCATTAAATTAAATTAAATTAAATTACAGCGGGATGGCAACCCTCACACCTTCAGCCCTTGATGAGCTGTTAAGAGGTTTTGAAGGTGACTGAGAAGGAGGGGCTGCAGCTTCAGGAGCAGGGGCATCTATTCAGATGCAAACAGCCCTGCATGCGGCATGTCTCTGCAATTTAGAGGGGCCTCACACATTCCCTTTCTGCCCAGGGCCCCAAACATCCCAGAACCAGCCCTGATTACACCGAGGCAGCAGGTGGTTCTCTTCACAGAGCTTAATTACTGTCGCTAAATTATAAGCAAATCTCGGTTCTTCAAACATGCAGTCTATAATGTAATAAAATAAAGAAATGGCACAATCGCACCCACACTGATTAACAAAGTATGGAGGACAATCAGTTAAATCAGTTCTCTTGGAGTATCTCCTTTAAGTACTGTACATCAGTGTGGGGTGGCAAAACTAACATTTTAGAAAGGGAGCCTGTCTTCTCGTTGTCTTGTCCAGGAGGGAGCCCTACCCCCACCCTGGAAGGGCCAAGATGATACCTGAATACTGCATGCCCACCCCTGTGCCCACCCTGGTGGATCCTGTTCCCCCTCTTGGGATGGCTCCCCCCCCTGTGATGGCTCCTGTCCTCCCATGTGGTGGCTTCTGTACCCTCCCCCCCGTCTGAGATGGCTCCTGTCCCCCCTGTGGTGGATCCGGTCTCCGCCCTGGGTGGCTTCTGCCCCAGTCCTGGAATGGCTCCTGCAGCGAGGGTGAAGTTCTTGATGGGCCTCTTCTCTAAAAGGATCAGCTCAAAATTAATATGGAAAGGTGGGCGAGTAAGTGAAGGGATAGGTGGATGGCTGGATGAATTAGTGAAAGGGTGAATGGGTGAATTAAAGATTGAATAGATGGAGAATGAGAGAGGATGGATTGATGAGTGAGTGGAAGGATGGATGAGAGAAAAGTAAATAGCTGAATGTATGGGTGGAAGGGTAGCTGGATGGGTAAAAGGGTGGATGGATGAGTGAAAGGATGGATGAGTGAAAAGGTGGATGATGAGTGAGTGGATGGATGAGTGAAATGATGGATGGATTGATAAATTGATAAGTGCAAGGGTGAATGGATGGACAGATGAGTGAAAGGGTGGATGTAAGGATGGATGAGTGAGTGAAAGGGAGGGTAGATGGACAAAAGGATGAATAGATGAGTGAAGGAGTGAAAGGATAGATGGATGAGTGATAGGGTCAATGGATGGATTCATGAGTGGATGAGTAGATGGATGGGTGGGTGGATGGATGGAAGGAAGGAAATAAGGATGGCTAAGTGAAAGGGTCGATGGAGAGAGAAAGGGAGGATGGATGGATGACTGAAAGGGTGGATGGGTGGGTGGAAGGATGAGTGACTGGGTGACTGGATGAGTAAGTGAAAGGATGGCTGGATGGGTAAAAGGGTAAATGGCTGGATGGATGAGTGAATGGATGGATGGGTAGAAGAGTGGATGGATGAGTGTATAGATGGATAGGGTGGATGGATGGATGAGTGAAAGGATGGATGAAATGATAGATGGAAGGATACATGGAAGGATACATGATGGATAGGTTTGCAATCTAACCCCTCTTACAGATGAAAAATCACTTACTAACAGAAGCACTCTTACACCCATCACAGTTTAGACAATACCACCATCATTCTTACACCACTCACATAACACTCTCCTACTACCTACAACGCCCCTGCATCCATCAGTGTAGCAGTCACACATTGCCGTAAGTAATATCACAACAATATCACAACTCTAAAATTGTAGCAGTCCCACACTACCAAGTGCACCCCTCACAGACTAGCAGTTACAACACTACCGTCAGCACTCCAACACTCCGCACGGAGCAGAAGACTTAAGTGTCTGATTTTGTGGACTTTGGGTAAGACATATCTAGGGGGCCCGTGTGCGACACAAATTTAAATTTTACAACACATGTCCTGCTAATTCAACTCCATACGTGTTTTTAAGCCATGCTCTTTGCTACATTGGCCACGCCACTTTGAGAGACACCCCCCCCCCCCCCCAGTTTTGTTATCCCACTTAAAGCCTGGACACATGAATGGAAGGATGAGTGATTGAGTACGTGGATGATGTGTGACTGAGCAGATGTTATGATAGATAAGTGACTGAATGGATGCAACTTCTAAGAACTTTGAGTTATAAGCCACACTTGCTTGTCACACAAATTCTGGGACATACACACTTTTCAGTAGAAATGATCCTTTCAAAGCATCATGAAATGCGCCATGTGCTGCATGTTTTCCAAACTAACATCATTCTGCCTGAGTGTAGTTTTGGCTGTGTTACTGTGACTTTTCTTTTATGGTGGTTTTCTTTGATTTTTGGAGGATTGACATCATTCTGGTCGCTTATGTCAGCATCATGTTTAAGTACAAGGTACATTACACGTCCGCCGCCTGGCCCCTTCCACCCCTCACAACATAAATACCATCTGGCCCCCAGCTTCCATTAAAAGGGTTCACTCAGTTTTGCACCTCCATTCTTTATTTTCACCCTTCCTCTGTCTTTACTCTTCATTTCTCCTTCTAATTCTCTTTATTTCTGGGTCACTCTCTCTCTCTTATCTCCCATCAATAGTTCCATTTGCGTCATTCACTTCCTTTTCCAGTTCTCAAGATAACTCTCTACTGTTACACTCTCTTGGTTTAGCTCTCTTTATTTCTCTTCCCTATCTGTTTCTCCAGTGCTCTCAGTCTCCTCCATCCCCTTTTCTCTCTCACCTTCTCTCTCGTGTGGTTACTTTTAATTGTGTTCATCCCACTCCTCTTTTCTCTCCTGACCCTCTAATCTTTTAGCTGCTCCTTCTTACTGTTAAACGGTTTTTCGGCTAAATTCGGGCTGTGCTAACACAGTGACTAAACCCATCTTGTAATCAAACATGCCTGTGTCCTACCCATCTCTCCTGCGGATAGGGCCCACATTCAGCTGCTCTCAGTGTGCAATACACAAAATCTTCATCAAATGGAAGTACGGTCTATGTGTGACATATCTAGAAGTAATGACAATTTAAACATGCATAAAATATTCGCAATTCAGAAGCATACTCTACATATGTGAAGATGTAGTCTGCATGAGCGTAGTGTATGCTGCTGATGAACGCACCATGTACGTGTAGTTCAGATGTGTGAGTGTTACCATTAAACATTAAAGTAGAGGGCAGGGAAATATGCCTAACTAGGCCTGGTATAAATGGTGCCGACAGTCTGGAAAAGACCACAGCTGACCCTCATTGTCAGGCAGTGCGCATAAGGACAGATATTGAAATGAAAAATATTACAGTTGTGCAAACCTAAGTGTTTCCAAAGAAATGCAGCACACAGTAAATGTGCCTGCAAGGTTGGGAAAATCAGCGTAGCACTGCTTATGTATAAATTATAAATTTGTGCATACGTATACATCTGCAAACACTGCATGAGTAAGTTAGGCGTGGACGTGCCACCAAAAGTCCTTTCCACAACAACTACGGCAACCGGCAACTAGTGGTGCAGATCAGAGCTTATAAATTCACTATTCTTCCACGGATAGAATAATTTCACAGTCACACATTCATTCATACATCATACGCTGGTGGGCCCATAACACCATCATTCATTCAATCACTCTATCCGCTTCCTCTGTAGTGAATAATCCTCTCATCTACTAATCTGCACTAGTGTGAGGTCAATTAGATCTTTCCTGCTTGCTTTAGGTCTGACAGAACCCCTAATACTCTAAGCACATCAAATAAATGCAAATGACAATAATAAACACTCCAGTCATTGATTCAAACATAAACCAAATTTATCTAAATTAATTGCAGGTTAAAATGTCAAAGAAATGCCATGTAAAATCAATTTCATCCCTGTCATAATTACCTATTCTGTCTATTAGTCGTTTTCTATGTCAGATCAGGTCCTCAGTACATCAGTCAGCGTCAAAAGTTCATTCAGGCGTCACTGTCCTCTTCTGTCAGCGTAGGGACCTGGATCATCATGCAGCGGCAAGGAAGAGTGGCGCTAACCTCTCTAAGCTACGTATACTTATAGTCAAACTTGCAATGTCTATTGTTACATTTTATTAGACAAACCGGCAGAGAAATTAACAGATACTTCTTTCAATGCTACTATCAAATCCGGTTCCACTGCTCTGCAACATACATCCTCTTCCGTCAGATATATATTTTCTCCGGAAGACTCCTGATTAAAAAAGTTTAAATGTTGTTTTCTATTTGACTTCCTGCAGCCGGACAAAACTATTAAATATGTTGCAAAAGTTCCATTCAAATCCGGTATTGGCATTGCTTGTGTGTGCAATCGTGATGCTTTCCAGGGTCAGTCTTTTTTGGCAACATCCCCAGACAGTCGAGATGACATTGCATTCCAGACCACGTGATCACACGAAGGACAAAGTCACAGCCAGCGCAGATCATCTTTCCCTGCAAATTACTCGAGCTCAGGCTGCAAATGGTAGCCATCTTGGTTTAGGCCACGTTTGTCATCTTAATGCAAATAAAGTAATAAAACATAATTAATACAAAGAAATGATTAAACAGTGTTATTTTCCCACTAATACCCATATGTGTATGTATTTTATCTAGCTATTTGCAACATAAAGCCATTAGTGCATGTTTATTTTAAGCGCAAACCACAACAACATTACGTAAACAACATATATTTATTTTAATAAACAACACACTTAGTTCACTTATTAATATAGCTATGCAGAAGCATTCCCACGTGTATTTTTCTATTACTATGGTTGATTAGTAATCAAATCACTCAATTTAATACATATAATTAATTATTAATTATTTTAATAAAAACACATAAATAATAAAATTAAAAATGTTTTCTCCGCTCCTTCAATCCCCCCTTTGGTGATTTTATCACCAAATAATCACACCAAAAAAACCCAAACATTTTCAAAAATATCAAAAATTTTTGAATCTCTCCCCCCTTTGATGATATGTTACCAATTCATCATCAAATTATCAACATTTTCCCCAAATTTTTATGAAAGCACAGACAGCTTCTTGTTCAAATTTTACATTTTAGTTTCCTTTTCATTTTCTCTTTTTGTTTCCATGTATATGTTTTCTCTTAATTCTTCTAATTCTATTTCTTGTTTTTCTCTTTCAATTTTCTTTGCTTTTCTCTTCACTATTTCTTGTTTAGTTCTTGTTTTATTTCTTCTATATCTACAACACATGTAAACTAATCTAAGTGTCAGTAATATAACAATTACACATGTTATTGGAAATAGTATTTTACCTAATATGGTACTACCTATTTTAGCTATAAAATCCTTAATAACAATTACTTTGTTAGCTATTCTAGTCCAAACATTTTCAACCTCCAGTGGTACTAATTCCTTGTGCAAATCAGTAATATTTTTGATATAAGTCTCAAGATTTTTGCTTTCATCTGGAATGTAAGTACAACAATGTTGCAATTTTAAAGCTCCACAGACTCCACCCTCTTTTGCCAATAAAATATCAAGGGCAAGTCGATTTTGTATAGACATAGCACGTAAAGCTATCATTTCAGTATCTATCGCTGCAAAACCACCAGCTGTGTTTGTCGATAAACGATCCAAAACTGTTGACAGTTTCTGAATCTTAATTGCATTCAATGTTATTCCCACTGCTGGTATCAATGCTCCAAAAATATCACCTACAATTTCTGTCAATGTTTCTCTCCTACCTCGTGTTAGTATATTAGTGTTTTCTAGATTCTCTATTCTATCCATATGAAAGATTTTTGGAAAGACCAGGCCAATATAACATGTGCCATACCAATGGTCAGGCAACCTGTAATAAGCCTTATTCCCACAAATATAATACACTCCAGGAAATATTGGATCTTCTCCTCCTCTAAATCCCCAACCAGTTGCAATAAAGTATGTATCATGGCACTCACTAGTCCCCACAAAATAAGTATCATATTGGGACTTCCCTCTTGTGATACACAACTTTCCCTTCTGTGATGCATCTATAGCCAAAGTTGGTCTGGCCCCATTCCTCAACTCTCTTTCATGCTCTATGTCCCACATAGTTTCTTTCTTCTTTCCATCAGCATTTTTATGCATCCCTAATCTCCTTTTCTCAACCATGTCTAAAAATTTCTTCTCTTCTTCTTTCAAACTGCATGTTAAATTATTTCTATAAATGTACTCTAATGTTAAATCTTTAGTCCTTATGAAAATCTCACCTAAAATGTTAGCTTCTTTAGCAGGATTTAATTCTTCATTCATCTGCAATTGCCCTAAAACATTATCTATATTTGACAAACTATAGTTTAATTTCCCTAACTGATAAAATATACTCAACAACACACTACAAGAAATCCCATATGTAGCTGGAAGATGATGATAAGTCACACCTTCTGAAACTGATGTAGGTAACTTCATACAAACGTAGCAATCCCTTACATTCATAATCTCTACATATTCATATAATAATTTTGAAAACACATTGCTCGAAAAATTGTTAATTGGACTAATATACCTATCTTTATTTACTTGAAAGTCACTCCTACCAACTGAAACTATTTTCTGAGTATTCTTCCCTATATTAGTAGTATTTTCTACATGTCCACCTAATGTGTCTATAGCTACATTATAGAAAATCAGTAGAGCTAGTACACTCCACAAAAGCATCAAGAATCCTGTACAACAGCAGCACACCTTGCACCACCTTTTCAGGAAGGTACATCTACTTTGGTTATTCTCTGTGTTAGCCATTTTGTTAGATTTGACCGTGTCTTTTGACTTAGCCTCTTCTACTCCACTACTGTACTCTTAGGGCAACAAGTACCCAACAGGTTAATACAGCTTGTTAGTCCTCAATTTTCTGCTTTTCCACGGATGATTTTCTTAAAAGCATTCAATCTGGTCTCTCATCGCTTTTCAATTCTTCTTCATCCTCATAATCCAGAAAATCTTGAACTTCAACCTCTTCTCCAATTTCAGACAAGAATACTCTCAAGACTCCCACAGTTCCAATCGTTTCGATAGTTTCTTTTTCCTCAACCACTTTTCCCAAGGCCTCTCCTGAACTCCCTTGACTATCTGCCTCTTCTCCTTGCTCAGGCAAAGCCACATATGTCCATTCAGGTGACCTATACTTTTGGTTGGGTTTTCTAATTCTTTTGTCTTCTTCTGGTTTGTTTGTCTCGTTCTCTTTGGCTTGATTCTGACTTGATACCTCGTTCACTTGTTCAGCTTTTGACGGTTCATACTTCGTCAGACGATATCTCAGTCTTTTTATCTTGTTAGGCCAAAGATCTCCTTTAACACTCCTCTTTCGTTTTCCTTCTTTGATGTTTTTCTCCTTGATCCAAGTTCTCTTTCTCAGGACTCGACCCTCAGTTTGTTCATCTTCACTCCCATCAGATTCTGTTTCAATTGCCTCTTGTATGTTATGTTATGTTATGTTATGTTATAATAGTTTATAGAGCGCACGATTACCTTGCGGTGTCCTGGCGCTAAGCACTGAAAAGCCTGTGCTGACGTGAAGAATTAGAACTCAGAAAAGAACCAGGTTTTGAGAGTCTTCCTAAAGGAGGTGAGATCTGAAGCATTTCTCAGTGTGAACGGCAATCCATTCGAGACTTTAGCGGCTGCATAGGTAAAGCTCCTTCCTCCCCAATTTACCTTTTTTATGTAAGGAACTTTTACCCGCTTGGCTCCAGATGATCTGAGCGTTCTACCTGGTCTATACCAGGAGAACTTATTTTTGAGAAAATCGGGAGCTGTCCCGTTCAAGGCTCTGAACACAATATACGAGGCCTTGAACCTGGCTCTAATATGGATGGGGAGCCAGTGCAGTTTTTTCAACTCGTCTTTAACTGATACCCATCTAGGGGTTCGAGTCAGGAGTCTGGCTGCGGCATTTTGGATGACCTGCAGCCTGTTTTGATATTGTAACTGCATATTCAAATAAAGACTGTTACAATAGTCAAGTCGGGATAGTATGAGTGCGGTCACCACAGTACGAAGGCATCCTTCAGTCAGATAGGGCCTGATTTTCCTAATCATTCTAAGTACAAATGAGCAGCCTGAAGTGACACTGCTCACCTGGTCGCCCATGTTGAGTTTATCGTCAATCATCACTCCCAGGTTTTTTGCCTTCCTACAGGGAATGGGGCAGAGGCCTAGTGAATCAGGCCACCAGTCAGGAGTCCACATCCGGAGGTTATTGCCAAACCTCACCACTTCTGTTTTAGCCGAGTTCAGCTTAAGACAGATAGCTGACATCCACCTGGAAATGGATAGCATACAATTCGAAAAGCGATTGCCTGTTTCGTACTCAGCCCCCTCCCTTACTGATAGCACAATTTGCGTGTCATCGGCGTAGGAGGTAAGCTGGAAGCCGAATGACCTGATGATACCGGCTAAGGGGGCCACATAAACATTAAAGAGGGTGGGGCTTAGTGAGGAGCCTTGCGGCACCCCACATGGCAAAGAAAAAGCTTCAGAGGTAGTATCATTCAATTCGACTGTTTGAAGCCTGTCTTTTAGGAAGGACTCCAGGAGCTTCCAGGCTTGTCCTGTTATCCCGGTCTTTGACAACCGATTTAACAAAATTTCGTGATGCACGGTGTCAAAGGCCGCGGATAGATCCAAAAGGATTAGCATAGCACTTCCTCCTTTGTCCAAGGTTTCTCTAATCTCCTCTGTCGTTTTAATAAGCGCCAGCTCCGTGCTATGATATGGTCTGAAACCATATTGTGAGTGATCAAGAGAATCATTCAACTGAAGGAAATTGCTGAGTTGTCTGTTCATAGCTCTTTCGAGCATTTTCGCTGGTAAAGGGAGTCTGGAGATGGGGCGATAGTTAGATGGATCTTTGGGGTCCAAGGATTGTTTCTTTATAAGAGGAAGTACTGAGGCCTTTTTCCATAGGGTGGGGAAAGTGGCCGTTTGAAATATATTGTTGAAGAGGGGTGTGAGGGCCCTGCAGGAAATATCTGCCATCTGTTTGATCATCCAGGTGGGGCAGGGATCGCTGGGCGCACCTGATTTGATATTATTCATAAGATCCTTAGTTTCCTCTAAATTCAGAGGAATAAAGTGATCTAATGTGTTAACCAGGGGAGGGGGGGTGTTGGTCTCTAAAACCTCATCATTTTTATTAATCATGTCTGCTAGAGAGGAAAAAATGATTTCCACTTTAGATTTAAAAAATGCTGCCACCGTATTGCAGAAATTGGGTGCGATTGGACCATTGGGCTTCCTAGGGTTAGAGAGTTTAATAACAGTTTTAAAAAGCTCCTTTGAGTCAGATTTGGCATTAGAAATTTGGCGCGAAAAGAAATCTCTCTTGGCTTCCAAGAGAGATTGTTTGTATGTTGCGATGGTTACTTTAAGTTCCAGTTTATCGGCTATTAAATAGTTTTTTCGCCACAGTCTTTCAGCCCGTTTACATAAAAGTTTTTTCCCCCGGAGCTCTTCTGAGTACCAAGGAGCCGTAGGTATGGCCCTTCTCGGTATCCATTTTCTGGGGGGGGCTGCTTGTAAACATGCCTCTTCCAACCAGTTGTTATACTGTCGGCTTGCTACCTCAGGGTCAGGTGAGATTATGGGTAGTTTTTCCTGAAGGGAGGATTCTAGATGTAAAACATCTACTTTTCCCCAAGCTCTAGTTGTAATCTCCGTTTTAGCTTTTAAACATGTAGAATCCCTCGTAACATGTTTAAGTTCAAAGGTGATTGCAACATGGTCCGACCAGGTTATGGGAAGAGCAGCAATGTTACCCAGATCACAATTGTTCGAGAAAATCCCATCTAGGGTATGTCCCTTTATGTGGGTGGGGAAGGAGACCAGCTGTTCTAGGCTTCCCAAGGCCATTGTGCTTTGGAGATTAGCCGTATCAGGGTCTTCCAGTTTTTCCAGGTGGAAATTAAAGTCGCCCAGAACAACAAAAGATTGTTGAGTCAGACCATCTTCTAGTAATGTGTTGAGAGAATTAAGAAAATTGGTCTTACTTCCAGGAGGACGATAGATGAGGATACCTTTAAAAGGTCTGCAGTGTTCAGACGTAATATTAAAGGAGAGGGCTTCACAACCTTGATCGTACACCGGTTGGAAATACGGGGTGAGTGAGTCGTGGTAAATCACTGCAAGCCCTCCTCCCCTTTTATGAGTTCGATCTAAAGAGTAGCAGCAAAAACCTGTGGGGGTAGCCTTCACCAGGTCAGGGCCAGAGGTGTTGTCTAACCAAGACTCAGTGATAAATGCGAGTTTAACACTGTGATTTTCTAAAAAAAGAGCGCATTCTACTGAGTGTTTAACAAGCGATCTTGCGTTAAATAAAACACATTTGAGGTGATTATCCCTACCTACAACTTTGTCCGTGGCATGACCAGATTTAGTATCTAGGATAGAATGGTTAAGTGGGATCGGGAGTAGAGCCAGACACACCGTACATACTGTAGGCCCGACCTTTCTTTCAGAGTCCACATTAACATCGGTAAAGGAGTCCAAAGAAAGCTTGTGACATTGGAGCCCATTATCACTAAGGTTCAGCTGCTGCAGCTCCTTAGCCGTGTAAGTGTGCCTTCCTGCTGGGGGGACGAGACCAGGGGTCGTGGCCCTGTGCCCGGCCCGAGCGCGGACGGGCGCAGACGGGCTTGCCTTGGGCGCGCCTTCGGCGCGCCAGCGGCGCGCCCGCTGCGCGCGTCCGCTGCGCGGGCGCGACAGCGACTTCCTGAAGTACTCCCCCATGAGCCACTAGACCGCTAACCGGCGGAAGTGGTGTTTTTCTGGCCGGAGGCAGGTAGATAAAGTGCAGTGCATACGAGCAGCAATCAACTCCCCCTCCCAAGCCCCAGAGAACCAGTAAAAACAAATGAATGCAGGTAATGGGCAGCAGAATACAATGATAAAACAATTTAAAAGAGTTAAAAGATAAAATTAGACCAACCAAGATTCTAGCAGTTCGTAATTCAGAGCGTTACAGCACTACAGCGAGCATAACACACAGCTTCGCTTAGGCTGTCAAGTGCTGCGCGGGCGCGACAGCGACTTCCTGAAGTACTCCCCCATGAGCCACTAGACCGCTAACCGGCGGAAGTGGTGTTTTTCTGGCCGGAGGCAGGTAGATAAAGTGCAGTGCATACGAGCAGCAATCAACTCCCCCTCCCAAGCCCCAGAGAACCAGTAAAAACAAATGAATGCAGGTAATGGGCAGCAGAATACAATGATAAAACAATTTAAAAGAGTTAAAAGATAAAATTAGACCAACCAAGATTCTAGCACAGGAACAGTTTTCTTTTCACCAGTAGTTTTCTTAGTAACAACTGCTTCTTTCTCAACTGCAGTCTCTTTTTCAGCAACAACTTCTTTTCCAGTAACAATTTCCTTTCCAGCAACAGTCTCTTTTTCGGTAACCTGAGATTGCCCTACTCCTTTCCCTCCTCGGATCACCGACACGCAATCTTCTTTATGTCTACTTGTCCCTTCAACTAGCTCATTGTTGATATTCCCTATACCTCCACGGGGATCTTCTTTCGCAATCTGTCCCTCTCCTTCTAATTCTGACCCTACTTCATCAACAACAACTATCCCAGGTGAGACTCTTCCTGTTTCATCATCAGTTTCAACTGTTACTTCTGTTGTAAGGTTCTTTTCTTTTCTTGCTTTCTTTCGGTACTCATCAATAATAGATGGAATTTCAGGCAATTCTTCAAAATCTGATCTTATTTCTGGTGCTTGTGCTTCTTGCTGAACATGAGCTGGTCGTGGATTTCTCATTCCACTCACAGGTTCCGCTTCTGGATCATCACTGGAGTCAGACTCTTCAAAATACTCCTTTCCGATGCCTTCACCAGGACATGGAACTCTCAAGGTATGACTCGCATGAATCCAGTTCTTCACTCCGGGACACTTCACAGCAGTCGTTGTAATCAGGACCACTTGCCTTGGTCTTCCCCACCTTGGAACCAAGCAATTTCTCCTTCTGTGGACCTTTATCCGTACCCAATCTCCTGGGCTCAGGTCATGGGCTATTTTCTTTTCAAGTGTGGTGGCGTCTTCTCCAACCTGGTGAAACACAGAATCAACTGCGTCAGCCAGGCCTTTACAGTAATCCAAAATCATGTCATCAGTTATGGTCATCAATTTATTCACTGGTATATATGCATGTCTCATTGCACGACCCATGATTATTTCATGAGGACTCAAACCTGTTGTTCTATCTGGAGTAGACCTTATTGTCATCAAGACTAGAGGCAAGACATCAGGCCATTTCATTCCAGTGGCTAGACACATCTTACCAATTCGATTTTTGATTATGCCATTTACTTGTTCAACCACACCAGAAGCCTCTGGTCGGTAGGCACAATGTAGCTTCTGCTGTATGTGCAATGCTTCACAGATCAGTTTCATGAGCTCATTGTAGAAGTGCCCTCCTCTATCTGATTCAATTGTCACTGGGAACCCGTACCTTGGGATGAATTCTCTCAACAATAGCTTTGCTACCGTTATCCCATCATTTCTTCTTGTTGGGTAAGCCTCCACCCATCTAGAAAACAAACAAACCACCACCAGGACATATCTCAGTCTGTTAACCTGGGGCATTTCAATGAAATCAATCTGCATTCTTGTAAAGGGACCTCCCTCCCTGCCTATTGTTCCTAGGCTCACCACTGTTTTCTTTCCTGGATTGAATTGCTGACATATCAGACATCTCTGACAAAGACTCTCAGCTACTAGCCTGAACTTTGGATTGTACCAAGTTTGTTTAAATGCCCTGATCATAGCATCCCTTCCCAAATGTCCCTGGCCATGATACATCCTTGCCATGGTAGATAGCATGCTGTTAGGCATGACTGGTCTTCCATCCCTATAGACCCATACATGGTCTTTTTCTCTTGGTGCACAACCTGACTTTACCCATTGTTTCATTTCGTCATCTCCTGCCTCATCCTGTAACTGTTTTACTTCATCCCATGTTTCTACAGTGTTAGTAAACATCAATGAACAAGAAGGTATCTCTCTCTCTTTTCCCCTGTTGATCGAATAGTCATTTCTTGCACAATACTGAGCCATATCGTTGGCAAATTTGTTCCCACAGGTGATAAGATCTTCACCTTGACCATGAGCTGCACATTTTACTACAGCTAGTTCTTTTGGCAGCTGTATCGCCTCAATCAACTTCCCAATCACGTCTGCATTCTTTATAGGAGTTCCACTTGAGGTCAGGAAACCTCTTTGTAGCCAAATCTGGCCAAAATTGTGAACAACTCCAAATCCATATTGACTATCAGTCATCACTGTCACTCTCTCATTCTTTCCAAGTTTGCAGGCTCTTGTGATTGCTATCAATTCAGCCACTTGAGCAGATTTAACTCCAATCAAGGTTGATGCTTCCACCACTTTTGCAACTGTACATACTGCATATGCTGCATTCAGTACACCTTCATCTGTTCTCAGACATGATCCATCCACAAAAAGCACTTCATCACTCACAGGCAATGGCAAATCTCGTATATCTGGTCTCGGTTTTGTACAGTAATCAAGCACATCCAGGCAATCATGATCATTCTCATTTCTCACTTCCACACACTCAGCATCAGGCAATAATGTTGCTGGATTCACATTCACACATCTCTCAAGACTGACATTTGATGCACCCAGAATCACTTTCTCATATTTAGTCAGCCGACTATGTTACATGAATTGCATTCGACTCCTTGTTAAAAGGATAGCCACATCATGAGGTACGAATACCCTTACAGGATATCCCATTATAATTTCCTCACTTTGTTCCAGGCTTCGACAAGTAGTAGCTACTGCTTTCAGACAACCTGGTAAACCCACAGCTACTGGGTCCAGTGCTGATGAGAAGTATGCAATGGGCCTTCTCAGACTTCCATGTTTTTGGATTAGCACAGAGAGTGCACATCCATTTCTCTCACTGCAGTACAGTTCAAACTCCTTTTCGTAGTCTGGCATTCCTAAAGCAGGTGGTTCGCAAAGCCTTGCTTTTAGCTCTCTGAATGCTGCCAGCTGTTCTGGAGTTAATTCAAAAGGATCTTTAACATCACTTTTTGTCAAATTCATTAATGGTTTGGCAATCAGGGAAAAATTACTTATCCACTGATGACAATAACCAACCATTCCCAGGAACATTCTTACTTCTCTCTGGGTCATTGGTGCTCTCATTCCCTTAATGATTTGAATTCTGTCATCTGTTATTTTCCTCAAGCCTTTCTCAATGTTGTGTCCTAGGTAATGAACCTCTTTCTTGCAAAACTGCAATTTGGCTGGTGATACTTTTAACCCTCCATCTGCCAGGTGATTCAACAATGCAATGGTGTCTACCTGACAAGCTTCACGTGTTTTTGATGCCACAAGCAGGTCATCAATATACTGTACCAAAACTGATTCCTCAGGCATGTTCAAACTTTCCAGAGATTTCTTTAACAACTGATTAAATATAGAGGGACTCTCTGTATACCCCTGTGGAATTCGGCACCATGCCAAAATACGGTCTCCAAACCGAAATGCAAAAATCTGCTGGCTGTCATGATGCAATGGAATTGAAAAGAAAGAATGACACAAATCAATCACTGTGTACCATTCAGCATCATGGGGAATCTGATACAAAATCACTGCTGGATTTGGCACAATAGGACAACATGGTACAACAATCTTGTTAATTTTTCTCAAATCCTGCACTATCCTAAACTTCCCATTAGGTTTCTTCAGTCCCATTATAGGTGAATTACATGGACTACTCAACAACTCTCTCAAAACTCCCTGCTGAATCATTTTCTCAATTATATGAGTTATCCCTTCAATTATTTCAGGTGTCATCCTGTACTGCGGTATATTCGGGTAAGTAATTCCTTGCTTTACGGTAATTTTCACTAGGTCTACATTTCTCATTAGACGTACATCTTCTCCTGTGAAATCCCAAACTGTTGTTTTCACCGTTTCCCTTAACTCTGGAGGTAATTCATCTGGACTAAAAACCGCATAGTTTCCAACAGCTCCACTTGTTCTGTTGTCTATAGTCATTCTGTACAGGACATCTTCATCTTGTGTCTCAAAAGCTATTCCATCTGGTGTACAGAAAATGGTGCAGTTCATTTTGCACAATATATCCCTATCTAACAAATTTACAGGACTTGTATCACACACCACAAATCGGTGCATGTCTGAAAATGTCCCTATTCTAACTCTTACCGGTTCAGTTAAATAAGTTCTGATCTGTGTATTGGACACACCCACTACTTGGATTGTTTCATCCGAGAGAGGAAGATTCTTTACATCTGCTGACCTGACAGTAGAACGAGTAGCACCAGTATCAACTAAGAAAGTGATGCTTTCATCATTTATTTTCCCATCCAAAAATGGTCCTGTCTGGTCTATTTCTAGAGTTGCGCCAAGCACGCACTCTTCTTGCTCTCCACGGCACCGTCAGATATCACTTTCTGAGTCACTTCCTTCATTCCTCAAGTAATACTGAGAAACAACATTCGCATGTTGTTGTTTATTTACCTGTCCTTCACTGTAAAATCCAGACTCTTGCGAATACTTCTGTGGTCCTTTATTCTGCGGAAAGGGTGGTTTTGGCACTTGATTCTGCTGCTTAGCAACCCTCTGCTGCTGCGGCTGTTGCTGCTGCTGTTGGCTACACCCCTCACTCTGCACCTGTTGATTCAATGAAGGATTACCACTGTTAGCACATGGTGGATTCTTACACTCGGATTTCCAATGCCCTAATTCGCCACAGTTGTGACATGGGAACCTCTTCTTGGCTTCTTCAATGTTCCCTCTTCCCTTTCCTGGAACAAACCTTGATCTTACTCCTTGGTTATTTGGGTTATTTGCTTGTTCCACTAGCTGAGCTTCCTGTCTTTCTGCAACCTTCACTTGTGCCCACATTGCTTTCTCTTTTAGCTTTCTCTGTTTTGCTTCAATTTCATCACTGAAATATTTAGCATGTCTCAGGATCTCATCGATTTTCTTACTCTGCCAATCCACTGTGTGCTGGCGAATCATTTCACTAATCTCAGGACGCAAACCATATACAAATCTGTATACAAAATGGCTCAAATCCTTTTCTCCCAAGTGTTCATCACCACTAAACTGGTTAAAAGCCAGTATTAGTCTCTCATAATAGGCATGGACTGATTCTTTCGCTTCCTGCTGTGTTCTGTCTATCTTTTTTTTTTTTTTTTTTTTTTTAAACCGTTTATTACAGAATCCAAGAGATATACAAAGATGGGCCTACAACCTTCAGGCCGGCCGCTAGCAAACAGAAGGAACATATAATACAAGCAGTGGAACACACACTGCGGCAGAAGTGAGATCACAGGAGTTAAAAGAAGCGTTGGCAGCCACACCATCCGAATCCCACACAACGGTTTCATTTTTATATAAATAACGAAAAAACAAATCCACAAGGCAACCCACAATCGAAACAGCAACCTGTGCTCCCCTGTGGGGGACCCTACCGATCCACAGGAATAACAAGGGGGGGATAGGTCGGGACAGAGACAAAGTGGACTCAATGCCCAGAACCAGGAAGACAAGCAGGCTAAGGGGACGGGGCCGGTGACGGATCAAGCGTCAGAGGCGGGGTACAGATTCCCCCACGGTAGGTGTTCCAGGGGCCCCACACTTTCACCAATTTCCCAGGCTTACCCCTCGCAACATACACCACCTTTTCCCGAAACATACACCAATCCATGTTGTCCTTCCACGCCGAGACAGTTGGTGACCTCTGGGAACCCCACAATTGCGCAATATCACGCTTGGCCACCATATATCCCAGAGTCACCCACCACGTCTGCGGCACGGAGTAGTCGGTTGGCTCCCACACATTCAGGAGACATCTCCTCGCCTCGGGCAGCAGCGGTAAATGCGTGACCGCCTGCAAAACCGCATGCACACCACGCCAGAATCGCGCCACCTCCGGGCACTCCCACAAAATATGGAGAAAGGTCCCCAAAGAACCACACCCACGCTTACACAACCCGTCCACAGCATAGCCCATACGCATCAGACTCGGCCCCGTAACATAGACCCTATGGAGTATCTTGAGCTGGACAAAACGAAGGCGAGCCGGTATGGCCACCTCTTTTGGGGAGGCCACCGCAGACACCCAGTCCTCGTCATCCAGCTCCAATCCATCAGCCCCCCACGCCTCACGAAGGCTAGTCAGCAGTCCCGAGCGATCATTGATGAGTTTTTTGTAAATTAATGAAATCGTGCCGTCCGGTACATGCCCATCTAGCACTCTATCTTCCAGAGGGGAGTACTCCGGGATGGAGGCAACGTCCGGGAATACGGAGCACAACGCATGACGGATCTGCATATATCGAAAGTACTCCCTATCCTGCAACTGGAATTCCGTCTGCAGCACATCGAACGTTTTGAAACCCCCCCTCGTCCAGAGATCGCCCACCCTGCTGATGCCTATCATGTCCCACTTCTCAAAGCCCTTCGAGGTCCACAGGGAGCCCAGCCGCTCAGATACATATAGTGGTGTCGCCCGGGTCAACCGATCCTTCCACCCCATCGCCAAGTTAGCCGCGTGCCACACTCGTACCATGACCCGCGTGGGGCCCGTCAGACGTGCGTCGAGCGAGCTAGAATAAAGCGCCCGATTATAGTCGCCACCCGGCAGTAACATTTTATCCATCTCAAAGGCCGGGTTTAGAGCTGGCCCGTAAAGGCCGTGATTTATCGCAGCCAGCTGGGAGGCCCAGTAATATCGCTTGATGTCTGGGAGGGCAACACCCCCGTCGTACCACGGGAGCGTCAGCTTCGCCAGGGCGATACGCGGTCTACCCTCCCAGAACAGGCGGCGCTGCAAACTCTCCACCTCGCGAAAGTAGCGCGCCAGGACAACGTCCATTGTATTCTGTAAAGCGTACAGAAAACGTGGCAGCGACATCATCTTAAACAGTGCCGCCCGGCCGAGCGGCGAGAGCGGCAAGCGCCTCCAACGCGCCACGTCATCCTTCAGGCGCTGGAGGGGGGGAAGCAAGTTCTGCTTATATCGGGCCTCCGCGTCCAGGGTAATGAAGATACCCAGGTACCTAAATCCCTGCGGGGCGATCTGGATAGGACAACCCCGCGGAAGGACAGGGGCATCCCCAGAAAGAACATACACACAAGATTTAGCCCAATTGATGACTAGGCCGGAGTTGAGGCCAAATGAGTGCAATACATCAACTAGTACAATCAGCGATTTACGCGGGGAAGCCAGGTATAAAAGAATATCATCAGCGTAAAGGGATACGCGATCTTCATACTCGGGGGTCCATCGGAGACCACGGATAGAAGGATGCCACCGCAGCCACTCCGCCAGGGGCTCCAAGGCAAGCGCGAAGAGGAGCGGTGATAACGGGCAGCCCTGCCGCGTGCCCCTGCCCAGCTCAAACGGAGCCGACAATCTACCGTTCACCGCCACCTGCGCCAGCGGTCCGGAATACAACAATTTCACCCAACCGATGAATCCCGGGCCAAACCCAAACTTCGCCAGTGTCGCCCAAATATATGGCCACTCAAGTGTGTCAAACGCCATAGTGGCGTCCAGGGACGCCAAAATGGCCGGCTCTCGTATGAACGGGACCCGAGCGAGCACCCCATGCAAACGTCGCAGGTTAAGCGCAGTGTTGCGATGAGGGATAAAACCGGACTGATCCTGGTGAATCAGGTCGCACACCACGCCAACCAGCCGATTGGCCAACACCTTGGCGAGAATTTTGGGTTCCGCATTCAGCAGCGAGATGGGCCTGTAGGACGTGACCCGGTCCCGCGGCCTCCCCTCCTTATGAATAACCACGATAGTGGCCAGACGATGGTCCGGCGGGAGGGAACCCGCCGAACGGGCCGCGAGGAACATAGCACGGAGATGAGGCGCCAGCGTATCCGGCCGCAGCTTGTACAATTCGATGGGAAGGCCATTAGGACCCATGGCCTTGCCGGAAGCGACCGAACGTATGGCGAGGGCAATTTCCTCAGATGTTGGGGCGGCGTCCAACGACACTCTGTCCTCCTCCGAAAGGGAAGGCAGCGCGATATCCCTGAGCAGGGCATGGGAATCCTCCTCCGAGCTGGAGGACACCGGGGAATACACCCCACGGAAATATTCTGCGAAGCAGTCAACAATTTCTTCCGGTTCAGTGACACACACACCATCCTGTTTCTCAATCGACGGGACAACTCGACTCGCTCTCTCCTTTTTGTCCAACCACGCAATCAATTTACCAGCCTTATCACCCACATCATACAGTCTCCCCTGTTGCTCTCTACTGAGGCCCCTGGCCGCCTCCGTGACGAGGGCCTTATAGGCCGCTTGCTTGAGTCGGAGAACATGTAATTTGTCATCCGTCACCCCACGTTCTAGATCACCCTCCAACTCGGTTATCTCAGTTTCAACACGGGTCACCTCGTCCCGCTCGCGCTTCTGGGAATGGGATATAAGGGACAGGGCCTCCCCCCGGAGTACCGTCTTGAACGCCTCCCACAGAGAGACCGCCGATGACACAGACCCCACATTATCATCAAAATATCGCTTAAGGGATTTAACCAACTCTGCGCGAATGGTGGGGTCACGCAGATACCAGGGATTAATCGGGACCACCCTACCCTCCCCCTTCGGGAGAATGTCAAAGTGCAACAGGAGCGGGGAGTGGTCTGAAATACCCCGCGCCAAATGGCGCGCCTCCCCGACCCTCCCTGCCTGCGCCGCAGGCACCAGGATATAATCTAGCCTCGAGAGACCACTGCCATGGGCCCCGGAGTGAAAGGTGTACTGTGTCTGCGTAGGATGTTTCAAACGCCAACAATCCACTAGCCCCAAGGTATCCAAGAGGCCGGACAACCACGCTTGGGCACGGGGGAGATCCCTAGGGGGGTGACGATCCTCAGTTCCGGAAACCACAGCGTTAAAATCCCCACCAACCACTAGAATCCCCTCCGGAAGGCCAAGGAGGAGGCGCCCTAGATCCGCAAAAGTAGTCGTCTGCAACCCTGGCGGGACATAGACAGAAACAAAAACAATCACTCTGCCCTCCATTCTACCCACCAGAACCGTGTAACGCCCCCTGTCATCATAGAGCACCCCATCAACTTCCAACGGGAGCGAGGTCTTAGCCATGATACCCACACCCCTTGAACCGGACGTAAAGCCCGAATGGGCCAGAAGGCGGTAGCCCCGTCGATTCATAGCACGATAGGAGTTTCCAATGAGGTGCGTCTCCTGCAGAAAAACTATATCTGGTGAAATTCGTTTTAGGAACTGCAGGACCACCCCCCGTTTTATCCTGTCTCCCAGTCCATTCACATTCCAGGACAAAAGACTCAGTCCCCTACCCCCCATCATAGCCGAAAGCGATCAATCGTCCCCCCGAGAGCACTTTAGGAATAGCACAACAATACTTTGGCCTTGTGGTACAAATAAACAATACCCCACCCCAACCCAACAGCCCCAACAAAACTCCCCCCTCCCTGCACCCCTGCATGAGCCCAAACAGCCCCCCCAACTTGCAGTGTGCCTGTCGCCCCCCTATACTTGGAACTGGGTAGATCCCCTAGAGGAGGAAAGAGCACCCCCTCGAGACCCCCCACCGCCTCCAAAAGGGGGAAGACGAGTACAACCAACAACAACCCTACGCTTGGCCGAAAGTGGCAAAATCATCCGGAGTGAGCCCCCGCATCAGCACCTCAGACCCGGTCCGGTGGGCCGTCTCCTCCCGCAGCCCCCCCCCGCCATCCCGATCATGACCCCCAGACAAAGTGTCCAGCCAGTCCCCGGCCGTTTCAGGACGATCAAAAAAGTGAGTGCGACCCTCCACCTCCACACGCAGCCTGGCCGGGAAGAGCATGGCGTATTTTAAGTTCATGCCTCGCAGCCGCCGCTTGACGCCCAAGAAACTCAGTCTCTGCTTCTGGACCGCTTGGGTGAAGTCAGGATAAAAGTTCACCTCCATGTTCTCCAGCTTAATAGGCCCTTGCAGTCTGGAAGCTTGCAAAATCGCATCCCTGTTCCGAAAATTAAAAATACGGGCAATAAGAGGCCGCGGAGGGGCTCCGACCTTCGGTCTGCCCCCGGGAACTCTATGGGCCCTCTCCACGGCAAAGAATTTACTCAGTCCTCGAGGCTGGAGATGGGTAGTGATCAGGTCCTCCACAAAGAGATCCGCTGCCGACTCCTCCTGTCCCTCGGGTACTCCGATGATGCGGATATTATTCCTCCGGGCCCGGCTCTCGGAGTCCTCCAGGCGCCGATCCATGAGCGCACTTGCCTAACAGAGCCGGCGCACCTCCGTTTGAAGGGCTGCCACCTCAGTCGTAAGGCCCGACGCGGTGTGGGCCAAAGAGTCGACCCGGTCGTTAGTCTTAGAGAGATCAGCTCTCACAAGGTTGACATCAATGAGGACCGCGTCGATTTTATGCGCTAAAGTATCGAACTGCTGGCCCACCGAGGCCTTCATCTCAGCAATGGCGCGCATGACGTCCTGCAGAGATAGGTCCGCGGGCAACTCCGGGGCATCCGGGGGGCAATCAGAGGACTTGTTCGATCCGCCGGGAGACCCCTTCGGGAGGGTGTAGCGGTCCATGATGTTGGCCTGATGTGCGGTGCCACGCCAGGTCGACTTGGCCTTCAACCGATCCCCATCCTGCTTCGTGGCCATCGTCGCGGGTCTCACACCCGCACCAGCCGCGCAGTGGAGAGCAAGGAATCGAGGCCGCGAGCTCCGGGGGGCCACCCCAGGACGGCAGGGCGGGCGACAGCAGGCAGGCAGGCAGGGTCTCCCAGCGAGGCCACCCCAACACAAAGAGCGCCGTGATCCCACTTGCGATGACGGCAAGGGGGCACAAAAGTGAAAGTGAAAGTGAAAGTGTGGGGTACGCGACTCGCCAGGCCCAGCCCACCGTTGTTGTTCACTTTGCCACTGGGTCGCCCCCAAACTCGAATACGGGGTCAGGAGCGAAGTAGGCCGCAAACTTCAATCGGTGCTCACTTCGGCACCCGGGGTCCGATTCGAAAACGGGAAATGGGTACCACCTCGGCTCAGGCTCACCGACACAGTCCCCTCAACCGATACAGGATGAAGACAGGATAAACGTAGGAGGTTGCGGAGGTCCTCGGGAGCCTCGCACCTACGCGGCCATCTTGGTTGCGCGCTAGGCTCCTCCTCTGTTCTGTCTATCTTAACCCAGTCTGTCTCTTTTGGAGGTACCTTATTTTTCAGGAAAACAATAACCTGGTCATACTTTTTCATGACTTCTGGATCAGGAGCACCTGTTCTCGGGTCTCTGGGGTATTCTTTAGTAGGCCAATCTATGACTATTTTACATTCAGCCCACTAATCTGCAGGTACAATTATATCAAACAGACTATTCAGGTCAATCCACAGCACCTTTGACAACTTCACAAATCTGTCTACCTGTCTGTACCACTCGACGGGCTTTTCTCTCAATCGAGGGAAGTCATTGGTAAATGACAATATATCCTGTCTAGTCCACGGAACATGTACATATCCTCCTCCTGGAATTTCTCTCATAGGCATTGCTGTCACTGTTCTTTCCTTTTCTCTCAGAGGAAATGTCCCACATGAAGTTTCTCCTTGTTTCTTACCCCATTTAATCCTCCACTTTTCCACATCACCCCACTTCCTCAGCAATGTGATTATCTCCTTAATCTGTGTTATTCTACCTGTAGTATTCAAATTATCTATGTCCTTTTCTGTGAAATCCACTCTGTAGGGCTTCTGCAAACCCTTCACTCGATCCATGTCAATTCCCATTTCACTCGCTATTTCCATTAATCTATTAATTAATGGTATTCTTAGCTCTCCAGGTAATGCTCTTGCAAAGGAACAACAACTCCTCATCCTGGTAATTCTTCAGCTTGTCTACAGGAATCGTTCCCACTAACAACTCTTCCAGTACCATCCTTAATTTTGCCACATCAATCTGTGATTCTTTTTCCTTTCCCTGTAATGCTTTTAGCCATTCACTCAAATCCTCCGAAGTTATCCCTACTGTTTTCTCCGAGTTCACTGGTTCAACTACTCTCTGGAGTTCTACCTGTTTGGTAATAGAACCCACACTTCCTGCTCTTCCATTCTTTTCTAAGCAATTCGGACTACCAAATTGATTATTCAACATATTTATTCCACTTTCACATATTGTATGTCTCCACTGATTCTCTTCTAATCTCAAAGGGGTCTGTTGTGGTGTCTGTTCTAGTTGTACACCTTGTCCATTATTCACATATGGAACTATTAGTCCCTGCTCATTCATCCTCTGTTTGTCAAAAACAGGCATAACGGGACCTATTGTTACAGGAACCGTAACTGCTTCTAGATTTCTAGTCAGTTCTCTTATTTTCTCTGACAGTTCTAATGTAGTTCTGGCCAGTTCCCTTGCTCTTCCATCCTCAATTTCATTCTCTCTTCCCTTCAACTCTGGAGTCATCACTTCTCTTTTAATTGTTCGCAGAGTCTCACTCATCGGAGCAGTTGGCGTTACTGCCTCAGATTCTTGCCTATACAGAGGTGGATTCTTGAAAAACAAGTCATCCAGCAACTCATCATCCGACTCGTTTGCTCCGTATCTCCTCTTTTCTATATTATTTCTCTTTTCTGTACTCTTTACCGCTTCTGTCTCCCCTTCAGTCCTCATTGGAAACAGCCCTTCAGTCATGTTAATATCTCGCCACTTTCTCATCCTGTCTTGATGTGTTTCACGATCACCATTCCGCCCAAAGTAGAACCTATAACGGTTTCCACTTCTCTGTTTTTCCCGATCATACATTTCGTCTTCCCACTCAACTGGAGCCTCAAACTGTGTTGGTCTCGGACACGGCTCTAAGCACATCATCCTTTCTCTCAGATTTCTTAATATGGCCAAATTAAATGAGCCATGTTCTGGGAAAGCTAAGACTCCGTCGTCCTTAGTGTACTTTGCCCAATTGTCCAACCATATACAGGTATGATACCCATATTTCGCAGCCATAAAGGATGCTGGGGTCTTTGCTGGAGGTGATAATTCCCCTTCTCTTGTTACCACCTTCTTATCTTTACTAAACCAGGTCTTAACTTTACTAAATACTGATTTTTTCTTTTTCTCTTCGCCGTGGTAATACATTTTCTAAGTTTCCGAGTTACAGAAAATTCCCAAAATCTTCCTCAAACTGTACGATCTTTTGTCCAATAGCAGCGCGACTCACACTAACGCACCAATCCTGAAGCGTCTATGTCACTATCGTCACTGTCTCGGTCCACAAATCCCAGCGCGACTCACACCAACGCACCAATCCTGGAGCGTCTACGTCACCCTGTACTTCTTCCAATCCCTGCACGGCGTACACCGACACACCAATCACAGCGCGTTCACTGTACTAACCCACTGTCCACTCACAGCGGGGTTCTCCTGACGTCAGCAGTCGCTGCGGCAGCTCCTGCTCCTGTCTCCTGTCCCTCGTCTACCCCTCCTTTACAAAACACTCGGTAGACCTTGTTTCAGCTTCTAAAAGTCAGTTAGTTACAACATATAAACATCTCCATTGTCTGCTCCGCTAACCAAAGAATAGGAAAGAACTTTCTCACAAGAATTCTGCCCTTCAAGAACAGCGCTTACCTCTGTCCCACTACAGAATTGTAACTTTCGTTGATAAAGTAGCACATCCCTCTACTCTACCCTTACAACACACATCAATTAACTGTTCCACTCCTGGAATGCTCCTAAGAGTTCTACAGTCAATAAAATACCTCGCATTCACGCACTTTCACACCAGGGAAAATGTATTACATACACACAGAATCCTGCCTTTTCCGAGAACAGCGAAAAACCTGTCCTACTACAGAATTATAACACACATTAACAAGGCAGCGCTTACCTCTGCCCTGTCCTTCTAACAAGCTCAGAGTATACCTATTATCCTTCTAGTGGAAAGCGTTATCGGAACGCCAAAAGGATCCCTGATACTTAAAACCAGAACTTCGCAAGTAACCCTTCGCTATCAAACACACTTCTCATATACCGAAAATACGTCTCTAATGATAACACACGGCGGTGCCACAGAATCGGACACAGACAATGCGACATGCAACTTCAATTGTCACACGTTTTCTTTCCCTGCATGCGTACAGGGCCAACAATTCTGCTTCCCGAGAGCAGCGCTTACCTCTGCCCTACTTACAGAACCGTCACCGACTCCCTACATCCCAGAAGCCGTACACACTACATATAACTCAATACGACTTCAACATATAGGATTAGTACATATACCAATAACATCCAATAATCAAAAATCAATAATCAATACTCATAAATCAATAAGCATATTTATACGCAAATCATCAGACCAAGACAATAGGCTAAACCATCATACTGCTACCAGAAAGCTGGTGCAGATCAGAGCTTATAAATTCACTATTCTTCCACGGATAGAATAATTTCACAGTCACACATTCATTCATACATCATACGCTGGTGGGCCCATAACACCATCATTCATTCAATCACTCTATCCGCTCCCTCTGTAGTGAATAATCCTCTCATCTACTAATCTGCACTAGTGTGAGGTCAATTAGATCTTTCCTGCTTGCTTTAGGTCTGACAGAACCCCTAATACTCTAAGCACATCAAATAAATGCAAATGACAATAATAAACACTCCAGTCATTGATTCAAACATAAACCAAATTTATCTAAATTAATTGCAGGTTAAAATGTCAAAGAAATGCCATGTAAAATCAATTTCATCCCTGTCATAATTACCTATTCTGTCTATTAGTCGTTTTCTATGTCAGATCAGGTCCTCAGTACATCAGTCAGCGTCAAAAGTTCATTCAGGCGTCACTGTCCTCTTCTGTCAGCGTAGGGACCTGGATCATCATGCAGCGGCAAGGAAGAGTGGCGCTAACCTCTCTAAGCTACGTATACTTATAGTCAAACTTGCAATGTCTATTGTTACATTTTATTAGACAAACCGGCAGAGAAATTAACAGATACTTCTTTCAATGCTACTATCAAATCCGGTTCCACTGCTCTGCAACATACATCCTCTTCCGTCAGATATATATTTTCTCCGGAAGACTCCTGATTAAAAAAGTTTAAATGTTGTTTTCTATTTGACTTCCTGCAGCCAGACAAAACTATTAAATATGTTGCAAAAGTTCCATTCAAATCCGGTATTGGCATTGCTTGTGTGTGCAATCGTGATGCTTTCCAGGGTCAGTCTTTTTTGGCAACATCCCCAGACAGTCGAGATGACATTGCATTCCAGACCACGTGATCACACGAAGGACAAAGTCACAGCCAGCGCAGATCATCTTTCCCTGCAAATTACTCGAGCTCAGGCTGCAAATGGTAGCCATCTTGGTTTAGGCCACGTTTGTCATCTTAATGCAAATAAAGTAATAAAACATAATTAATACAAAGAAATGATTAAACAGTGTTATTTTCCCACTAATACCCATATGTGTATGTATTTTATCTAGCCATTTGCAACATAAAGCCATTAGTGCATGTTTATTTTAAGCGCAAACCACAACAACATTACGTAAACAACATATATTTATTTTAATAAACAACACACTTAGTTCACTTATTAATATAGCTATGCAGAAGCATTCCCACGTGTATTTTTCTATTACTATGGTTGATTAGTAATCAAATCACTCAATTTAATACATATAATTAATTATTAATTATTTTAATAAAAACACATAAATAATAAAATCAAAAATATTTTCTCCGCTCCTTCACTAGCACAACATCTGGTCCAAAGGATGCCTATTCAGTTTGGCACAGCTCTCTGAACTTACCCACCACAGACCCAGGCACCACACCCACAACTCTTTACAGCTGGAACACTCACCCCCCTCTGATACTTCCCTTAGCAGTGCATTTCCACACTTCGCAGACTCTGGGATGGAAATCTCAGAACCCTTTGGGAAAGTCATCCTCAGTCTATCGAAAGCACTAAAATGGTGGATTGTGTTTTTTACAAATGCACGTAACAGGAAACACTATGCATGTCAGACTATACATGTGTCTTTGTGAAACCACCCCTCAGCTCTAGTATTTCTTCGCCAGACATGGCCCAATTCACCAGCCTCTTGCAAATTTGTAAAGCAGACGTTACTGTGAACTTTTAAGCAGTCGTTGAGTATGTACAATAGATTTAAAGCCATTTCCACGGGACACTAACTGTAGGCACTGCTTCAGTTAGTACAATGGTATAGCATTGACATGAGAGAATGCCTTTTGTTGTCTCGGACTGTGTTACAATGACAACAAGCATTTGCAATGCAATAGGTCTCGCATTCACGCGAGTTTAAGCTGTTAGCATTGTAAAGGACAATGCCTTTTATTTTTGTTTTGGGTTTTAAATCATAAATAAAAGGCATTGTTAATTACAATAATAATAGCTCAAACTCGCGTGAATGCGAGACCTATTGCATTGCAAATGCTTGTTTCTGAATGCAGAGGATTTATTTTGTCTTCATCTCATCAAAGAAAGTTTGCAGTTGCCCTGCAGCCCACAAGCTGGGCCCCCACAGCTGGGCTGTGTGGAGGCAGCGGCTGCAGCCCCCCAAATAATAGGGGATCAGAGTGCCTGCCTGCCAGGAGGATACAGAGGCTTTGTGCCCTGTTAATAAGAGTTAATTTAAACCATTTGGGCAGAGGCTTTTCAGGTGGCTGGGATCAAGGGTTTAAACGGGATTTGTGGAGAGAGAAGCGCCCTACACAAGAGGGTCTCTGTTGTGTATTAAATGCATAGTGTGGGACTTTGTTCCAACCAGAGGAGGGGGATTCACTGCACTATGTGGGGCAGTTCAATCAGAAGGAGAAGCCTGCCGAGTGGTACAAGCAAGTTGAGCGTTTTGTCAAGATTTCGAAGGTATTGTGGATAGACCTGAACACCTTATTTGATTTTGTGGTTCCAGGAGACCTGTGGAACGCATGTAAAATTGCTGTTGATTGGCCGGACTATGAGCCTGAGAGGAATATGATTACAAATGGTCCGTCGCCTGCGGTGATGAGGCTGTATGAGAAAGTAATTACCTGGTTGAAATCCAAGGTTTCACCCCAAGACATTGATTGGGTGAAAATAGACAGGACGGTGCAGGAGCCTAAGGAGACAGTACATGAATTTTATGAGAGACTTTTGAAGGCTTTTAAGCAGTATAGTGGCTTAGATGAGCTGGAAACGAAGGATATGGGACAGTTTGTGTCTAAGTTCGTGTTGGGTTTGAAGCCCGAGGTTAGTCTCATGATACAGCAGCACTTAATTTGTTGGCAGAATAAGCCCGTAGATGAAATCTTGCGGTACGCCAGGTACTGCACGGATGAGATTGAGTCGAAACACAAGAAGATGAAGGATAACCTATTGCTCATTCAGATGCAAGCGGCTCAGGGACCGCCGAATGGGGGTCCAGTGGTAAGGAGACAGGGAAACTACCAGACAGGGAATCAGAACATGCAGGGTCAGGGAAGGCCGAGGCCCGTAGACCCTAGGACAGGCATAGATGTAGCAATACTGAAAAAGATGACAGCTTGTCACCAGTGTCACCAGGTGGGACACTGGAGGCGCGAGTGTCCCTTGAACCCCTATAATCAGCCACAGATGGAGGGAGGAATGGGTCAGGTCCCTGGGGCGGAACAGGTACAGGCGGTGACTGTACCGAGAATGATGCAAGGGGGGACCGGCATCTCGCAAGTGCAGGTTCCCCAGCCACCCAGAATACAGAACATACAGCAGGGAGCTCGAACTTATTTACAGATGCCCATGTTTGAAGTAAGCGAGGAGAAAGATGTGGATTTGCTGGCCCAGTTAAGTTTAGGCCAGGATGATGATTGCATACTTAGGGCCATTCTAGAGGTGGATCAGAGAGGACCCTTTGTGGAAGCAGAACTTGATGGACACCCTACTACCTTTTTGGTAGATACGGGGGCTACCAGGTCAACTATAAGATCAGCAGTAGTTCCGGGGGTAGCCCTTTCTGTAGAAAGCATACAAGTGGTTGGAGTAGCGAACAAAAGGCTAGTTAGCCCTTTGACAGAACCGATTCCAGTCAGGATAGGAAACTTTAGGGATCGACATCAGTTCGTGGTGTGCGATTCTAGTCCTGTTTGTTTGTTGGGGAGAGACTTATTGTGCAAGCTCAATTGCACAATTTACTGTACCTCGAAAGGAGTAGAGGTGCAGACAAGAGATGAGGATGCGACCTTTAAGGTTGCAAATCAGCGGGTGTGTGTGGAAGTGTACCCAGCTTTGACGGTGGAGGAGCTTCCACAGGATTTGAGGGAGTCAGTATCGGCTGACGTGTGGGACCTAAGTGGAGAGGAGATAGGCTTAGTCAGGGGAGTGGAACCAGTGAAGATACAAGTTAAGCCAAACGTGGAATTCCCGAGAACCCCTCAGTATAAATTATCCCCTGAAACGATTGCAGGGATTAAACCTGTGATCGAGTCTATGATTAGGCAGGGAATACTGGTGGAGATTATGGGTAGTCCATGTAATTCGCCCATTATGGGATTGCAGAAACCAAGTGGGAAGTTCAGGATAGTGCAAGACCTGCGGAAAATAAACGACATAGTCGTTCCATGTTGTCCAGTGGTACCGAATCCATCTGTGATACTGTTTCAGATCCCATGTGAAGCTGGATGGTTCACGGTGATTGACTTGTGTCAAGCATTTTTTTCGATTCCCCTACACGAAGAGAGCAGATTTCTTTTTGCATTTAGGCTAGAGAATCGTATATTAATGTGGTGTCGTATCCCACAGGGGTATACGGAGAGCCCATCGATTTTTAATCAGCTCTTAAAGAAGAATCTCGAAAGTCTTGTGTTGCCGCGAAATTCTGTTTTGGTGCAATACATTGACGACCTGCTTGTCGCGTCAGAGACAGAAGACGCTTGCAGGACTGATACCATTGCGTTGCTGAACTTCTTGGGAGAAAATGGTCACAAGGTGTCTCCAAGCAAGTTGCAATACTGTTTACCTGAGGTACAGTATTTGGGGCACAGAATCGAAAAGGGTAAAAGGAAGGTGTCTCCGGATCGCATTGATGCGATCCTAAGAATGCCAGTTCCCTCGACCCAGAGGGAAGTTAGAATGTTTTTGGGAATGGTGGGCTATTGCCGCCAGTGGATCCCAAACTTTTCCTTTGAAGCGAAGCCTTTACAGCGGCTGACGCGAAAGGATGTAAGTGATCCGGTACCATGGGACGACGACTGTTTGAAATCATTTCTGAGGCTGAGAGAAGCCTTATGTAGCGCTCCTGCGTTGGGAATGCCGGATTACAACAAGGCATTTGCATTGTTCTGCTGCGAAAGAGAAGGTTGCGCATTAGCAGTGTTAACTCAGAATCATGGAGGTGTCCGTAGACCAGTTGCCTATTTCTCAGCTACTTTAGATCCAGTAGCTTCTGCGTTGCCCGGATGTCTCAGATCCGTTGCGGCAACAGGTGTCAGCATCGAGAGATGTGAGAGCATTGTGATGGGTCATCCTCTTACTGTACATGTGCCACATTCTGTTGAATTGTTGATGACTAGGACTAAAACACAGCACCTCACGAATAATAGGCTGACTCGGTATGAGCAAGTTATCCTTGCAGCTGATAATGTGACATTGAAGAGGTGTGCTGTTTTAAATCCTGCTACACTGTTACCTGTTCCCAAAGTAGATGATAATGAAGATTGTGAGGACCATGATTGTCTCGACGTTACGGAACTATGCACCAAACCGAGACCTGACATTGTCGATGAACCACTCCCAGTTTCAGATGAGATTTTCTTTGTGGACGGTTCATGTTTAAGAGACAGTGTCGGTCGACTGAGAGCAGCGTTTGCTGTATGCACCATCACGGGTGTGGTTGAAGCCGCTTGTCTAGAAGGAGTACACTCCGCGCAGGTGGCCGAGCTCATTGCTTTGACTCGTGCCTGTTTGGCAGCTGAGAAAATCCGTGTAACGATTTACACGGACAGCCAGTATGGGTTTGGTGTGGTTCATGACTTCGGACAGCTATGGTCCCAGAGAGGGTTTATGACGTCGTCAGGTTCACCTATAAGAAATGGTGACCACGTACGAAAATTGCTTGAAGCATTGCAAGGCCCTGATGAAATTGCCGTTGTTAAATGTGCTGCACATACGAAGGGGAATGATTTTGTTTCATTGGGTAACAACTATGCTGATGAAGTAGCTCGGTTTTGTGCAGAACAGGGATGCAATTTTACGGGGACTCACATTGAAGAAACTGAGAAGGAATTGGTGTATGATCAAATGTTAGCAATGGCAGACTCTTGGGAGGAACTGAAACAGCTTCAGGAAGGAGTTTCTGATCAGGAGCGAGACAGTTGGATACGAGCTGGATGTGAGAAAGGAGAGGTGGATATATGGGTTTCGAGTGATGGACGAGCAGTGTTGCCGGAGAGTTTGTTGAACCCCATGGCGAGGCTGATACATGGTGCTGTGCACCTTGGGAGAGACGCAATGATGAGAGTGTTTCGTCAGACTTGGTATAACCCGAAGTTTCGGTCAGTGGCTGAAACCGTGTGCCAGAGGTGTGTCACTTGCCAACAGATGAATATAGGGAAGAGGACAGCTGTGACATTGAGTCACATAGGGAGGTCAGGGGGACCTTTTAATAGGATGCAGCTGGATTTTGTCGAAATGCCGAAGTGTAATGGGTTGAGGTACATATTAGTGATAGTATGTGTCTTTTCCAGGTGGGTGGAGGCATACCCTACACGCAGATGTGACACACTCACGGTAGCAAAACTACTCTTGAGAGAACTCATTCCAAGGTACGGGTTCCCGACGTCCTTTGAATCGGACAGAGGAACTCACTTCCACAGCGAAGTTATGAAGTTGCTTTGTGCTGCCTTAAATATAGATCAGAGGTTACATTGTAGCTATAGGCCCGAAGCTTCAGGGATAGTGGAGCAGGTGAATGGAACTCTGAAGGCTCGGATGGCGAAAGTATGTTCGTCTACGTCTCTGAAGTGGCCTGATGCATTACCCTTGGTCCTTATGAGCCTTCGAAGTGTGCCTGATAGAAGGACTGGGTTGTCACCCCATGAAATCCTCATGGGAAGAGCGATGCGTTTGCCTGCAATACCTGCTACTGCTCTGATAAATATCACTGATGATATGATCCTGGACTATTGTAAAGGCCTTGCTGACGTGGTCCGTTCTGTGTCTCAGCAGGTGCAGACAGCAACGGTTCCAGCTGCGAGTGACTTGTGCCACGACCTGCGTCCAGGTGACTGGGTCCTAGTTCGCAAGCACGTGAGGAAGAGTTGCTTGGATGCAAGGTGGCGCGGCCCATTTCAAGTGATCCTCATCACGAACACAGCAGTTAAGTGTGGAGGTTTACCGAACTGGGTGCATGCTTCCCATACCCGTAGAGTTCCAGCACCCTTAGAAGATACAGCCCCTCTCGAGAACGAAAGTCCAGCTGAGCCGATAGAATCACCTGAGAGGGCCAGTCAAGCTGTAAGGGTTGCTGAAGCGGCTGATGGTGCACTGAATCGAGTTGGGGGAGGACGTGAAAGAAGTACTGACCCAGAAACAGGCGAAGGAGCAGGAGGTGCAGTGGGCAGTACGGAATCGAGTTCTGCCGAAGAGGAGATCAGTGCACAGGGTATCGAAGGGAAGACCGGAGGTGCCACCGAAGCAGAAAGGGTTTGGCCCGCAAGACAGAACCGGGTAAACCTGAGGTCGGTACCGGACACAGATCTTGCACCAGTTTCGGAGGAGCCAGAAGAAGAATCAGGCGACGAGGAGAATCCTCAAGGTGTGAGAAGATCAAGGAGAACAAGAGTGCCAAGTCGGAAGTACGCTTCACCAGAGTGGGCATATCAAGTGACTGATGCCAGGGTTACCGAGCACGGGAAGATTGAGGTCGATGACATTGGTCAACAGTGTCCCGATCCAGAGAGTGGAAGTGTTGTTAAAAGTTCCGGGATTGGAGATCGAAGGAATTCTGACAATTCATATTCCGAGTCCACCCTTCCTGAGTGTCATTCGAGGTATGATTTTGGACAATTTGGAGTTCCCGACGTTCACGACTGTGCCAGACCCACAAGAACTGATCATTCTTAAGCTCGAAATATTGCAGGGAGTCCTGGAGCTGTTGGGACCAGCGGTTATGTTGGATTGATTTGAGAGGGTTGCAAGCAGAGAAGAAGATAACCTAGACCCGAGCGGAAGAAGAACCAATTTAGGGATTTTTCCGTTATAGAACGAAGAGAAGTTAGGGAGGTTTGCCTAAGTTCACGAAAGAGACATTAATGAGAAAGAGACTTACCTTTCCAGAGACTGTATTGGACACTGAGTATATTCCGAAGATGGCAGATCCTGCAAACCCACATCGTAGGGCTAAATTGATAATAGGCACATTGATAGGAGTTGTGATAGTCACCATATTTGCAGTAGTGATAAGTTCGTACATGGTGGCTCACAGGCAAGAGGGAAAGGTTCAGGGAGTACCCACACCTATTACCCCAGAACAGAGAGATGTCAGTATCAGAGAGCAGGGAATATCGAAGTTGAGGGATGATCGCAGACTCCACATGGATTTGTCGAGGGGTGATTTTAAGCTTAACGCGTATGCAAAGCTGCTGTATGAGTATGTTGATGCGATGGATGTGAAGGATTGCTATGTGTGTATGCAGTTGCCTGCTTCAGTGGATGAAGGTATCAAATATCATCATCTCCCATTGACATATGGGATTTCTTGTAGTTTATTGCTCAGTCTATTTTATGACAGGAGGCAGTTCGAGTATTTCTTTTCAAATTTCGACACAGTACTTCCTGAAGTTCCAGCAATAAAGCATTTGAACAAATACGATTATTATAAGAAAGAGGACAGACTCCTGAAGTATTTTAGACCGACTGTGAAGCTGGATACGGCGCATGCTCACAGGAATAACCTGACATGTGCGTTATCTGAGACGGAGAAGAAATTCATTGATCAAGTAGAGGACAGGTATAGAAAGTTGACCCAGACACGACACTCCGGAGATAGTCCAGTATATTGGACAGAGGAGGAGAGGGCTCACAGGTCAAAGGGAAGTTATGGACCCATAGCGTTAGATGAAGTGCAGAGAGGGAATTTGTGTATTGGACGGCCTCAATCGGCCACAGAGAAGGTTGCGGTAGGACATAGCACCTGTTCACAGACTTTCACTCTGGACGCTTCTGTTAAGGGCTTTATGCAAGGTCCAGTAGAAGTGATTCCGACAGTGTATTATGTCTGTGGGAAGAATGCTTATGTCAGGCTACCCGCGAATTGGTATGGCATATGCTATTTGGCTATCATATTCCCGAAGATTTATCACACAGAGGACTTGGAGTTGTTAGAGACGAAGCGACATTCTAGAAGACGGAGGGCTGCAAACGCAGGTGCAGTGATTGGGGACATATACGGAGCAATGATACCTAGTATGGGTGTGGTGTTGAATGACGTGAAGATCAGGAGGTTGGCGACTGTAGTTGATGAGTTGTCTATGAACACGGCAAGGTCGCTGTTGTTGGTGGCTGGAGAGATGTTGTCGATACGAAATATGGTTATGCAGAATCGCCTTGCATTAGACGTGTTATTAGCCAAGGAAGGCGGAGTCTGCAAATTATTGAAGGTTCAAGAATGCTGCACATATATTCCAGACAACACGAAGGAGATAGGGAAGTACATAGATAACATCACAACTATTCACAAGGAGATTATGGACTTGACGGAGGAGAATGTATGGGAGAAGATTGGAAAAGGATTTGGAAGAGTGGGAACGTGGTTTGCGAATTTGGGAAGAGGATTTCTTGGATCAGTGTTGAAGCCAATTATCATTGCTGTAGTTTGCGTGATTTGTTTGTGGGGATGCGTGAAAGCATGGAAGTGGTATCAAGGAGGCAAGGTTGAGAGAGCTCTTAGGGCAAACGAGAAGAGGGTGGCGAAGCTCCAGGAGCAGCAATATGAGAGTCTTAAAAGAATGGAGGGAATTCGACATGGCGGAGCCATGACTAGTACGGTTTAAATTAGTCCAGAAAGAGGGGATTGTAATGGTGTGATGACAGATGTCATCAAAGGGGGGAACTGATGTAGCGCTTAGAAGGTTGAAAATCGTAGGGGTGCGTTATATTCACTGTTAGTCGGCACCCGCATATAATCAATATGTACTCAGGTATTTTTGTGTGCAATGTATTAAGAATTGTATAACCTATGTCGATTTCAATAGAAGTGTTAGCTATGTACAAGCATCTTATGTATATCTTGAAGCAATGCATAGAGCTTAGTCCTTTGAATAATGTGATGTTAAAACGTGTAGATTAGAATTCGTGTCTGTAGACTGTTTAGTTTGACCACACATGAAAGAAAGACGTAAATGTCAATACTGTGATTTAAACCTGCTTGTGTAACCGAAGTAGTGGCCAGAATTCGCATATATCGTTGAGGCGAAAGGCCTGGTATTTTCTTATGTTAGCCAAGGGCAATAGGCCAAAAAGGATTTATTCCAGTAGAGGTTTTAGGCTGTAGTAAATTGGAAGTTAAAAGATGTGAAGTATGTCTGCCTTGCATGATCTCACCCCAGGTGCAAGGACAGTTGCTCGTTAGTAGAGAAGCTCTTTGTTCACAATTTGACTTATGTAGTAAAAGCCAGACATGGGAGTGCATTGGAATGTGCCAATCGTAACTCCTAGTGCGGATGGCGTCTGGGACTCAAGGCCAAGCGATGGACGATGGAACTGGACAGCGCTCTGTGGAAAATTACTGAAAGTCGACCCCGCAGAAGAGGAGGCGCAAAGGGCGTGTTCTGAGATTTGGGGTTCTGTATTAGGGACAGCGCCCCGAGGGTGGAGGCAGATCAGAGCAGCCCAGGGCAGAGGAAGGCTAGGCGAAGAGATAGAGGGGGCAACTTAGACCAAGCTCTCTAAGTGAAGACTTCTTAGGAAGTTTCACTCTGACACCTTTTATTCGATTGAGGGTCTAATGGGATTGCTAAGTAGGGATGTCATCTAGTGCAGAGTAGGGACAGAAATGGTATGGTTCAGTGTCCCTAGTATCGACATTTGCTTGGTGGTTTTCTACCTCATGCTTTTAGAGATTGTACTTTTAGTTATTTTTAGCCGTATGCGGATTCTTCGTAGAGTAGCATTTGTGATAGTGCCTATGTACTTGTTGTGCCTCGTACTGAGGACTTTGTATCTCCAAATCTTTATGCTGATAATAAAAACCAGAGAGCCAAGAGATTAAGTCTCGAGTCCTTGATTATGGCAATTTGTGGACAGTAATTTTGATAATTGTGTTTATTCCCTCTACGCTATTGGGCAAGTAAAAAGTTCCATCCGACCAGAGTGGGTTCTAGTAGATAATTGCCAGATACTAAAATGGGCCGGAGCACCCCCAATGAATTGCAATGGCTTCTTTTTCGATTTGGGAGTATCTTTGCTCCATTTCGGTGAGAGAGCGGCTGGCAAATGCCACCGGGGCCCAGTCCTCATTCGGGTTCCGTCTCTGTAACAGCACGTCCCCTAATCCCACTGGGCCAGCATTCACTGCGACTAGTGTCAGTTTTCTGGGGTCAAAAAAGGCAAGCGTGGTAGCCTCAGAGAGAGAGTCCTTGATTTTCTCGAGTGCCTGGGCCTGGTCGGGGCCCCACCTCCAGGTGGTGGACTCTTTGGTGAACTCCCTCAGTGGTAGGGTCAGATTGGCTAGATCCCGAATGAACCTCCCGCCATAGTTCACCATACCGAGGAAGCTGCGGACTTCAGTGACATTGGTGGGGGCGACGGCATCTTTAATGTCTCGGACCTTTTCGGGGTCCGGGTTGACCCCCTCCGTGGAGAACGTGTAACTGAAGAATTGTAGCTTCCTGCGTAAGAACTCACACTTTTCTCGATGAAGGGTGAGGCCAGCGTTCCGCAAGCGACAAATCTACTTGACCGAGGCATTCGTTATGTTCCGGGAGGGTTTTGGCATGTATCATAATGTCGTCACTGACATTGATGACGCTAGGGATATCCGCAATCAGTTCCTGTATGATGTTCTGAAAGACTTCAGCCGCACTGGACACCCCAAAACTCAACCGTGTGTACCTCCGGAGCCCCACATGTGTTGAGAATGTTGTAATATTGCGGGACGCCTCGTCTAGCACCAGCTGATGGTATCCGGACCCAAGATCTAACTTAGAGAACCAACAGGCTCCGGCCATCTCCCCAATCAGGTCGTCTATCATGGGGGTGATGTGGCGCTCCCGCTTGATCGCGATGTTAGGCAGCCTCATGTCGACGCAAATCCTCACCGCGCCCGGCTGTTAGGGCTTTCTGGTGACAATGATCGGGGACACCCACGGGGTGGGCCCGGATACTTTCACGATTATCCCAGCGGCCTCCAATTTCTTGAGCTCTTCCTCGACCAGGGGGCGTAAATGGAAAGCTATTCGCTGATGCCATAGGGCCACAGGTTGGACGGTGGGATCAATGTGGAGGTGTATCTCTTTTCCCTTGCATCTTCCGATCCCCTGGAATACCTCAGAGAATTCGGTGAGAAGGTGCTGAATGAACTCCTGGTGTACCCCAAAAGCAAATGTCACTACCCCTAAGTCCTCGGCCGCTCTGCACCCCAAGAGCATCCCTTGGCCATCTTCGGTGACATAGACATTGGTGGTGATGGATTGGGCACCATGTGAGATGGACGTTCGGAAACGGCCTTGTATCTTCAGAGGAGAGTCTTGACCATATGCAAACACGGTTATGGCAGAGGGGTGAAGGACTGGCCTTGGATTCATGGTGCTGTGGACGGCCGACGCCATGATGTTGATGGCGGCACCTGTATCAACAACTGCCCTGACATCCTGGCATCCCACTCGAATGCTGCATTGGGGAAGACGCCTCGCTTTTCGGGTTGTGGTGCCAATCATGTGGACTTTGTGCACTACCCTCTCTTCCTCCTCATCATCGTCCATGTCGCAGGGTCCTCTTTCTCCTTCAGTCAGGGCATTCGCCACTTGGCAGGGCTTGCGGTACTTCTTTGACCTGCAGACCCTCTCGAAGTGGTTAAACCGTCCGCACCCCGAGCACCTCTTGCCTTTTGCGGGGCACTCGGCCGCCGGATGTGGTGATCCTCCGCAGTATCCGCATGATTTGGATTGTCCTGAGGTGGGGGTTCCGGGTCCTTTCTTGACCCACCTCGTTGGGGGTTTGGGCATTACGATGTTTACTGGCTCGGTTTCCACCGGTACTTGGAGGGCTGCCTCCATGTGCGCAGCTCGCGCTTTTGACAGTTCCTTGGTCCGTCCCAGGGTTAGTATGTCCGCGAGAGACTTTCCGGACTCTTCTGGTGTTCGTTCGTGGAGCTTGGCCGATGCACAGCCTTGGATTATCTGTCCCTGAATCTCTTCCATTTCTTTGAGGAACCCGCACGTGGACGCTAGGTTTTTGAGTCTGGCATGATAGGTGTCTAATGATTCTTCAGGGAGCTGATGTGCTTGCCTAAATACCAACCTTTCATAATCTTGATTGGCCATCGATTCAAAGTGTTCATTGAGGGCATTTATCAGTGTATGGTGGTTCTTGGGCGTGGCCTCTACCAGTGTTTTGGCGATGTTATGGATGTCCTTGCCCCCCAAGTGCAGCAGCATCACTCGTTTCTGGTCCTTATGAACCTTGGTGGCCTCAAAGAATATAAGCAGGCGGTCCACCCAATCCTTCCATCTGGGCGCTAGCAATGAGGGTGACCCCTCCACTATAAAAGGTTCTATGGGGGATATTGTGGCCATGTTCACCACCTTGACTCGTGTCCGTGTCCCTCTTGGCTGCTATACTTCTTTGGGATGTGTGCGTTGTTCAGTGTGTGTGGGCCTTCCCCCTCCCTGGGGCTCTCACCACTCAAGGTAGACCGCGTCAGTCACAGCACTATCCCTCCGGGGGCAGGAGGTCTTGCTTCAGGTGGAGATTCTCACCCCTCTTGCCAGTGGACCCCTCTTCAGCTCAGTGGTGCCCTGGCTTACAGTGATGTGAGCCTCACTTCTCCCCCCACACAGCCAGTGGTGTGCCTGTACTCACGATGTCCTCTGTGTGCAGTTCCCGCCCTTATCTGCATTCCGGGCCGAGTGAAGACAGGAGGCAGGGGCCAGCGATTGCTCATTGGCTGGAATGAGCACCAGCCGGGTGACGCTCTGGCAGTCAAGGCCTGGGCCACGTGGCCGGTAGGCTGGGGCTCCGCACTCTGCTCGCGCCGAATCGGGGGATGGGCAGTGCCACGTCTCCTCACCTAGCGGGGCAATGATTGACACTCCTGTACCGACTTACAGGCGCTCCAATGCACGCGCCGTCGTCAGGACTCCGAGCGCCACACACCGGGGCACGAGCTCCGCGAGCTGATGGTAGTGCTCGCGGCCGCCACTCCGATGCACAGCTCGTCGGCGAGGGCACGCCCACCCTCGTCGCCAATTGTTGTGTTGGGTGTCCGGCGCGACGGGGCAGCCGGCACCAAGATAGGCTGATGGTAGTGACTAGGGTCTGGGCCTTCAATAACACACGGGAGCCAGTTGTGTGGTAGTCTTGGTCTCGCTGTCGTAACCCTAGTGGTGTACTTACACGCGCGACCCTTTTTTATTATACTAAGGTCACATGATCTTTACGCTACACGCCTGTTGCGTCACAGGCGCAACATTACAGGGTGTACCGACAGGACATCTATGACAGAGAGCATAACATAGGAAGAGAAGAGTCTAAGATGGAAAGGGCTGGGGCAGGGACGGGAAGATGGTGCCGGCGTGAAACACAGAAATCAGGTGAAAGAGGAAAGGAGACGACAGACAGACAGTATGAGAAAGAGTCTTTTAGCCAGCTCAGGGCAGTGAACAGCAGGGGGAAGAGACAGAGAAGTGAGCAAGAGACAGGTTGTGCGTTAGAGAAGAGAAGGGGGAGGCTAGTCGGGGAGGGCGCAGAACATAGGGAGAGCAGGGTCTGAGACTGGCCGAGATGGTCGAGGGAGTGACAACACACACACATTTCCACGTATGAGGGGAGAGGGGACGGGGAGAGTCAGGCAGCAGCAGACCATGTGAGGTGGGCGCAGGGAGAACAATGAAAGCAGGAGGAGGTGCTATGGGAAGGGTAAAAGAGACACAAATTCAGAAAGGAGAAGTCCCAAGAAAGACCGGGGCCTTGAAGAAGAGATACTGTGCATGAATGCAAGGACAGGGAGAAAGAAAGGGTGTGGCACAAAGAGACAATGACACAAGACAGAGAACACAGAGACTGGGCAGAGAGGGGCAGAGAGAGGAGGGTCTGGGCAGAGGTGCAGAAGGGCAGAAAGAGAAAGATGGGTCTGGGCAGAGATGTGCAGAGAGAGAAAGAGAGAGATGGGTCTGGACAGAAACACGCAGCAAGGGAGAGAGAGTGAGAGTGAGAGCGAGAGCGAGAACACTGGGCCCATTTGTGAGCTAATGAACAGGCGAATATTCACAGAGTGATTCTGTGGGACTGAGATACCTCATAGCCCGACACCTGTGTGTGTCCTAAAGATGTCCATGCTGGCGCAGCATGCGCCCGCACACTAAGGTGTAAAATGCGTTCACAGGCACAGATATTTGCAAGACATATTCTGACCTGTCAATCTGGGTCCATAAGTGTAATTACGCTAAATTGCTCCCTAGCGCTCAGGATCTTTTATTTACCTACTAAAAGTAGTGGAGGGGAAAAACACTTCATAACAGGATGGCAATATCATAACTGAAAATACCACAGACACCGACTTAAGGTTTGTCAATTTATTATAGGCCAAGAATAATAAGATGCATACACATCGTAAGATTAGCATGTATAGATATAGAAAAATCAATACTGAGACGCTTCTATGAATATAAGTAATTCAGCATAACAAGAATACAATGGTGAATTCAAGGATCAGGATACAACTCAGAATAGAAGCAGAGTCCAAATCTCTTCTCATTAGGAATAAAACAAATCTGTTCCTACACTAAACTAATAGGAGATGCTTTCTAATACCCTTCCATCTATTCCCAAAGTTGTCAGCACGTGCTGACTTCCTGAGAAGTACTCACGTCAAATGGGTTACGGTGCTTAAGGCTAGGAGCGAGTTCTAAGATGCTCCTTTCTCTCCGAAAGCTAGCAGAAGTCTGGGGCCTCTGTCCCTGCACGTCAGACAATATAGAATTTGATTCTTTGCTTCATCCTGGTAAAACTTTTCATTGCAACTTTTTCTATGTGGGGAGGTTCACACTCTTTTATTTTAGTATTCCTTTGTTCAACAAGTTGACCTTGGTTGCCAGACCAGCCAGACACGAAAGACATCCTCCCTTCTTGCTTCCAACTGTCTTTAAAGCATTCTTTGTATCTTCTCCAATCTGAAAATAACGAGTTGGCATTCCGATACCTGCAGTAGGATGAGAACACTCCTGTTTCTTGAAAACAACATGCATTTCATTATTTATTTCTCGGGAAGCTAAGGAGGTGCAAAAACAAATACAGTCTTGGGCCTAGGAAATCGGGCCACTTAAAAAAGAAACGATTACATTATATGGTTATAAGCTGTCCTGCTCTCTGTATATGCAGGCATGACGATACATACATGATCATATTATAATCTTGCACTACAATGAATGTTTAAAGTAATCGACTGGATACATATTCATAATCATAAAACACTGCAAACGATATAAATGTGCATAGGTGCATGTCAACCATGACTATAGTGCACCCATACAAAATAGAATGCTGAAAGCACTCTATTAGTTCCCCCCTCTTATGATTAGTGTCATAACACCAAATTACATTCTTTTAGAATTTCCTCCTTGTAGAGAAGACGGACCTAAACAGAAGATGTAGCTTGCTGTCCGTGTCTAAATCTCTCTAACCCCTTAAGGTGCTGGTGGTGACTGTTCTGCAGTCTTTCCATTTGTTTTTTCAGGACATTTTCCTGATGTCTGGCCCTTTGCCATGTACATGCTTTGATGACTTCCAATAATACAATTATACAAATGACAGTTATGATGATGGGTTTCAGGATGTAACCCATAATTCCCTGTCCCTAACTGCCAAACCAACTTCTAATGTGTCCGAAACTCTTGCCAATGTGATCCCAGAGTCCTTCAGCAGCTAAATTACGCAATTCTTGGTGGATATCTGAAATATTAGCAAAATATTTCCTTATATCCCGACTATTGTCTGAAATATAAGTGCAGCACTGTTGGACTCTCAAAGGTTTACAGACTCCTCCAGCTTTTGCTAGTAGGATGTCTAAAGCAAGACGATTTTAAAGAACCATAGCCCTTATCGAGACCATCTCACCATCCACTAATAACAGGATTTGTGCTGCATTCAAGAAGAGTTTATATACTATCATTGACAGCTTTCGAATTTTTACATCATATAAAACCACACCTAAACTAGGTATCATGACTTCAAACACATCACCAATGATTTCTCCAGCACTTACACCACGTTTTCCTCTGTGAGATCCTTTTCCTTCCAAAGGCCATAAATCCTCCACATGGAATATCTTGGGAAAGACTATGGCTAAGTATCATGTCCCGTACCAATTCTTGGGCAGTTTCACGTAAGCATTCTTACCACACACAAAATAAACATTAGGCACTGTTAGAAATGGGATTTCTGGTTGGCTAGGGGTTGCGCCAAAGCCAGGCAGAAACCACCACTCTAGTCAGGGGAAGGAAGTTACATGACAAAGATAACCCCTGTTCACCCCCTTGGTAGCTTGGCACGAGCAGTCAGGCTTATCCCAGAGGCAATGTGTAAAGCATTTGCGCACTAACCCAGCAACAACATCCCAGGCCCACCACAAAAGAAACTCCACGCAAGGTTATATATAAAAAGAACCTTTGTATTATCATAACACATTAGAATGGTAATCACACAATATACACTGTGCCAACTGGCACTGGGCAATATTTACAAGGTATTATGTACACATGACAGGGCCACATGAACCACTGTCAGAACCAACTCAAAGTGAACTTAGTAAAGGTAGAATTTAGCATGAACATAGAACACAACCAGTACTACTGGTAATCACTGCACTTAGCATCAGCCTGTAACATCAACTACATTGGGCTCAGTCTTACATCAGGCGCCAAACGCATTGTACGCCAACCTCATCAGTATAACCACATTATACAATTCTCTCACAAGTCTAAACACATTAGACCATGACCTCTTAAGCATAACTCATCTTAGGGAATAACTCTCACTAGCATAAACCATTGTATGCGGACCAACCTCATAATCATAAGGCACATTTAGAGGTATCAACACAGGTGTGTAAATCATTCTACATACATTACATTTCCTAGCACCACACTCACATTAGAAGTCTAACGCATTAGACACTAACATCCTAATCATAACTCACAGTAGGCATAATCATATGAACATAAATCACATTAGGACCTGGCGCCCTACACCTCTAACAATCCCCCCCTGGCCAACTGGCCATCTCAAACAGGGGCTCAAATGCCCTATGTCCCAAGAGTCAGGGCTGCTGCTTAGGCAGCGAAAGTCCAGAGTGCGCCACTGCGCCAACCTAAACGTGGCAGCTGCCCACTACTTGCTGGGCAGCTGGGAAAGTGTGGGGCAAAGGAGCGCATCTGACTCCTGACTTCACAAGACCCCAAAAGAACGGTGCGCCTAACTGATGCAGCTGCCCGCTACTTGCTGGGCAGCTGGGAATATTAAAAATGAGGCACGGGCTCTCAGTGGCCCTTCAAACAAGTGTGCCCACCGGTGGAGCCATCTGGCTCTAAAACAAATACTGTGGGGCGTAAGAGCCATCTGGCTCCTAAAGTAAATCTGCCCCCGTGGAGCGCCCTGGCTCCGGAAATAAATATGCGCAAGGTAGGAGCTAATCACAGGCTCTCCTATCAACACATGCCTGCCTTGTTGGAGCCCCGTAGGCTCTGGAAATAAACATGTCCCCTGTCGTTGGGGCAGCCCCCTTGCACGCGGGGCTGCCAGGCGCCGACAATGTGCCTCGATATGGCCCCAGACGCGGGGACCAGCACGGGCCCCTCTGGGGCTTTCCAAAGAAACCTGTCCCTGGTTGGAGCCCCACTGGGCCCTTAAAGTAAACATGGCCCCACTGTTGGAGCAGCCAGCTAAGACGGGGCCGCTTGCAATATTTAACTGGCACTGTGCCTTCTCTAGGCACCAACATAAGCCCCCACGGAGCCCCCCAGCCCTTCTCACTCATCGGGCTGCTCTCGGGGGACTCCGCTGCTCGGTGGCGATCTCCTCTTCACCCGGTCCCTCTTCTGGGGCCGGGGCTTTTCTACTCTGTTCTCGGCTTGGGCGCCTTGACTGGCTTTATTGGTGCAGCGGACGGGGCTCTCTCTCACTCTAGAGAGTCCTGCTGGCGGCGGCTGCTCTTCTTCTTCACCCGGGCCCCCTCCTGGGACCAGGGACTATGCATGGCCACTCGGGGAGGCGGGGTAGGCTCCCGCCTCTCCAGTCCTTCCTGGTGCGGCACGGCACGGCTTCCCCCGGGTCGGGGGAAGCAGAAGTGGAGCACACCAGGCCCCGCCCGCAGTCAGGCGGCGCGGGCCTGACTTCCTGGATTGGCCGCGGTGGTGATTTCTTCTTGGGGCTAAATTAGGGGTAGGCTCCCTCACAATCAAACGTGCACGGCGCAATCAAGGCTGAAGTCGCGGGGTGGGCACTCGAGCACCAAAAATACGGCAATGTCGGGGGGTGGGCACCCGCGCATACAACTAATTAAATAAGCGGGGTAGGCACCCGCCATTGAAAACAAAACATGAGGCGGGGTGAGCACCCGCGAGAGGCACCACGATGCGGGGTGGGCACCCGCCTCCACGTAACAAGGAAAACTCGGTAGAAACGCGGGGTGGGCACCCGCCATTAAGGCATAACGGAGGGATTCCCACGATGGGGGCTCCCTCACCAAGGGCCGCAGCCCAGCGCTGCGCAGCCCCCAGGCTCCTTCTCTTTGGTCCAATCAAAAATACAGCGCTCTCAGGGCGTTAGGAGGCACTAAGCCACAAAGTCCCAGCCACAAGGTCCTCGCAGGTGAAGAGGGCAATGCAGAGCAGAAGGGTCCCCAAAAAGAAGTCCTCCAGGTATTCAGGGGTTGGGCAGGGCCCAGGGAGGCAAGCCTTCCCCTGGGCCCCAGCAGCAGCATGCCCCTGGTAGTTTCAAGTCAAAAACAAGAACATTTTCTTGGGGTCACAGACCCTTCTTTTATACACACATTTCCCTTTGTGACACAGCACAGGCAGATACAGCTGATTCAGGAGCACTTGAGCACTTTGTTTTGCTCAGCCCCTCTCTTCTATTCACAGGACAGGCCAGGGACATCAGACGCACCACGGGGGGTGGAGCCAGCATTGTGGAGGGAAGGCCCAGCCCTATTCAGGTCCCAGGTGCAACTCCTCCCTCCCATCTACATGCAGTTCTCTCCATTCACCACCGGGCAGACTCACCCTGGCTCTTGGAATTCCCCAGCCCTGTCACTCAAACTCCAGACAGGCAATTCACATCATACAGCACACAGACATGCCAACCTCTAGAAGTGGCACTTCTCCTATAGTTATAATAAATCCACGCACATCATTGCGTAGCATTTATTCTCACGAGTTCGGACATACCAAACTCGCCCCTGCACTCCTCTTCCATCAGGAACTACCATGGACACACATATCCCCCATGCATTCCTATGGGAGGGCAGGCCAGTCTCACTACATGTAACACAGAGCGCACGCACTTTACACTGGGATACAGTGCTAAAGTGCCTACAGGCCTAAAACTACTAACACTACATAGGGAAAAAGGCCAGGATAATAGCAAAAAGTTTAGGGGCCAGGTCCAACAGGCACTATGGTCAATTTATCCAAAAGTGCTTCCTTATGGACTCTTCAATCAGAAAAACGTATTCACAATCACTTTCACCACTGAATATCTTATCGTAATATGTGGAGGGAAGACTAATGCACAACTTTCCTTTCTGCTGAAAGTCCAAAGCTATAGGTCCTGAACTCTCCTTTGCTTTGTGATCTAATTCTTCTTTGGTCCATGGCAATACCTTATGCTTCGGATCTGGACGAAGCAACGTTTGCCTATGTCGATCTTCTATCTGATCCACAAATTTATTTTCAATGTGAGTTAACATGTAGGTCAAATTATGTCTGTGTGCATAGGACGTATCTAAGGTGATAGTAGGCACAAAGTACTTAGACACGCGCTCTACATTCTTATAATAATCATATTTGTTCATATATTTTAGGACTGGAACTTCAGAGAGTACCACATCATAATTTGAGAAAGAATATTCATAGAGGGTTTTACTATAAAACATACCTAATAGCACGCTGCATGTAATGCGATAAGTCACTGGCAAGAGATGGTATTGTATGCCTTCCTCTACTGAAGCTGGTAATTACATGCACACATAGCAATCTTTCGCTTCCATTGTGTTTACGTACTCATACAACAAACTTTCATATGCATTCAGAGTGAAATCACTCTTTGACAAATCCACATGCAATCTTCGGCTAGTTTCCTTAATCATTTCCTTATCTTTCCTAGATGGAGCTTCTTCTATAGCTACATCTGAACCGGGTGGGGTAAGAGTAAGCTGGTCCCCATTCTTTTCATCATTGGGAGATCCACTCAAAGACGTGACAATCACCACAATTATGACAAGCAGCACTATCGCTATGAGAATTCCAATAATACATTTTTGTTTTCGTCCAGATGTTTCGGAAGCCATGTTTCCACTGTTGTATTTGACACACCAAAGAAACGTTGGAAGTCTCTGTTTTTCTTTTCTGTACCTTTAATCTCAAATCACAATGTCCTTATTTGATTTCTCACTCCAATTTTGTCAGATTTAGTCCATCAATACTAAGCCTATTGTAGAGAAGTAGTCAGCTATAATACTGAATTCTTCTCTCTATTGAAAGTCCCCTAATTTTGAATCTTCTTTCTCTTGGGGCTAGGTTATCTTCTTTCTAAGGCCTAATGAGTTATTTGATCATAGTTCAAGCTTCATCTCCAATGAGATTAGAGCCGGGTATTTGTAGAACCATTTGCAGGATTTCAGCACAAATTGCTCCCAATTCCAAGACAGTAAGCTGTCGACCAAAAGAAGGAAAAACAACTTGATTAAGGATAAAAAATTGCATCCCACTAAATCTGGGTGGATTCGAAACTTGCAGTGTCAGGGTTCCAAAAGCTTCAACTCCCGGGACTAATAACTCAATATTTATCGAGAGGGTGTACCCTCCGTAGCTCACTGTTCCGGTTCCAAGTCTCCCGGACATCCTTGGTCTCTACATCTGTAACCAGATGTGTCCACTCAGGAGATGCGTACTTCTGAGACGGTGTTCTTTTTCTTCTTGAACATCTTAGATCATCTGAATTATCTATTATCTTGTTCGCTTTGTTCAGATTCAGACGTTTCAGGAATTGGAGCAAGATTTTTCTCGGATGCTAGTCTTATGTTTAGCCTTTCTTTTCTTGCTGGCCACTTTTCTGCTCTGACCCCTGCTCTCTGCTCTTCCTCTTTGCCAGTTCCTTCTACGCTAGGCCGTTCACTCTGGTCTGGTCCAGAGGGTCCTTCCACAATGTCCTCAATCTCAGGCTCTGTATTCTTCTCTTCCGCAGGCAGTTTTCTTTCTCCTTGCTCTGTTTCTCTCTGTATGTATTCAGAGTTAGTTGTTCTTCAGCAACTTGGGGAATGGGTGATTCCTCCACAGGCTCCGGAAACTTGCGGGTATGTGTAGTGTGGATCCAATTGGCAGTCCTCCACACTTCACTTTGTACTTGTGACCAATATAACTAGATAAGGTCCTCTTCAGTGGGCATCCAGACAGCTCTTCCGCACGTGCTTGCGTACAAGAACCCAGTCTCCGGGGTTTAGATCATGCAGCAGGTCTCTTGAGGTGGATGCAGTCGCAGCCTCGATCTGTTGGGACACAGAATTAACCACATCAGCCAGTCCCCTAAAATAGTCGAACACCATATCATCAGTGATATTAATCAGTGCTATAGCTGGCACCATAGGCAATCTCATAGCTCTCCCTGTCAGTATTTCAAGGGGGAATATCCCTGTTCTCAGGAGTGCTACGCAAACTCATTAGCACAAGAGGCAAAGCATCGGGCCACTTCAATGCAGTCGATGAACAAACCTTAGCCACTCTCATTTTGATCGTGCCATTCACCTGTTCCACCAGACCAGATGCTTCAGGCCTGTAGCTGCAATGCAATCTCTGGTCTATGTTTAAAGCAGCACACAACAGTTTCATGAGTTCACTATGGAAGTGAGTTCCTCTATCTGTTTCCACTGAAGTCGGAAATCCATACCTCGGGATATGTTCTCGCAACAGCAGCTTTGCCACAGTGAGACTGTCACATCGTCGAGTTGGATATGCCTCAACCCAACGTGAAAAAATACAAACCACCACCAAAACATATCTCAGCGTATTGCATCTTGCAATCTCAATAAAATCCAATTGTATCCTGTTAAAAGGACCTCCTGATCTCCCAATGTGACTCATTGTAACCACGGCTCTTTTTCCCGCATTCATTTGCTGACACGTAACATATCTATGCAATTACACAAAAGCATGGATTAAACCATGTCTGCCTGAACACTCGCACCATGGCATCTCGTCCCACATGAACTGTTCCGTGAATCTGCCTTGCCATTGGGCTCAACAAACAATTAGGAAGTATTGCATTATTATTAGTTGACACCCAAATGCCATCATCTCTCTTTTCACAGCGTGCTCTGACCCATGAAGCTGCTTCTTCCTCTGAGACTTCACCTTGTAACCGCTTCACCTCATCCCATGTACCAGCTACAGCTAACATCATGCTGAGCTTGGTCTCTTCTGTGCTTCCTCCTGTATATTGCCCATTAAAAACACATGCATGTATCACAAAAATGAGCTACTTCACCAGAATAATTATTGCCTTTTGTGACAAAATCTTCTTCCTTTCCATGAGCAGCACACTTCACAACTGCTATGGCTTTCGGCTTTTACAAAGCGTCCAATATTTGGCGCACATATTCACCATTTCGAATGGGAGACCCTGAGGATGTCAGAATTCCCCTTTGAGACCACAGCTAGCCAAAATCATGAACTACACCAAAGCCGTATTGGCTGTCAGTATAGATCGTTACTCGGACTCCATGTGAATTAGTACAGGCACGTATCAATGCAATGATTTCCGCTACCTGTGCAGAGAATACTCTATTCAAACAGGCAGCTTCTACTACTCCGGTGATGGTCCATACAGCAAATGCTGCTCTTAGGTACCCTTCATTGTCTCTTAAACATGAACCGTCAACAAAAAGGATCAAATCAGATTCAGATAAAGGTTCATCCACAATGTCAGGTCGGGGTTTGGTCGATAGTTCAGTGACATCCAGACAGTCATGCTCTTCACAATTTTCATCTCTGTCTTCTTGAGGGACAGGCAACAATGTAGCGGGGTTCAGAGTGGTGCAACGTCTCAACGTGACATTTTCAAATGCTAAAATGACTTGTTCATACTTGGTCAACCTATTGTTCGTGAGATACTGTGTCTTTGTTCGGGTCATCAACAATTCTACAGAATTTGGTACATAAACGATTAATGGATGATTCATCAGGATGCTTTTCTTTTAATGCTGACACCGGTTGCAGCAACGGATTTAAGACATCTGGGCAATGCAGAAGCTAATGTAGCTGAAAAATAGGCCACTGGTCTACGGGCACCCCCACGTGTCTGCACAAGGACCGCTAATGCACATCCCTCCTTCTCACAGCAGAAGAGCGAAAACACTTTATTATAGTCTGGCATTCCAAGAGCTGGAGCACGACATATGCTTTCTCGCAACTCATGGAAGGCTCTCAAGCATTCTTCATCACATGGTACCCGATCACTGATGTCTTTTCGTTAACAGAGGCTTTGATTGTAAGGAAAAGTTTGGGATCCACTGTCGACAATAGCCGAACATACCTAAAAACATGCGGACTATGTTTTCGGAGTTCCCATTTGCAAGATCGCTTCTATGCGATCTGGTGACACTCTTCGCTTTCCTTTCTCAATGTGATGTCCCAAATACTGCACTTCAGGCAAACAGTACTGTAGTTTGTTTGGAGATACCATGTGTCCATTCTCTGCCAACTGGTGTAGCAAAGCCACTGTGTCTATCCTGCACACATCTTCGTTTTCTGAGGCGACCAAAAGATTGTCAATATACTGAACCAGGACTGATTTCTGAGGCATCACCAGCCCTTCAAGATTCTTGTTCAGGCACTGGCTAAAGATGGAGGGGCATTCTGTATACCCTTGAGGGATTCTACACCATGTTAAGGCATGGTCGCCCATCCGAAATGCAAATAAATACTGGCTTTCTTTGTGTAAATGTATGGAAAAGAACACTTGACACAAATCTATGACAGTAAACCATTCTGCTTCACGTGGTATTTGAAAGAGAAGGACAGCTGGATTTAGTACCACAGGACAACAGGGACAACAGGGAATCACAATTTCATTAATCCTGCGCAGATCTTGTACTATCTTATACTTGCCACTAGGCTTCTGCCGTCCCATAATCGGTGAATTACAGGGACTTCCTCGTATCGCCTATAGAATGCCTTGTGCAATCCTTGACTCAATGACAGGAGTTATTCCAGCCACTGTCTCCGCAGACAGTTTACATTGTGGGGTTTGTGGAACTCAGCATTCGGTCGAACCTGTATCTTTACAGGTTCCACACCTCAGATTAACCCTATCTCTTCACCTGTGAAATCCCACACTTGCGGGTCAACTGAGTCTCTCAAATCATGTGGCAATTCTGCTTTTGTAAGAACCACAAACAATTCTGCACACATGCTTATATTAGCCATTTTGAAATCAGCATCGTCATCATAGGTCTGCAGCTCCACACCTCTCGGAGTGCACGAGATGCTACAATTTAATTTGCACAAAAGATCACGGCCCAAAAGACAGACTGGACTTGTATTGCACACCACAAATTGATGCTTATCTTTGAACGGCCCTATTCTCGACAGGTAATGCATTTGTTAATGGGTTGGTCATTCTGTGATTACTGACACCCACTACTTGAATCGATTGTCCAGAAAGAGATAAATTGGGACCACATCTGTCCTTACTGTGGAACGCGCAGCTCCAGTATCTAATAAAAAGGCGACAGGATATCCATTCACATCCGCATCCACTAATGGCCCACTTTGATCTACCTCTAATATGGTTTCTAGAGGGCATTCTTCCTGCACCCCCCTCTTATACTCTAGAGGGCCATGAGATTGATCATATCTGTCTCGTCTTTCAAAATACGGCATCTGCTGATATGTCTGATTATACATGAGTATTCTGGGAGGCTGTGGCACCTGTACTTGTGGCTTGCCACCTCCATACATGGACCTAGGTCTAGTCACTGTCTGTAAACTCTCACACATGTGTCCCTCTCCCTCGTGTTGTATCTGATTAGCAGGATTCAAGCGACACTCGGGCTTCCAATGCCCCGTCTTGTGGCAATAATGACAGGCAGTCACCTTCTTCTGTTGTGCCACCTACTCACTTGTACTCATCTCTGTGCCTCTTCCTCTTCCTCGTCCCTGACCTGGTTGGGTTGCCATTTGTTGACCCATACCTCGGCCACTTCCTCTACCTCGTCCCATTCCTCCTTCAACCCCTGCATGTAATCTGCACTTCTCAACTGAGCCAACATCACCTTGTCTTGCAATTTCTTTTGTGCTGATTCCACTTGATCTCCTACAATATTTGGCATACCACAGTATTTCATCCACCGACTTATTCTGCCAACATATCAGGTGGTGTTGGATCATCAAACTAATATCAGATTTCAAACCTAACACAAACTTGGAGACAAACTATCCCATATCCTTCTGATCAATAGTATCTAATCCACTATGCTTTTTGAACGCCAATAACAACTGTTCGTAGTAATCATGCACTGATTCCTTAGGCTCTTGAGTCGTACGATCGATTTTAAGCCAATCAACAATCTGCGGCGCTACCTTAGACTGCAGCTAGGTAATCACTTGCTCATATTTCCTCATCACATTAGGTGAAGGACCATGCGTTGCAGAATCTCTAGGTGGCTCTGCTGTTGGCCAACCAATAGCAATTTTGCATGCAGCCCACAAATCTGCCAGGACCACTATATCAAACAAAGTGTTCAAATCAATCCACAACATCTTCAAGATCTTAACAAATCAGTCTATCTACTTGTACCATTCTGCAAGTTTCTCCCTCAGACGAGGAAAATCATTTGTAAAAGCAGCCAAATCACCCCTGCTCCATGGCACATGTACATACCCTCCATTCTGTACTTCTCTCAAAGGAAATTTACCAGTGGCTTCCATCCCTCCCCCTTGAGGTGAGGAGGTACCTATTACAGTCTTAGCACCTTTCTTTTTGGCCCACCTCTCTTCCCATCTATCTAGTGCTTTCCAAGCTTGCATGCCTAGTACCAGTTCTCTAATCTGGGCTTTCAACCCAACGGTTCACTTTTCCTCCAACTCCTTATCTGTATAATTAAGTCTGCAAGAACCCTGCATCATCTTGGTCTTTGTCAAATCAACATCATACCTCCGTGCTAGCTGCCATAGGGTATCATAAGCCCGCTTTGCCTTTCTTGTAATGTCTTTGGCTACAAATAACAATTCATTTGGGTCATATGTCTCAATTCTTTCCAAAGGCAAATTCCCTTCAACCACTTCATTTATTTCCACCTTCAACCGAACCACATCCAACATTGGCCCTTTTATTTCACTCTGAAACACTTCCTGATTTCTTTCCCTTTCTCGGTCATCTCTATCACAACTCTGTGTTCTCCTCGGTATTGCTCCTTCTTCCCTCTTTGCTGTTGAATGATCTTCTCTATCCCAGCTCCTACTCCATTGATTACCTGCACACACACTCTGCAGCCCACACAGTATCCTAGAAGGCTCTGTCCTCGTCATTTCTTCTCTTGGCATCATGGTCTCCCTCACTTGTTGAACCCACATTCGGAGGTCTGACCTAGAATTCGCTAAGATTCCTCTTGGTCTCCTTTCTGACCCACTGTCCATGCATGATGGATCTACAGTAGCAGGCAATGGAGTACTATAAGCCACGGGTACCTGTTCTAGACCTGCTCCCATTTGTGTAAGGCTCCCCCCAGATATTGTCTCTTCCCTATCACCTGTGTACTGTTGACTGTCATTTTGTCTCTCTTCAGGAGTATATATGGCACTGACAGAGCATCTGGTAACTGCATATTCCCTGCAGGTTGGGCATGTTCATAATTGGGGTATCTCATCCCCCTGAACCTCCTGGAATCCATACCATGGCTATTTGTCTACTGACTCCTGTTGACTGTTCTTCTAATCCCACCTGCCCTGCTCCTACTGTCTCCTCTGGTGGTTGCAACCTCTCTGTCTCTGACTGAGAGTCACAAGGTGGAGGTCGTTCCGCTAAGAGCCTGTCCAGAAAACTATCGTCTGTATCACTAGCCTCATCTTTCTTACTCTTTCCCTCTGACTCACCTGTTAACAATCGAAAGGGATACAAACGCTCTCCTTCTATAGTGTCTACTCTCCATCGTTTCAACTGTGCATCCCATCTGGCATCTTGATATGCCTTCATTGCTCTCTTCATTCTTTCCTGTGATATCTCTCATTTCTTTGCTAACGTGGCTCTCATCCAAGCATCTAGTGCCTCAAGTTGCGTGGGTCAAGGTGGAGGTTTAAAGGCAGCCATCACCCCCCCTCAGCTGGTGCAAAACCTCCATACAAAAAAACCCATAACGAGGTAAAGCCAATTCCCCTTCCTTCTCTGTAATGTTATGCCAATTCTGCAGTCAAACGATCGTATGCAAGCCCACATTCGTTGCCATATAATGTGCAGGGGTATCCTCTGGCAGAGCTTCCTCTCTGACCTGAGTCACCACCCCTCTGTTACCTCTGCACAAATCTCTCACTACCCGAAAACAACGCATCATGAAAATCAATCAATTTGCAACTCACAATCCAGTATGCGATTACAAGCACAGAGCAACCAGTCCCAGCGCGGCGCGCACTGACATCACTGCTCACTGCATGCAGCAGCTCACCCGCCTTTACAATTTCGCTTCGTACACTCACTCACACATTCGCTTCTACAAGTAACTATATAACCCAAAGTTATTAACCAAGTAACCAGTCCTACCACAGTCACAATAACTTACAGTTACAACAACAAGTAATTGTCTGTCCGGTAAGAGATGGATAGAACACTCACACAAGAACACGCATCTGCTATGGCCTCTGACCTGTGTTGGTCACCTACTCACTGCAATCCACCCCCGGTACCTGGGGTGTCTCACAGCCAGTTTTACTCCCGCACTCACACAAAGGTCCCTGACACAAGTGAATAGTCGATAGCACTTCACGACTCTTTTCTCAGACAATCACATTACAATATTATCCTGGGATCTTGTACTTCTCTTGCCCGTTCACCAAATTACCTGATCCTCACGTGTTCGAACCACTACCAATAAACACAATCACTCAACATGCATCCCAACTCTGCAAAACATCACATAAATAAACCATACCGCAATCTAACACTTCTCACAAGACCTTTCATACTCACGCCGCCTTTTTAGTTCCGCCGCACCGTCAACGTCCACCAGTTTCCGCCACTCTTTGCCGATGTTCCATCTGCTGCATCAGGACCTCGATTCTTCCTACTCTGCCCTATATTTCTCCTTTTCCCTCACTTATTTAGGAGTAAAACCATCCTCTGCAACCATTTGATTACACTAAATTGCACCCTTGTCTTCCTCCTACAAGTAGCGCTCAGGATCTTTTATTTACCTACTAAAAGTAGTGGAGGGGAAAAACACTTCATAACAGGATGGCAATATCGTACCTGAAAATACCACAGACACCGACTTTAGGTTTGTCAATTTATTATAATGTCAAGAATAATAAGATGTATACACATCATAATATTAGCATGTACAGATATAGAAAAATCAATACAGATATTCTATGAATATAAGTAATTCGGCATCACAAGAATACAATGGTGAATTCAAGGATCAGGATACAACTCAGAATAGAAGAAGAGTCTAAATCTCTTTTCTTTCTGAATAAAACAAATCTGTTCCTACACTAAACTAATAGGAGATGCTATCTAATACCCTTCCAGCTATTCCCAAAGGCGTCAGCACGTGTTGACTTCCTGAGAAGTACTCACGTCAAATGGGTTAGGGTGCTTAAGGCTAGGAGCGAGTTCTAAGATGCTCCTTTCTCTCCGAAAGCAAGCAGAAGTGAATGAATGAATGAAGTAGCATTGATAGAGCGCATGGCTACCCATAGGCATCCCAGCGCTAAGAAGTGAGAGAAGCTTCTGAGACTCATCTGGGGAAGAGCCAGGTTTTCAACAGCTTGCGAAAGATCAGATGGTTAGTTTCTTTTCGCAGATGAAGGGGAAGAGAGTTCCAGAGCTTGGCGGTGTTATAGGAGATGAGGCGACCTCCGCTTCTGGCTCTTTTGATCCTTGGTACAAAGGCCAAGTGCAGTTCATCTGAGCGTAAAGGCCTATTGGCTTGATAAGGTTTGGCCAGGGGGGCGATGATCTTAGGTCCATTCCCTCCAAGCTGTTTGTGAGTGATACAAAGAGCTTTGAAATGGACTCTCTCCCGAATGGGCAGTCAGTGTAGAGCTTTCATGGCAGGTTTGGCTGACTGTCGGTAGGGAATTCCCATGAGAATTCTTGCAGTGCAGTTCTGGATCATTTGAAGTTTGGAGAATACTGCTTCTGGAGCACCTAGGTAAAGTACATTGCTAAAGTTCAAGCGCGATAAAATAAGCACTTGGACTGCGAGTTTCTTAGCTTGAAAGGGGAGCAGTGGGAGTACTTTACGTAGCATTCTTAGAATGCCAAAGCAGGCGGCGACTACCTTTCTGGTTTGGACTTTGAGAGTAAGGTCTGAGTCCAGCAAGAACCCCAGACTTTTTATATTTGACTTGGGGATGGGTGCTGATCCCTTGTAGTCGGCCACATCAGATTAGGTCTGAATAGTGACGAGTTACCAAGGAGCATAAGCTCTGTCTTGTTGCCATTTAGCTTCAGGTAGGAGTGGTTCATCCATTTGGCCACTTCTTCAAGGCAAGTACAGAGGCGGGATGAAGATGTATCTGGGTGGTTAAGTGAAACCACTAGTTGAGTATCATCAGCGTATGTTACGATATTCACTCCGTAAGGCTGTATGATCTCTGCCAGTGGAGCCATATAGGCATTAAAAAGAGTTGGGCTTAGAGAGGAGCCTTGTGGGACTCCACAAAAATGACATCAGCCAGGTTAGAGCTATTCCAGACACTCCCAGATTTCTGAGTCGGTCAATAAAGATACGGTGATTAACCGTATCGAAGGCCGCACTCAGGTCAGAAGGATCACGGCAGATGATCCTCCTGAATCGAGAATTTTTCTTGATTCTTCCATGACAGCTAGGAGAGCTGTCTTTGTTCCATGACCGGGACGGAATCCTGTTTGGGTTGGGTGGAGGAGGTGGTTGGATTCTAAGTCGGCGGAGAGTGTGATATTTACATATTTCTCTAGGATTTAGCCAATTCCCGGGAGGAGGGAAATAGGACGATAGTTGGCCAAGCAGTCAGGGTCTAAGGTAGATTTCTTCAGGAGAGCTTTGACAATGGCTTTTTTCCAGGAGGAGGGGACTACTCTGGATGAGATGGATGAGTTAATCAGGTCTAAAATGACCGGGCCAACTGTCTGTTACTTGTTTGAGAATCCTAAGTGGAGCAGGGTCATTAGGTGACCCGCTTTTTACTCGATCAGCAGTGGCTAGCAGACAATTATAGTCCATTGTAGGAAAAGCTACTAAGAACGTATCCTTGTCCTCTATGTAGGGCTTATCGCAGTGGGTGAGATTGGGTTCTTTAGTGGAAGAGAAGGATCCGTAGATAGTCTTGATTTTGTTGTGGAAAAATTCCACCATTTCATTACAACGTTGGTCTGAAATAGCGGGGGAGTCGGGGAGAGAGGGAACATTCATTAATTTCTTGACAATTTGGAATGTTTCACGGGGGGAGTTGACAGAAGAAGCTATGATCTTCTCGTAGTAGAGAGCTTGGGTATTTCTAATTTCAATTTTATACGTTTTGATAGCATTCTTATATTCCTTCTTCTTGTCTGGGGAAAAATTCCTTCTCCAGCCTCTCTGTCTTTTTACAGATTTGTTTTCATTCTCGGAGTTTGGGAGTATACCAAGCTGCTTTATTAGGTCCTTTATGCAACTGGATTTTTGTTTTGGGAAGGAATAAGTCTAGTGAGCTGTTAATCCAGTTGCCAAATTTCTCATTGGCCGCTATTGGATCGGAGTCTGGAGCAGGCCTAGAGCTCTCCAGGGTTGATATCCAGGTGTCCAGTGGAACTTTTGACCAGAATTGGGACTTAGTATGTAATAGTCGGGTTGGGGGAGTGGCCCAGGTAGGAGACCAGGAAAATGGGATCAGAAAGTCATCTGACCAAAGAATGAGTATTGGGGCTTGACAGGATAGCTCCTTCAGACCCGATAAAATGGGATCTAGGAGGTGTCCTTTTGAGTGTGTTGTGGACAGTACTTTTTGAGTGAGCTATAAGGCCGCTAGGTCTGAGATCAATTCAGTTGCAGTTTTAGAGGTTAAGTCAAGAGGTTAAGTCATTGAAGTGAGTGTTGAAATCTCCAAGAATATTGAAGTTAGTAGTGGAGCTTGCTAGTTTGGGAACTGTTTCTGCAAGTGAGTTACAGAATTAGCCTATGGATCCTGGGGGGCGATAAATCAGGATCCCTGATAGAGTTAGCGTAGGTGTGAATCCTATTGAAAAATGGAGGTTTTCACAGTCTAGAAGAGGGGTTCCAAAGGTTCTACAGATGAGGTGGTTCTTTAGAATGATAGCAATTCCACCCCCTTTACCATTAATTCGATCTAGCCTCTGGATTATGTAGCCGGGAGGAAGAGCTTGAACTATGTCAGGATCAGAGGCTGTGTTTAGCCAGGTTTCCGTGAGGAATAGAGCATCAGGACTTTCCTCCATAAGCAGCAGGGACACTTCCTCAGCATGTTTTGGTAAGGAACGACAGTTTAATAAAAATAGCTTAAAACTTGGTGTGGTATAGCAGCATGTGGACTAATGGGAGTGGGGTGTTTGAGTTGGTTTGCGCTGTACCGGTGTATTTCTAGTGGGAGATGGGCAGGGGTTCTGGCCCCTGGTCCCAGATAGGCGCGGACGGGTGCAGATGGGCTTGCCTTTGGCGCGCCCGCTGAGCGCGACCACTGCGCGGTCGCATCATTGGGTTTATTATAGCCCTGGTAGGCTCAGCGAGTAGAGCGCTGACCTACAAAGATGGCGGCCAGGTTATGTGGGCAAAAGTTCCCCCCTCAATTCCCACACAGTGCAATCAGCAATCCGTGCAATAATACAATTTCAAAACTAGCAGAGTAAAAACGATTTTAAAAGTTCAATTTGCGATATTTCTAGTCAAAAACGCTGCTCTCGCGCCAGGAGCCACTCATGCAGCTTCTATCACAGAAGTCTGTGGTCTCTGTCCATGCACGTCATACAATATAGAATTTGATTCTTTGCTTCATCCTGGTAAAACTTTCCATTGCAACTTTTACTATGTGGGGAGGTTCATGCTCTTTTAATTAGTATTCTTTTGTTCAACAAGAGGCCTTGGTTCCCAGACCAGCCAGACACGAAAGACATCCTCCCTTCTCACTTCCAACTGTCTTCAAAGCATTCCTTGCATCTTCTCCAATCTGAAAACAACAAGTTGGCATTCCGATACCTGCAGTAGGATGAGAACACTGCTATTTATTGAAAACAACAAGCATTTCATTATTTATTTCTCGAGAAGCTAAGGAGGTGCAAAAACAAATACAGTCTTGGGCCTTGGAAATCTTGCCACTTAAACAAGAGATGGTTACATTATATGGTTATAAGCTGTCCTGCTCTCTGTATATGCAGGCATGACGATACATACATGATCATATTATAATCTTGCACTACAATGATTGTTTAAATGAATCTACTGGTTACATGTTCATAATAATAAATCACTGCAAACGATATAAATTTGCATAGGTGCATGACAACCATGACTATAATGCACCCATACAAAATAGAGTGCTGAAAGCGCTCTATCAAGTGCTTCTATGTACACCTTTATCCAATTGTACGCGAAAGAATGAAACTGCGGACCTAATTAATTGAAAATGCTGATAAACGGAATGATGTATGCATATACGTGCAGGAACGTGCCATTCTTGGCCTGTAAGTCTGTGTGTGGGGGTCCCCATGCTGTGTGATAAGACACTGGTGGCCTGTGGGGAGCTATGCCTGTGTTGTTTCTGGTAGTGGGTAGAGGAGTGGGCAGAGGCAGTCTCTGGGATGTCTGCCTCCTCCATACAAGCCTGGATGTGTGGTTCATGAAAGCGGACAGAGAGAAGAGCAGAGACAGATAGTGTGTTATTTCTGGAAATGGGCAGAAGGAAGGGCAGAGGTAGAATCCAGGGAGATCTGCATCCTCTCCACAGGCCTCCCTGCGTTGTTTCTGCCTTTGTTTTCTAGTACTGGATAGAGGAAATGGCAGGCGCAGTCTCCGGGGAGCTCTGCATCCTCACCACAGTCCTCCCTGTGTTGTTTCCGCCTTCATTGTTTCTGGTAGTGGGCAGAGGGATGGGCAAAGGGAAGGGCAGAGGCAGTCTCTAGTAAGTCTGCCCTCTCCTTACAAGCCTGAATATATGGTTCATGGAAGCGTGCAGAGAGAAGGGAAGAGAGAGACAGTGGGGGTTCTATCCACACTCCCAGTCTGTCTGTGTTTTTTCCAGAAATGGGCAGAAGGAAGGGCAGAGGCAGCCTCTAAGAAGTCTGCCTTCTCAATACAAGCCTGAATGTATGGTTCATGGAAGAGCGCGCAGAGAGAAGGGTAGAGAGAGACAGTGGGGGCTCTATCCACACTACCAGTCTTTCTGTGTTGTTTCTGGAAATGGGCAGAAGGAAGGGCAGAGGCAGTCTCCGGGGAGCTCAGCATCCTCGCTACAGGCCTGGCTGGGTTGTTTCTGGAGTGGGCAGAGAGGGGAAAAGGCAGGGTCCTGGGCTGCATCTAATCCACAGACCTAGCTGTGTAGTTTTTGTAGTGGAAAGAGAGTAGGGCAGAGGCAGGCATCTGAGGTCTGTATCCAGACTACCAGCCTGGCTCTGTAGTTTCTCGAGGTAGGCAGACGGCAAAAAGCACTCAGGTGAGCTCTGCATCCTCATTACAGACCTAGCTGTGTTGTTTCTGATTCAGACAGAATGAAGGGCAGACGCAGCTCCGTGAGGTCCATTTCCACACTGCAGGCCAGGCTGTGTCATTTTAGAGGGGACAGAGAAGGTGCAGAGTTAGGATCCTATGCTGCATCCACACTGCAGTCCTATCTGAGTAATTTCTGGAGGGGGCAGAGAGAGGGGCAGAGGCAGGCCTCTGAGGATGGCACACACTGCCAGCCTGGCTGTGTAGTTTCTGGAGGTGGCAGCGAGGGGCAGAGGCAGGTCTCTGAGGCTTGCATCCACACTACAGACCTGGCTGAGTAGTTTCTGGAGGTGGCAGAGAGGGGCAGAGGCAGGTCTCTGAGGCCTGCATCCACACTACAGGCCTGGCTGAGTAGTTTCTGGAGGTGGCAGAGAGGGGCAGAGGCAGGTCTCTGAGGGTTGCATCCACACTACAGGCCTGGCTGAGTAGTTTCTGGAGGTGGCAGAGAGGGGCAGAGGCAGGCCTCTGAGGCTTGCATCCACACTACAGGCCTGGCTGAGTAGTTTCTGGAGGTGGCAGAGAGGGGCAGAGGCAGGCCTCTGAGGCTTGCATCCACACTGCATACCCGACTGTGTAGTTTCCGTGGGTGGCAGAGAGGGGCTGAGGCAGCCGTCTAAGGCACGCATCAAAACGACAAGCCTGGCTGTGTAGTTTCCGGAGGTGGCAGAGAGGGGCTGAGGCAGGCCTCTGAGGTTTGCATCAATACTACAATCCTGGCTGTGTAGTTTCCGGAGGTGGTAGAGAGGGGCTGAGGCAGGCCTCTGAGGCTTGTATCAATACTACAGGCCTGGCTGTGTAGTTTCTGGAGGTGGCAGAGAGGGGCTGAGGCAGGCCTCTGAGGCTCACATCAATACTACAGGCCTGGCTGGGTAGTTTACAGAGGTAGCAGAGAGGGACAGAGACAGGCATCTGAGGCTTGCATCAATACTACAAGACTGGCTGTGTAGTTTCTGGAGGGGGCAAAGGCAGGCCTCTGAGGCTAGCATCCACAATACAATCCTGGCTGAGTAGTTTCCAGAGGTGGCAGAGAGGGGCTGAGGCAGGTCTCTGAGGATTGCTTCCACACTGCCAGCCTGGCTGTCTACTTTCTAAAGGTGGCAGCGAGAGGCTGAGGCAAGCCTCTGAGGCTTGCATTCACACTGCCAGCCTGGCTGTTTAGTTTCTGGGGGAGGAAGAGAGGGGCTGAGGCAGGCCTCTGAGGCTTGCAGCCACACTACAGGCCTGACTGTGTAGCTGCAGGAGGTGGCAGAGAGACTTTGAGGCTTGCATCAATGCTACAAGCCTTGCTGGGCATTTTCTGGAGGGGGCAGTGGGAGGGGCAGAGACAGGCCTCTGAGGCTTGTATTCAAACTGCCAGCCTGGTTGTGTAGTTTCCAGAGTTGGCAGAGAGGGGCTGAGGCAGGCCTCGGAGGCTTGCATCCACACTACAGGCCTGGATGAGTAGTTTCTGGAGGTAGCAGAGAGGGGCTGAGGCATGCCTTTGAGGATTGCATCCACACTGCCAGCCTGGCTGTGGAGTTTCCGGATGTGGAAGAGAGGGGCTGAGGCAGGCATCTGAGGCTTGCATCAAAACTACAAGCCTGGTTGTGTAGTTTCCGGAGGTGGCAGAGAGGAGCAAAGGCAGGCCTCTGAGGCTTGCATCAATACTACAGGTCTGGCTGTGTAGTTTCTGGAGGGGGCAGAGAGAGGGGCAGAGGCAGGCCCCTGAGGCTAGCATCCACAATACAAGCCTGGCTGAGTAGTTTCAAGAGGCGGCAGAGAGGGGCTGAGGCAGGACTCTGAGGATTGCATCCACACTGCCAGCGTGGTTGTCTAGTTTCTGGAGGTGGCAGAGAGGGGCTGAGGCAGGCATCTGAGGCTTGCATTCAAACTGCCAGCCTGGCTGTGTAGTTTCTGGAGGTGAAAGAGAGGGGCTGAGGCAGACCTCTGAGGCTTGCAGCCACACTACAGGCCTGGCTGTGTACTTTCAGGAGGTGGCAGAGAGGCTTTGAGGCTTGCATTAATGCTACAAGCCTTGCTGTGCATTTTCTGGAGGGGGCAGTGAGAGGGGCAGAGACATGCCTCTGAGGCTTGTATTCACACTGCCAGCCTGGTTGTATAGTTTCCAGAGGTGGCAGAGAGGGTCCAGTTTTACCATATAACAAATGCCCTGGGCCATCCTTGTCACTCAGCCAGAATGTACCCCTACGTAGGCCTTGCTGTCTTTTTCTGTAGGCCTTTTGTTAAATTGACCAAAGTTCTGCACCCATTTGTCTGAACAGCAGGCTCTAGGCCTGTCTGACTAAAGATCCCAGCCAGCTTCTCTCTGCGAGGCATACTACTCCAGACTGGGTAGCCCCCACCCTTTCCGTGTGCACAAAAGTTCACTGTCGCAAAGTTCGCTGTCTCTCTCTATCCTGTCGAAATATAGCCCACCACATCCTGGGTACGTCTGGCTATGAGAACAGAGAAGTTCCCACCACAAGAGCGTCAGACCAGGGTGATGGATGTGGCAACCAAGACATTTATCTATATCTATATATTTTATTCCTGTACATTACATTTTTTCTGCTTGCCCTATGCAATTTACGACGAGCGCTTGGCCTAAGTATATAACCTTTCACCTAGTCTATGTTCCGCATTTAGTAAGATAGGCGCAACACGTCTGATAAATGTGCGACTCGTGGTGTAATTGATGTAGGTAGGACTGGTGTGACATGACGTCGCTGTGGCCACTTCACTGCATAAAAGGGAAGCCTGTAAAATGGTAGCGGCTGTGTTGGAAGGCGGACCCCGGGGAGTCGGCGAGACCACCCAGAGGGCCCCCACACTGTACGAAATAGCCGAGCGCTGCTGAGAAGCCTCCGGGGAGATCCTTCTCCTATTATGTACTAGCACAGTAACACCACCACACCGGACTCAAGGAGGTTGTCTCAAGACGAGCAATTCTTTATCAGCACTAAAAAGGTTACGGGTTCAATATTTACACAAAAAGGGATCAAGGGATCCACAAAAGTCTCAGTGTCTCTTTTAGAAGGGAAGGGGTAGCGGGACAGTCTTTGGCAGGAGCTTGCTACGAGGGTACCTGGGGCCCAGTTCTTATCCTCAAGCTGGAGGACCTCCGGGTCTCGGAGGGGTCGAGACGCGACGGCGTCAGCAGGGCTCTGGCGTTCAGTTCGTGGGGAGCCGCGACCAGGTCAGCAGGGCTCTCAAGATGGTTTCTGCTCAGCTCGAGCCGCGACGTCGTCAGCAGGGCTCCGAGGGAGGTTTCAGCGAGGTTGGGCCGCGACAGCGTCAGCAGGGCCCGATGTTCCGGGGGGCTTCAAGGTTTCAGCAAGGAGGAGCCGCGACGCAGTCTGCAGGGCTCGTGGTGGTTTCAAGCAAGAGTTCTTCTCCGTAGGGTCGGCCGCGATTCGATCAGCAGGGCTCTCGACTCCGGGATACAACTGCCGGTCTGTTGCGGGGTCGCCCCAGATATAGGCCTGGAGCCCTTTGATGTCCGGACCCTTGCGCCCGGGGGGCGGAGAGGCCGGGTTGGGAGCGGCCAGACGCCCAGCAGGAGAGGCGCCCGGCCCAGGAGAGATGGAGGGCGATCGCACCTCGGTGTGTGGGGACGGTTGGGGGTCCCATCGATACCGCCCTCCTCCAGGGCGATGAGGTGTTCACGTGATACCCCCTGGCCAGTTCTTGGTGCCTCAATGTCTGGGCCTTGCTGGGGCCGAGGCCGGGTTGAGCGGAGTCATGTGGACTGGTGTGCAGGGTCACGTGGCAGGCAACAAAATGGTGGAGCCCCGAGGTGTATGTGACCTCGTGCGGCTCGAACGGGTAGCCCGTGGAGGCCAGGGCGGGGAACGGGCCCAACCCCAGGGAAGTCAGGACCATGCCACGAGGCCGGGTCCAACAGGCGTCCCCCCCAGCCGAAGGCAGGGAGAGTCACCCATCTCCTTGGGGATTCTCCTCGTTAAGGCGGAAGAAGCGGGATAGGCCGTCAGCGTTGGCGTGGTCATTGCCGGGCCGTTGCTCAACAGAAAAGTCCATCCCTTGCAGGGCAATGGACCACCGCAGCAGCTTGGGATTCTCGCCTCTCATTTGCATTAACCACCGCAAGGGCCGGTGGTCGGTCTGGACCCGAAAGTGGGTACCGAAGAGATAGGGCCGGAGCTTCTTAAGGGCCCACACTACTGCGAAGGCCTCGCGCTCGATGGTGCTCCATCGTTGCTCCCGGGGCAGCAGCCGTCGGCTGATGAAGGCCACTGGTCGGTCGAGTCCCTTCTCATCAACCTGAGACAGGACGGCCCGATCCCATACTCGGAGGCGTCTGTCTGCACGATAAACTCTTTACTGTAGTCAGGGGCCTGGAGCACAGGGGCAGTGCACATCGCTGCCTTGAGAGTCTCGAAAGCTGATTGGCAGCGGGGAGTCCAGTGCACTTTCTTGGGCTGTTTCTTTGAGGTGAGCTCCGTGAGAGGCCCAACAATGCTCCCATATTCCCGGATGAACCGCCGGTAGTATGCGGTGAGGCCCAGGAAGGCCCGTACAGCGGTCTGGGTAGTGGGGGGTTCCCATGCCTGGATGGCATCGACTTTTGGCTGGAGGGGGGCCACCTGACCGCTCCCCACCTGATGGCCCAGGTAGGTCACCGATCCTTGGCGGATCTGGCATTTGCTGGCCTTGATTGTGAGCCCGGCCCTTTGAAGGGCGGCCAGGACTGCTTTGAGGTGAACCAGGTGCTCAGCCCAGTGGTTGCTGTACACGGCAATGTCATCCAAATAGGCCGCGCTGAAGGCCTCGAGCCCGGCCAAAACCTTGTTTACAAGTCTCTGAAAGGTGGCCGGGGCGTTCTTCATGCCGAAGGGCATCACCCGAAAGTGGTAATGCCCATCAGGGGTAGAAAAGGCGGATCTTTCTCGGGCGCCGGGGGTGAGCTGGATCTGCCAGTACCCGGCGGTGAGGTCCAGTGTGCTCAGGTAGCGGGCGGACCCCAAGCGGTCGATGAGTTCGTCGGCTCGGGGTATAGGATGGGCGTCCGTCTTGGTCACAGCATTCAGGGCTCGGTAGTCTACCTAAAATCGTAACTCCGGGGGATGGCCTTGGGCCGCGGCCTTTGGTACGAGGACGACAGGGCTGGCCCACGGGCTGTCGGAGGGCTCGATGACCCCGAGGGCCAACATCTTCGCTACTTCGGCCTGGATGCATGCCCGTACTCGGTCGGGTACCCTGTAGGCTCGGTGTCGCATGGGGGGCTGTCCCCGGTGTCGACGTCGTGGACGCACCAGTGGGTCACCCCCGGGGTGAGGGAGAAGAGGGCTGCGTAGTCCTGCAGCAGTTGTTGACAGTCGATACGCTGTTCCGGGGTCAGGGAGGAGGCGAGTTGGACACCCTTGATGGATCCGTCGTGGACGTCGTTCTGCAAGATGTCGGGTAGGGGCTCGGAGTCGTCCTCGCCCCCCTCGTCGGTCGCCAGCAGCAGGCTCAGTTCGGTCCGGGCAAAGTGGGGTTTGAGCCGGTTAGCGTGTAGAACCCGGAGGGGGTTCCGGGGGGACTCTAGGTCGACTAGGTAGGTGACGGGGCTCTTCTTCTCCACCACCTTGAAGCGCCCAGTCCACTTGTCCTGGAGGGCGCAGGGCTCAACAGGGGCCATGACCCAGACCCGCTGGCCTGGCTCGAACTCGATTGTAGAGGTGTTTCGATCGTACCACCGCTTCATGTCCTCCTGGCTGGCCTCGAGGTTGGCCTCGGCCATGGCTCGGAACTTGCGGGTCTGGTTTCGTAGGGTCAGGAGGTATCGGTAGACGTCAGGAGGGGCGCCTTGGAGCTTCGTCTCCCAGCCCTCCTTGACCAGGCTGAGGGGTCCGCGGACCGGATGCCCATACAATAGTTCAAACGGGCTGAACCCCAGGGATTTCTGCGGGACCTCCCGATAGGCGAACAGGAGGCATGGCAGTAGGACATCCCATCTCCGCCGGAGGGGCTCTTCCAGGCCCTGAATCATCCCCTTTAGGGTTCTGTTAAAGTGCTCGACCAGTCCGTTCCCCTGAGGGTGATAGGGGGTTGTGAATTTGTACGTGACCCCGCACTGCTGCCACAGGGACCGCATGTACTTGGAGATGAAGTTTGTGCCCCGGTCGCTCACCACTTCGCGGGGAAATCCCACTCTGGAGAAGATTCCCATTAAGGCCCGGCCCACCACGGGGACCGTTACAGTTCTCAGCGGGACAGCCTCCGGGTACCTGGTGGCGTGGTCCACGAGGACCAGGATGAAGCGGTGGCCCAGGGCGGTCCGGGGGTCCAGGGGCCCCACAATGTCGATCCCGACCCGTTCGAACGGGGTGCTGACGGCTGGAAAGGGCTGGAGGGGGGCCTTGACCCGACCCCCGGTCTTCCCGCTGGCTTGGCAGGTCTGGCAGGACCGGCAGTGGTTGTCCACGTCTCTCCGCATCCGGGGCCAGTAGAAGTGGGTCACCAGACGGCTGTAAGTTTTGTCTTGCCCTAGGTGTCCGGCGAGGGGCACGTCATGTGCCAGGTTGAGAAGGAACTCCCGGAAGCGGAGGGGGACCACCAACACGCGGCTGGCCCCGAGCTCTGCCACTTTCTGTTCACTGTACAATAGGCCCTCGGCCCAGTAGACCCAGTGGGTGCCGGTCTTGTCACCGTTGGCTTGTGCGGACGCCTGTTGGCGGACCCCTTCGAGAGAGGGACAGGACTGCTGTTCTTGCTGGAACTGCTCTCGGGTGGGGCCCCCTTCGTGGCGCCATTGTGCAAGTTCGGGTAGGGCACCGAGGGAAGCGATCTCTTCGGGGGAGGGTTCCGTAGGTCCAGTGTCGGTGTCCGCCTCCCCCTCGCTGCAGGCGGGGGGTGGTGCGAGCCCCTCGGGCTGGGCGGAACCGGGGGCCAGGGACGAGTGGGGGGCCTGGGCGGCCATGGACCGGGTGATGGCGCAGGCCCATTCGGATAGTCCCAGCATTCGGAGGTGCTCTCGTCGCTCCACTTGAGCCCAGGGGGAACTCTCTAGGTCGTTCCCCAGGAGGCAGTCCACTGGTGCGTCGTCGCGGACAGTCACTTTTAGTAGGCCTGTCACCCCTCCCCACTCGTAGGGGACCAGGGCCATCTGGCACAGGCTTTCGCTGTTGTCGGCCGTCCGGACGGGGCACAGCACATTGGGTAGGATTTGTTCGGGGGTCACCAGGTGGCAGCGGACAGCGGTGACACTGGCGCCGGTGTCGCGAAGGGCTTCGGCACGTCGTCCATTGATGGTGACCTGCTGCTGGTATTTCTGGGTGTTGCTTGGGATGGGTGTGCGGGGCACCATTTCTCGGCTGCCCAGGCAGACCAGGGACATGGCCGCCGGCTCCCACTCGGTGGTTTCTCGGTCGAGGGGTTCTTCCTCTTCCTCTCCTTCCCCCAGGGCGGCGGCCGCCAGCTGTTGGGGCGGGGGCCCGCCGGCCCCGCTTCTTCGGTTCAGGGGGCAGACCGGATCGCTGGCATAGTGTCCAGTTTGTTGACAGCCGTAGCAGGTTACTGGGGGCCGTGGTCCGGTTCTGGCTGGGGTCGCCCCTCTTTGGGCTAGGCTCGGGGAGAGGGGTTGCTGAGGCGGCACTCGAGGTGGGCTCCTGGTGGCCCCGGCGGGGGGGTCCCGTTCCGGTTCGGCCCTCCCCCTCCACCGCGTTGGCGGGGAGGTCCGGTGGGGTTCCTCTGGTACTCCCCCATCGAGTTCCGGGGGACTCGGGTGTTGAACCATCGATCGGCCTCGACGGCGAGTTTTCGTGGGTCAGTCATCTTGCTGTCGAGGAGGTGTTGCCTTAGCTCCACGAAGCAATTGTTGGTGAGATGTTCCCAAACAATGAGGTTGACCAGCTGCCCGTAGGTGGTGACCTTGCTACCCTTGATCCATCCTTCTAGGGCCCGGCTGAAAAAGTCCACATATTCCACCCAGGTGGTACCCGGGATCTTCTTGCAGTCTCTGAACCGCTGGCGGTACATTTCCGCGGTTAGCCCGTAGCGGGTGAGCAGGGCCTCCTTCATGTGGTCGTAGGAGGTCATCACCTCTTCTGGCAGCTGGAGCAGTGTGTCTCGACCTTCACTAAGGAACCGACCCCACAGGCCGGCGCCCCAGTCCTTTCGGGGCACCCGATGGGAGGTCATGGCCACCTCGTATGCCTTGAACCATTGTTGGATGTCGTCATTTTTATAGTACTCCTTGAAGACATCTTTAGGGATATGTACCTTGGTTTCGGCAGGCGGTAGGGGGTCTCTAATACTGGGGGTGTCGGTTCCCCCTTTCTTTGCCTTGAGCTCGAGCTCTTTGAGACTTCGCTCGTGCTCAAGGGTCAGTCTCTTTTCTTCCAACTCTCGATGCCGTCTCTTCTCTTCTATTTCCTCTTGTAGCCGTAGCTGCTCTAGGGCCAGTTTCTTTTCCGCCAGCTGGAGTTCGCCGTCCAGCCGCAGTCGTGCGAGCTCTAGTTCGTGGTTCCGGACCTTCTCCCGTTCTCGTACCTCCTCTTCGGAGAGGCCGGTTTCTAGGCTGTTTCTTCCTCCGGTTGCCGGAGTTGGTGCGGTTGATGTGGCCACAGTCAGGGGCAGGGGACCTTCGTCCTGGGAGGGGCCTGCCTCGGCCTCTAGCCAGGTCCTCAGGGCTTTCTGCATCTCCTCTTTGGTACCTAGGCCGGTGGTTGCAATGCCCTTGTCCTTGCAGAACTGTTTCAATTCTTTGTGCGTGTATTCCTCCAACCGTTCGGGCTGGAACTCCGTGGTCGCGTTGTTTTCTTGGTTGCTCATGACTTCCGTTTGTCTGGATGGGTAGCTAGTGGGTTACTGGCTTGTACGTACTGCGTTCGGCTCGGATCCCGTCGCTGGCCACCAAATGTTGGAAGGCGGACCCCGGGGAGTCGGCGAGACCACCCAGAGGGGCCCCCACACTGTACGAAATAGCCGAGCGCTGCTGAGAAGCCTCCGGGGAGATCCTTCTCCTATTATGTACTAGCACAGTAACACCACCACACCGGACTCAAGGAGGTTGTCTCAAGACGAGCAATTCGTTATCAGCACTAAAAAGGTTACGGGTTCAATATTTACACAAAAAGGGATCAAGGGATCCACAAAAGTCTCAGTGTCTCTTTTAGAAGGGAAGGGGTAGCGGGACAGTCTTTGGCAGGAGCTTGGTACGAGGGTACCTGGGGCCCAGTTCTTATCCTCAAGCTGGAGGACCTCCGGGTCTCGGAGGGGTCGAGCCGCGACGGCGTCAGCAGGGCTCTGGCGTTCAGTTCGTGGGGAGCAGCGACCAGGTCAGCGGGGCTCTCAAGATGGTTTCTGCTCAGCTCGAGCCGCGACGTCGTCAGCAGGGCTCCGAGGGAGGTTTCAGCGAGGTTGGGCCGCGACAGCGTCAGCAGGGCCCCGATGTTCCGGGGGGCTTCAAGGTTTCAGCAAGGAGGAGCCGCGACGCAGTCTGCAGGGCTCGTGGTGGTTTCAAGCAAGAGTTCTTCTCCGTAGGGTCGGCCGCGATTCGATCAGCAGGGCTCTCGACTCCGGGATACAACTGCCGGTCTGTTGCGGGGTCGCCCCAGATATAGGCCTGGAGCCCTTTGATGTCCGGACCCTTGCGCCCGGGGGGCGGAGAGGCCGGGTTGGGAGCGGCCAGACGCCCAGCAGGAGAGGCGCCCGGCCCAGGAGAGATGGAGGGCGATCGCACCTCGGTGTGTGGGGACGGTTGGGGGTCCCATCGATACCGCCCTCCTCCAGGGCGATGAGGTGTTCACGTGATACCCCCTGGCCAGTTCTTGGTGCCTCAATGTCTGGGCCTTGCTGGGGCCGAGGCCGGGTTGAGCGGAGTCATGTGGACTGGTGTGCAGGGTCACGTGGCAGGCAACAAAATGGTGGAGCCCCGAGGTGTATGTGACCTCATGCGGCTCGAACGGGTAGCCCGTGGAGGCCAGGGCGGGGAACGGGCCCAACCCCAGGGAAGTCAGGACCACGCCACGAGGCCGGGTCCAACAGGCTGTTTCGGTCGATAACCTTCAAGTATTGCCCGGCGGTAATCGCCTCTTATACCACTCGATAATTAACCAACAAAAGAGGCAGGCGCCGGAGACTGGAAGGCAGGAAACAAAGTTTTATTCCGTCGGAGCAGAACACGTCAGATCGGACAGCAAGGTATCCTCTCGAGGTGCTCTAACTGCATCTCTGAGACCTGGTATCTTATACACAGGTTTATTGCTTTATTATCGATTTATTGTACATGGCACATTCTTGAGATTGTTTGATACATGAAAGAACATCTTCGGAATCCCCGGTTCAGATCCGCTCCCACACATAACTACAGTGGAAGTCCCCACCCCGCCCACAGCAGGAGATGGCTATCACACAGCTGGACATTCCGCCAATTCCCGGGGGTGTGTGCGACTGGTCGGGTCTCAGGGGGTGGGGGCCTTGATCTACTGTAATCCCTTTGATGTGAGGTGTTTCCCTTGCAGTGGGGGCAATAAACTGCATCCGCAGGGCTAGGTGATGGCCTGGGATCGGTTCGGACAATCGGGCGCAGAGGTAGGGGGTTATCAAAAGGATGTATGACCATGTATGGGATGAAAGGAGGTGTTGGTCAGGCGCGGGATGTGGTTCCATGGCAGGGTCGCGTAGAAGGAGAGGGTTTATGGCCCATGTATGAAAGAGCGGGGGGTGACCGGCGTGCGGGGGGATGTTTGCAGCGCCTGAGGGACATGCTGGCGATCGGCAATGAGACCATGGTGCCTAAAATGCCCGCCGCACGTTTTCTGCGTGTGGCGCTTGGGCAGAGACAAGATGGCGCAGATAATGTTCAGATACGAACTAAATTTCCACAGTCCTCCCTTTTAACATATCTCGCCAGCTTGTTTAGTTCGAATCTATCCCCATAATACCACATACTTCTACTTCGTACAGGGCTTTCATTCATTCTGCTTCAAGGTTCAGAGTCTTAGGGCAGATGTAGTTCGTGAAGAGTGAACATAAGGGTGGCAAGCAATGAATCCCCAGGCAACATCCACATAGAATCACAATCGGCATTAGGATAAACGTAAACAACCTCCACCCCCAGTTCTTTATTGAGTCCCAAAACCAATTCCCAAGCGACCATCCTTCTTGTTCCTGATGCACCTCTGAGGAAAGTCTGTGGAGGTGTTCGATCGCCTTGTAGACTGAGGGTGAGTTGTCCGGTACGTAGGTACAACAGCTGGACCCAATGATGCGACATGCTCCTCCATGATCAGCCAGAACCACATCTAGAACGAGGCGGTTCTGGAGAGCCACCAGGCGGACGGCCTGAAGCTTGGCAGTGTTGTTGGTGAGGATGCCAGCCGTAATGTTCATCGTTGTTTCGACTGCCTGGGTTAAGTGCCGGATGGCACGGCTGTTTGCCATTGGACCCCAAAGTGGGACAAGTCCTTTTACTGCGTCCATGAACTGTGCTCCGGTGGAGTCGGCTTGCACAATGTCCTTGGCACGTTTCTGCCGGTGATGGTTTGCTGGAGCCACATATGTTGGAGGAAGGATAAAAGCGATGTAACAGGTGCCTCCCCAGCCTTTCGGAAGCCAGGTGTAGGCCTTAGTACCACAGACGAAGTACATATTTGGGGAGGCAACAAAGGAGGGTGGATCAACTGAGTCCAATGTTCGGGTGATGAGACAGGAACTGTGGCCCACCAGCTGTGTTCCCAGACCTTCGAGGCACACAAGACCTGTGATGTTGATGACGGACAGGGCCACTGTTAGGGTGGCGGCCGTTCGTTTCCGGAGGTAAGAGAAGGTGGGTCTGGCTGGGTTGTTGAACACCTGCATTTCAACTCGCTCTTTGGCAGGGATGTTCATATGAAAGGAAGTGTTTGATCTCAGAGGACAAAAGGGAGCAGAAGTTTTTCCAGTTCTTTTCAGCCAGAACCCATGGTAGAAGTGTGACACAGTTTTGCCGGAAGTGGCATTGTCCTTGTAGCTTTCTTGCAGGAGGATTAGCCAAGCGAGGCAGGAGCCATGGACAGAGAAAGGTGAGGGGATGAAAGGGATAGAGTGTCCAGTGGCATGCGGTAGCAATCCACAGATCCAGCAATTAGTGGCATTGGCGGCAAGATTGTGTTGGTGGAGCAACTGCACAAAAGAGTTATTCCAGAACTCCTTACGTCTTTCTCGGAGTTGGGGTGAAAGTGAAATCAGGTGGTGTTCTCTCATGGTGGTGGGTTGAACGGTGGTCAGCAAAGTCTTATGAGCGGGTGCGCTCTCTTCCATGATCCAGAAGGTGACCATGAGGAGAAGGCAAAAGAGAAGGGTAATAAAAAGCGTGATAGTCTTTGAGCTGTGCATCTTGTCAGTGTTTGGGTTTTGATAGTGGACCTTCGGACGTCCGGTTGCTTCCATCACCTTCATGTCGGGCGCTTCCATCATCTTCAAGGGACTCGGTAGCGGGCAGAACCACTGGCTTTGTTTAGTTTCTCTCCTGGAAGCCTTTTGAGGTGATTAGGCTACCGATCTGAGATCTCAACTTAGTTTGTGGTCTGCTTAGCCGAAGTTCCCTCCTTTCGTTGCAGGTTATACCCTTCTTTAGATGGAACAGTGGGATCGGGATATCTCGTTAACTCAAGTGTCTCTGTATTCTGGTAGCAGCTCAGGGATGGTCGGTCTTTGTCCGGGGGTTCTCCTTGGCCGGTGATGTTGTCGGTTGTCGTCAGGGTCGGTGATACCTTTTTACAGTGATGTGCGTGCAGCCAGTTGCGCTTCCCCTCCACTCGAAGAGCTGTTCGGGTGGTGATCAAGACTTGCAGGGGGCCCGTCCACCGGGGCTCCAGACTCCTTGCGCGCTGGAAATTACGCACTAGGACGTAATCTCCGGGTTGGATATCGTGCCCGGGGCCCCTGGAAGCATCGGGAATGGCTTGCAGCACTGCTGATGGATAACAGACAATGTTTTAGTTAGGTTGTACAAATAGTCAGACATGAGGACGTCCGGGACGTCGCGAATGGATGTCGGTTTTGGTGCAGTCCAAAGGTTCATGGGCCGCCCGAAGACGACCTCGTAGGGGGTTAAGTGGTGTTTGGTGGGAGTGGAACGCATTGATAGCAATGCTAGCGGGAGGGTGTCTGGCCACTTCAATCCTGTGGTGGCAACTATTTTGGCTATTTTGAGCTTCAATGTGGCGTTATGTCGCTCAACCAAGCCTGCAGATTGGGGGTGGAAAACCGCATGGAACTTTTGTTTTACACCCAACCCCTTTAAGATGAGTTGGATAACTTCGGCCACGAAGTGGGGGCCGTTGTCACTCCATAAAATTTGACAAAGACCGTAACGGGGGAAGAATTCCTTCAGTAGTACTTTTGCGGTAGTCATAGCAGTGTTGTCGCGGGTTGTGTAGGCTTCCACCCATTTGCTGAAGGCACACACAACGACAAGTACGTACTTCAGGCTCTGGCACCGTTCTAACTGGATGTAATCCATCTGCAGGACCTCAAAGGGATGGCTAGGGACCCCAAACCCTCCCCGGGGTACAGCAGTTCCTTTACCAGGGTTGTGTTGGAGGCATACCAGGCATTGTTGGACCAGACGTTTGGCTGAGTCTGGGATCTTGTCGTTGTGCCAAACTTTGGAGATGAGTTCGATCATGGGTGCAGACCCTATGTGTGCGGGGGAGTGTGTCATGTTCAGCATGGGAATCAGGAATGAGTCAGGTAGCAACCATTTGTTCGTGTCTTTAGTCTGCCAGCAGCCTTCATCGTCTTTCAATCCTACCCGTGCCCATTCGGTCAATTTGTGTGGTGTGCTGGCTAATTGGATGTCCCTAATCGTTTCCCTAGCATCCTTCCATTTCTCAGTTTGGGACCTGGTCACGTACATGCGTGTCGCGGACCTATTCTCGGCTGTGGTTCGGGCGGTAATGTCAGCCAGAGCATTTCCCTGTCCTATAATGTCTGTCACCTTCTTGTGTGCCTGGCATTTGATCACAGCCAGCCGTGCGGGGAGGAGGACCACTTCAGTTAGGGCAGAGACTAGATCTCCATGTAGGATGGGTGTGCCATGGGAAGTCAGGAATCCCCTCTCCTTCCATAGGAGCCCAAAGTGGTGAACCACCCCGAAGGCGTACTGACTGTCGGTGTAAATGTTTGCGGTTGTCCCTGCTGCTAGAATGCACGCTCGTGTGAGAGCAATCAGCTCAGCCGCCTGTGCGGATCGCTGTGTGATGCGGGCTGTTTCAACAACTATTCGGGCCGTGGTGACTGCATAGGCAGCTGAGGTGGTGCCGTCGGGGAGCTTGATGCATGAGCCATCTACCCACAGTTCTCCGTCAGGGTCCGGGAAGGCAGTATCTCGGACGTCAACCCTACTCTTGGTCTGTTCATCGGTGAGGGTCACGCAGTCATGTATAGGGGACGCATTGGGGTCAGTGTCAGGGAGAGGCAGCAGAGTGGCTGGATTCAGAGTGGTGCATCGCTTCAGCGTGATATGGGGTGCAAGCAGAGTCAGCTCGTAACCAGTCAGTCGTGCGCTAGTCAGGTGTTGAGTCTTGGTCTGGTTCAGGAGGGTGTCAACTGCATGGGGTACTAGCACGGTGAGGGGGTTTGAAAGCACGATCCCCTCACTTTGTCGGATAGAAACAGCAGCGGCGGCTACTGCTCGAAGGCAGGCGGGCAAGGCTCTGGCTACAGGGTCAAGAGTGGCAGAGAAGTAGGTGCAAGGGCGTAGCTTAGGACCTATAGACTGTGTTAGAACAGACAACGCGCATCCCCCCCTTTCGTGGGTGAAGAGGGAGAAAGGTTTAGTGTAGTCTGGGGTCCCTAGGACTGGTGCTGAACAAAGGGCATCTCGTAATTCCTTGAAGGAGGATTGGCATTCGGGTGTCCAGGGGAGGGGGAAGGGGACGTCTTTGGCCAACAGGGAAAGCAGAGGTTTTACGATAAGACTGAAGTTTGGTAACCACTGTCGGCAGAAGGAGATGAAGCCTACCAGGGACCGCACCTGCTTCTGAGTTTTGGGAACAGGGGTTTCTAGGATGGTCTGAATTCGGTCAGGTGTAAGTTTCCTCCCATCTTTGGATAGGTGGTGGCCTAGGTATGTCACTTGGGGTTGGCAGAATTGCAACTTCTTCCTGGAGACCTTGTGACCGTTCTCCGCGAGGAAGTGGAGGAGGTGGATGGTGGCTGTGACTGCAAGTGGAGTGGTGTCGGCCGCCAAAAGAATATCATCGACGTATTGTATTAACAACACTCCATCTGGTAGTTGGACTGCATCTAGTTGTCTTTTGAGGGCTTGGCTATAAATGCTGGGACTCTCAGTGTAGCCTTGGGGTGCCCTACAGAATCTGTACGAATGGGCTTTTAAGGTGAAGCCAAAAAGGTAGCGGCTGTCTGGGTGGATGGGGATGGAAAAGAATGCGTTCTTGAGATCAATAACAGTGAAGGTAGTGGCAGTGGATGGAATCAGGGTGTGGATGGTGGTGATGTCTGAGACTACAGGGTACTGAGGTATGACTACTTTGTTAACTTCTCGTAAGTCAACAATGAAGCGGTATGCTTTCCTATCTCCTTCACCTTGCTTCTTTACAATGGGTAGGATAGGGCTGTTGCAAACATTACTGACTACTTCTTCTACCACTCCTGCATCGACTAGGGACTGGATGATTTCCACCAATGCCTTCTCGCCTTCGGGCGATATCCGATACTGTGGAAGCTTTGGGAGCACCGCGTCCGGTCGGACAGTTGTGTATAGGGTCGATCACCATGCGTCCTACGTCTGAGTCGGTTTTAGCCCACAGGTGTGAGGGTAACGTGTCGAGTAGGGACAAGTCAGCATCGGTTATAGAGAACATACGTTGTGTGAGACAAGGCCTGAACAGATCTGGGTTATCGTGCAGTATGACTCGGACTCCGTCTGGGGAACATCTGATGGTAGCTCGGAAATGTTTTAGTAAATCAAGACCCATAATGGCGTCGGGGGTGTTGGAGGAGAGCAGAAACGTCGTGTCAGTGGTGTTATTTTCCAAGTCAAAGGAGATTGGTGCGGACAAGGGATTAGTGGAGGACGTTCCGTCGAAGCCTATTGAGGTTACGTGTGAGCCAGACAAGGGTGCCCTCGGAATCAGTCGTTTAGATAACGCACTACGTGTTGCCCCAGTATCTACCAAAAATGGAGACTTTGTGCCCAGGACCTTAGCAGTGACGTAAGGACCTTGCTGGTCAACATGGAGTTCGACTGGATCCCTCCCTTGCCCCTGGCGGTCCTATGCAAAGTCATGGGTGTTTTCATAGTCGGACTGCTGGCACTGGTTCTGTCGGGGGCGGTCAAAGGTGTTTGGTCTGCCTGGCCTGTCGTTGGTGGTGTCGTTCATGTACCCTCGTCCCTGTCCTCTATTTCTGGGGCTATTTGCTATGTCTCTTGTGTCCCTATTCTTGTTCATATCCAGAAGGACCGGGCACTGGGATTTCCGGTGTCCAAACCCTTTGCAGAACACGCACTGATTCTCGTCTAAGTCCCTGCGTCCACCGTAGGGTGTGGGTGCATGGTCTCTAGGGGGTAGTTTTCTAGGAGCAGTCGGTTGGTAATTTCCCTTGGGAGGTTCCCTTCCTATGGTCACCCCTTGCAGCTGTGCGATCATTACCCTTTCCTTCAGCTCCTTTTTCTTTCTCTCGGACGCCCTATCGTTCTCATTCTTTTGGTGTTCGTAGTACTGGGCCATCTGGAGGATAGCCGCGGGTTTGGAGGCTGCCCAACTACTTTCGCTGGTCTGTAACTTCTGGGAGACTTCCTGTGACAGACCCTTCACATAATTCTGGACAAAGAGGTGATGTCCGGTTGCGGTGGCCATGTCCTGGCCACTATAATCGGAAAACACTGTTTCGAATCGAGAGAAGCATTCGGATACATCCTCCTGGGGTTTCTGGCGGCAAGCCGTCACTATCGACCAGTCTACCTTCCTTTCTGGGATTAGGGTCCTCAATTTCTGTACAATCTTGTCTGGGAGTTCCAATATGGCCTTTAGAGGTTTCTGTCCAGGTCCTCGCTGTTTGTCTATGGTATCAAGTTGTGCCCAGGTATATCCGAACGGCTCAGCGTAGTCGACTTTCAGGATTTGCTTCCACACATCAGCCAGCAGACACAACCCGAAGAACAAATCGATATCCGCTAAGGTCATTATAGTTGAACCTAAGGCCGTACCTAGTTCTGTGTAAAAGGCAGTCGGGTTCTTTCTTAAGTCGGGTAGGGTTTTTCTGAAGGTCAAGATGTCTTGTCGGTCCCATGGCTGATAGAACCAGTTATATACAACCCTTCCCTTCGCATCTTGGTGGTTGATGTCATCGTGTGTTCCCTGACCTCGTGGGGGGACCCAGTAAGGAGCGGCTTCCTTGATGGGCATCATGGTATCAGCTTTTCCTGCCTGGGGTTCAGTCGCTATGGGGGTCTCTGCCTTGGCTGTCTGTCTGTGTTCTTTAAGATGCCGGAAGACTTTGAGTGTACGAGTGAAGAGGTTCGTTACATCTCTCTCTCCTTCCTCCCCAATATCTACCTTCCTATACAAGGTCGCTAAGCCTTCGGGACCTCGATCTTGGTACCTATCCTCGTAGGCATTCAGGGTGTGATAACAAAGCCGTACGACAAAGTGTCGTCTGTGGTTGTCGGCATGCGAGTTATACATGTCTGTTACATATTCCTCACTTTCCTTCCGTTCTACTAGTGTTCTTACTACCTTATGGATTTTGTCTCGTTCGTCGATTCACTCTGGCGGAATCCCTCTTTCTCATCTCAGGGTCATCTAACGTTATTGCTAACGTTGTGTTCAGTACAAGTGGCTCGGCCGGCGCGGAGGCCGTGAGGACCGAGGCCCTGGTACTGCTTTCGCTTGCGTTCGGGGGTTGCGGGTGCTGCACTATAGGTTGGGAGGGAGCATATGGAGGGGGCATGTAGATGATCGGGGGACCTAATAGTAATTCGTCATTCGCTCGTTGCTTGGAAGGTAACTCAGGGTAGAGCGCAGAGGAGGTCCTAACGGGGCACTGGCCTGATGCTTCAAACTCTTGTTTTAGTTTAGCTTCCTTTTTCTCCTTTATCTCTTCCTCTAACTTTCTGGTGGCAAGGTGAGCTGCCTTACGCAATTCCTTTTCTGCTTTTACTTCTTCCCTCTTTTTCCGCTGTTTTGCTTCTTTGCGCCACATGCCGATACTGTCAAGCATAGTAGGCGTCGTTTTATTACTACGTAGAGCTATTTCTAGCGTTTCTATTTTATGATCATCAAAGGATCCCATCAGTGGCCACTGACTCTCGGGGTCCTTCTTTGTATATTTATGCCATAGTTTGCTATAAGCTACGGTGACTAGTCCATATTTAGTAAACATGTCCTTATTAGGGGTGTCCTCCAGTGGAGCCGGATGGTTCATCTCTAATAAGCGGTCCGGGCATAACCAACTACCAATCAGTGGGGAGAAGATAGGCATGACGGGTTACAATGGGGACAAAAGTCTGCACTACCTATCTTTTCACTGCTTGCAAAGACTAGATAGAATATCTCTATTCTACGTTATTTGCAAGTAGAGAATACCTCCGAAGAACCAATATCGAACAACCAGTGTTCGGACAATCAATCAATCAAATGGTGAGAAAGAGATAGGCACGACGGGTTACAATGGGGACAAAAGTCTGCGTTTACCTATCCTTCGCTATCTGCAAAGGGAGAGAGAGTATTTCTACTCTTCCCTGTTTGTAGACAGCGAATATCTCAAAGAGGAACAACTCTTCAAAACTATCAATGTACGGACAATCAATCAGTGGGGAGAACAATAGGCACGACAGATTACAATGGGGGACAAAATTCCGCGTTACCTACCCTTCACTATCTGCAAAGGGAGAGAGAGTATTTCTACTCTTCCCCGTTTGTAGGCAGTGAATATCTCAAAGAGAACAATCAATGAGCAATACTAGTATTTTCAGTCAGTCAATCAATCGTTTTGTATTTCGTCGTGTTACACGACCTTACCCGGACCGCATGGATGGTTTCTCATCTTCCGCCTCCAGCGCCCGATCGTCCTCTACTCTCCGTGTTTGCCACGGCACTCCTGATGGTTCCCAGTCAGGACCGTAGAAACTCGAGAGAGGTCTGTTCAGGACCAGTGAAGTTCAGATGATCGGCTGCCAGACGAGGGTCTATCAGGCAGGAGCTCTCCCGATCGCTGCAGTCGTTCACTTTGTCGTCAGGACCTCTCCCACTGGACTCACGTGTCGCTGATGGGCCCCACGCTTGGGATGCCAATTGTAAAATGGTAGCGGCTGTTTCGGTCGATAACCTTCAAGTATTGCCCGGCGGTAATCGCCTCTTATACCACTCGATAATTAACCAACAAAAGAGGCAGGCTCCGGAGACTGGAAGGCAGGAAACAAAGTTTTATTCCGTCGGAGCAGAACACATCAGATCGGACAGCAAGGTATCGTCTCGAGGTGCTCTAACTGCATCTGTGAGACCTGGTCTCTTATACACAGGTTTATTGCTTTATTATCGATTTATTGTACATGGCACATTCTTGAGATTGTTTGATACATGAAAGAACATCTTCGGAATCCCCGGTTCAGATCCGCTCCCACACATAACTACAGTGGAAGTCCCCACCCCGCCCACAGCAGGAGATGGCTATCACACAGCTGGACATTCCGCCAATTCCCGGGGGTGTGTGCGACTGGTCGGGTCTCAGGGGGTGGGGGCCTTGATCTACTGTAATCCCTTTGATGTGAGGTGTTTCCCTTACAGTGGGGGCAATAAACTGCATCCGCAGGGCTAGGTGATGGCCTGGGATCGGTTCGGACAATCGGGCGCAGAGGTAGGGGGTTATCAAAAGGATGTATGACCATGTATGGGATGAAAGGAGGTGTTGGTCAGGAGCGGGATGTGGTTCCATGGCAGGGTCGCGTAGAAGGAGAGGGTTTATGGCCCATGTATGAAAGAGCGGGGGGTGACCGGCGTGCGGGGGGATGTTTGCAGCGCCTGAGGGACGTGCTGGCGATCGGCAATGAGACCATGGTGCCTAAAATGGCCGCCGCGCGTTTTCTGCGTGTGGCGCTTGGGGAGAGACAAGATGGCACAGATAATGTTCAGATACGAACTAAATTTCCACAAGCCCAGGGGGTTCTTGACGGACTACCTCCCTGTCTGTATGTAGGTGACAGACTGTGTAGGTTTTGCCCAAGAGCTCTTGTTTTAATTTAAGTATACTATTCTATTTGACATAAATTCTGCCATATAAATGTCATGTCTGCTATTTTAATTGTTGTTTTCTCCTTTTTGAATTTTAAATCCTTACATTGCAATTGTAAGGCTGCTTTCTTTTAGGCTTAAACATGAGTATTCTCAGCATTTTAGATCAAATGTGTTTTGCATTTTGAGAACATTTCCCTTGATTTAAGATGTTTTTCATATTGCATTTATAAACGTGTCTTTGAGGTTTTAATCTGCACACCTTATGTTGCATTTTCTGAAGTGTCTCTCTTCTAGCGATTTCAATGCTTTCTGGGTCCTATTGAAAGTCATATGAAAATGCCTTCTGATAAGTGTGGCTTTCTGTGAATGCGAGGTCACTATATTATGTATTTTAATGCCTTTCTCTTGAAGCTGTGCCTGCTAAATAAATCTGTTAAATCTTTTGGCTCAGTTTCCATGACTCACACATTTGTTTCCTTCATTTTAGTATGAGCGTTCCTGCACACCCCACCTCAAGTTAAGGTGCTCCTTGCCCCATAAATCGCTCCCTCGAACATTTGGTGAAGGTGCCCCTTGCCCCTATAACGCTCCCTCCAACATTTGGTGACCCTGACGTGATCTGCAGCTCCGGCTGACAGGAGACCACTGGGACCGCGGATGCAGACTACCCTTCGTGCCTCTTTCCTGACTGAACCACAGAGAACAGTGCTTGAGTAAGTTTATTATGGCTGCCTGATGTGCTGTGTCTGGGAGCAGTTTTTAAAAGCACTTGTGGGACATCTATGTCCGGGATATCAGTTTCCTGTCTAACCGGTCTCGCTTATTAAAAGAACATTCCCAACCTAAGGGAACGTGTATGTAGTGGACTCTGAGCCAAAAGGTGACGTTAGGAGATTGTACGAATTGTGGGTTTTTGTTATAAGTAGATATAAGTTGGTATTTGCACCTCTCTGAAAGCAGGGAGGACCTCTGTCTAGTTAAAAGATTGACAGGGAAGGGAAGATTGCATCTGGAATCTTTCAGTGTTCAGTTTGTATGAATTATTTTTTTTTATAACTAGATATACGTTGTTATTCGTGCCTCTCTGAAAGCAGAGAGGGCCTCTGTCTAGTTACAAGGACTGACAGGGAAGGGAAGATTGCGTCTGGCATCTTTCAAGGATTATTTTGTTTAATCGTGCCCCTCTGATGAAAATCAAAGGGGACTCTCATTCAGTAGTCATGAGAAAGAAGACGAATTCCGTGCCTGCCTAGCGAACAGTGTTACGGTTTCCTTTTGAGTTACTATGTAGGAGAGAAGAAAGTGGTTTCCCCGGGATGTATAAGAATAAATATTAGATTTTCGCTAGCTATAAGTATTTTTGTGTTCTAATTTTTAGTGAAGCATTAAGATAGAAGCGCTTTATCGCCCTCAAGTGGACAAAGTACGCAATCGTTGTTTAAAAGTGCCAAACATTAACCCGTTCTGTGCCCATGACGAGCTGGACTCGTCATGGAGCACAGTCGTGATGTGCCCATGATGAGTCCAGCTCGTCATGACACCCACCCACGGGGGAAGCGCTGGCGGAGAGCTCCCCCCGTGAGTGGTCGATCCTTTTTTTTTTTACTGGGAAGGAAGGGGAAGACCTTCCCTTGTCTCCCCCTGCCCCCCTCCCCTGCGTCATCAATGACATCAGCACGCGAGCCGCACTGATGTCATTGGAGGTTTCCCCTTTGTTCTCCGTGGCGCAGGAAGCCATTTGCTTCCTGCGCCACGGAGAAGAAAGAGGTGAGTTTTGGGGCTGGGGGGGGCGATTTTAAATATGAAAAATAAATACATAACTAAATAAAGCAAGACAGAGGAGTTGAAAAGTGGCCAGATTGGTTTTTATTTACATCCAAATACATCAGCATCACTTTACAGAGTTTGCCAGTGAAGCGCTACTTTCGTTTCTCGTCTTTCTTTGAACAGCATTGTTGTTCCCAGGTGGTTGATGGGTGGATTGGAAAACACAATGTGTACCATGGCTCTGTGTTTATGGATGTGGTCTTTTTATACCATACTGCTTACGTTTTTGTAAGGATATAAGCAATGGACATTGAAACGGTTCCCTTCAGGGCCCTCTAGTCATGTCCATAACTTTTCAGGGTAAACCACTCGCTGATTTCTGAATAGTGAGTGAGAGATCGTTAAGGTAACCATGTTGTTTCTGCTTACATTTTCACATGCTTTACTTAATCTTGCATTCCCTATGAGTGGTTTCTTTTATTTATTTTTTAGGCAGCATATTACTCTTATCAAGTGCATAATTTGAATTGAGCCACATCCAAGTGTTTATAGCGGGCACAATTAGGTTATAGCTGAAGGCAGTGCGAGTTTCTCTCAGTGGGGAAGTATGGTGTTCAGTGGGGAGAGGATGTGGCACTATGGCCAGAGCTGTCAAATTTGGAACTGGGGAACCGGGTCATGACCAGTCCACCAGACCACTGTACTGAGGGAGCACATTCCCATGCTAGGCCTTGGAACGCCCAACTAGACCTTAGAAGGCTTGATGTCTTAGCACAAGCAGGTGTAACCTAGTGGTGTCAATTGTGGGTTAACCTTGAAGGCCTGTCCACCACAATCCATACTGAAGTTCATCTCCAGTCTTGCGGGCAGGCCTACGAAGCAGCACACCCTAGAGCAACAGTGATCCAGTCGCTGTGACTCTGTCACTGAGGTCACATGAACCTTGAGCGGGTTAGGGCAATGCGAACGGTGTGACCTCACTGGGTACCTATTTCGGGTGGGTGCGTAGTGTTTGCAAGTATATTATGGTTTGAAAAAAACTTGATGCCTCCTTCCTGGCCTCCAGCAATTTTCAGAAACAATAAAAATGTCATGATAACTTTGGTGAATAATGTTCTTCCTAGAGAGAGATGGAGTTTTGACCCTGCCTGCAGGTAGGTCGCCCCCCCAGCTGCCACATGGTCCTCCTAGTGCCCTGCTGCTGCCTGTTCTCGCCGCCGCCGCTGCCAAGTGAGTCCCAGCTCGTTGTGCCCTGCTCTGTGCCCCAGTGACCTGCCTTGCTCTGCAACCCGTTTTTTTGCTCCCCCCGCTCTGTTTTGCCCTACTCTGTGCCCCAGTGGCCTGCTTTGTTCTGTAACCCATTTTTCTTGCTCCCCCCGCTCTGTTGTGCCCTACTCTGTGCCCCAGTGACCTGCTTTGTTCTGTAACCCGTTTTTTTTGCTCCCCCCGCTCTGTTGTGCCCTACTCTGTGCCCCAGTGACCTGCTTTGTTCTGTAACCCGTTTCTTTTGCTCCCCCCGCTCTGTTGTGCCCTACTCTGTGCCCCAGTGACCTGCCTGTTCTGTAACCCGTTTTTTGCTCCCCCCGCTCTGTTGTGCCCTACTCTGTGCCCCACTGTCCCGCTCTTCGTTCTGTACCCCGCTCCAGACCGCGCCCCCCCCTGAGCGTCCACCTTTCCCGCCACAGAACCCTGCGGCCACGCCCCCCGCTGCCCCTTTCGCCACCCCGCTCCCACCTCCCAGCTGCCCCTCCTTCCCACTCCCACTTATATGGAGGCCGCGCAGCGGGCGCGCCGAAGGCGTGCCAAAGGCAAGCCCGTCTGCGCCCGTCCGCACTTGGACCGCGCCCAGCGCCAGGACCCCTGGCCCCCGAGAACACCAGCCAACACGACAGACTTACGACCCCACCACCCTCAACGCACTCAATACCGGCCGGAATCCCGCCTGCTACCGAGCCACCCCGAGACACACCCACGGGCCCTTCACCTGCCAAGATTGCAAATTCACCTGCCTCCGGACCTGCACCGCTCCCGCCAAGTCAGACACCAGCAACAACCACCTCAAGTGCATCCTGCTCAACACCCGCTCCGTCCACAGGCACGCCGTCGAACTCTGGAACCTGCTCGACGCAACAGCACCAGACATCGCCTTCCTCACTGAAACCTGAATGAACGCCTCCTCAGCGCCCGACATCGCCATAGCCATCCCGGACGTATACAAGATCACCCGGAGGGACCGCATCAACCAGACAGGAGGAGGCATCGCCATCGTACACAAGAACACCATCCGCATCTCGACCAACTCCGACGAAACCTTCACCGCCGCCGAACACCTCCACTTCCAGATACACACCGACCCCAAGACCACCCTCAGAGGCACCCTCATCTACAGACCCCCTGGACCACGCACACAATTCAGCGAAGACTTCGCAGACTTCATCAGCCCGCACACCCTTTCCTCCGTTGACTACATCCTCCTAGGGGACCTCAACTTCCACCTGGAAAACAACAATGACAGAAACACCACCACCCTTCTGGACAACCTCGCCAACCTCGGACTCAAGCAACTGTTGAACACCCCCACCCACTACGCCGGCCACACGCTTGACCCAGTCTTCTCATCCAGCAAGCACATATCCTTCAGCCACTCCACCGAACTCCACTGGACTGACCACAGCTGCGTTCACTTCAGCTTCAGAAGAGCCACAAACCACCACCACCCGCAACAGGTTCCTCGCCGGAGCTGCCACAAGATCACCGCCGAGCAGCTCACCGCCTCCCTCAGCCAGAACCCTCCCACCAGCACAACGGACCCCAACGAAGCCGCCAGCAACCTCACCAAGTGGCTGACCGCCTGCGCCGATGACCTCGCACCACTAAAGAACCCTCCCAGCAGACCCGGCAGCAAGAAAACCCCCTGGTTCACCGACGAACTCAAGGACTTCAAGAAGAACTGCCGCACCCTCGAGAAAGCCTGGCAGCTCGACCAGACCACAGACAACAGGACCGCCCTCAAGCATGCCACCCGCAAACAGCATCAGCTGATCCACGCCACCAAGAAAACAGCACTCAAAGAACGACTGGACAACAACGCCCACGACAGCAAGGAACTCTTCAGCATCATCAAAGAGTTCTCCAACCCCAGCGCCAGAAACAACGACATCACTCCCTCGCAAGACCTCTGCAACTCACTCGCCTTGCGCTTCCACCGCGATCGCCGACATACACAACAGCTTCAACGCACCCTACCACCGAACCAACGCCCGCCACTACCACCCTCAGCAACTGGACCCCGATCAGCACCGAAGACACCACCCACACGATGAACACCATCCACTCTGGATCCCCCACCGACCCCTGCCCCCACCACGTCTTCAACAAGGCCGACGCCATCATCGCACCCCACCTCCGGGACTTCATCAACACCTCCTTCCACACCGCCACCTTCCCGGAGAGCTGGAAGCACGCCGAGCTTAGCGCCCTCCTGAAGAAACCAACGGCGGACCCCACTGACCTCAAGAACTACCGTCCCATCTCGCTCCTTCCTTTTCCTGCCAAAGTCATCGAGAAGACCGTCAACAAACAGCTCGCCGCCTTCCTCGAGACGAACGGATCCCTCGACCCCTCGCAGTCCGGGTTTCGGGCCAACCACAGCACCAAGACCGCCCTGATTGCAGCAACCGACGACATCAGATCCCTGATCGACAACGGGGAAACAGCGGCCCTCATCCTCCTGGACCTCTCTGCTGCGTTCGACACTGTCTGCCACCGCACCCTAGTGCAGCGCCTCAGCAACATCGGAATCCAAGAGAAGGCACTGGAGTGGATCATCTCGTTCCTCGCCGGAAGAACCCAGAGAGTCCGCCTCCCCCCGTTCAGATCCGAGGCCACCGAAGTCATCTGCGGCGTACCACAAGGATCGTCACTCAGCCCAACCCTCTTCAACGTCTACATGAGCCCCCTCGCAGCCATCGCACACCAACACAACCTCAACATCATCTCCTACGCCGACGACACCCAACTGATCCTCTCCCTCACCAACGACCCCGCTACCACCAGAGCCAGCCTACACGAAGGGATGAAAGACGTCGCCGAGTGGATGAAGGACAGCCGCCTGAAACTGAACTCAGACAAGACGGAAGTCCTCATCCTGGGATCATCCCCCTCCGCCTGGGACGATTCCTGGTGACCCCCTGCCCTGGGCACCACTCCCAAACCAACGGACCACGCACGCAACCTGGGCTTCATCCTGGACTCCTCCCTCTCGATGACCAGACAAGTCAACGCCGTCTCCTCATCATGCTTCAACACCCTGTGCATGCTCCGCAAGATCTTCAGATGGATCCCCACAGAAACCAGGAAGACCGTTACCCAGGCACTCGTCAGCAGCCGACTGGACTACGGGAACACCCTCTACGCCGGAACCACAGCCAAACTTCAAAAAAGACTCCAACGCATCCAGAACGCCTCTGCACGACTCATCCTGGACATCCCCCGACAAAGCCACATCACCGGACACCTGAGAGACCTGCACTGGCTCCCCGTCAGCAAGAGAATCACGTTCAGACTCCTCACCCACGCACACCAGGCTCTCCACGACCTGGGCCCCAAGTACCTCAACGACCGCATGACCTTCTACACGCCCACCCGCCAGCTACGATCGACCAGCCACGCCCTCGCCACCGTACCACACATCCGCAGAGCCACCACCGGAGGAAGATCCTTCTCCTACCTGGCAGCCAAGACCTGGAACTCCCTCCCCATCCACCTTTGGCTAACCCAAGACCATCTCTCCTTCAGGAAGCAGCTCAAGACCTGGCTGTTCGAGCAGTAACGTACCCATCCCCCCAGCTCCTTGAGACCCTTCCGGGTGAGTAGCACGCTTTACAAATGTCGTGATTGATTGATTGAGTTTTGTCTAGTGGAAGGGTTGACTTCTGGAAAGGTAGCACAGAGGGTTAATGTGCCTGCTGCAAATAACATGTACCATGCAGATCACAAAGTGCACTGCTTTAATGGGGGGACCATGATGAATGGTCATTTAATGTCAGCTGTAGATGATGGATCCCTGAACAGTGTCATGTATGTGCATGTTTGCATTGTGCGGAGGGGATTACCAGGTAATTATTCACGCAGCTCTCTGATGGATGTCACATGCGGTTTTTCTGAGTCCCCAGATAGATCATGCAGTCTGTGTGTTCTCTTTTGTACTGCCAGTCACCGGTGTATTCAACTGTGTAGCCTTGGAAAATGTCATGTATGTGCATGTAACTTGAATGATCGAGGTAACTATTAGCGGCGATACTACGTGTCTCTCGGACCTCTTTCAAGTGGTCGCTGTCTTTTTTTCCCAGCAACCCCCCTCCCCAGGGGTGGCAATCTGAGAGATAGCCCCGAGCGCCACAATCTCTAGCTACGCCTCTGCCCCCAATGTCTCTTTATGCATTCCTGCTGCACAATCGTGCAGCAGGAATGGCCACTAGCGCCAGTTTTTTTTTTCTCGTTTTTTAGGTTTGGGGTTGTTTGTGGGAGCGGCGCCTTAGGCAAGGGTCGCTCCCCTTATGGCCACATTATTTTTTAAATATTTTAAAGTGCAAACAAAATCAAAGATGTAGCAGAAGATACGTTACAAGAGGAAAATTGATGTGTGCATGTTACAAAAGAGTACAAAATACAAGTAGTGGTAAAATACTGCAATAAATGGCAGACACTCAGAAAACAAGAGCAAACGTTACGTTACATGAGGCAATGGTGGTAATTGTGCATGTATCAAAAGCAAACAAAATACAAGAGGTAGCAAACAATACGTTACAAGAGGAAAAGTGACATGTGTGCAAGTTACAAAAGAGTACAAAGTACAAGTAGAGGTATAAAAGTGCAATAAATGGCAGACACTCAAAACACAGGAACACACTGGGAAGGCACTTCTATAGGCATGGAGAACAGAATTTCCTATAATGTAAAGACTTCCTTCAGACAATAGAGAGGGCGTTTATTAAGTTTGGAAGTGTCTTTGCAGGAGGAGAACTTTGAGGTCAGTTTTGAAGGACTGGGAATAGGGGGTGGTCCGGAGCTGAGGTTGAGTTCCAGACTCTCGCTGCGTTGCCTGTAAAGGATTGGACCATCGATCTTTCCTTCTTGAAAGTGGGAGGTTCAAGCAATATTTTTGCGCAGTATGTGATGGTCTAGAGCATTATATGCATATGTGACATTAATGTTTTTTTTCTCCTTTTCATTCGAGTCTAAAGCTTTTGATTCCTGTTTCGACAGTGGTTGTTCTGCAGTTTTGTGTAGTTGCATTTTTTTGGTAAGAATTTTTTTTTCTTGTATTTACTCCAAATGAGTAATATTGTAAAATTTGAATGAATTTTTTGGTAAGTGATGTCATAATGGCAGCATATTTAGTTAGTGGTTTGAGCATGAAATTCTTTGCGATGTGTTTTGCATAGTCTTATGTGTAATTTCTTTTCTCTTTCTTTTTTAGTGAGATATTGTTGATCCATACTGTGTCTGTGCAGAGTAGGTGGTGGTGAGTAGTTTAGCTGCCTCTGGCAAGTGAGTGGTATTGTTTTGGAGTATATATGTGTTTTTGATAAAGGTGCTTTTTTTTTAATACTTATTTTACAAAGTGTTTGTTGTTGTTGACTTGTTTGACAAGTTACCTTTATTAGTAAGCATTATGGCTAGCCTGAGAATGACTGCTCAACAGGTGGTTGGTATGCTTCTTGAATCTTCCTCTGAGCAGAATTATGAGACTGACAGTGCGTCTGAGGGAGAGGAGGGAGGGGAAGATTCTGGCAGTGAGTTTTCTCTCCGCATGGAATCATCGGATGATGAAGGTACTCTCAGTGCAGATGAAGGTACTCTTGGTGTGGATGAAGCAACTCTCAGTGCGGATGAAGTGCCTGTCTTAGAGGAGGAAACTGCTGTGCCAATGGTGCAAGAGGCATCTGGATTGCAGTCTGAGGCTGCTAGGCTTTCTACTGGAAGTGCAGGACTTTGGGTCGATCCAAACATGGTGCAGCCGGTGTTGCCTGCCTTTAGCAGTGATGCAGGGTGTAGAGTGGATTGTGAATTTTTTTTGCCTATACAGTTTTTTCAGTTGTTTATGGATAATGTATTTTTGGGTGAGATTGTTGAGCAGACGAATTTGTATGCTGAACAATTTTTGAGGGACAACAGTGACAAACTTAGGCCCCAGTCTAGAGCTACCCGGTGGACTCCCACAAATCTGGAAGAGATTAATAAGTTTTGGGGTTTGACTTTATTGATGGGTGTGGTAAGGAAGCCAAACTTGGCTTCATATTGGTCTACTAGCCCCTTGTTGGCAACTGCCATATTTCCTGCAGTTATGACTCGTAATCCGTATTTACTTTTGCTACGTATGCTGCATTTTGTTGATTATTCTATGGTGTTGCCACGAGATCACCCTGACTGTGACCGTCTTTTTAAGATTCGGCCCGTTCTTGATAACTTTGTAGATCGATTTTCTGAGATCTATACTCCAGGGAAGGAAATATCTATTGATGAGTCTTTGGTCTTGTTCAAGGGCCGTTTGGTTTTTAGGCAGTACATCCCTAGCAAGAGGGCACGCTATGGAATTAAGCTGTATATGTTGTCTGAGAGTAGGACAGGATATGTTTTTAATGTTCGTGTGTACACTAGTAGAGATTTTACTATTGACCCTCCAGGTTGTCCGTCCACTTTTGGAGTTTCAGAGAAAATGTTGTGAGATCTTGCTAGAAGACTGTTTAACTGAGGCCACCATTTGTACCTTGATAACTTCTATACTGCTGTGCAATTATTTAAGGAATTGTATAAAGTGGACACTTTTGCATGTGGCACAATCCGCTCTAACCGTAAAGGTTATCCGAAAGAGCTTGTTTGCAAAACACTTCAGAGGGGGCAGTGCAGTTCCTTGCATAGTGATGAACTACTAGCTGTAAAATTTGTGGACAGGAGGGATTTGTACATGCTGACTACCATCCATGATGAGAGTACTTCACCTGTGGCTGTTTGGGGTCAGGTTGCTGGAGTGCGCAAACCTGTGTGCATTCTAGACTACAATAAGCACATGGGTGGTGTTGACAGAGTAGATCAGAGGTTGGAACCTTACTCTGCTATTCGGAAGGCTTATGTTTGGTATAAGAAGTTGGCCATCCATTTCTTCGAATTAGCAAGTTTCAATGCTTTTATTGTGTTCAAGGAGTGGTCTCATGCGTCAAAGTTGACATTTCTTCAGTTTCAGCACTCTGTGATAGCTAGCCTTGTTGTTGTGGAACAGGCAAGTGTTCCTAGATTTGGAGTGGTGGAGGATGTGGCTCGATTGAAACACAAAGTGGGACACAAGCCTGTGTCCTGTATGCACAAGGGAAGATGTGCAAAACAGAAGGAAAAACAACGTGGGCTCAGGCAAAGAACATGGGGGCATATGCATCAACCAAACTAATACCGATTCCTTCATAGCGAAAAATAAGGAATCGCCATTAAGGAATCGGTAATTGGCATGCATCAACAGATTCGGTAAAATTTAGCGATTCCTTAAAAATCGCTAAATTTACCGATTCCTTAATAGCGGGGCACGCAAACGGCCCCACTAGCAAATAGCGAGTTCGGTAATACCGATTTGGCTAATAGCGAGTTCGGTAATACCGAATTAGCAATTACCGAATCGGTAATAGCGAAATCGCAAATTGCCGCGTCGCACCGGGAACAGGCTGATGACATCACCAACCAGGAAATACTGCTGCCCCACCCACATAGCCTCGACATAGGAGCAGACAGGAGCTGGAAAGAAGGACAGGCTGTGCAGAGTGAGGCCACACAGATTCTGCCAGTCACAGCACACATCCATCATGTCGCAGGAAGTGCCATCCAGCGCTGAATCTGCACGCAAGCGCAAGAAGAAGTTTTCAGACAGGGAGCTGGAGTACCTCATCGAGGGAGTGTCCAGCAAACACGACCGCCTCTTTGGCAAGCTGTCCCTCAAGGTGCCTGAGACCGAGAAGCGGCGCATCTGGCAGCGCATCCGTGAGAGGGTCAATGCGGTTGGCGTCACTAGCCGCAGCATCGACGATCTCAAAAAACGGTGGTATGACCTCCGGAAGCGCGCAAAAGAGAGGATTGCTGAGAGGCTCCGGGAGGCAAGAAGGACTGGAGGCGGAACAAGCACTGCACCATCCAACACAGCCCTGGAGGACCTTGTGGAAGGGACGATAGAGCGGGAAGCCGTCGTGGGGGTGATCCAGATGGACACGTCCGGCGCAGCCACAAGTGCCCAAGGTAAGATGCATGCCTGTGCCACACCCAGCATAGCGTAAATCCATACCCATGCCCCCAGCCCAATCTCACTGTGTCTGCAGCGCTGGCACAGACAGTTCCACACATGACACTACTGCATCTTGGGAGTTGTAGTCTAGTCAGCCCAGAGTGCAGGCACAGGCGTAAATCCTCACACAACACATATTTTGTACATGGCTGTAGACTGTTCATTTGTTGGACCACAGAGGGACACTGATGGGTACAACACTATGTAGGTGTAATCATCCCACTAATCATGCACTGTTTCACACACAGATGCATCACCTGGGGACTCTGACGACAGCGACCAGCTGATCATATCTGAGACACCCGTGGAGTCAGACCAGGAGACTGTGCAGGATGCGCACGCACCGCCAACACCTGCCACCCCACCAGCACCACCTCCACCAGCGCCACAATCATCGGCACCAGCACCAGTGCCACAAGCCAAGGCACCTGCGCCACAAGCCAAGGCACCACCACCTGCGCCACAAGCAACGGCACCAGCAAGCCAGCCTGCAGCCAGTGCAGCCACAATACCGCAGAGGCACAGGCACCAAGTTGCGCCCTTGCAGGAGATGGCAACCCCCCCCCCGCAATTGGCACCCACGCAGCGCACATCCACACCACCTGCTGCACCACATGGAGGCTCAAGACACGCACGGCGTCACAGGGCCCGTCGCAGTTCCGTCTCCTCAGCTGACCAGGATGTCCCAACAACCTCTGCAATTGAGGAGAGGATGCTGCGCACACAGAACCTGCAGGGAAGACATGTGGCTAGCATCAGCTGCAACATCGTGCGCCTAGCGAGGGAGATGCGCGCCATGACTGCAGCAGTCACCGACATGGGCTCCGCGGTCAGGGACATGGGCACGGCGGTCAGGGACCAGACCACTGCGGTTGCTGATGGCAATGCTCAGCTCAGGGAGGAGGTACGTGAGCTCACCCGTGCCATCAGGGAGGGCCATGAGTCCCAGAGGAGGAGTAACCGGCAGCTAATGTTGCGTTCTGCCGCCGCTACCAAGGCCATACAACGGCACAGCAACTGCACCGCTGTGTTGGCACGCCGCACAGTCTCCCTGCAGGTGGACCTTGGGCACTTCTGCGGTGATGTTGCCAAGTCACTGGGACACATCACCACTGCTGTGGAACAACTTCAGAGCAGCACATGCAGTGCTGCAGCATTGGGAGGGGATGACACCAGTGAGGCTGCCTCCAGTGTCAGCAGCGTGTCACTGGCAGAGGCCAGCACCAGGCGCCGAAGTTCGCGTGCCTCCACGGGGACAGGCCGTGGTGAGGGTTTGGATGCACCTGAGCGGAGGCTTGGTGTACGTGGCAAGCGGCACTAGAAATTTGGACATGCTGCAGGTCCATGGTGGAGCAACCATGGCCATCCAATTATTCTGTTTGCACAGCCAATCTTGTGGAGGATACGGAAGCGGCTCTTGAGAATCCCAAAAGTCCGCTCTATCACATTCCTCGTGCTGATGTGTGCAGCGTTGTAGCGATGTTCCTGCGGGGTTGCTGGATTTAGGTATGGGGTTAGTATGTATTCCCGCAGGGCGTAAGCACTGTCACCTAGAAGATAGAAGCATAGACTTAGCATTGGTGATGTACATACATGTGTGGTGTTGGTGTGGGGAAGCGTAGTTCTACTTACCTAACAGGAGTCCCTCTCCAAATTCGCCATTGAGTAGTCGCCTGTGCATTCCACTGTTGCGGAAGATGTATGAGTCGTGTGTGCTCCCTGGGAATTGTGCCACTAGGTCCGTTATGATGATGTTGGCATCGCACACAACCTGCACGTTGATCGAGTGGTATGACTTGCGGTTCCTGAAAAGGTACTCATTTGCTGACGGAGGGCATATGGGGATATGCTTGCAGTCGATGCATCCAATCACATGTGGAAATTGTGCCACCTGGTAGAATGCCTGTTTGGTGCGGTCCAACTGCTGTGGGGTTGTGGGGAAGCTGATGTGTCTGTGGAGCATTGTCAGCATGGCATCTAGGAATTTTTGGAAGAAGCGTGACAGTGCGCTTTGCGAAACACCTCCGGCAACCGCAATTACCCCCTGGAAACTCCCTGAGGCCAGTAGGTGCAGGCTGCATAGTACCTGAACGTGCGCAGGGATTGCATTTGTCCGGTGGGTCTGGTGCTGCAGTAATGGTTCCAGGTCTGCAATCAGGCGCATGATCATAGCGCGATTGAGGCGATATTTCTGGTACACCTCGTCCTCATTCTGGCCGAGCAGGGTTATGCGCAGTCTGAACACTCGCTCCTGGACCCTTCTCCTGCGCTGTCCTGCTGCATTGATCCGCATCCTCCTTGCAAGCACGTAGAGGGCAGCCATTTTGTGGGAGCCAACAGGGTCTCCTGGGCCAAATTTAAGGGTTTAGTGATTGCCTCAATCATTTGCACATGTAGGAATTTTTTTTTGTTTTTTTTTTTGTTTTTTTTTGTGACTTTACCTCCAGGTTTTGATTCCCCTTATTTAGCTCTGGCAAAATAGCGATTTTTGGGATTTTCGTTATTAGCGAGTTTTGTTGCATTGGGGTGCGATTCGTTATTTGCTATTGGCAATTTCCGGGAGCTAATAGTGATTTCGGTAATTGCGAATTCGGTATTTAGCGATTCGGTAAATTAGCATTTTGGGTATTAGCGATTCGGTATGTTCGAGGTTATTTATTTAGCGATTCGTTATTTGCTCGGGTTTTGGGTTGATGCATTGGGATTGGGTATTTTTAACACAATACCGGGAGCTATTACCGAATCGGTATTTTACCGACTGGATTTTGGCTTGATGCATAAGGGTGATGGTTTGTTGTAAGGAGCAAATAAAAAGTTAACAAGCAAACAAATCACAAGAACACCTTTATACTTTACAATAAGTTATTTTTAGCATATAAGGTGTTTTTAGAGTGTCGGCGGCGTTTCGATCCATTGGGGAAATACAAGGATCATCATCAGGACAAAAAGTATTATGCCTGTTGGATAGGGCCAGAATAACCTGGGGCAAAGGGAGGGGGAGAAAGGAAGAATGGGGAGTACAGTTTTAAGGCAATTTAGATAAGAAGATTTGACTGACAACTTAAGCATTAATAAGGAGGACGTTTTGTGATTTTAGGTGAACAAAAGAAAAAGGCTGTGAAATCTACAGTGCCAGAAGATAGTGTGTGCTAAAAATACATAGTAGTAGAATTTGTTGCCGAATACTCGTAGGTTTATGGATGGGGAACAAGTGAAGGTCACGCGGTTAACATCAGAATTGATGCGTGCAGCGAGGATACGAATGGTGGAATCATGGATGCAAGTGACACGATTGTTTAGTACATAAAACATTTCTTTTATTAATACAACGCAATTTAAAAATATCGAGAACTATTTTAGGCGGACCTCATGAGTGGCATAAAAACAATACGAACCATAACACTTAAAAGGTACACAAACGGAAAAAAGCAATTTGAAGCCATGAAGAAAAGAGTCAGATTAATAGCGAAAAGAATGTGCAGGAGAGTACGGGCTTAACGGTCAATAGGAAACGGGAGTAAGAGTCCGGCACGGGGAAAACCGTGAATGCGGCAATTGTGTGTGGGAAAGGGAATGAAGGAGTGTAATCGGGATCGTGGTCACGGGTAGGTAAGAACCGTGCAAGCGGGTGGCAATAAGGATGAGCAACTCACCAGGATGGAAGGTAGGAGGGTTGGAGAGGAGCCAAGGATGCGTGCTCAACGGCACTAGGGCCTGGAAGGAGGGAGGCAAGGGTTAAGCATAATGTGAGGCCATGGCCGGAGCGGTGCTAAGAGATTTGCAGGGGGGCGTCGTTAAGACTCACCGTAATGTTAGGAGTTACTTCCTAGGAAGTGGGTTTCTCGTGTCCGTCAATACGGTGGGCAGGTGTCCGACAATGCGGGAACTGCCGGGAACCGTGTAGTGGAGAGACAATAATGATGAGCTAATCACTGGAATGGAGGGTCGATGCGGAGCCGTTGCAGCATGCTCAGTGGCACTCGGGCCTGGAAGGAGGGAGGCAAAAATTAGGCTTAATGTAAGGCCATGGCAGGAGCGGTGCTGGAAAATTGCCTGGGGAGTGTCGTTGGGACTCACCGTGATGTTGGGAGTAACTTCCTTGGAAGTAGGTTTCAAGTTTCCGTTAATGCGGTTAGCAGGTTTCCGTCAATGCGGGAGCTGAAGGGAAATGTGGGCGGGGGTTTATGAAGCCAGAAGGGAAACGTGATAGGTTGAACGTGATCAGGTTAGAAAGGAGTGGAACATAGAGAAAGGACAAGCGGTGCTTTAAGATTGAAGCATCCATCTTGGAGAGTAGGAGAGGTTGAAATGGACAATGGGAGAGAAAGTGAGAAAAGTAGGAAAAAAACGACCACAAATACAGTTCAAAAGGAAATATTGGTGCAGTTTGAATTTAACAATCATAGTAAGGCAGAAGGCAATGATGCAGTGGAGTCAAGGATTAGATGATGGTGGTCCAATCCTCAAAACGGTTCAATCCAGTATTGAGACTGTCAGTTTTCAGAATCCATTTTAACTCTTCCTTATTAAGCAGTTTTGCAATATCACCACCCCTGGGTGGGAGTTCGACGGCAGAGATCACAGTCCAGCGTATTTCATCTTCAGAATGTTTTTTCTCTATGAAATGTTCAACCAATGGGGCATTGAGAATTTTACATCTGATTCTACTCCGGTGCGGGGAGATTCGTAGTCAGATTTTTTGAGTAGTTTGTCCAATGTAAATCTTGTCACATGGACAGAAGATCGCATATACAACATTATTAGATTTACAGTTTGTAAACATTGTTAGTTCATTCTTGATGTTCCCAAAAACAAAAACTTTGCATTCAATTGTTAGTGCACATACCATACAATTACCACATTTTGAGTGACCTTTTAACGGTGGAAGTGCCCAGATGTCGTTCAGGGTATTATTGCTTTTTTTGGTGGTGGTAGTATTGGGTATTGCTGCACGTACCAAATGGTCTTGTCTTTCTTGAATGCAAACATGGGTCGCTCTAAGGAAAGATCTCCAGCATTCAGAACTGGCCAATTATTTATAATGCTCTTCCATATAGCGTTGGACACTGTGGAGAATGTGGTAACGCAGACCAAACGGGTAGTGTTAGATTTGATTTAGGATTCTAGAGGGCCTCACGGGGGCAGTACCAGGCTCGTTTCATTGAATTTTGTACAAATCTGCGTGGATAGCCCCTCTTTGACAATTTTATGCAGAGCATTTTAGCCTACTACTATGTATTTTTAGCACACACTATCTTCTGGCACTGTAGATTTCACCGCCTTTTTCTTTTGTTCACCTAAAATCACAGAACGTCCTCCTTATTAATGCTTAAGTTGTCAGTCAAATCTTCTTATCTAAATTGCCTTAAAACTGTACTCCCCATTCTTCCTTTCTCCCCTTCCCTTTGCCCCAGGTTTTCTGGCCCTATCCAACAGACCTAATACTTGTTGTCCTGATGATGATCCTTGTATTTCCCCAATGGATCGAAACGCCGCAGACACTCTAAAAACACCTTGTATGCTAAAAATAACTTATTGTAAAGTATAAAGGTGTTCTTGTGATTTGTTTGCTTGTTAACTTTTTATTTGCTCCTTACAACAAACCATGTTCTTTGCCTGAGCCCACGTTGTTTTTCCTTCTGTTTTGCACATCTTCCCTTGTTCATACAGGACACAGGCTTGTGTCCCACTTTGTGCATTAATGTATCAATGTTTGCTTATTAACGTATAAGTAAATAATTGACCTCTGTCCGGCTGGACAAGTCCCTTCAATATAGCACGGATCGAGTCTGTATTTATTTCTCCTATACATATTGAAAAATTTCTAGGGACCATTGTTGTTCAAAATAATTAATTCCCAAGGTCCCTGGTCGACCTTTCTTGGGTGCCCTTGTGTTAAAATATCGATTGAAAGATCGCCACTTTCCTGATTACATCCCTCCCACACCTTCAAAAGATTTTCCCACTAGGAGATGTAGAGTCTGTTGGCGAAGAGATACGCGGAAGGAGTCTCGTTATTTCTGTCCCGGGTGTCCTTCTAACCCCGGGTGTGTGTATGCCTGCTTGTTTTAGAGCGTACCACAAGCAAAATAAATTTTGGGAGCTTCCATGAGTGGTAAAGTGAACTGCCTGGTCTGTATTGTTTAAAAAAATTATTCTGTTTCAAGGTTGGCATTAGTGCAATGTATTTAGTTTCAGATTTTGTGTTAGATTTGTATCTATTTGCAATTTGTTTGTGTTTTTTTGTATATAAAATCCTAAATGTGATGGTGGTGTGTGTAGGTTTGCGCTTGGCTGGAGGTGTGCGTGGACTGGCGTTTGGCTGGCGGTGTGTATGTTCTGGTGCTTGGCTGGCGGTGTGCGTGGAGTGGCGCTTGGCTGGCGGTGTGCATGGAGTGGCGCTTGGCTGGTGGTGTGCGTGGACTGGCGCTTGGCTTGAGGTGTGCGTGGACTGGCACTTGGCTGGCGGTGTGCGTGTAGTGGCGCTTGGCTGGCGGTGTGCATGGAGTGGCGCTTGGCTGGAGGTGTGCGTGGACTGGCGCTTGGCTGGTGGTGTGCATGCACTGGTGCTTGGCTGGAGGTGTGTGTGGACTGGCGCTTGGCTGGTGGTGTGTGAGTAGTGACTTGCAGCTGGTCACTACACACACTGCTTGCTGAGCGCCACTCCACGCAATCCATCAGTTTGTGTAGTTGCTGTGTCAGGAATGTGGGCGTGTGGAAGTGATGGGCCCTTGAAAGGCGCTGTCTGCTGGTGTGAGTGTTGTAATGTGATGGGCCCGCGGCTGGCGGCGTGAATGTTTTGTATGTGTCACACGTATGAAAGGTGTATGAATGGCCTGTAAAGAGGTTGGTGCCTTGTCGTGGCTTTACAGCTCACGAGCTGTGAGTCAATGGTTCAGTTTCTTGTCCTTTCAATTATTAATAGTGCATTTCATTTTTGTGAAATCTCTTGCCAATTCAATAGTATATACTGAACCATTACTCACCCTCGTGCCAAATCCAACCAATATATGTGTGTGCTTTAGGATTAGATGACTGTGCAGTAATATTTGTCTTTTTTGTCTTCCTGAAGCAGGGTGTACCTTGTCCCTTTTTGTGAATGTTGTGATGTGTTGGTTTTGTGCCTGGTGGTGTGAATGGTCTTGTGTGTATCACGTATGAAAGGTGTGTGAATGGCCTGTAAAGCAGTTGGTGCCTTGCCGTGGCTTTACAGCTCACAAGCTGCGAGTCATTGGTTCAGTTTTTTGTCCATTTAAATATTGACAGTGCATTTCATTTTTGTGAAATCTCTTGTCAATAAAATTTAATATACTGAACCATCACTCACCCTCGTGCAAAATCCAACCAGTATGTAAGTGTGTTTGAGGAATAGATGGCTGTGCAGGAATCTTTGTCTTTTTAGTTTCTCTGCCAATGTGTATGTTCCATGTAAGAATAAACCACCAACTGTAGATATTGTCGTAAACCCATGGGAGTTCATGGTGATGTCTCTCTTGTGAATTCCAAAAAGTTATTTTATCCACAATGTCCTGCAAACCTCAAAATGTCTGTCACAATTTCCTTGCAATATTGTGCCGAAATTCTCACACTTTAGAAACAAACAACTAATTATGTCAAAACGATCTGGTTTTGCAAGGGGTCAACTGTCTTAGGGATTGGGTTTTTGGCCCGGTGCTCGGCGGCCACAACTATCCCACACAAAAATGTGTGAAAAATGTGATTTTTTTTCAGCTAAAATTTAGGTTTGCAGGGGATTCTGGGTAAGGAAATGTTGGGGGATCCACGCAAGCCATACCTCCCTGGAAGCCCCTGGGTGTCTAGTTTTCAGAAATATATTGGTTTGGTAGGTTTCCCTAGATGGCCGCCGAGCACCGGGCCAAAAACCCAAGTGACCCCTCTTACAAAACCAGGTGGTTTTGAGATAGGCAATTTTGATATCGCCTCACTACGTTTTGGGCCCTTGCCTGTCGCAGGTACTTAGGCCTCCCACACAAGTGAGGCACCATTTATACCGGGAGACCCGGGGGAACGCTGGGTGGTGGGAAATTTGAGTGAGCCCGGTAATGCCACAACTTTCCCACACAAGTGTGTGAAAAATGTGATTTTTTTTCAGCTAAAAATGAGGTTTGCAGGGGATTCTGGGAAAGGAAACGTTGGGGGATCCACGCAAGCCATACCTCCCTGGAAGCACACCTGTGTCTAGTTTTCAGAAATGTATAAGTTTGCTAGGTTTCCCAAGGTGCCCGCAGAGCTAGGGTTCATAAACTACAGCTAGGCACTTTGCCGAGAAAGGGTAATTTTTCACTGCGAAATTGAGGTGTGACCACGTTGCGTTTTGCGCCATTTCCTGTCGCGGGCACTAGGCTGACCCACAAAAGTGAGGTACCATTTTTCTCGTAAGATGTTGGGGAACACGGGGTGGGTGGAAATTTGTGGATCCACGCAGATTCCGGAACTTTCCACGACAGAAATGTGGGGAAAATGTGTTTTTTTTAAATTTTTTTAGGTTTGCAAGGGATTCTGGGTAACAGACCCTGGTGGGAGGCAGTCAAGTCACCCCATCCTGGATTCCCCTGGGTGTCTAGTTTTCACAAATGTATAGGTTTGCTAGGTTTCCCAAGGTGCCCGCAGAGCTAGGGTTCAAGAACTAGAGGTAGGCACTTTGCCGAAAAAGGGTCATTTTTCACTGCGAAATTGAGGTGTGACCACAATGCGTTTTGCGCCGTTTCCTGTCGCGAGCACTAGTCCGACTCACACAAGTGAGGTACCGTTTTTCTCGTAAGACTATGGGGAATGCGCGGTGGGTGGAAATTTGTGGATCCACGCAGATTCCGGAACTTTCCACCACAGAAATGTGGGGAAAATGTGTGTTTTTTGCCAATTTTTTAGGTTTGCTAGGGATTCAGGGTACCAGACCCTGGTGGGAGGCAGTCAAGTCACCCCATACTGGATTCCCCTGGGTGTCTAGTTTTCAAAAATGTATAGGTTTGCTAGGTTTCCTGTTAGACCTGGCACCTTGGCGTGAGTCTCCCTTCCACTCTTTGTCGCTGTGCCTCACGTGTTTTGCTGGTGTTGGCTGCTCAGAGCACTGTGCCACTGCCAACCAGTGCCACAGTGCAAGTGCTCCCTATTTAAAATGTATATGTTGGTTGGATTCCATGATTGGCTTATTTGGTTTACTGTCAGACCCCAGTAAAGTGCACCAGGAGTGCCCAGGGCTTGTAAATACAAATGCTGCTGATAGGCTTGCAGCACTGGTTGTGCCACCCACAGAAGCGGCCTGGTAAAATGTGTCTAAGGTCTGCCATTGCAGAACCTGCATGCAGTCTGGTACTGTCATGCTGACTGGGCAAATGCACCCACTTGCCAGTCCCTAAACCTTCCCTTAACTTCATATTAGTCACCCCTATGGTAGGCCCAAGGACAGGGTGCATTGTAAGCATAAGGTAGGACAAGCCCTGATGTGTGTGGCATGTCCTAATAGTGAATAACAGCCATTTTCGTTTTTCACTATTGTAAGGCTACCTGTTCTCCATAGGCCAGAATGGGCTGTTAGAATTGTTACATTCTATGATCCTAACAGACCCAGGGAACATGGTAGAAATTCGAGTTTAGTGTGCCTGAATTCTGAATAATAAAATACATCTTTTAGTAAAGTTTATTTTAATATTCTGTGTTTGCAAATACCACTTTTAGAAAGTTGGTATTTGCTTGCCTAACCATTTCAGCCCGCCTCTGCTATGATGTGTATCTGCCTGTCTGGTTTGTGTGAGTGACAGGGCTGGGGATACCCAGAGGGGCAGGGCTAGGTAGCCTGGTGGTGAATAGAGAGATTGACATCCAGATGGGTGGGAGGAGTGCACCTGGACTCTGAATAGGGCTGTGCTCTGCCACCACAATGCTGGCTCCACCCCCTGTGGAGCAGCTGATGTCTCTGCCCTGCACCTTGAATACGAAGTCAGAGTCATGTCAACAAAGTGCTCATGAACTGGTTTGGACTGGGCAAAGGCCCTTCTACCCCAGAGGAACAAAGGAATTAGGGGTATAAGTATTGGGACCCTGCTCCCAAGAAATTAGATCCTGCTTAACAAGAAGAACCTCTGCCTGAGGAGAAGGAACTGGGAAAGCTGTAAGGAGGAGTACTGTCCCTGACCAGGGGGATTAGCCTGCAGTGGTTGCCTTGCTGCTGAAGGAGAGGAGAAAGACTGCAAAAGACATTATTTCAACGTGTGCTTAAAAGATCTCCAAGGGCTTGTGCTGAGCTTGCCCCCTGAACGAAGTCCCAGGACCAGTGGACTTCACCCCCAGCTCCCCAGAGTTTTTTGGAAGTGCCTGCTGCTGTTGTTGTGCCTTCTGAGGGACTGCGTGTCGCCAGGAGCTGGAAGCGCGACTCAAGAAGGAGAAGCGTGCTGTTGTCGTCGCATCTCGCAAAGGGTGTCGCCGCTGCATCATCGCATCGAGCGGAAGCGTCTCGCATCATTTGGAAGTGTCTCGCAACGCCGAAGAAGCGTGTCGCCATCGTAGCTGACGCATTGCACCGCATCAAGAGAAGAGTCTCGCATCGAGGAAGAAGCGTGTCGCCATCTGAGTTGCACGTCGCATTGCACCGCATCAAGAAAAGCGGCTCGCATCCACAGAGAAGCGTGCCACCGTCGGAGCTGCTGTCATCGCATCGCGTAAAGGGTGACGCCGCTTCAGCCGACGCATCGAGTCCAGTCTTCTCGCAACATTGGAGAAGCGTAACGCATCTGGAAGATCTTCACGTCTTTATTTTTTGCACCAAAAACTTCATCGCATCAACACCCGTGCAACACTTTCGTTGCCCTGCGTGTCGCATCCAAAAGGTACATTGACTTAAATTGGCGCATTTAAGAACTTAAGAGAACTAAGCAAACTTCTACCATCTAAAGTAACAGTATTGTGTTTTTTTGTCGTTTAATGGTCTTGTGGTAACTCTATATAAAGAATCCTTATTATTAATATAAAACCTGTGTGGTGTCCATTTGTAGTGTTGTCACTTGGTTACTGTATGTGTTCACAAATGCTTAACCTATAACGCTCTGAGATGAGCCTTGTCTGCTCGCGCCAAGCTACCTAGAGGGTGAGCAGGGGTTATTTTAGGAGTGTAACCCCTTACCCTGACTAGAGGAAAGGTTCCCTGCTTGTCACAAGTACCTACCTGTGCCAACCAGAGAACCCAGATTCTAACATTTCCCAAGGTGCCCGCAGAGCTAGGGTTCAAAAACTAGAGCTAGACACTTTGCCAAAAAAGGGTCATTTTTCACTGCGGAATTGAGGTGTGACCACGTTGAGTTTTGCGCCGTTACCTGCCGCGGGCACTAGGCCGACCCACACAAGTGAGGTACCGTTTTTTTCGTAAGTCTTTGGGGAACGCGGGGTGGGTGGAAATTTGTGGATCCACGCAGATTCCGGAACTTTCCACCACAGAAATGTGGGGGAAATGTGTTTTTTTTAAAAATGTTTTAGTTTGCAAGAGATTCTGGGTAACAGACCCTGGTGGGAGGCAGTCAAGTCACCCAATCCTGGATTCCCCTGGGTGTCTAGTTTTCAAAAATGTATAGGTGTGCTACGTTTCCCAAGGTGCCCGCAGAGCTAGGGTTCAAAAACTAGAGCTAGGCACTTGGCCGAAAAAGGGTCATTTTTCACTGTGATATTGAGGTGTGACCACGTTGCGTATTGCGCCTTTGCCTGTCGTGGGCACTAGGCCAACCCACACAAGTGAGGTACCGTTTTTCTCATAAGACTTTGGGGAACGCGGGGTGGGTGGAAATTTGTGGATCCACACAGATTCCGTAACTTTCCACCACAGAAATGTGGGGAAAATGTGTTTTTTTTGGACAATTTTTTAGGTTTGCAAGGGATTCTGGGTAACAGACCCTGGTGGGAGGCAGTCAAGTCCCCCCATCCTGGATTCCCCTGGGTGTCTAGTTTTCAAAAATGTGTAGGTTTGCTGGGTTTCCCAAGGTGGACGCAGAGCTATGGTTCAAAAACTAGAGCTATGCACTTTGCCGAAAAAGGGTCATTTTTCACTGCGAAATTGAGGTGTTACCACGTTGCGTTTTGTGCCGTTTCCTGTCGCGGGCACTAGGCCGACCCACACAAGTGAGGTACCGTTTTTCTCGTAAGACTTTGGGGAACGCGGGGTGGGTGGAAATTTGTGGATCCACACAGATTCTGGAACTTTCCACCACAGAAATGTGGGGAAAATGTGGTTTTTTTGACAATTTTTAGGTTTGCAAGGGATTCTGGGTAACAGACCCTGGTGGGAGGCAGTCAAGTCACCCGATCCTGGATTCCCCTGGGTGTCTAGTTTTCCAAAAATTATAGGTTTGCTAGGTTTCCCAAGGTGCCCGTAGAGCTGGGGTTGAAAAACTAGAGCTAGGCACTTTGCCAAAAAAGGGTCATTTTTCACAGCGATATTGAGTTGTGACCACGTTGCGTTTTGCGCTCAAGGCACAAAAACATGGTAGAAAAACATATTTAGTATGCCTGAGCTCAGAATATTAAAATACATCCGTTAGTGAAGTTTATTTTTATATTCTGTGATTAAAAATACCACTTTTAGAAAGTAGGTATTTTCTTGCCTAAGCCTTCCAGTGTGCTCTGCTGTTATGTGTATTGGCTGTCTGGTTTTGGAGGGAGAGGGCAGGCTGAGTCAGACCTGGGTTGAATAGAGAGATCTGCATTGGACTATGGGGAGGGGTAGCCCCTTGACCTGAATAGGGCTGTGCCTGGCAAGGTGAATGCTGGCTCCACACCCTAATGTGCGTCTGATGGCAGACCCCCTATTTCTGAAAGGAAGGATGCAGCCTGGTAACCAAAGTGCTCCAGGACTGGGCAGGACTGGTTCTTGCTGGGTTCAGTGACTTGTAGCTTCTGAGAAGAAACACTTTAGGGGTATAAATATCTGTGCTGAAACCCCTACAATTTGTATTGCTCCTGGACAACAAGAAGAACCTCTGTCCGTGTAACTGAAGGAATCTGCAAGAGAGGACTGTCCTTGTGCTTGTTTGCTGTTTCTTGGACTGGCCTGCAGTGGTTACTACTGGACTTGGAAGAAGAGGAAAAGGACTTTGAAGGAACCTTTATTTTTGCTACAGCAATCACCCAAGGACTAAAAGAGAGCTAGCCTCCTGCAGGATTCTCGGGCACATCAGACTCCACCACCAGCCTCCTATTTCCTCCCAGCGAGGATTTCTATCTGCAGGTGAGGCTCCTGTGAGTTCCAGGGCCTCTAGTTCTACTGTGGAGAAGAGAGTGCTGAAAATCGTCGCTAACACCCGTTAGCGAGCCGCCGCAGCTGAAGAGCGTGAGGAAAATCGTCGCGCCGCTGCCGCTGAGTGCTCGCTAACCTGAGATCATCGCATCGAGTTCATCTCTTCACGACATCGCAGTGCGGACGTCGAGCGTCTGCCATTATCATCACATCAGGATTGTCGCTCCCTCACGGAGCGCCATTTCTTTTCATCGCAACTTGATCACACACGCAACAGGCTCGGGGCATCATCCTCCCTTCGCGGCAAGGATTTTGACGCATCGCCGGCTTAGCGTGGAGAAGTTTGTCACTTTGTCCTGCACACAGATCAGCGCATCATCCTCCCTTGTGGCAAGGATTCAACGCATCGCTGGTCAAGCGTTAGGAAAATCATCGCTACAACTCCTTAGTGACATTTTGGTTGCTTTGCTACAGAATCCAGGTATTTTGTGAGTGAAAGGGTCGCAGAGACCGCTGCCTTGAACTGAACTCCTCTTTGCACATTTGAACTATTTTTGCAGCATTTTAAGAGTAACCCTATTTTTCTGGTATTGTGGATTTTTACTGTTATTGGTCTTGTGTTAAGTCTATATATAAATATACTTATTTTTATAACTGCTTGTGTGGTGTCCCTTTGTAGTGTTCTGGGTTACTGTGTAGGGTCATAAATGCTTCACACACTGACTCTGAGAGAAGCCTAGCTGCTCGTGCTACGTTACCACAGGGTGGAGCAGGGGTTTTCAAAGGGTGTAGGCTGCTTACTCTGACTTAGGAAGAAGGGTCCCTACTTGGACATTGCCAACTAGAGACCCCCATTTCTAACATCCCCTATGTCGTTTCCCAGGCCTAGCCCCACTGCCCCCACATTTTTCACTAAGGTTTGTGAACTCCTAGACACAGCAACCAGACATTACGGCCCGTCCCTCACCCCCAAGCAGCAGCAGTTCCCTTCCAATCCACGGACTCACTATAATGGGTGGCTGCCCCTGAACACTGGCCCCAATGCACCCGCTAACATTCAATGAAGGATATAGGGAAAGCGAACTGCATCCCTCTGAGGCAGTCACTGAAGCATATGTTAGCAGAAGGAGAACAGAGCATAACTTATTTGCAAAGAACAGGTAGAGGGAGGAACAGCGCTCACCCAGCCCCACTGATGCTAATGCAAGCGTCTGGCGGTTGTCAGTACAAGTTGACAAGGTAAGGGATCAATTCACTGAACTACTGGCCAAAATTGTAAAGAACACCGACTGACACTCAATTAATTGACTAGTGCTGCAAGCCCAGCGGCACCATATAGTAGTGGGGTCCCAACCATCTCGCCACAATAGGCACCATTGGTAGATTTACAGCAGGAAGCCCAAAGTGTAGCCACACCACAGACCAACACAGCAGCTACCTTAAATACACCCCAAGCTCAGCCAACAGTTATTAGCAATAGCTCCCACATGACACCACCACCTGTGCTTATACCTCAGACATCACCGCCAGTAGTTGCACCGCCCAGGCCCGCCACGCCACAGCTAGAACTAGATAATTTGGACTTCTCAAGCGCGATTGAATGGGCATAATACAGGAGAAAAAGGCAGAGAAGAACAGAGGCAGAAGAAATTGGTGGTGCTGGGTACACACGGGCACCCAGATAACCTCCCATACGATTATAAGTCTCTGGCTCAGCACGCCTGCGTGCCATAAGGAACAAAAACTTGCACAACATTGCTCTCAGCAGACTATCCCCATCACTGACTAACGACCTGACACCAAATGAGATAGTAATACTTGGAGAAGGGTCAGACTTCTATCTCAATCGATTCCCAGATAATTTGGCAGGTTGGACAGAAGCTAATGCACCTCAAATGAATGTCTGGCCTCGAGATGGGTCATTTGAGCCACAAGACATGGCCACAGCTGAAGAATGTATCTTCTATGGGGCAGGAGATGACAATTGGGATTATGATTACATCCGCCCAGTCTGTCAGAAATATGCATGTATATATGACCACACACGACCCACAGGGGTAACACACTAGATGCCCCTACTGTTTAAAAACACTAATGACCACCCCAACTATGTCCCATGGACACTGATGGACAAAGAAAATTTGAAGAAACAACTCCTGCCCCTCACAGAGGGTGCTGGGAAGTGGATACAAGCCTTTGAGAAACACACTGCAGGTGTGCCATTGGCTATTGGGGATGTAAAAAGTCTGCTCACCTCCCTGATTGGAGAGGATGCAGAAGATATGTTCACACACGTTGACAAAAGACTTTCCATCACTGATACACAATGTGATGGTAATTCCTTCAATAAAATTGGAGTAGCCATATGGAACCAACTGCGCCATAAGTTTTCCGATGTCCCTAACATTGGGTCTCTGATGTCACAACCACTGCAACCCAATGAAGACCCAGCGCAGTCCATTTCAAGAATGAAGGAAAAATGGCATCAGGAATTAGGAGAGAAATAGGACGTTACTGGGGGCAACTGTAGGTTCTTTTTCCACACAGTGAAAAAGGGACTGCCCACCTCAGTACAGGACAAATTAGTTGGGATAGTAGCGATGGAATGCAAAACATGGCCAGAAATACAACAACACATTTTTCACTTTTGCAAAAAGGAGCAGGAACAGGAGAAAAAGAGGCAATTAGCAATTGAATACGCAGCTGCTAAATTAGTACAGCAAAAACTTAAGAAAAGGGAGGCTCCTGACACAGTCACGGTAGCTACACCAGTGAGTCAAATGACTGCTGTCACAAATTTTCCACAAAATGCCCTGAATACACTAATAGGTAATGCACTGGTAGTAGCACTCATGCAGGCACAGTCCCCCTCTGACTATGCACAACAACAGTCATATGGCAATGGGCAACAACAGTAGTATTATGGTAATCAGCAGAGGAGGCCTACAAATACTGGGATGTGGGGAAGAGGTAGAGAATTAGGCTTCCAAAGGGCTGTACCATAGCCCGGAACACCACTATGTTTCTACTGTCAGCAACCAGGACACTTTATGAGACAGTGTCATAATAAAATGCAGGATGAAGGGATGGTAGCAGTCAGAAGACACCCATAGCAAGCTCAGGTCCCAACCCAATACCTTCAGCAGCAACACCCACAGCCACATCAGCCCCAAGTAGTGTAATCCTATCCTTCTCCAGCACAGCAACAGCCCATGCAACAGCAAGTACAATTACAGACTCCTGTGATGTCCCAAGTACAGCCCCCAATTCAACAAGCACAGCCACAGATACTACAGCCACAAACCCCTGTATACCAAGTTATGCCCCAGGCGCAAGCCACAGTACTGTCCCCTGCCAATCCTTTCTCACAGGGCACCATCCAGCAGTACCAGGTTGGAGGGTATTCAAGTTAGGACAGCCCACAGACAACTCTAGTGTGTCCCGTGTTATCATGTCTCACAGATGTTAGAGAGGACCAATTGTGTATGTCACGATTAACAACAAAACGTATAGTTTCAGATTGACAAAACTGCTACATATTCCTGTATCAGGGAAGGAGCACTGCCCATCTCCAATCACATCACAGACACACAGGGTTTCTCTGGGTCAATAACAAGGGTCCCTTTCATCAAGCCAGTACCAATAGAAATAGGAGGTAAATGTGTTGAGCAGCGTTTACTGTACTCAACACAGTCCCCCGTGAATCTCTTGGGACGTGATCTCATGGCCAAATTAAATATGACAATACATTTTGATGAGAACGGCACAATGATTTGCTCCATTCCTGGTACACCACTGGCCAGAATGAGGGCTGTCACTGTGGATTCTTCCCTAAAAGATCAGATAAGAGCCCGCCCAGGGAATGAACAAGCATTCTCCACTGCGGTGCACATCGTTGTTGCCAACACGGCAGAAATGCATGGCCGCACTGTCCAGCTCCCAAAGGAATTCCTTTTTCACCCACAATCTCAGGATTCCCCAGTACCCGGCAGGAACATGACCCTTGACATACATGCTCTTGAAATTACACCTAAATATGGGCCTTTCCTAGCAATTGACGAAAATGCCCACATCTGGGCGTATGTCATTTTCCTGGAACCTGGAAAATTGGTGAGAAGCATAACCGATGATAAACTCTTTGAAGATTCTGACAAAATAAAAATCATCTACTTAAATGAAGTTCCTCTCTCAGTAACAGTGGAAGTTGGGACCCCAACCCCAGTCACCCTGTTTGATACCACACGTGACTCAGACCTAGCTCAAGTACCCTGCAATTCGTGGACAACAGGTCCAAACGATGTGGGTCTTATTCAATCAGCTGTGCCATTCAGAGTAACACTCAAACAGGGCACCATACTCCCTAGAGTATGCCAGTACCCACTGTCCAAAGAAGCAGAGGAGGGCATTGACCACACTATACAAGCATTGCTAGACCAAGGTGTAATATACCCCTGTGTCTCGCCTTTCAACACCTGTCTGTTTCCTGAGAGCAAAGGTAAAACTAATAAATGGAGGCGAGTTCATGATTTATGCTCCATTAACAGCATAGTGGTTCCAGAATTTCCCATTGTCCCAGACCCCTTAGTAATACTAACCAATATTCCTCAAGGTGCACAATACTTTTTGGTCATAGACCTAAAAAAAGCTTTTTTCAGTGTCCCATTGCACCCTGACAGACAGTTTGTATTCGCATTTCAATTCAGACATAGACAGTTCACGTATAAAAGGTTACCACAAGGCTATTGTGAGTCCCTCAGCGTGTTCAACAGAGTTGTAAAAGATGATTTGTCAAATTTCCAATGTGACAGCACCGTGCCATAATAAATATGTCGATGACATATTCCTCTGTAGCACCACAGAGCAACAGTGCCGGCAGGATACAATTGCTCTGCTTACACCACTAACAAAGAGAGGATACAAAGTAGACAAACAGAAACTGCAATACTGTTAATTTCAGCATCCAGGAGAAGAGTTACCCTGGAAAGAGTAGAGACAATCAGAAACACTCCAGAAGCACAGACAGTCAAATATATGCAAAAGTTCCTAGGACTAGTGAACTACGTTAGACAATGGGTCTTTGACTATTCTACCATCACTACACCACTCCTGAAAGCTGTCAAAATGGCCAAAAACAGACATAATAAGCTTGACTGGACACCTGAAATGACATCAGCCTTTGCACAATTGAAAGATGAGATTACAAATGCACCAGTGTTAGGCTCTCCTGACTACACAAAAGAGTTCTATCTGTTCACTCACTGTAATGGACAGGTCATGACAGCAGTCCTCACCCAGAAGTACCCCTGGGCCACAAACCAATTGCATACTTCAGTGGCATGTTAGACTCAGTAATGAAGGGCCACTATCCCTGTGAACAAGCTTTATCGACCGCAGCGTTTGCTGATGAAAAAAGCACCCCCATAGTTATGGGTTCCCCTCTGACACTGTACACTGAGCTTGCTGTCTTTGCAATAATACAAATAGCTAAAACGACCCTTACCACACAAAGAGTGTTAGGCTACGAAGTCATACTGTCATTACCATCCTTGAAAGTTGTTAAATGTCATACTGTAAATCCAACTACATGGGGAGGGGATTGACTTTATTATTTATAGAGACCCCCGAAGAAGGGCGCTTGAAGCCCGAAATGCATTGGGTATTTTCTGAATAAACACTGCCTTTTACGAACTATTGCTTCAGTCGTGTTCATATAAAGAGTTCCGGATGGACACATTTTGGACATTAGAAACTTGGGAAACTGCAAAAATTCCACGTGTGGAGGAAAATATAAAATCTAGTTAAAATGTTAAAAAGAAGATGGAATACAAGGAATACATTGGTGAAAACAAATGAGTAATGTTTGCCAAAGTGGCGCAATCCAGCTGTGCGTTTGGTTTGGGGCTCAAGGCACGCCCCTCCCCATGTAGTTGTTCTTGATAGGTGTCATATGGGCTGGCACCTTACCAGTTTGCACGCAATATCAGGAAAACGAAGGATAACATTTGAAAATAAGTAAAGAAATGGTGTGCATCCCACCCCCATTATTGATACTGTAAATCCAGCCACATTCTTTGTCCATCCCATTGCCACCACAGATGATGACACTCATGATTGTGCCACATACTGTCCAGATGAGTCAGGAACAGCAAAGGAGGACCCATTGCCAGACAGTACAATTTACTTTGTTGATGGTTCCTCTACCATTGATCAAGAGACAGGGATGAGATACACAGGAGCTGCAGTGGTGAGAGCACGTCAGAATGGCTCCTCTGATTCTCTAGACATTGTACAGAAAATAACATTGCCATCACATTACTCAGCACAAGCAGCAGAATTAGTAGCACTGATCACAGCTCTAAAACATGGAGCAGATAAACGCATCACTGTGTATTCCGATTCCGCATTTGCCACCACAATAACACATTCCAGCATCGTGAGATGGAAAAGGGGTGGCTTTCTCAAAACAGATGGCACGCCTGTGATGCACAAACAGTTATTTCAAGAGTTAATAGACACATTGACAGCCGAAGTAGCGGTAGTGAAGTGTGCGGCACACACAAATGGCCAAGATTTTGTTTCTAGAGGCAATGCCCTGGCAGATTGGGCTGCAAAAGTCGCCGCCAGAGGACCCCAGCCTGTACCATCACCATTCACAGCATCATCACAGCATCACTGTGCCCCCATCCTGCTTGCCCAAGATGCACATTTAGCATTACAGGAAGATACCCGTAGTGCAGTTGATGACACCAGTGATTCACCACTCTCAGATACCCCTGATCCAACACTTCAACGCACTATCGACCGTACACAGCAATATGATCACATTGCACAGCTGCACCTCCAAGAGGTCCAGGAGAGTGCCCCACCTGAAGAAAAAGAGTTATGGAAGAAAATGGGAGTACAACAGGATGCTTAAGATTTCACTTACAGGCAGACAATGACAGGAAAGCCTGTCATGCCACAGGCCTTATTGCAAATAACAGTCACTCAGTTACACCTTCCCACACATGTTTCTCGTGATAACATGTCTACTATTTTACAGACATATTGGTTTCTCCCCAATGCGTATGAGCAGATACAACTCTTTGTTCATCAATGCCTCATTTGTCAGCAATATTCACCTAACCCAACTATGAAAACAGTTGCTTCAACAATACCAAAGCCCAAAGGTCCTTTTAGAGAGCTCCACATTGACTATGTAGACATGATTGACAGATGCCAGAATTACCGATCCCTCATTTTAGTGGTATGCCCATTTTCACTCTGGATTGAGGCTGGACCATGTGTCCATTGTGACGCAAAGGCCACAGCTACCTTCCTGCTTCGTGAGGTCATCTCACGCTGGGGCTTGCCCGACGCCATTCGTTGTGACAACGGCAGCCATTTTTCAAACGCCATTTTTGACATGCTTACCACAATGTTAGGAATTAAACATAAATTGACTTCAGCCTATCACCCACAAAGCAATGGTATTTGTGAGCGTCTCAACGGCCTGCTCAAAGTTAAAATCAGTAAGATAAGTGCCACAATTGGAAACAAAATGGCTCTATTGCCTTGCCATTGCTCTGTTTGCACTCGGAAACACTCCCAGTTCTGATCATCACATCACACCTCACCAGCTTGTCACTGGCAGATCAATGAGCATAGTAGTTCCCCCCACCAGACCCAAACTAGATACTGAGACTTCTTCTGAGATTGTAAAAGCTGAATTGTTTGATTATTTATGTGCACTAACACGTGCTGCAAAGTTCCTTTCTATTCAGACATCAAAGACAAAGAACAAGGGTCCTATTTCTGATGAACTTCCACCTATCTGCCTTGGGACACAGATCTTTGTAAAGAAAGTGGTCCAAAAGTGGCGAGACCCCAAGTACAACGGACCTTTTAAAGTCATGGACTCTTCACCCACAGCTTAGAGGAAGGCATGGATACATCGGAGCCGCATGAGGATCCACCCGGCATCATCCCAGATCTAAATGCTGAGCAAAAGGAGGGTGTCATGTTTCCAGTGACTATCCAAAAATGGGAGTATGGCGATCACATGGTGGTCTATGGACTGAGACGTAGTAACAGATGCACCCCTCGTGCAGAAATCTCATTAAAAAAAATATGTACTATTGTCATTATATTCCCTGTTACATTTTGGTTTTGTAATTGCTGTGTTCCACTGACTTGCAGTACACTCACACTGCACAAATAGAGAGAAGTGTGCTGCTGACAAGATTAGAACTGCTGCCACCACAGTGCACCCCAGGTCCAAGACACTTCCTGGTAACGCAGGAACTAAGAGAGGTACCATTAGTTATGGAAAAGGTCCTAAGTCCTTTGTCAAAAGTACTAGTAGCCCCAAGAGTGGAGAGGTCAACATCCCCGATTTGTTCGACTAGTAGCTATGATTCCCTGTACCCCCCACACTGACACCATACACACCTCCTGACAACTATACAGAGTGGGACATAATACTTGATCTCACCCTAAATCCCCCTGTGCCAGATACCCCTAAACGATCCCGCCAACATAGACGAAGTATTAGGTATAAATTACATACCCAAAGTAAGAAAGCGCCGGTCAGGTATACGTTACATACCCAACATAAGAAAGTGCCAGTCCCACCAGTCTCAGACTGGGTCAGTGATCTCCAAAACACAGTTGTTTATACTTTCGAGCAGCACTTTAGGTCTGGCTTCCCCTCCCAGCACCCTGACTAGCCAGCAGGAAATCATGTGGTCCATAACGCACTGTTAGATAACATGTGGTATAGGGACATGATGGAAGTTGGGAAGAAGGTTACAAATGATTCCTGCTTTGTGTGCTCACACATTCCCCACGCTGTAGGTGCAGATAAACTGATTTTTCCCAGAGAAGTCCCACTACCCACCGCTAACTGTCTTCTACACCTGTTTCTTTGCCGTATCCATGGTCACATTCAACTTCATTCAGCTGCAATAGACGAAGCACTTGTAAACACTACAGAATGGGATTACAACTGTTGCATTCATAGTTGTTACTGATCCACTGGAGTTTGAAAGGGGGTGAAAGTTTACCACAGCATGAGAGTGCCTATCCCCATAATAGAAGATTGGGAACAGAACTTTAAGAGATTAGGGTACTTCACCTTTCCAACACCTCCATCAAAATGCCACTCAAATGACCATATTGGAGTCAACCATACAGCTGCCAACTGCCCTTGTCAGTGGAGAACAATACTGCGCCTAAAGGCCAATATTTATTTTAACAATAAGTGGAATGGCCCGCATGACTTGATATGTAAGGCAGCCTCCTTGGGACGCCCATTGTAGATACTGAGAATAAGCATGATACTGATTGGGATCTTGGGGAGGAGTGCGCTGAAGTATGGGCACAGGAAACTAGAAGATACACCTTCAATCAGGGCACAATATACAAACCGAAACGAGCATACAAGCTAAAATCACCTCTTCTTTGATTCGTAGGTAATGGTACAGTTCCTGTGGGCCGTAACACCAATTGCAACAACACTTTTAATTTGGACCTCCAGTACGGCACCTCCAGCCTCATGGACATCTATTGGGCCTGCGGGGAACACATATATCTGCAGCTGCCCCTCCAGTGGAACGGACTCTGTACTATGGTAACAATGCATGAACTGCATCTGGTTGAACCAGCAGCAAACATTTCCCACATTCATGCCCACCCGATGACAGGTGATATCACCCTGATCCACCGGCACCGAAGGGGAATCATGCGCTATTTCTCAGATGGCCCCTTTCACGAGATTCCACAAGAATTCCGCCTTTTCAACGACACTGAACTTTTCTTCAGGGGCGCTTTCCCCCTGTTCCAGACTAAAGCAAATGCCCGCTGGCTTCAAGTGACCCGATACGAACTCATGCAACTCATCAACAACACCCGTGACGGGTTCAACGCCATAAAGGAGGAACTACGTCCTTAGAGGCTTATGGTCCTAGAACACCGCTATGTTGTAGATCAGTTGACTGCAATGAATGGTGGAGTATGCGCCAAAATGGGGAAATCCTGCTGCACGTTCATATTGGCCAACGATGCTGACAACGTAACACTTACAAAGGCCATTAAGGACTTGGACAATCTGGGGAAATAGATGCATGAGGAGGGAGGTGCTGAGGCAGACGTTTTTCTAATTGGTTCAACTTTGAATAGATGCCTTCATGGTTGTCTGCTGTACTGAAAATTATAATGCATATTTTTGCGTGTTATTGCTAGTGTGTTGCGGTGCACAGATTCTAATACATTGTTTCAAAAGATTCAGCTCTAAGGTAGTTGGGATGAACTACGCAGATATAGGAACATACTCAGGAATATGCAAGGGACAAGGAAATGGGGAGGACATAGGTATGTTAAATATAGTGGAGCTCACAATGCCCTGACTCCAACACATCACAGGCTCCTCTTGATCGCCACTACCATGTGCCTAGTACTCCCCCACTTCCCTCGGAGAGAGACCTGGTGCATCCATATGAAACAATGACTGACAGATCGGGGGGACACTATGCAGAATTGAGAGCTGACCTAAATAAGAGCTGTAGGAGAGTAGGATCTGCCTGTGGCCCCAGCAGCTCTCCAGGACAAATGGAGTGGCTGCCATACAATTGTTGAGCAGAAGGGGGAGGTTATCTACTTGGTAGACCTTGGAACTCCTAGGAGTCCCCACAGGGTACTTCATGTCAACAGACCTAAACCATATGTTGACAGGGAAGACATGGGCTTGCTCATGGCTACTGATGAAGGACAGGAGGAAGAGAGTGACCCACTCCCTGACCTGCTTTCTCAAAACCCAGATGATTGGTCAGTTGATGGTGTAGCCTTGGCAGGCAGCCTCACTGTCCAGCAGCAAACTGACTGCAGAACCCTTCTCAGCCAGTTCAGACATATGTTTTCTCTGACTCCAAGTCAGACCACCTGGCGCACTCATGAAGTGGACACTGGGGACAGTCTGCCTGTGAACAATAAGATCTACAGGCAACCTGACCATGTCAGGGACTGTATAAGGACAGAAGTCTAAAAGATGTTGGATTTGGGAGTGATTGAACCCTCAGTTAGCCCTTGGGCTAGCCCAGTAGTCCTGGTACCTAAACCTCACACCACAGATGGCAAGAAAGAAATTAGGTTTTGTGTAGACTACAGGGGTCTTAATGCAGTTACTAGGAATGATGCCCATCCCATCCCCAGGGCAGATGAGCTAATAGATACTTTGGCCTCAGCCAAGTTTCTAAGCACATTTGACCTGACAGCTGGCTACTGGCAGATCAGACTAGCTGATGATGCAAAGCCAAAGACAGCATTTTCTACCCCTAGTGGGCACTATCAGTTTGTGGTAATGGCCTTTGGTTTATAAAATGCACCTGCAACTTTCCAAAGGGTGATGAATCAAGTCCTTACAGACCTGGAAGACTATAGTGCAGCATATCTATATATATTGCTGTCTTTAGCTCCACCTCTGAGGATCACCTGGTCCACCTCAGGAATGTTTTGGAGGCCCTGCAAAAAGCAGGCCTAACTATCAAGGCTTCTAAGTGCCAGATAGGGCAGAGTCAGGTTGTGTACCTGGGCCACCTTGTAGGTGGAGACAAGTTTCAACCACTACAGAGAAAAATCCAGACCATCATGGAATGGCTTGCTCCAACTACCCAGACTCAGGTGAGAACCTTCTTAGGCCTGACTGGGTACTATAGGAGATCTGTCAAGGGGTATGGATCAGTAGTGACACCCCTGAATGACTTAACTTCTAAAAAGATGCCCAAAAAGGTTATGTGGACAGCTAGCTGTCAAAAGGCATTTGATGACTTGAAGCAGGCCATGTGCACTGCTCCCATTCTGCAGAGTCCTGACTACTCCAAGAAGTTCATTGTCCAAACAGATGCATCTGAATTGGTGGTAGGGGCTGTGCTGTCACAATTGAATGATGAAGGTCAGGATCAGCCAGTAGCTTTCATAAGCAGAAGGCTGACCCCTAGAGAGAAGCGTTGGTCAGCCATTGAGAGGGAGGCCTTTGCTGTGATTTGGACTCTGAAGAAGTTAAGGCCATACTTGTTTGGTACTCACTTCCTTGTTCAGACAGACCATAAGTCCCTCTTATGGCTAAAACAAATGAAGGGTGAAAACCCCAAACTGCTTAGGTGGTCCATTTCCCTACAGGGGATGGACTTTACAGTGGAACATAGACCTGAGAGTAACCATTCCAATGCAGATGGACTCTAGGTATTTCCACTTAGAACATGAAGATTCAACTGGTCAAGGTTAGTTTAATGCCCCTGTGTTTGGTGGGGTCGAGTAGGAGAGTAAGATCTGCTTCACATGGGTACACCCACTTTTTGCTGGTGTTTCATCATTTTTCGACCTTAGCCTGGCAGTGGCCCTGCTAATCAGGACCCCAGCCTAGCTACTTCCTCTCTAAAATGGTTTCCATGTACATTAGGTACATTTCCAATTGGATTCTGGACTGCCTTATAAACCCCTAGTATATGGTACACTATGTACCTAGGGCATAGGTACCTCAGAGGCCTATCAGGGGCTAAAGCATGTACTATGCCACCCCTGTGAAGCACTCCCAAATGACACCACGGCAGCCTGGGTAAGGTGGTGCTTGCAGCCTGGGTAAGGTGGTGCTTGCACCCCTTACATTTGTATAGGCTACCGTCCATCACAACCATTGCACACACATATAAAACCTATAAGTCACTCATATGGCAGGCCTTAACAATGCTGAAGGCAGAGTGCTTGGTTTTTATGTAAGAGGGTACCCCTGCTTGAGCAGAGCCCCTCTGCAGTGTTCGGAGTACCTCCTCTGATACTGTTTGTGGTGCAGCCTGACCATATACCCTTAAGTGCATTATAACCTAGCGGTAAATGCTAACTTTGGGATGGCTGCACGGAAACATGTCATGTTTGGTGTCAAACGCTTTGGAATACTACCCCCCCCCCACCAGTTTTGGCAGCGGGGGTAGCATTCCACCCTTCTAGAGGGAGAGACATGTTCACACTGGTCTAACCCGGTAGGACTTTCTACAGCTCTGGCATCACAAAATGGATGCCTCTGCCACAGACACATGCCTGGCCTCCTGCTGCTGACCGCAACTCCGGCAGGGAAGGCCTGGACAATAGGTTTCCTGTCCCAGGGAGGTGTAACCACTGCCCCAGACAGGCAGATGTGTATTGGGACTGGGTGCTTTGAAGTCCTGCACTGGGGGCACACTTCGTGTCCCTGTGCATAGTCCAGTTCAAACCCATTGCAGGGGCTACCTGCCCCTGGTCTGGTGTGACACTGGACAAAGGAAACCTCCAATAGGTGGGTCCTTAGAGTATGTCCAACCCCCAAACTTAGTATAAGTATGGGAACCCAGTCCTTGTGACTTTAGATTACCCTGGACAAAACTATGCAATATATTTCATGGACCTTCGATGTTCTATTTCAACTAGAAGACTGAAGAAATCTCCCTAGGGGTTAAGGAGTAACTCCCCTGCTTGGCAGGCACCAAAGAAGCAACTGACTGGTCTGCATTGCTAAAGCTCCCGCCGGACGCCGAAGTCTTTGCATCACCAGAGGTAGATTTCCTGACTTTCCCGAGGCTACCCTGAGTCCACAGCAAAGCTGAGGCCCGTGGCTATCGTGGGTGATGTGGAACCATGACCCCTGGACACCGTGAACTTTTGCAGCTCCATCGTCTTCTTGGTCTTCCTCAAAGCTGTGTTTTGGGTGCCGAGTAGCCCCAGCCTTGAGCATCTTCTGCACTGAAGATTTCTGGCCTCCACTCCACGAGTGACCCGGGGGCCAGTTTCTAGTGAAACTGCTTGAGGCTCCTTCACGATCACTAGCCTGTTGGCTAGTGGGTCCCCATGAAGGCAACTCCTCTTCTGATTGGGCTTTGCTGGTTGATCCAGACATGCCCCAACTTAACCTCGCTGGGTGAGTCTCACAGACCTTCCTGGTCTGCACCGCCGTCATTTCTCTGATTCCAAGAGACTTGCCGTTGTCAAGGCTTGTTGGGTCCAATCTGGTTGCCGACACTGCAGCTCTCGACAAACTTTATGGCACAAGTGGAATCTAGCTCCTGGTTGTCATCAGCACCTCCTGGACCTCGTGGCTGAAGAATCAAGACACCCATCAACTCACCTGAAGCACCCGACATCTGTGGGCATTGGCCAATCGTGCCCTTGGTCACTGGTAAGTGACCCAGACTCTGTACCCTCTCCTTTCAGACTCCTTCCATCCTAGATCCAGGCTTGGATCACTTCGGACACTTCTCCTCTTCACGGCAGCAGCACTTCTTCGCCAGCTTCCATTGAAATCGACAACGCGACCCGATGACAAAAGAAACCTATGCACCCGGCTTCCCTGGATGAGTTGACAGGAGTCCTCTGGTGCTCCTGTAGTTGCTATCCCTACAACTTCCTAAGTCCCAAAGGGTTTGGTCCTGACTCATTTCTAAGTGTCCCTAATCTTTAAAATTCCAACCCCGACATTGCCCATTGAAGCTAACGGGAAGCTGCGGCTGTGTTCTCACACTGCACACGGCCCCGTGGGTCCCCTGTGTCACTACCTTGGGTGGTTCCTTGGGATCCCAGCGATTCTACAGGCTCTAGGCCTTGTGTCTAGTTCAGTCGTGGTTCTTATACCACTTTATTGGTATACGGTTTGGTACGCCCCTAGGGCCCAAACGTGTATTTGGTCTATTACTGTTGATTGCTAACTTGTAAATTAAGTACATAAAGAGACTAGAGGGGTGTGATTTATCTTAAATACATATATTTAAATATATACCTGGTGTGGTTGTCCTTTCATTTGATCATTCAAGAGATTATAGACTGGTAAAACAAGCTGCTTTACATTCCTTCAAGACTTAGCCTGAAGGCTGCTCTCCATAGCTACCACTATGATAGATTTCAATAAAGGTTGTCTTTAACCTATTCACCATAAGGGGTTGTTTGGACTGATACAAGGTGTCCACTATAATTAGTGGACAGCATATATCAGGCCAATTTCTCACAAGAGCCACAAACAGCCGTTTCTTAATGACACACCCTGGCCACTACCCCCATCGCCAGCTAAATATGCTGTATGAATGGTGTTCAAAAATGAACAAGAGGAGGGAAATGAAAGAGGGTCCAGTTTTACCAAATAACAAATGCCCTGGGCCATCCTTGTCACTCAGCCAGTATGAACCCCTACGTAGGCCCTGCTGTCTTTTTCTGTAGACCATTTGTTAAATTGACCAGAGTTCTGGACCCATTTATCTGAACGGCAGGCTCTAGGCCTGTCTGACTAAAGATTCCAGCCAGCTTCTCTCTGCGAGGCATACTACTCCAGACTGGGTAGCCCCCACCCTTTCCATGTGCGCAAAAGTTCACTGTCGCAAATATACTGTCTCTCTCTATCCTGTCGAAATATAACCCACCACATCCTGGGTACGTCTGGCTATGAGAACAGAGAAGTTCCCACCACAAGAGCGTCAGACCAGTGTGGTGGATGTGGCAACCAAGACATATATCTATATATATATATTTTATTCCTTTACATAACATTTTTTCTGCTTGCCCTATGCAATTTACGATGAGCGCTTGGCCTGAGAACATAACCTTTCACCTAGTCTATGTTCCGCATTTAGTAGGATATGCGCGACACGTCTGATAAATGTGCGAACCGTGGTGTAATTGATGTAGGTAGGACTGGCGTGAGATGACGTCGCTGTGGCCACTTCTCACTGCATTAAAGGGTATAAAAGGGAAGCCCATGGGGTTCTTGTCAGACTACCTCCCTGTCTGTATATAGGTGATAGACTGTGTAGGTTTTCCCCAAGAGCTCTTGTTTTAGTTTAAGTATACTATTCTATTTGACATATATTCTGCCATATAAATGCCATGTCTGCTATGTTATTTTAATTGGTGTTTTCTCCTTTTTGAATTTTAAATGCTTATATAGCATTAATTGTTATTAATTGTAAGGCTGCTTTGTTTTAGGTTTAAACATGAGTATTCTCAGCATTTTAGATCAAATGTGTTTTGCATTTTGAGAACATTTCCCTTGAATTAAGATGTTTTTCATATTGCATTTATAAACGTGTCTTTCAGGTTTTAATCTGCACACTTTATGCTGTATTTTCTGAAGTGTCTCTCTTCTAGCAATTTCAATGCTTTCTGGATCCTATGGAAGGTCATATGAAAATGCCTTCTGATAAGTGTGGCTTTCTGTGAATGCGAGGTCACTATATTTTGTATTTTAATGCCTTTCTCTTGAAGTTGTGCCTTCTAAATAAACCTGTTAAACATTTTGGCTTAGTTTCCATGACCCACACATTTGTTTCCTTCATTTTAGTATGAGCGTTCCTGCGCACCCCACCTAAAGTTAAGGTGCCCCTTGCGCCCTAAATTGCTCCCTCAAACATTTGGTGAAGGTGCCCCTTGTCCCTATATCACTCCCTCGAACATTTGGTGAAAGTGCCCCTTGCTCCTATAACGCTCCCTCAAACAACTCTGAGGCTTGCATTAATACTACAGGCTTAGTTGTACAGTTTCTGGAGGTGGCAGAGAGGGGCCGCAGCAGGCCTCTGAGGCTTGCATCAATAATACAGGCCTGGCTGAATAGTTTCTGGAGGTGGCTGAGAGAGGAGCAGAGGCAGGCCTCTGAGGCTTGCATCAATACTACAAGCCTGGCTGTGTAGTTTCTGGAGGTAGCAGAGTGTGGCAGAGGCAGGCCTCTGAGGCTTGCATCAATACTACAGGCCTTATTGTATAGTTTCTGGAAGTGGCAGAGAGGGGCTGAGGCAGGCCTCCGAGACTTGCATCCACACTACAGGCCTGGCTGAGTAGTTTCTGGAGGTGGCAGAGAGGGGCTGAGGCAGGCCTTTGATGATTGCATCCAAACTGCCAGCTTGGCTGTGTAGTTTCCAGATGTGGAAGAGAGGGGCTGTGGCAGGCCTCTGAGGCTTGCATCCACACTACAGGCCTGGCTGTGTAGTTTCTGGAGGTGGCAGAGAGGGGTAAAGGCAGGCCCCTGAGGCTTGCATCAATACTATAAACCTTGCCTCTTTCTGCCCCTCACTTGCCTCTTTCTGCTCCCCTGTTCCCTCTTTCTGCACCTTGTCTGCCTCTTTCAGAACCTCTGTTACTTCTTTCTGCACTTCTCTTCCTTCTTTCTGCACCCCTCCTGCCTCTTTCTGTTCCTCTCTTGCCTCCTTGTGCACCCCTACCTTTTTCTGCACCCCTTTTACCTCTCTCTGCACCTTACTTGTCTCTCTCTGCACTTCTCTTGCTTCTTTAAACACCTCTGTTGCTTCTTTTAGCAATTCTCTTTCCTCTTTCTGCACTTCTCTTGCTTGTTTATGTACCTCTCTTGCTCTTTCTGCACCTTTCTTGTCTCTTTCTACACACCAGTTGCTTTTTTCTGCACCCCTCCTGCCTCTGTCTGCACCCCTCTTCCATCTTTGTGCCACTCTCTTACCTCTTTCTACACCTATCTTCCCTCTTTCTGCACCACTTTTGCCTTACTGTACCTCTCTTGCTTCTTTCTGCAATTCTATTGCCTCTTTCTGCACCTCTCTTGCTTCTTTCTGCAGCTGACATGCCTCTTTCAGCATCTGTTGCTTTTTTCTGCAAATCTCTTGCCTCTTTCTGCACCTCACTTGCCTCCTTCAGCATCTCTGTTGCTTTTTTCTGCAGATCTCTAGCCTCTTCATGCACCCATCTTTTCTCTTTCTGCTCCTCTCTTGCTTCCTTCTGCACCCCTGTTCCCTCTTCATGCGCCTCCCTTACCTATTTCTGTACCTCTGATACCTCTTTCTGCATTTCTCTTGCTCTTTCTGCACCATTTGCGCCTCTTTCAGCAACTCTGTCACTTCCTTCTGTACTTCTCTTCCTTCTTTCTGCACCTCTCTTCCTTCTTTCTATACCTCACTTGCCTCATTCAGCACCTCTGTTGCTTTTTTCCGCAGATCTCTTGCCTTTTTCTGCACCTCAATTGCCTCTTTCAGCACCTGTTGCTTTTTTCTGCAGATCTCTTACCTCTTTCTGCACCCCTCTTTTCTTTTTCTGCACCTTTCTTGCCCCTTTCTGCACCTCTGTTCCCTCTTTCTGCACCTTTCCTGCCTGTTTCTGCACCTCTCTTGCTGCCACTTTCTGTACCTCTGTTGCCTCTTTCTGCATGTTTTTTGCCTCTTTCTGTACCCGCCTTTGCCTCTTTCTGCACCTCTGTTGCTCCTTTCTGCACTTCCAATGCCTCTTTCTGTACCTCTCTTGCTTATTTCTGCACCCCACTTTCCTCTTTCAGCACCTCTGTTGCTTCTTTCTACACCTCTACTGCTTCTTTCAATAATTATCTTGCCTCTTTCTGCACTTCTCTTGCCTCTTTTTGTACCTCTGTTGCTTCTTTCTGCACTTCTCTTGCCTTTTTCTTCACCCTTTGTGCCTCTTTCAGCACCTCTGTTGGTTCTTTCTGCACTGCTTTTGCTTCTTTCTACACCTTTGTTGCTTCTTTTAGCAATTGCCTTGCCTCTTTTTGTACTTCTCTTCATTCTTTCTGCACCACTCTTTATGTACCTCTCTTGCCTCTTTGTGCACCTCTCCTACCTCTTTGTGCACCCCTCTTGCCTCTCTTGCACCTCTGTTGGTTCTTTCAGCACTGCTGTTGGCTCTTTCTGTATCCCTCTTGCCTCTTTGAGCACCTCTGATGCTTCTTTCTGCACTTCTATTGCCTCTTTCTGCACCTCTCCTGCTTCTTTCTGCAGCTGACTTGCCTCTTTCCGCACCTCTGTTGCTTTTTTCTGCACCCCTCTTTTCTCTTTCTGCAGCTCTTGCCTCTTTCTGTTCTCTTGTTCCCCTTTTATGCACCTCTTGCCTCTTCCTGTACCTCTGTTGCCTCTTTTTGCACTTATCTTGCTCTTGCTGCACCCTTTGCGCCTCTTTCAGCACCTCTGTTACTTCTTTCTGCACGTCTCTTCATTTTTTCTACTCCCCTCCTGCCTCTTTCTGTACCTCTCTTGCCTCTTTGTGCACCTCTCCTACCTCTTTCTGCACCCTTCTTGCCTCTTTTTGCACCTCTGTTGGTTCTTTCTGCACTGCTCTTGCTTCTATCTGCACCTCACTTTCCTCTTTTTGCACATCTCTTGGTTCTTTCTAATCCTCTGTTGCTTCTTTCTGCACTTCGCTTGCTTCTTTCTGCACTTCTCTTGCCTCTTTTGGCACCTCTGTTGCTTCTTTCTGCATCGTTCCTGACTCTTTCTGCAACCCTCTTCCCTCTTGGTGCAACTCTTTTGCCTCTTTCTACACCTCTCTTCCCTCTTTCTGCACCACTGTTACTTCTTTCTACACCTCTGTTGGTTCTTTTGGCAATTCTCTTGTCTCTTTCTGCACTTCTCTTGCCTGCTTCTGCACCCCTCTTGCCTCTTTCTGCACCCGTCTTCCTTTTCTGTGCAACTCTCTAGCCTCTTTCTACACCTCTCTTCCCTCTTTCTGCACCAATCTTGCCTCTTTCTGTACCTCCTATAGTGTACCCCAGTGTATGTAGGTGTTTTCACTGTATTCTAAGTGTCTTTCAGTATAGCACTGGCTCTGGGCCTGGTTAGTTAGAGTCAGTTACGACCAGTACCAGTGAGCAACAAAGCCTCTTTCTTCACCTCTGTTGGTTCTTTCCGCATATGCGTAAAGTTTAAATGTGTTATATATATATATATATATATATTCACTGAAAAAACCATAGGTTTCAGGCACGTTATAGCTAGGAATTAGCATTTAAAAAACCTTAGAAATTCACTGAAAAAACCATAGGTTTCAGGGGCGATATAGTTAGCTGGACTTTTCACTCGTACAAAACCATAGAAATTCCCCCGTTATAGTTAGTTCAGCTAACTATAACTCGCGCGCCCGCAATGCACTGCTGATCACGTCACATATTACATCACTCATGACATGGTCAGTGACATCACTCATGACATCACTGATGACATTTCAAATGACATCACTGATCACATCATCCAGTGAATGTGTGTTTTTCTGAAAATTATATATGTTTTATATATGTATATCTCAAGGTCGATGGAAGAATAAATGGGTATATAAATGTCTAAATAGATGATTTGTTTTTGAAAAATTGATTGTATTACTGACTGATTAAGTGTATCTTAGTGAGTAATGTTTAAATATGTAAATATCTGTATCAGTCTCTCACTTTGTGTATAAGTGGCTGCATGGGTTGGTGAGTAGCTACATGAGTGTCTATATAGGTTATTAGTTGATTTTTTGAGTATCAGTATGACTGTCTGATGTCTGTATGGTTCGGTGGGAGGTATTACGTAGTGCATAGGTGCATGAATGAGTGACTCACTGTTTGTATGTGTTGAAGACAGCATGTGTGTAGGACTGTATGGATGGATAAGTGTGTGCATGGGTGTGTTAGTGAGTGAATGACTGTCTCAATAGTGTCTCTATGAGTAACTACATGTTTTAAACTAGTATATGTGACTATTGGTGTATATAAGTGAGTATATGTGAGAGATTGAAAGAGTTCCTGTATGAATAAGTATGTGTTTCTATAAGTGATTGTTTAAAAGACTAAGTATGTGTAAGTTTCTGTAGAAGTAAGTGTGGTGGTGTGTGTATAACTGAATATGCAGGTAAACGGATGTTTGATTCTTTATTAGCATGAGTGACTACATGTGTGAGTAACTTTATGGATGAGTGGCGTTGTGTAACAGAATGTATAGGTGTATGAATACATATGATGAGTGAGTGCATGTATGAGTGACTGTATAGGACTGTTGGTGAATGAGTGGATGTGTATGTGGATCTTACAATTACTGAATAGGTTGTTGTAACTGGTATTGGTATGTCCATTGTTTTGAAAATTGTAATTTCTATTTTTGAATGTGTGTATCAAAGGTTATATTAGGGGGAGAGGAGGTCTGCCACTCTATCACAAGGATGATGTCATGAGTGATGTCATCAGTGATGTCACTGACCATGTCATGAGTGATGTAATATGTGACGTCATCAGCAGTGCATTGTGGGCGCGCAAGTTATAGTTAGCTGAACTAACTATAACGGGGGAATTTCTATGGTTTTGTACGAGTGAAAAGTCCAGCTAAATATATCGCCCCTGAAACCTATGGTTTTTTCAGTGAATTTCTAAGGTTTTTTAAATGCTAATTCCTAGTAATAACGTGCCTGAAAAGTATGGTTTTTTCAGTGAATTTCAAAGGTTTTTTAAATGCTAATTTCTAACTATGCCTACAGAGATAGGACATGTGAAGAAAGAAGGAAAAACGCACAGAAAGAAAAAAAAGAAATGCAGAAAGAAGCAACAGAAGTCCTCAAAGACGAAGAAAAGTGCAGGAAGAAATATAACGTGCAGAAAGAACAAACAGAAGAGCAGAAAGAAGCCTTGTTGCAAAATCATCCTGTACCCTCAACTTTTTCAGACGGATACTGTTGGTAACTGAGTCTGCCTAAGCAGTCCTAGAGCCAGTGCTATGTTAAAATACACTCAGAATACAGTGAAAACTCCTACATACACTAGGGCACACTATGCGTTGGGGTGCCCCTGTGATTAGCATGACCTCCTCTGTAAGCCCCTAGTATATAATAGGGCAGGGGATTAAAACTACCTCTTAAAACGCATCACAGGGCGTGTTTGAACACGTCACCTCATGCTCCGTCCCCTCCCTTCCCCACTGTGTAAACACACCCTGTAGCCATTTTAAGTTGGGAGATTAAGTCCCCTTGAATCCTGAAGGTCCCTATGGTCCAACTAGACCACTAGGTACCTACAGTAAGCGCCACAGAGCTGCGTTGCAGAGAGGTGTAAAAAGTGGCACGGCCTGCACCACCTCTCTGCAACGCAGAGCAGTGGTGCTTACTGGAAGCACCTGGTGGGCTAGTTGGACCCCAGGGTCCCTCAGGATTGAAAGGGAATTATTTCCCCAACTTAAAAACGCACCACAGGGAGCGTTTGCACACGTCACCTCAGACCCCGTCCCCTTCCTTCACCACTGTGTAAACGCGCCCTGTGGCCGTTCTGAGTTGAGAGATTAAGTCCCCTTTAATCCTAAGGGTCCCTAGGGTCAAACTAGCCCACTAGGTACCTCCAGTAAGCGCCACAGAGCTGCATTGCATGGAGGTGTAAAAAGTGGCGTGGCCTCAGAACACCTGTCTGCAACGCAGCTCCCTGGCGCATACTGGAGATACCTGTTGGGCTAGTTGGCCCTCAGGGACCCTCAGTATTGAAGGAGAATTAATTCCTCAACTTACAACTGGCCAGGGGGCGCGTTTGCAGAGTGCTGCAAGGAGGGGGCGTGGCCTCCGGCACGATGCCGGTCTTTTATTTATTTATTTTTAAGAAGGAGGGCTGTGTGGCCCCCCTTTCTTTTTCTAATTTATTAGCCCTGGGGACCCCATCCCCCAGGGCCTGCACCCTATTTTTTTTTGTTGAAAAAAATGAATTGGCCCTCCCAAGGCCTTAATCGGCCCCGGGGACCCCAACCCCCGGGTCATGGCCTTTTTTTTATTTTTTTTATTTTTCATTCTTTAGGAGGGGGGCTGTGTTGCTGGACAAACCGTATGTACCTATCACAATGACGATTTGCGTGATATTCATTAAAAGGCGACTATGCATACAATGAATCCACGTAGAATGTATTCACACCGCTAGTGAAGTTCTGACATGTCTGACACCCTACCGTGCCTAATCCCGGCGCCCCCGCTGGTGGGTACTCTCCAAGTAGACACCCTTGTTGTTTGTTTATACAAACATGGGCAGCTATTGACGGGCACATTTAATACACATGCACACCAAGCCATTCAAAGGGGATTCGACAAAAATTCGACCAAACTATGCAAGAAACCCCCTCACGGTTAATAAAACACACATCCACCGCCGGATGTGTAATACTTTTTATTTTCCTCTCTGGAAAGGAGACAAACCTCACTTGAGAGTCACAGCGTGCTCCTGGCAGAGCCCAATGCTGTGTTACACCCACCATTGCCTGCCGATGCCACACACCTCTGTGTTGTATTCCATCATCTAGTGCTTATGCTATGACACTCTCTAGCCCATGTGCACTGTAACACCACCCCGTGAATATGTCATGCCACACTTGCCTTCGCACGGGTTATATTGCCCTATCTAACGTGCCTTCCTCAATGCCTATGTTATAAAGCACAGCGCTATGCCATACTTATTACAATCTGGGATCCATATCTTTGTCACAGTGCATATGCAATGTTACACTACTCAGCACATATTTTATATTACAACTTTAGAGACTACTTAGGTTACACAACACTGCCCTGTGCATATTACACTCCAAGGCGCATATCACATAGCAAGCGCTAGTGCCTGTGCTATCTCGCGCTCTCCAATGAATCTGTCATTGCGCACAATGTATTGCTTATTATATTTCACGCCCTGGTTCATCTTATATCACACTTTTTGGTGCATAGTTTGTACCATATACTATATCTAGTTTTCATTTTCAATCGTGCTCTCAGGACTATGTTCTATATAACACTGCGTCCACCTACCCTTTTCACGGGCATTACATTTTGCAAAGGGGGTGGAGGGTCAGGGGATGTTTCTGCCAAGCGAGCCCGGAGTCACAGTCCCAAACGTCCTCTTTTTCCTGAATAAAAGTGAGATTATGCTGCATACTTGTTCATATTTTAAGTAGTTCGCACAGACACACATTTTAAAAACAATAAAGTTCCTAATACCCACCTTCTATGAACAGTTAGCTTGCTGCCCCATCCACCTCCTCCCTATCCTCTGTTGTCTGAATCCATGGACTAGCCTCCTCCCTCCTGCCATGCATGGTCTGATGTGCTGCCACTGCCCTCCATTTAGCATGATGTACCAGTCCACTCCTCCTGCCTTCCATTGCCCAATTCTATGGGCAATCATTGACCTCCTGCTTAGCCTCTTTGCTTAGCTTGCTGACCCTATTCTCCTTCCCCCTGCCCTCCGATGTCTTTGTGCATGCCCCTGCTCCATCCTTTTTGACCACCATGTTCCATGGACCTGCCACTCCTATCTACTCTGAGTGTTCTGTTGAGCTGCCACTCCCCTCCCACCTGCCTAGCATTGTCAGATGACTGTAACCTGTCCCTTCCACCTCCACCCTGCCTGTCCACATGCCATGCCCCTATCCTCTTCCTCCTGTCCTTCATGGTCCATTTTACTGCCACATCCTTCTGCCCTCCCTGGTCTGTTGTGCTGCAACTGCTCCTCCTGCCTGCCCCGCGCCGTCTGTTGTGAGGCCCCTTCCCCTGAACTCTCTTGTCTGTGCCCAGGTCCTGACCCTCCCTTCTATCCTCCATGGCCCTTTGTGCATGCCCCTGCACCCTCCTTTTTGCCCATCATAGCCATTGTGCTGCCACTAACCCTCCCGCTTGCCATGCATGGTCTTCTGTGCTGCCATGGCCCCTCCCACCTTCCCTGTGTGGTCAGCTAGCTGCTCCTGACCCCCTCCCACCTTCCCTCCATGGTCTGTGTGTATGCCATCAGTCTCACTGTTGCTCTCCATGGTGTGTCTTGGTTCTAGTGCCCATCCTGCCTGACCTCCATGGTCATCTTGCTGCTCATGCCCTGCCCTCTTGCCCTCAGCCCTCTGTTTCCATGTGCAGACCCCTATTCCCTCCTTCCTGGCTTGTCGGTTCCATTGTAATGCCCCTGATCCGTCCCTCCTGCCCTTTATGGTCTGTTATGCTGCAGCTTTCTCTCCTCTCTGTCCATTATGGTCAGCTAGCTACCATTGCCTCTTTCCCCTCTGTTGTCTGTTGTCCATGTGCATGGTCCTGTCCCCTCCCTATTGCTTTCTATGGATTGTTGTGCTGCACTCCCGTCCCGCATGCCCTGGTGGTGTATTGTGCTGCTGCAAACCCTGATGCCTGCCCTGTAGGGTCAGTTTGGTGCACCTCTCAATGTCCCTCCTGTCCTCTGTTATCCGAGTCCATGTCCCTACCCCAATTCCTCCTGCCTACCATGATCCAATGTACCATACTTGCGAACATTTTGAACTTGGTAAGAGGGAGATTTTGAAATAAAACTGAGGTATTGATTTTCCCCTTTGAGTTACATTGAAAAAGAGGAGACTGTAGACAGGAACCAGATCAAGTAAAGCCCATTTGAGCTTAAAAACATTGGACGTTTCCTGGCTGAAACGGGTCTGTTGGCATGTATGGTTGTATGACCACTGCCTCTTCCTTCTGCCCACAATGGTCTATTACATCACCACAGTCTCTCTTGCCAGTCCTGTATTGTTGGTTTGTAGCCCCTGCCCCCCTTTCCACTGCCCTCCATAGTCTGTTGTGCTGCCACTGCCCTTCCTGCCTGCCTAGTGTGGTCAAATTGTTGCCTCTGCACTCTCCTACCTGCTTTCAATTTTCAGAGTCCGTGCCCCTAGCCTCTGCCTCTCAACAGTATCCCAATGAACAACTAGATTGCTAACATTCTATATTTATTACAAAAGTGTGGAACGCCTGACGTCATCTTGTTGTAATCAAAACTGTAATGCCTAGAGCATTTCCTTTAGAAATTACATATATGAGATGGTCTTATTTGCATCAAAATTATGGTTAGTGCTCTAAAAAACTAAAATGAGGACATATTTTTGGAGTTTTCAAATAGCGACAAAGAACTTTTAAATTATTTGTAATCCTAGTTTTTTTATCCAGTTGACCACTTGATTAAATGTTGCATCCAAGGGGAGAGGGTGTGGTGTTACTTCCAGAGCTGCAGACTTTGCAACTGGGGAACCAGGTTGGAGTTTCTGCTTCAGCACAACATTCTGTGATTCTGGTCAAATCACTTAATCTCCCCATGTCTACAACCAAAATGAATTTGATCTTGTGTGATGTAACCAATGCTCATATGAAGCACTCCAATACCTGACAAGTCTGCACTATATAAAACTGCAAATACACAAAAAATAAGTGTTTTGCACACTTCTGTCATTGGGCTACATTTGGGCTACATTTGGGTGATATTTGGGCTACATTTGGGCTACATTTGGGCTCTTTTGTCTCTGGTGGCCATTTTAGAAGTTTTATTTGTTATGAAGTTTCCTAATTTCCTCATTTACTGCAGTCTCCTCAGTTGGAAATGCTTTCAGATTTTTACTTTGATTCCATCAAGAAGGTATTCAGATATGTCAAACATTTGCCATAAATTCTGAATGTTAGCACTCTAGTTGCTCATTAGATCACTGTAGTAAAGCTACTGCTCACCAGGCAAATCTGCTGCTGGTATTGAAAGTGCATGTTTCAGTCTGCATGTCAGAAGTTTTTTATGAAATTCAAGAGGATTTCAGAAGTCAAAATGTGCTTTTCTTTCTGCAGCACTAATCATAATTTATATGGCAAAATGAACCCCCTCATTTTGTTCCTTTAAGTGTTACCACTTTATTCCAATCAAGATGGCTTCAGGTGTGCCATACTTTTGTCATAAGTAAGACTGTTAGCGCTCTAGTTGTTCTTTAGAACACTCTGGGAAGCTGCAGTAGAACACAAAGGAATCAACTGACAGTCTGTGCCCTTGTTGGATATACATGTTTTACTGAGAATGTCAGACTTCGTTCTCAAATGACTGAGAAAGATAATGTGAATTTACAGAAAATATGCTCTCAGTTTAGCTTATAGATCACCTTCCAAACCTCTGTGGGAAAAGCATGAGAAAATAGTTTTCTCTAAAACATGGTTCATGATATCACAGCAGAAGGCTTTTTCACATGGTAAAATCACCTTAGAACACACCACAATTCCTTAAATGAGTATGGTACCATCAACAAATGATTTATAATGTAACTAAAGTCTTACAACCTTCTATTAACTGCAATGCTTTTTAATGAGGTGCTATCATGTATATTGGTCCCAAGATGGCTGCCAACACTTCTTGGATGAAGTGCTGACAGCCAATCAGATCTCAGGATGAGATGTGTGGTTAGGCTCCGCCCAGATATATATATGATTTTACTTTTGATTTTCTCAGGAACTACTGAACAGATTGACTCCATATATGCAAAAGGCACATCCCTGAGCTGAGGACTACCTCTTTGCCAAATTTCAAGTAATTCTGTTCAGCCGTTCGGGCTGTACCTTGGACTAAAGGTCCCTATGGAAAATTGCACGGGGAAAACGTGTTTTTGGACCTCCCTTTTTTCTCAGCCCCCGCTTGACGAATCCCCCCGAGACTTTCAGGGTAGGAGCTGAGCGGAGCGCCCCACCTATTTTGAAAATTTCGCGAGGATTCATCAACCGGCGCCAAAGTTATTCCAAATAGAATGTTGCGGATTTCCTATGGAAACACTGTCCTAACTATAACTATCTACTGGCGACCGCCAGTAGATTATATATATATATATAGACCACCGGGGAGACCTATTGTGTCGTCCAATGGAGGACTGTTAGAAAATACATCGATATTTTTAGATCTGTTTCTTGCACCTTTTGTCTCCAAACTAAGATCATTCTGCAAGGATAGCACTGACTTCTTGCGTAGAATCCATGACATTACATGGGAAAGTAACTATCACATGATAGCACTTGACGTCTGTTCCCTCTACACCTGCATAGAACAACAAAAAGGTGTGGAGGCCTGTATGTATTTCCTAAAAGAAAGACACGTGTCACTATGGGAACATACTCAAATGTTATAGAAGATGATGCTCTATTGCTTAGAGGAAAACATTTTTATTTTTGACAAAATACTGTATCGCCAAAAGTCCGGTACAGCAATGGGAACATCTTTTGCACCCAGCCTAGCTAACCTGTTCCTAGGATGGTGGGAGGAATGTGTAGTGTGGGTGGAGGAGAACGAAAGATTCATACAACACATCCCAATCTGGATCAGGTATATTGATGACCTGTTCCTGATTTGGGATGGACCCCTAGATCTAGCACAAGAATTCATTAACATTCTGGGGAAGAATGATCTCAACCTAACATTCACCCATTCTATCAGCAGCTCGCATTGTGAATTCCTTGATATCTCCATCAACATAGAGAACAACCAAATAGTGACCACCCTTTTTCGTAAGGAGACCTCGGGGAATACGTTGCTACATGCAACTAGTAATCACCCTACACCTTTACTAAACAGTATTCCCTATGGGGAGTTCCTACGAGCCCGAAGGAACTGTAATACTAAAGGAGGTTTCTTGAATGAAAAACGTGTCATGGAGAGGAGATTTGAACAGAGAGGTTATGCGCCTAAGGTGATTGCCACGGCAAGTCAAAAAGTTGAAAACATCCCAAGAACTGAAGCCCTTTTTTCATCACACAAAAAAGAAGAGAAAAATATAGGGACACCTAGACTAATTACCACGTACAATCGTAGATCTAATACTCTAAGGTACATGATGAAAAAACACTGGGGATTGCTGTAATCGGACCCTATAATTGGCTCAGACATAGGTACAACACCTGCGATAACATATAGAAAATCCAAATCATTGAGAGACCAACTGGTACACAGCTACCAAAATGTATCTAACAACACAAGTTGGTTGGGAACAGCAAAGGGTTTCAAAAAATGTGGTTCCTGCAAGGCATGTAAACACAGCAATAATCGTGACAGCTACATTCCGGGCCAGAATACGATATTGAGAAAGCCTATCAGGAAATTCATCACCTGCACCAGTGACTATACTATTTATGTCCTGGAATGCCCTTGTGGGTTAAACTACGTGGGCAGTACCAAACTGCAGTTAAAAACCCGAATACTACAACATATGAGGGCAGTAACAAATAATGATCTCAATTACCCAGTAGCGAGGCATTATAAAGATAAACATCAGAGCAATGCCGACTTGATTAAATTCTTTGGCATTGACAGAATCCTACCTCTTCCCAGAGGAGGGGACCGTGAAAAACTCTTGAGAATTACCGAGTCAAAGTACATTATTGAACTTAACACAAAAATTCCCAATGGGATGAATTATGGAGAAGAACTTGCAACCCATATAGGTTAATTGATTTAGTATTGTGCTATTTTGTTTCTCTCTGCACTACCATACTGAGTGTTCTTTTTAACATCAGACTATTTTTAACATGACATCATAGAGTAAACAGATACAATGTTTGCATGGGAAAAGTGTTGTGATCAATTGAATATTTTTCATTATCTCTAGACTATTAGCTAGGCTTAGCATAGGAACAGAGATTATCTGTACCTATCTTAATTTTATCTTTATCTTTATTATTATTTTGCACTTAGTGTTTTTTCATTGGTTATTTGTATAAATTTTGGTTCACTAGGGTCGCCCTACACATTTCACCAACAGTATTTGACCTATATGCCCACTTTTATATTCCCCCTGCATGATATGGAAGGTTATATGAACTTGATTGGCATAAAAATCATACGTACATGTCCTAACCTCTAATTAATGGGAGTTGGATACAAAATCTGAATTTTTTTAAATAGCCCGGAGCATAATGATTGCTTTGATTGTTTGCAAATTGAATGGGTACATCACCCGCGATTTTGATGTAATATGCATAATATGGGCTTTTACATGAAATAGGCACTTGTCTATCAGAAGCTAACATTGTGGGTACATTACCCGTGTCTGTATAATTATAATTATTTAAGTCGTATGTATTTTCGTATCTTACAGGAATTCGAAATGGCCATATATCAAGTTTCATTTCGAGTCATTCCTCGTAATTAATTAATTTGATTATGAAACCTTCTGCTTGATAAAATGTGCAACAATGGATGATCTAGGCACTTGCCCGGAATATAATAATAATTTTGAGTTTATCATTTATGTCCTTTCGAAAAATGAAAAGAAATTGAAAATTGTATAATTGTGAATTCTAGTTGCACATACTCGGATGAAACATTATCATTGACAAATGTAATTGCTTTTGTTTCGTACAGAGTGCTCGCAAAGTTTTTCTTTCATGTCTATGAACCTTGACCTGTATTTCTAGGGGAATTTGGGCACAGGTCAGTAACTTGACAAAGGCTTCGCCGAAACGCGTAGTTCTGTTTTTGTGACACAATAAAGGCGTATTGTGTTGTCCTTGGTGTGCCGCTGGATTTATTTTGGAGAATACTCGGATCATATCCTGGTGTAAAACATTTGAGGCGGAGTTGTGACCGTTGCTGGCACCGGCGTCGCGAGGGAGGAGAGCGGTGAACTCACAACAAACTTCTGGAAACATATATATATATATATATATATAATATATATATATATATATATATATTCAGTGAAAAAACCATAGGTTTCACACACGTTATAGTTAGCTGGACATTTCACTCGTAAAAAACCAATGAAATTTCCCCGTTATAGTTAGTTAAGCTAACTATAACTCGCGCGCCCGCAATCCACTGCTGATGACATCACATATTACATCACTCATGACATGGTCAGTGACATCACTCATGACATCACTGATGACATCTCAAATGACATCACTGATGACATCATCCAGTGAATGTGTGTTTTTCTGAAAATTAAATATGTTTTATATATCTCAAGGTCGATGGAGGAATAAATGAGTATATAAGTGTCTAAATGGATGATTTGTTTTTGAAAAATTGTTTGTATTACTGACTGGTTAAGTGTATCTTATTGAATACATGGCTAAGTGAGTAATGTTTAAATGTGTAAATACCTGTATCAGTCTCTCACTTTGTGTATAAGTGGCTGCATGGGTTGGTGAGCAGCAATATGAGTGTCTATATAGGTTATTAGTTGTTTTTTTGAGTATCAGTATGAGTGTCTGAGTTCAGTGGGGGGTATTACGTAGTGCATACGTGCATGAATGAGTAACTCACTGTTTGTATGTGTTGAAGACAGCATATGTGCAGGACTGTATGGGTGGAAGAGTGTGTGTATGGGTGTGTTAGTGAGTGAATGGCTGTCTCAATAGTGTCTCTATGAGTAACTACATATGTTTTAAACTAGTATATGTGACTATTGGTGTATATAAGTGAGTGTATGTGAGAGTGAGAGATTGAAAGAGTTCCTGTATGAATAAGTGTGTGTTTCAATAAGTGATTGTTTAAAAGACTAAGTATGTGTAAGTTTCCGTAGAAGTAAGTGTGGTGGTGTGTGTATAACTGTATATGCAAGTAAATGGATGTTTGATTCTTTATTAGCATGAGTAACTATGTGTGTGAGTAACTCTATGGATGAGTGGCATTGTGTTACAGGATGTTTAGGTGTATGAGTACATATGATGTGTGAGTACACGAATGAGTGACTGTACAGGACTGTTGGTGAATAAGTGGATGTTTATGTGGATCTTAGAATTATTGAAGAGGTTGTTGTAATTGGTATTGGTATGTCCATTTTTTTGAAAATTTCAGTCTCTATTTTTGAATGTGTGTATCAAAGGTTATATTAGGGTGAGAGGAGGTCTGCCACTCTATCACATGGATGATGTCATCAGTGATGTCATCAGTGATGTCATTTGAGATGTCATCAGTGATGTCATGAGTGATGTCACTGACCATGTCATGAGTGATGTAATATGTGATGTCATCAGCAGTGGATTGCGGGCGCGCGAGTTATAGTTAGCTTAACTAACTCTAACGGGGAAATTTCATTGGTTTTTTACGAGTGAAATGTCCAGCTAACTATAACGTGTGTGAAACCTATGGTTTTTTCACTGAATTTGCAAGGTTTTTTAAATGCTAATTCCTAACTATAACATGTGTGAAACCTATGGTTTTTTCAGTGAATTTGCAAGGTTTTTTAAATTCTAATTTCTAACTATAACGTGTGTGAAACCCATGGTTTTTTCAGTGAATTTGTATGGTTTTTTAAATGCTAATTCTTAGTTATAACATATGTGATTCCCATATTTTTTTTTATTGATTTTTTATGATTTTTTTTTTATAAATTCTTATATTAAATGTGTTTTTTTTTTAAAAAAAACAAGTTTTTAAAACTTTTTATTCTCTTAAAACACAATGTTTTTTTTCTTAAAAATCTGCAATATTTCAAGTTTTCTCTTTTTTTTTTTACCAAACAGGTAAGATATATTAGTATAACTTTGAAAATATATATTTTTTTTTTTTAGTGCGCGTACGGTAAGCTTACGGTAAGCGTACGGTTTACGCAATGTCCGTAATTTATCTACGCTGTTTGCGTATAGTTACGCAATTTGCGTAGCCGCGCGTACTGCGCGTGGGGCACGTACGCGTGTACGCTACACGCGCACGTTACGCGGAAGTGTTGGGGAGTGACTGTTATGCGCATGCGCGCGAGCGTGTCTTTTTTACGCGCATGCGTACTTTTGCCGTAAGCGTACCGTAAGCGCACCGTAAGCGTACGGTTGGTCATGTGATCATGAAACACAACTTTTGATTGGTTGAAACTACTTTCAGTTCTAGAACTCTCCTACACCACACCCATTCCCCTCATTTCTGCTTGTGATCCCTTAGGAGAAGGAGCTGGGTTGTCTTTGTGATACGATGGCAGAACAGCAGAGCTCTTCTGAGAATGAGGCTAGCAGCACTACCTTGAGGCAGAGAAGGAGGAAAGAAAAGACCTCTTTCATATGGGAGTATTTTACTTTTCCAGAGGACAAGAAAAAGGTAAATGCACCCTTAGTGACTTGTAAGCTGTGTGGCCGTGTACTTTCAAGAGGGAATCCCAACAAGAAGTATTCCTTCGGGAATCACACCATGTTGAGACACCTTAAAGATGTACACAGAAGGACACATGCTCAACATACTGAAGGTAACCCTTCAGTAAGTCAACCAAGCACATCCACAGCAGCTCAGCCTGGTCCATCATCTGCAGGGCCGAGTCCTTCTTCTGCAGGTCAGGTGAGCCCTTCATCTGTGGTGGGAGCATCTCCTTTTTCTTCTCCTCTGGAAACCAACCATCGTTTTTTGAGGGTTGAAATACGGTGCGCCACTTGTCATGATCTAATTTGTCATAGGGAGACCAGTGTTTCCCTAGTGAACAATAAAATAGATCAGCACATTTGTCGTAGAGACTAATATTCCCACTCTTTCTTTCCTCTGTCCCTGCATGAACACAACGGCTCTTTTAAGAGCCAACCTTACCTTTCATCTATTTTTTATATATGTTATTGAAACTTTTTTTTGATTTTTTTTTTACCGTACAAAAAAAACCCACTAAAAATCAATTATCACATTACAAGGTCCTTGAGAGACTACAATGAAAAACTGAAAATGTGATTGTGGAGAAGTGGAAAAAAGGGACCTTGAAATTTTTGACTTACCATACCCACTCAAAAAATTATTTATTAATTTAAATTTAATTTTAATTGCTTTAAAAATGGTTCTAGTTGTCGAAAATTTTCTATCTCAATCTGAAAAAAAAGAAAAAAGTATTAATATTTAATAAAACATTTCATAATACAGTACACATATTTACATATTTAAAAAAAAAAAAAATTGCCTTTTTTTTGCTGTTTTCAGAATATATTGCATTTCACTATAAATTGTGAAAGCAATTGCATTCATCATTTAACAGCGGGCAAAAAAAAAATTAACAATCTCAAAGATTGTTTAAAAAAGCCCACAATCTCTTTTTGCATAAACATAACTTTATAGAAATGATTAATATTCTTAAAAAATATCATCTAATATCAATACTTATTTCTTTAAAATACCGTCTGACATTTTTGTTTCAGAAGTATAATCACAAAAATATATCTTCAATAACTCCACAATACATCTGATTCTATTTCCTTTAGGCCAAATAGTAATTTTAAAATTCTTTTTTGATTAAATTTCCAATGGTAATTCAATAAAAATCTAAAGTTTAAATTGTACAGATCTCACCGATTGTCTGTAACATTTTGGTTTCCGAAAGATTAATTAATAATTAAATAAGTCCACAATAGAATTGTTTACCTTTCCGCATGGCCAAATAGTAATTTTAAAAATCTTTTTGGAATAAATTTCCAATGGCAATCCAATAACATTCCAAAATTTAAATTGTGCAGATGTTACCGATTTTTTCGAAATTTTTGGTTTTCCAAAGTTTCATTAAAAATTGAAAAAGTCCACATTACAATTGGTTACCTTTCCATTAGGCCAAATGATAATTTGTAAAATCATTTTTTTTTAAAATTCCAATGGTAATCCAATAAAATGGTAAATTTGTTTTGTACAGTTCTTGCCAAGTCTCTCTAAAATTTTGGTTTCAGGAAGATTAGATAGGAATTTGCTAAATCAAAAGGCAAACGTTGCTTAAAAATCAATTGGGAATCATTACACAGTGTCCAGCCTTTTTCACATTTAAGATAAACTGTGTAATGACCAGAAGTTACAGTAGGTCCATCATGGAAAATTATTGCAACTGTTACAAAAGTTTTTCCTGAAATTGATAATTGCTGTCCTGTAAACTTCTTTATTAAAGTATCTAATTTTGAACCATCAGCTTTACAGCGTTGCATCATTAAAATTACATACTGTCCGTATTCTTTTAAAATTAACGTTGAAAACATGTCAGATTGACACTCACCGAATTCCATGCTATGATTAGCATCTTTAACTAATTTAGCAAAAGTGACTGTTTTACTTTCTGGCAATGTTAAATAAATAAACCTTTCAGAATCAACATTAGAGCCACATATATTATAACAGTTTTCACAACTATGTTCCCATTTATAAGAGAGACCAAATACATTTTCAATGGGAACCCCTTCTTCTTCCAGTACCTGAAGAAAAAACATCAAGAATTCCTGTGCGTCTTGCTGTACATTTTGAGAAAACTGTGTTCGTCCTGAACATACATCTAAAAGTTTTCTAATTTCAGTAGCACTTTCTATTTGAGTTTTATCATTACTCAGCTTTTGAAAAAGGAGACTCAACTCAGAACAGAATCTTTTTCCCTGATTTACTATTATCTGCTCTTGCACACTTTCCAGATAAAATGCGACATTCAGCACTACATTAGCGTAGCAGTTGACACCAGGGCTATTTTCAAAATGATATCCTACAACCTGTTCTTCATTTTCCTTTTTCTTTTTGCTTGCAATTACATCACTCCTCTTTTTTTTCCTCCTCTCTACATCTTCATTACAGATATTCTCATTTCTCCTTTTACGAGAAACTACACGTTTCTCCAACACAGGATACTGACCTAAATGAGGAGCATAGCTTCTTCTTAATCTATTATACTCCTTTACACAATTTGAATCAGCACTAACTTTTGAGTCATCAAAGTCTATCATGAATAAACCTGATAATGTTTTCACTCGTGACAAAGCAACATATGCCATACCTTCTTTGAACACAGTTGAACCAATGTTCACAAATGCACAATCTACAGTCAATCCTTGAGACTTGTGAATAGTTACAGCATATGCTAGAGAAAACGGAAACTGCTTCCTACGTACATATAAGTCTTTCACAAGCATGAAACGAACTGAACAACGACAAATGTCTTTAACTTCTTCTATCTGATCAAATTTTATTTTTAAACATTCAATTCCATCTTTTTTCTGATAATTAATAAAACCCACAACTCTTCCCATAGCTCCATTAACTAAACCTTTTTCAACATCCAAATTTCTCCTTAAAAATACTCTACAGTTCATGCAAACATATAGATTTTTTTCTAATCCAGCAGTTTTGGAAATGTTCTTCTCTAGTGAATCCAATTTATTTTTCAGTTTGCCTGTTAATGTGATAGTAATTCTTCCATCCTCAATTTTGTCCACTGCTTCCAATTTCCTGATATCTTCCTTTTCCAATTTCAAAAGCTCCTCATTGAATATTGAGCATTCACGTAGAGTTGGCATTAAGCAGATGACACTTTTCTTTTCTGCAATGTTCTTGTATATCTTCTCTGCAACTATTTCTTCCTTTGGAAATAAATTATGTAGCAACCGACTCTGTAATGCTTTTGTGCCAGCTTCAGTGAGTAGTCCAATTCTGATATCTTTCAGAATACTTCCATATTCTTCATCGTTTGCTTGTCTGATATTGGTAGTGAGTTCCTTGTACTCAAAGAAGGACCAAATATTTGCATTACCGATGCTTCCCAATGACTTCTTTGTGTCTTCATGTGTCACAGTATTAAACACTGGTTGTCCTTTAACTGGAGTAAGCTGTAGAAGATCCCCAAAAACTATGACATGTTTTCCACCAAATAACACGTCATAGTCTGTCCTTAGAATTTGCTGCATTCTTAAATGCACAAAGGCAAGCATTAAGTTTGATACCATGCTCACCTCATCAATAATGAGAACTTGCATCTTCTTCAATACTCTTGAAACTTCCAAGCATGCTTCTCCAGTTAGCTTGTTGTATTGTATTTTGTTCTCATGCTCCACTGGTAACATTAGCAAACGATGTAAGGTGATTCCTTTTATGTTATATGCTGCTAACCCAGTTGGAGCAGTAACCACACAAGACAAAGTAGAATCCGTTTTTTGCTGTAGGTAGCTTCTGATGACTTTTATTAAGAAACTTTTTCCAGTTCCAGCTTGTCCACTTACATACATCCTGATTGGATGAAATGATGTGCATGAGCACTCTTTTTTTTATGTAGAAATCCGTGATCAATTTTGTTTCTGATCTCTTCATAAATTTGTTGCTGCTCTTCGTTCAGTTGTCTTTCCAAATTTTGTAAGTCTATAAATTCTTCTTGAGCTTGATTCATAGCCGTTTCCACTTCATTCATGGCTATTGATGCTTCATTTTCAACGATTGGTTGTCCTAGGGGATCTTGACTGAGTGTTCCTGAACTTTGGCTGTCCTGAGAACTGTCTCTAGCTACTTCTGCTGCAATTGTAGTTTCCTGTTCAATTTCTTCATTTAACATTTGCAGATAAGTTGAGAATGTACTGCATTGTATGCTGTCTTTGCAAGCATTAAAAGAATCTTCATAGCTTTGAAATTCTCCCAGTAGTTCATCCTCTGTACGCCATGGTTTAAACAGCTGTAAAAGTAGTAAAATTCCTTTTTGTCAGTACTGTCGCAACTCAGCTTCCTGTGATTTATCAAACTTCCTTTTGTTTGCTTCACCAAACATCCTTCCTCACCAATGACTTTATATTTTCCATTGTTGATGTCTTCTGCGGCTTTCCGTGAATAAATGTAGTTCAGCAGCACTTCATAAAGACACATGTTCTCCAGATGATGACTTCTCTTTGGGTAATATGTGTCCACCATGTTTGATTTCAAAATATCTGTACTTTCTGGGTCATTCTCGGCCAAATATTCAATTTCTCCAACAGATTTCAATACCCGATTTCTCATTGCTGCAAGGCCTAAACTTGCCCAAATTATTCTTCTTGATTTCGAGTAGAGACTTGCAGAAGATAACCTATCTGAACATTCGTAGGATCCAATTTCTCGATGCGATAACATCTTTAAACTGAAACTGTCCAGCTTCTTACTGACAGTCTTCTCGTGAGAAATCTCTTCCCACATTTCCTTCAATTCTGTTTTTTCTGATTTCGTAATGTAAGACGTTACATATCGAGCAACAGCAATGGAATTGTCAGCTACATACTGTATATCCATGTTAGCATTCCACATGGATAAAATGACTGGGTTGTAGACATTTATATTTTTTGATTCTTCTTTTCTTTTAAGGTTGTAGGTATTCTTAGGTGATTTTCTTGTGATAGTATGTCTCACAGATGACATAAAACTGTTTACTCTTCCATTTGAAAGAACAGGTCTAGGAAATCCAAATCGACATTTAGTGTAGTATTTATCTTTGCTCTTGTATTTCCGTCGACAGTATTTTCCACACCGATGACTTTGGAAACGTAAAACTTGCTCCTTTAACTTTTTCTCTTCTGTGCTTTTTGGTATAGCACATGTTGCATATTCTTCAATGTAAGATAACACTGCTTCATCAGCATCTGTTCCAAACTTTGGGGCATCCTTGATCCACAACAGCATATGAATATGAGGAGCACCTCTTGCCTGGTACTCTTTTCTCCAAAAGAAATCCACTACTTCTCCTAGAGGTGGATTTTCTTTATTGCAGATGAAGGACATCATAGCCTCAAATCTATGATTGAAATATCTGCAAACATTAACCGGATCCAATGAGCACAGTTCTCCTGCTGTCTTGTATTCGATGTTTTTAATGTTTGAATTTGCCTCTCGTAGAAAATCCAGTAAATCATCCCAAGCGTACTCGGCACAGCTTAGGGTAACGAACCATGTTGGTGTTCCTAAATTCCGTAACATGCATTTTAATTCACCATGGCGTCGGTACCAATATTCATTAGTCCCACGCTGACAAGCCATCAGATTGATCAGTTGTGTTTCCAAATGATCATCTCGGTGCTGAACTTTCTCCATAAAATCCTTAGCAGACACATTTTGTAAATGTACTCCACTTTTTAAAATGTGATTTACTGCATATGATAATGCAGACAAGTCGCTTTCAAATAAAAGATGGAACAAATAAGGAATACTTTGTCGAAATCTTGGATCTTCTGCATATAGTCTTGTAGTTCGATACTCAGAAGCTGGAATCTGTTCTGGACGTTCATCGTATCGTCCTCCTTTTCCTTTAGGAAACAGCTGGGGTAAACATCGAGCTTCCAAGCTCTCCTCCCATACACTCACGGGAGTTCCTTTTGCTTTCTTCATCTGAAACAGATCAATATTGTCTCCCATAACTTCTTTTGAATGAAGAGGATGTATGCTAAAATGTTCATAAATTTCTTCTTCCTTTGACTTGTCCACTTTTTCAATTTGTCCAGTTGGTGTTTCTGTGTCTTCTTGTAAATCTTCTTCTTCTTCTTCTTCTATATAAATTGATTCATACCATTTGTTATTCCTTTTCAAATACAAATTTGCTCTTTGTACTTTCCGTACATCTACCAGCTCCTGCCAAATCTTCTTATTCTTTGTAGGTACACCATTAACCAGAATAACTAATGGTTCAGTTTCCAAAGTATCTGCATCAATAGTTTCCATATTTTTTTTCAAATCCAAGGGCAAATACACCACTCTACCTTTTAAACCTCTCAGTAAATCTGAAGGAGGTAATTTACCAGTTTTTGGCTCCATACGTACTATGGTCTGGAACGGATGAACACATTGAATAAGTATAGACTCATATGTATTTAATTCAGAAAGTTCGGCAGGAATAACATCCAATTCTAAATTATTATGTACAGCTCTGGTCGGCATTCTATTTTCTTCTAATTTGTTGTGACAGTATTTACAAATACGCTGAACTTCACCCAATTCAAAACAATTTTCAAGAAATATATATGTGGCAAAATCCTTCCACTTATAATTATCTTCATTTTCACTTTTTCTATAGAGATCAACATACCTGGTTTGTTTTCTATAATGAGTTCTGCGGCAACAAATACAAGTAATATTTGGTCTTTCATTAGAGATTTTTTCAAATTTTGTTATGTGATCATTAAATGTCTTACTTACAAATGGTTCTACATTCTCTTCCACTTCTTCCTCATTTACTGTGTCCTTTTCTGCACTGTTTTGTTCAGGACCAGAGTAACAAAACTGAATTTCATCAACAAACTTCTCTACATCTGATACTGACCCACGGAACAGAGCCCTATTCAATTCATCTAACTTTATTGCAGGGACATCTTAAGGATTTTGGGGGCCCTGGGCCAAACATATTTTGGGGGCCCCTGTTCAGAACAGCTTTGCATTTATGATCCAATTTGAGCCCCTGTTTCCCACGCCGTTTCCGCTTCCTCAGCTACGTTAGCGATCCAGTCCGCATCATAGGCATTAGCCTATATATTCCCGATGTAAACAGACGCGCGCGGCTGACAGCGGTAGGATCTGTATTTCCTGCCCTGTTACTAGGTTTTTTTAAATTGTATATGTGTGGCTGAATTACTCTGTGTTTTTAACAATTTCTCCTACCTACGTGCACTTTACTTGATTCTGCTTGCCTACACCTCCTTAGCTGCTTGGATTCTAATCTCACTTTTCCTCCAGTCCTGGTCCGCCACGGCTGATACGCTGATTGTGAGGAGGGCTGGGGCTACTATCGGGCTCCTCACTTCCGCCCACGCAGTTTCCGCTTCCTCAGCTGCGTTAGCGATCCAGTTTGCATCATAGGCATTAGCCTATATATTCCTGATGCAAACGGACGCGCGCACCGGGCGCGCGGATGGCGCGCCAAAGGCAAGCCCCTCTGTGCCCATCAGCATCCTGGAGGCGTCCGGCACCGGCCATGCTGCCCAGTTCCCCTCCAGTGAGTTTCTTCAAATATTTAGCAATAAGGAAAAACTGCTTAGCCTTAGGCGGCTACCATTATGTCAGTGTACAGCTGCTGATCCGAGCTTGGAGGTGGACTTTCAATGCAATAAGTGCAACTGGTCTCTCCTCCAGCCCAGGAAACTCGCCCCCAAGATCCTCCCATGCAACAATAAGTGTAAAAACAATAAGAAAACAGAGGACTTAAAGGCCACCCTTTTAAATTGTCGCTCTATGCAAAAGCATGAACCACACATTTATGACCTACTTTTATATGAACAGCCTGATCTTTTATTTTTAACTGAGACCTGGCTGTCTGAAGCCTCCAACCCCACTATCACCTCGGCCACCCCTACGGGTTATAAAATTCTTAGGAGGGACAAACTGAGTAGGAAGGGGGGCGGTGTCGCCATAATTAACAATAAAAAATTAGACTGCTCTCCCATACCGATGGAAAACATCGAGGGCACAGAGTCCTTAGACTTCCACTGTACCTTATCCCCCATCATAGCATAGCTGGTTTTCTGATTTACAGACCTCCCGATGCAATTGAAAACAATTTCCTTGTTGGAGACGCTGCAGGCCTGCAACATGTTTCCATCTATTTCTTCTGCCACCCATGAGACGGGCCATACCCTAGGCCAAATCTTTCCCAACTTTGACATATCAGTAAGCCTACCTCTTCCCATTACCTGGTCTGATCACCTTCTATTAAAATGTGTCATTCCCAACTCTGCCACAGTTCTCGGGCAAATGCAGGAGAAAGGGTCCCTAATTACAGGATGTTCCATAAAATATCCATCCCGATGTTAGCAGATGCCCTCGGTCGTTCCGCACCGGAGCTGTCTGTCTGCCCCGACTCGGATGCCTTTCAATAGATTCCTGGCTCGGAACCAACATTGTGCCCTACCAGCTTCATGGTTTAACGATTCCCTCAGATCTAGCAAAAGAAATTGTAGAAAAATGGAATGGAAATGGCGTAAATCCTATCTACTTAAGGACAGGACACCTTAAAAGCTTTCTACATTCTCATGAAGGCAGCCAAGAAAAACTTATTTCAAACCAAGATAGAAAATGCCCAAAATAAAAGTAAGGATATCTTTAGCATAGTTAAATCCTTTACCGCCCCGAAAGCCAGCACAAAGGAAGGGCCATGCACGGAAGAATGGTCTAAGCAAATAGCTCAATTCTCCCACAAACAGATCTCCGTGATCCAACAAGCCTTCACTAACATCTCATAAGAAGAACTGACCTTTTACCTTAGCTCTAATAGCAAATTTCACCTCTTGGATACTTCATCTTTACTAGCTTTCCATGAGTTTCAGCTTGAAGAGTCACTGACCCTTCTCCAAAGCATTAAGACCAGCTCACCTACCGAACCATGTCCAGCGAATATCCTGAACCTATTAGCTCTCATCATAAACCCGACATTAAACCAGCTCTTTAATGCTTCCCTCTCCTCAGGCAACATGCCGAAATTATGGAAGAATGCTAAGATTCTTCCACTGATAAAAAAGGCTAACGCCAAACCGATGGACCCTGCCAACTACAGGCCAAACTCCCTTCTTCCGGCCCTCTCTAAAGTATTAGAGAAGCATGTAAACAAGGCCCTCCAAAAACACATTGAAGATGGGAAGCTCCTTCATGAGTCCCAACCCGGTTTTAGGGCTAACTACAGTACGGAGTCCGCTCTGCTGGAAGTGACTGAATTTCTCAAGGGTAAGCTAGACCAGGGAGGCAAGGCTGTTCTGATACTGCTCGATCTGTTGGCGGCCTGCGATACGGTTCCACATGAGAGGCTCCTGGAAAGACTTGCTAACATCGGCATGGGGGGACTGCCTTAACATGGATGTCATCCTTCTTGGCAAATAGATCTCAGGACATCTGGCTCCCCCCTTTCTCATCCCCAGTTCCAGCAATGAATGTAGGTGTCCCTCAAGGCTCCATTCTCAGTCCTACCCTTTTTAATATATATCTATCCCCCTTGCATTTCCGGTAGAGGAAGAGGGCGCCAAAATTGTTTCCTATGCTGATGACCCTCAGCTGATTTTTACATGTGAAAAAGTAACCAACTTTGACGGGGCAATGATTAGGTCTTGCCTCACGATGGTTTTTAACTGGCTTAAGACAATCAGCTGAAGTGCAATCCTGACAAAACTGAAGTTGTTTTCTTTGGTAATCCAGAAACGCCTGACTGGAACTCTTGGTGGCCAAAAGATTTGCCGCCCCCGCCCGCAGAAAAGGAGAAAGTCAAAAACTTAGGAATTGTCATAAAAAAAGACACTATTGATTCGCTTTTAAATCCAAAATCTAACTGGCGCTTGCTTTGGCATACTCCGGATGCAAAAAAACATACCTGCCACTGTTACCACTTGAGAACAGAAAGCTCGTGGTGCATGCTCTGGTGACATCAAAGCTTGACTGTGTCAACAGCTTGTACCTCGGTCTTCCCAAATCTCTTATCCAGCACCTACAAGTGGTACCAAATGCAGTGGCCAGAGCCATCCTGAGACCTAAACTTAGATCTAGTATGACTCCTATAGTTAAGTCTGCACTGGCTGCGCATAAAAGAACGGATCGTCTTCAAAGCGATGACCATCTTCTTTAAAGCTTTCCACGGCTTAGGAGCCGTTTACCTAAATAAGCGTGTTAATCGCTACACAAAATCTAGACCCATAAGATCTTCCAATGCCAACTTGGCCATCGTGCCTAAAATATGCCATGCCCGCACTGGAGGCAGATGCCTTGGCTTCCTAGGCGCAAAATTGTGGAATAGACTCTCTGAACCTAACCACAGACCTACTCTCTTTCAGGAAGAACTTGCTGGCTTTTTAATACCTGATGGGTCTTTTACGCATGTTTTCCTACCGCTGTCACGCACCAGGAGACTCTTGTCTGAGTAGCTGCACGCTTTATTAAATGCACAATTTCATTTCATTTCATTAGGTCCCTGACAGTGCAAAGACACACTCGTCTACATTCTAAGGGCCTTATTTATGAGGCCTTGCTTCACTTTTATGCCGTCGGTGTGTCACTTTTTGTGACGCACCAGCAGCGTAAAAAATGTGCCATGTTGCGCCCTATTTACAAAGTGACGCATCTAGGCAGATGCTTTATTTTATAAACCCCTGCACCACATTACACCTGCGCCAGGTATAATGTATGCCGGGTGGGTGTGCCCCTGCAAAAAGCCTCGTAGAAGTGGCGCATTAAAATCTACGAGAACTCAGTGCGCCACTTCTAGGACGCCATTGCATCAATATCTTACACCTGCCTCACAGTAGGGTAAGACTGATGCAGGCCCTTTCACATGGGGCTTGCCCCATGTGATAGGGCACATTGCTGGAGTTGCGTCTATTTACAGACACAGCCCAGCAATGCATCACTTTTGCATCTACAGATACAGCAGAAATACTGACGTATCTGTAACTCCTTGCGACATGATGCGTCATGTCGCAAAGAGGGCGCACGAAGAAGTGACGCATCCCTGTTTTCACACAGCGATGCATCACTTCTCATAAAGCCCTAAATGTGTTTACATCTAATATTCAGGGATAGATAGTTATGTGTGTTTTCAATATTGTAACACAGCAGCAGCTCACCAATATTACGGCAAATAATCCTGTGACGCCCTCCCATTTCTTATATGTTAGTCCTTGTTTTGATCTAAAAAACGTTTTTTAATGTGTATTGCATGAAACATAAACACAACATTTCTCTGCAAAATGCCTGTACTAGACTTACACATCAGGTACATAAAAAATAGATTAAAGGAAAACAGTATTTAAAACGATCTGTTTAAGAAATATTTAAGGTCATTGGGGCAAAACTCTGGAGAACGGAGCTAACTCTGTCAGGGGGCCCCCTGAAAGGCTGGGGCCCTGGGCCAGAGCCCACTTTGCCCATGCATTAAAACGTCTCTGCTTTATTGCTGGACTTTTAGCAAAATACAACCGTCTCACAAACTTTCTCATTTCAGTATGATGAACAGCCAGCATCCTAAAATGATGGAAAACACTATTACACACTTTTCTAGATAGACAAGCCAGAGAATGACCCTGCAAACCAGTATTCTCTCTCACTCTGCATGGATCTAGACTTTGAAGCACCTTAGTCTTCTGTTTTACACTTTTTTTACTATATTCTCTTAGAAACTCACGAAATTTATCAATAGATTCCTGACGCACAGTGCAAATACTACTACAATTCCAAGTGTACACTGGGGCTTTAGGACGTCTCCCCATAGCCTCATCCGCCATCACTTGTACCTCATCTCTTGGAACCATTATCTCCTTCTCCATTATGCAACCATTTTTCACTTCGTAAGCACGACCTCTGGTGTCAACTGCATGCAGCAAACTATTACTTTGAAAATAGCTCTCTTCATTAAAAAAAGGTTCACTACTTGAACTATGCATCCACTTTCCTAAAAACACTTTACAAAAGTTTGTTCTGTTCACTACTCTTTTGATTTTGCTTTGTGATTTCAGTACATTAACCATTTTATCTAATGTACGCATCCTATTCAAAATTAAAATGAATAGTTTCCTTTTTAATTCTAATGCCTTTGCTGCAATGGCTTCAATTTCTTTTTTTCTCTTGTAAAATTTAGCCTTTGCTTATATTTCTTCACATCCTTTATCAAATTGGACATAACTCTTCTCTGAAACATTTTTCTACGTATCTCTTTAAACGCTGTTTTTCTGTTTAAGTTAATCTTTTTAGTTGCAGAAGGTATATTTGCATTAACTAAATTCTCAATTTTTTCCTCTCCTTTTCTATTGAAAACATTCTTTCCAGTACAGACATTTTGTACATTTTTCCTTTTTTTGAATATGTTCTTTAAAAAATCTTTTGTTTGCTTACCAGAAGATTTTTTCTTTTTCCCAACATGAGCATCTCCAACTAACTTAGGTCCTCCAGTTGTCTTCAAATATAGGTTTTTTTGTGGTCTTTCTTTACTCTGGATTTTGTAGGCATCTTAAATTTTGTTCACTGCTCTTCAGCAATACCTGAAAAAAACTAAAAAAAAATTCCTTTATTTTATTTAAATATATTACTACATTTTTTATGTTCTTTAGAAATCTTAAAATACTATAAACCCCTTTCCTATAAATGAAAATCACAATAACACCTTCACAAATTAAATTTCTAAAAATAATTCCTGTGTGCACACAAAGTCATGCTCTGAAATTAGACAGAAAACAAAATTTCTTTGCCAATTTGAAAGCACACTTACTCCTCTTTTTTTTGGCAAGTGATAAACACTTTTACAGACTGACACATTTTGAATCCACTTTTTAGATTCTTAAAAAAGCACATGTCCAAACTGCTTTTTCAGACCAGCACCATGTGTAACCTGGGTGACTGACTACACTCCAGCAAGGGCAACCAGCCTTAGTGATGCTGAATGTATTTGCATTACTGACTGAAACCTCAAACCCCACTCGCTTGTGAATACTGTGCATGATTCCACAGGGTAAGCAGCTGGGTGTGTGCTAAGAGTCTGCTTCTGCACCAAAAAATGGCTCCCCCTTTCCATCTAATGCAACTGTGAAATCACCAGAGCAATACGCAATAAATCTCTGCCTGTAATTCCTTTTTGCACACAGAGTCATGTTTTCATATTAGTCACAAAACGAAATTTCTTTGCCAATTTGAAAGCACACTTACTACTCTTTTTTTTGGCAAGTGATAAACACTTTTACAGACTGACACATTATGAATACACTTTTCAGATTCTTAAAAAAGCACATGTGCAAACTGCTTTTTCAGACCAGCACCATGTGTAACCTGGGTGACTGACTACACTCCAGCAAGGGCAACCAGCCTTAGTGATGCTGAATGTTTTTGCATTACTGACTGAAACCTCAAACCCCACTCGCTTGTGAATACTGTGCATGATTCCACAGGGTAAGCAGCTGGGTGTGTGCTAAGAGTCTGCTTCTGCACCAAAAAATGGCTCCCCCTTTTTCCTACTAATGCAACTGTGAAATCACCAGAGCAATACGCAATAAATCTCTGCCTGTAATTCCTTTTTGCACACAGAGTCATGTTTTCATATTAGTCACAAAACGAAATTTCTTTGCCAATTTGAAAGCAGACTTACTACTCTTTTTTTTGGCAAGTGATAAACACTTTTACAGACTGACACATTTTGAATCCACTTTTTAGATTCTTAAAAAAGCACATGTCCAAACTGCTTTTTCAGACCAGCACCATGTGTAACCTGGGTGACTGACTACACTCCAGCAAGGGCAACCAGCCTTAGTGATGCTGAATGTATTTGCATTACTGACTGAAACCTCAAACCCCACTCGCTTGTCAATACTGTGCATGATTCCACAGGGTAAGCAGCTAGGTGTGTGCTAAGAGTCTGCTTCTGCACCAAAAAATGGCTCCCCCTTTCCATCTAATGCAACTGTGAAATCACCAGAGCAATACGCAATATATATCTGCCTGTAATTCCTTTTTGCACACAGAGTCATGTTTTCATATTAGTCACAAAACGAAATTTCTTTGCCAATTTGAAAGCACACTTACTACTCTTTTTTTTGGCAAGTGATAAACACTTTTACAGACTGACACATTTTGAATCCACTTTTCAGATTCTTAAAAAAGCACATGTCCAAACTGCTTTTTCAGACCAGCACCATGTGTAACCTGGGTGACTGACTACACTCCAGCAAGGGCAACCAGCCTTAGTGATGCTGAATGTATTTGCATTACTGACTGAAACCTCAAACCCCACTCGCTTGTGAATACTGTGCATGATTCCACAGGGTAAGCAGCTGGGTGTGTGCTAAGAGTCTGCTTCTGCACCAAAAAATGGCTCCCCCTTTCCATCTAATGCAACTGTGAAATCACCAGAGCAATACGCAATAAATCTCTGCCTGTAATTCCTTTTTGCACACAGAGTCATGTTTTCATATTAGTCACAAAACGAAATTTCTTTGCCAATTTGAAAGCAGACTTACTACTCTTTTTTTTGGCAAGTGATAAACACTTTTACAGACTGACACATTTTGAATCCACTTTTTAGATTCTTAAAAAAGCACATGTCCAAACTGCTTTTTCAGACCAGCACCATGTGTAACCTGGGTGACTGACTACACTCCAGCAAGGGCAACCAGCCTTAGTGATGCTGAATGTATTTGCATTACTGACTGAAACCTCAAACCCCACTCGCTTGTCAATACTGTGCATGATTCCACAGGGTAAGCAGCTAGGTGTGTGCTAAGAGTCTGCTTCTGCACCAAAAAATGGCTCCCCCTTTCCATCTAATGCAACTGTGAAATCACCAGAGCAATACGCAATAAATATCTGCCTGTAATTCCTTTTTGCACACAGAGTCATGTTTTCATATTAGTCACAAAACGAAATTTCTTTGCCAATTTGAAAGCACACTTACTACTCTTTTTTTTGGCAAGTGATAAACACTTTTACAGACTGACACATTTTGAATCCACTTTTCAGATTCTTAAAAAAGCACATGTCCAAACTGCTTTTTCAGACCAGCACCATGTGTAACCTGGGTGACTGACTACACTCCAGCAAGGGCAACCAGCCTTAGTGATGCTGAATGTATTTGCATTACTGACTGAAACCTCAAACCCCACTCGCTTGTGAATACTGTGCATGATTCCACAGGGTAAGCAGCTGGGTGTGTGCTAAGAGTCTGCTTCTGCACCAAAAAATGGCTCCCCCTTTCCATCTAATGCAACTGTGAAATCACCAGAGCAATACGCAATAAATATCTGCCTGTAATTCCTTTTTGCACACAGAGTCATGTTTTCATATTAGTCACAAAACGAAATTTCTTTGCCAATTTGAAAGCACACTTACTACTCTTTTTTTTGGCAAGTGATAAACACTTTTACAGACTGACACATTTTGAATCCACTTTTTAGATTCTTAAAAAAGCACATGTCCAAACTGCTTTTTCAGACCAGCACCATGTGTAACCTGGGTGACTGACTACACTCCAGCAAGGGCAACCAGCCTTAGTGATGCTGAATGTATTTGCATTACTGACTGAAACCTCAAACCCCACTCGCTTGTCAATACTGTGCATGATTCCACAGGGTAAGCAGCTAGGTGTGTGCTAAGAGTCTGCTTCTGCACCAAAAAATGGCTCCCCCTTTCCATCTAATGCAACTGTGAAATCACCAGAGCAATACGCAATAAATATCTGCCTGTAATTCCTTTTTGCACACAGAGTCATGTTTTCATATTAGTCACAAAACGAAATTTCTTTGCCAATTTGAAAGCACACTTACTACTCTTTTTTTTGGCAAGTGATAAACACTTTTACAGACTGACACATTTTGAATCCACTTTTCAGATTCTTAAAAAAGCACATGTCCAAACTGCTTTTTCAGACCAGCACCATGTGTAACCTGGGTGACTGACTACACTCCAGCAAGGGCAACCAGCCTTAGTGATGCTGAATGTATTTGCATTACTGACTGAAACCTCAAACCCCACTCGCTTGTGAATACTGTGCATGATTCCACAGGGTAAGCAGCTGGGTGTGTGCTAAGAGTCTGCTTCTGCACCAAAAAATGGCTCCCCCTTTCCATCTAATGCAACTGTGAAATCACCAGAGCAATACGCAATAAATCTCTGCCTGTAATTCCTTTTTGCACACAGAGTCATGTTTTCATATTAGTCACAAAACAAAATTTCTTTGCCAATTTGAAAGCACACTTACTACTCTTTTGTTTGGCAAGTGATAAACACTTTTACAGACTGACACATTTTAAACCAACTTTTTAGATTCTTAAAAAAGCACATGTGCAAACTGCTTTTTCAGACCAGCACCATGTGTAACCTGGGTGACTGACTACACTCCAGCAAGGGCAACCAGCCTTAGTGATGCTGAATGTATTTGCATTACTGACTGAAACCTCAAACCCCACTCGCTTGTGAATACTGTGCATGATTCCACAGGGTAAGCAGCTGGGTGTGTGCTAAGAGTCTGCTTCTGCACCAAAAAATGGCCCCCCCTTTCCATCTAATGCAACTGTGAAATCACCAGAGCAATACGCAATAAATCTCTGCCTGTAATTCCTTTTTGCACACAGAGTCATGTTTTCATATTAGTCACAAAACGAAATTTCTTTGCCAATTTGAAAGCACACTTACTACTCTTTTTTTTGGCAAGTGATAAACACTTTTACAGACTGACACATTTTAAACCAACTTTTTAGATTCTTAAAAAAGCACATGTCCAAACTGCTTTTTCAGACCAGCACCATGTGTAACCTGGGTGACTGACTACACTCCAGCAAGGGCAACCAGCCTTAGTGATGCTGAATGTATTTGCATTACTGACTGAAACTTCAAACCCCACTCGGTTGTGAATACTGTGCATGATTCCACAGGGTAAGCAGCTGGCTGTGTGCTAAGAGTCTGCTTCTGCATAAAAAAATACCTCCCCCTTTCCATCTAATGCAAATGTAAAATCACCAGAGCAATACCAAACAGCTTTCTGAGACCAACAACATGTGTAACCTGGGTGACTGACTACACTCCAGCAAGGGCAACCAGCCTTAGTAATGCTGAATGTATTTGCATTACTGAGTGCAACCTCAAACCTTAAAAGTATTCCTTATTTATACCAGTACACCTTAATTTATCGTGAAAACATAGTCCATAATATTTTACATGTTCCTCACATTTAAATTTCTCCCAAAACAGAAAATGATAAACACAACTTCAACAAAAGGAATTCCATTTCTATTATTCATTTCTTAATTTACCATATACATCCCCTCTCAAACTCTAAACTCACCTTTAAAATTAGTTAGTTGTGAAAGAAATGTGGCACTCAAACAGCAGATTATCAGAGCCAGGATCTCTGTTCTTTACACCTCTCTCCTCTCAGCAGAACCAGATAATGGCAAACTTTCCCTCTCTTTTTCCACACATATACATGTTAATTTCAAATCTCAGTGCTTCCCCCTTTTTTTCAAATGTAATCACACATTTCTATTGGTTGAAAACCAACCCTTTTCCAAAAGTACCCTTCCCCCAACTTGACTTCTGCCTAGTACCCTTCCCCCAACTTGACTTCTGCCTGCTACCATAGCAACAGCTCATGGAACACTGCTGTGTGGAGTTAGGTCAGAAGTTCACCAAACAATGTTTCATTTCCAAAGAGCAAGAGTGCTTGACTTTTCAAACCTAACAGCAAATCCACAGTACTGTTCTTTGGTAACACATTTTACTGTACCAATACAAAACATGCTTCTATTAATTTACACATACAGCCTAGTTTTTATTGTAGAATGGTATGAAACAGCCAATCAGTTCTTTTTTTTATAAAAAAAATATGTATGCCCCCATTTCCAAACTGTCTTTCATTTATTTTTACCATTTTACTGTACTACACCTCCTGAGTGCATCCAGTTCTCCTTGGAAGATGTTCACAGTGTGGATTGTAGGGCACAGCTATGTCTTCTGGAGTGAAAAGTATGCAGAGAAAACAGATATGGTGAGAGACCTTGCTTTGCCAAATGTAGACATTAAATGGATTGGTCAGAGAGGGTTAAAGTGGCACCAATTGATGCCATTGGTGAAATCCTTCATGCAAATCCAACACCCTAACCTCATAATAGTGCACTGTGGTGGCAATGACCTAGGCACTTTGACTGGGGTAGGTCTGGAAATGCTTATGAAGGACACCTTTGCACAACTGTTTTCACTTTTCCCTAAAACTGCCTTTGTGTTTTCTAACATATGCCAAAGGCAAAAATGGAACTGGTCCAATCATTTCTGTCCACAGATTGACAAAGCAAGAAAGCACGTCAACAAATCTGTTTCTGCTTTCCTCCGTGACTATGGTATGGGTTCCATTTACCACAACAACTTGCGTTACGACATGCAAGACATTTATAGAGGAGATGGTGTGCACTTCACTGATGAAGGGAACAGAGTCTTCCTCTTGAACCTTAGACTCTGCATCGGTACTTACTTGTAGGTACCACTAAAAAATCACTTCATAAACACAACGGCTCTTTTTAGAGCCCCCTAATATCTAAACTCTTAAATCTGCATTTCATTTCTTTTATTTTATTTTTTTCTACCGTACGCGTACGTTAAGCTTACCGTACGCGTACCCCGCGATTTTTTTAAAAATCAATAAATGTTTTCTTTGTACTTTTCTGTCCTTCTTTGACCCCCTTACAAATGTTAGGGGGTCTGTAACACACTCCCTTGCCCCCTTTTCAAGATATCACTCTTTTTTTTTCTGAGTGAAACACACGAAATGGCGGCCGCCGCTTCCTGGTTTCGACCGATTCGAATGTTTACTAAGATCTAAGGGCCAATCAGAATCGCGCTCGCGCACGCCACCGTACGCGTACGGTAAGCGCACCGTAAGCGCACCGTAAGCTGGCTCAGATATATATATTGATTTAAAGGTTATTTTCTCAGAATCTACTGAACAGATTTACACCAAACCTACAAAAGGCACTTCCTTGACCTGAGGACTACCTCTCTGCCAAATTTCAAGTAATTCTGTTCAGCCGTTCGGGCTGTAGCTGTGTCTAAAGGTCCTATGGAAAAATGCATGGGAAAAACGCGTTTTGGGACCCCCCTTTTATCTCAGCCCCCGCTTGACGAATCCCCCCGAGACTTTCAGGGTAGGAGCGGAGCGTAGCGCCCCACCTATTTTGAAAATTTCGCGAGGATTCGTCAACCGGCGCCAAAGTTATTCAAAATAGAATGTTGCGGATTTCCTATGGAAACAGGGTCCTAACTATAACTACCTACTGGCGACCGCCAGTAGGTAATATATATATATATATATATATTCACTGAAAAAACCAAAGGTTTCAGGGCCATTATAGTTAGGAATTGGCATTTATAAAACCTTAGAAATTCACTAAAAAAAACATAGGTTTCAGGGACGTTATAGTTAGTTTGACATTTCACTCCTACAAGTAGTTCAGCTAACTATAACTCGCGCCCCCGCAATGCACTGCTGATGACGTCACATATTACATCACTCATGACATGGTCAGTGACATCACTTATGACATCACTGATGACATCTCAAATGAAATCACTGATGACATCACTGATGATGTCATCCAGTGACTGTGTGTTTCTGTAATGTTTAAATATGTTTTATATATTTATAGTGAAAGGCCTATGGAAGAATGAGTGGGTGTATAAGTGTGTGAATGGATGATTTTCTAGGTGCGTAACTGACTCTATAAGTGAGTCATTAAATGTATCTTACTGCAGACTAGTGACTAAACAGTGTGAATGTCTGTATGTGTCTGTGTGTTGGTGTATAAGTGGCTGCATAGTTTTGTGAATAGCTATATGAGTGTCTATATGTGTTATTAATTGGTTGTCTGAGTATGTGTATGGGTGCCTGAGTGTTTGTGTGGGTAGGGTATGTGTGACTCTGTGCATAGATGTGTGAGTGGGTGATGCTATGGGTGCATGGTTTTAAGAGTGCAACTGTGATGGACTGAATGTAAGGGTGACTGTATGTTAGGGTGTGTTAGTGATTGAATGTATATCTCAGTTGTACATGTGTCAGTAACTACATATGTGAAACGCAGTGTATATGTGTGTAAGAGTATATAACTATCTATATGTGAGAGTGTGTGATTGCGGGAGTGGCTGTATGGATGAGTGTGTGCTTGTATCAGAATTTGTTAGTATTTTTATGAGTAAGTGAACTTGAGTGTGTTTAACTGTATAGGTGAGTAAATTGGACTGTGATTAATTGTTTGCATGACTGACTAGGTGTGTCAGTACCTCAATGGATGATTGGCGGTGTGTGAGTGTCTATATAGGTGTATAAATGCATATGATAGTCCTGTACGGAGTGACTGTACAGGTGAGTGAGTGGAGATGTATGTAGATCTAAGAATCAATGAGTGGGTGTGTAGTTATTGGTATTGGAGTATCTATGGTTTTCAAAATGGCCGTCTGAAATTTTGAGTCGGTGTATCAAAGGTTATATTAGGGTGTGAGAAGATGCACTAATTTATCACATGGATGACGTCATCAGTGATGTCATCAGTGATGCCATTTGAGATGTCATCAGTGATGTCATCAGTGATGTCACTGACCATGTCATGAGTGATGTAATATGTGACGTCATCAGCAGTGCATTGCGGGGGCGCGAGTTAAAGTTAGCTGAACTAACTATAACAGGGGAATTTCTAGGGTTTTGTATGAGTGAAATGTCCAACTAACTATAACGTCCCTGAAACCTATGGTTTTTTTAGTGAATTTCTAAGGTTTTTTAAATGCCAATTCCTAACTATAACGCCCCGGAAACCTTTGGTTTTTTCAGTGAATTTCAAAGTTTTTTTAAATGCCAATTCCTAACTATAATGTGCATAAAACCTATGTTTTTTTCAGTGAATTTCAAAGGTTTTTCAAATGCTAATTCCTATCTATAACTTATCTCTAAAGATAACATGTTTAATGATTTTCATTGGATTTCTATATTTTTCAAATTCAGTGTGTTAATTTCATTAATTATGTTTTTTTTAAATTCTTTTTAACACCATTTTCTAAAATAATGTTTTTAATTAATTCTTTTAAAAATTAAAAAAACTATTATTTGTTTTTATTGGGTTTTTCAAACATATTTTTAAAAATATTTCTTTAACTATATGTTCAAAACTTTATTTTATATATTTTTTTCCATGTGTTTTGGATCCGCGCACCCTATGCGCACCATTCTCGATCTCTACGCGTTAGCATCTGCGCATGGTATGCGTTGGGTACGTGTTTAGTGCACGATTGCAATGCGACCGGTACGTGACTCCCAGTCTATACGCGACACATTCGATGTACGTAACGCGACATTTACGCGCTTCCCTGATGCATCATCTGCGACTATGACGCGGTAGGTGCTCGGAGCCCGCGAAATATTTAACATTTAAATAAACATATATATATGTATTTCATGTGAATATTTATTGAAGACAAACTCTAAACTAGTCTTAAAAGTAATATATTTTTACATCTAATCCTATATTTTTTTTTTATTCAATTTCGCGGATGCGCGCTGGGTGCGTGATGCGTAAGCGCAGAGTGCGCGGATCCCATGTGACCTGCAAAAAAAGAGATTTGATTGGTTCATTACACTTCCTGTTCTAACTATTGAAAGACCCCACCCAATTCAATCATTCTTCTTTGACCTTCTTTGGAGGAACATCTCTTTGCAGAGAAGATTTTTTAGACTAAGTTTACACTTAGCTCTAACTTTTTTCAACTACAAATGGCTTCAGGGCAGCAGGCATCACCTGCATCTCCTAATTCATCTGAGAATGAATTTTTGGAGGAGGCACCATGCAAAGAACGTTTTTCTTCAGTGGTGTGGAAATTTTTTACTTTTGCCGATGGGCAGAATAAGACCAATGCCACCTTGGTCACATGCAAGATTTGCAAAAGAGTGCTGTTGTGAGGGGATCCTAACAAGAAATACTCGTGCGGCACGGCAAGTATGATGAAGCACCTAAGGATCCTTCATCCGAACAATTTTGCACGACAAGAGTGCAAACGGATGAGAAACACTTCTGCTCCTGCGCCTTCCACCTCATCGCAGCCGAGCACTTCAAGAGTGCATCCATCAGCCCAAACTTGGACATCCGTCCTCAATTTCAATTTTTAAAAGTACTCTGCACCAACTGCAATGCAACTTTGTGCTACAGTGAGCAGTCGATCCATCTGATCTGCCGAAGGCAACAAAGTCACATTTGCTAGTTTTTTTTTTGTTTTTTTTTTTAAGGTTCCCTGACGATCATTGTTTGGTTCCTCCTGCTTTTTTTGTTTGTTTTTTTTTTTTCCAGAAAAACCAAAAAAATCACTAAATTGTTAGAAAAACCAAAAGAAATATATAAAAGAAGAAAGAAGAAAAAAAAAGTTCTTCTAAGAACTAACTTTCCTGGTTTAAAAAAGAGCTAAATTTCTTTGTTAGTGTGTGAAAGTTTAGATGAATGTATGTGTAGTACGTAATTGACTGAATGAATGCATTAGTAGCGTATGGTGAATGTATAAGTGCAGAACTATGAGGAAGTGATGCAGCATCACACAGTAACCTGTTTAACTGCAGTGTGCTGTAGTACTTCCGAAGCACAGGGATGCAACATATCTACATAAATATGTTGCAAATCTATGCTTCTCTCTGCACGGCTGCTTAACCCCTTTGCCACGGCACGAATTCCGCTGCGGTGCTGGGTGGGTTCGGGGTCAGCGCGGCCCCGCCATGCTCGTGACGGAACCACTCCGTCATGAGTCACGGGCGAGCTGTGCTCATGACGGAATGGTTCCGTCACGACTCCGCCCACCTGCATTGATCGCCCGCACACGCGGGGAATCAGTGCCGCGTGGGCGGAGCGGCTGCCAACGGCCGCAGCATGACGGAACAACTCCGTCATGAGCACAGCGCGCCCGTGGCTCATAACGGAGTGGTTCCGTCATGAGCAGGGAAGGGGTTAAACTGCAGCCATGTGGAGACACAGGCACCCTTGCACCATAGCGCAAGGATATCTGTGTCATGTGCTGTTTGTTTTTCTACAGGAAGACACACCTTCCTGCACAAAAACAATGAGAAAATGCATTTTTCTCCTTCAATGTATGCTGAACATTTCAGCATGCATTGAAGATATAAAAATGTGGAGAAATGAAAACAATTCTCCTTGTTGTGCTTTCCTACACCAATTTTAGAATGGTGCAGCATTCACACACATATCGAGATTTATGATTTATGATAAATCTGGAGATGTGTCTTGTTCTATGAATATTCAGTGCAATCATGCACAACAACACTTATAGAACACCCTTTCAACACAAAGTGGTGTGCATAATGAGGTTGTATTTACATGAAGTATAAAAAGTGCACAGAGTGCCTTTTCCTCTCTTTGTAAATATGAAAGAGTGTCTTGCGCAATAACTATGTTACAAAAAGTGACATATTTCCGGTTTTAAAATTCCTTGCGAATGATAGAAGGTAACCACAGAGTTTTGTCTGCAAAGATGTTCAAAGAAGAATGATTGAAATGATTGCAGTGCTTCAATAGCTAAAAAGGTGAAATATTATGAACCCCTCAAATCTCTTTTTTTGCAGGTCACATGATATCTGATTATGGTCAGATTTCAAAACTACATTGGTATAAACAGAGTGTTTTTAGAAACGTGTTTCAACTTTGTAGCTTCTTGCAGACCTCCTCATTCTGCATATTGAGACTTAGTTAAACTTACCTTCACAGTAATACGAATAAAAAATGGTATACATTTTTTCAGATTTTCATTGCATTCTAAATTCGTATAAATTGCTTATTTTAAAATTTGGACCTGTGAAAGAAAAGGAAAAAAAAATTATAACATGTAATAATACATTTTTTACAACACAGCATAATTTCCACAAAGTAATTTGTTTGCCTTTTTTGCTGTTCTCAGAATATATTGAATTTCACTGGAAATAGTGATTTCAATCGCACTCATCACTTAACAGCGGGTAAAAAAAAAACAATCAAAAAGATTGTTAACCCTATTAGGGCCCATTGAATATCCTTCAGTGCCAAGCCATTTAATGACTTTTTGGAGTGCTTTGCTTTAACATGCTGTAGTTTGTGTAATTATGATTATAATGTTGGGAAACTATATATTTTTGGTTTCAGTACTTCTTGTACTATTAATGTATAAATAAAGCATACATTTATAAAACACCCTGAAGTCATATGACACAATTCAAGATGGCCGCCAGGTGACTGTGAAAATGATAAGCGTAAATGACCGCGTTGGTAGGGTAATAAAAAAAATAGTGGTTTCCAAAAGCAATTACGCAGAAATATTTACTAGTCTGTTTGCTCACCCGGTAAAAAGGCCGATTTAGATTTTCTTTTTGTTTTTTGTGTTTTTTATGGATCTTTGTCATATTATGACATAGATATGAGGCACATACATTTTTCATGTTTTTCTATTGCTACGCAGAATCTAAAGTTATAAGCCTAGCAGAATTGGCTCACAGAAGTAATATGGATGTTTCAGAGACTACTGTTAGTAAATATATGAAAATACATGTTTTTGCTTCTTTTGACAGCACTTTACATTCTACAAAATGGCCGACATGCTGTTTTGTCTGTTGATGTTTTTCATATAATGATCTCAGTCTTGTTATTGGAGATATGTTCAACATCTCAAAATGTATTTTCTGACTTTTATGCACAGTAGTGATGCATATTTTTTTAATAGTTGGCATATGAGTTCATGCATAGACTCCTAAAGCTCACAGTCCTTGACCTTTGACCCTAAATGGTAGCTCCTGGAAGTGTGTGCATGATGTATTTTTATAACAGTGAAATTTTTTTTACAAAGTGAGTTATCTTTGTAAATGTCATTGTCTGCTCTCACAGGTCAACTAGTCAAATATTATAAGAGGTGAAAAAAACATGACCTTTGACCCCTAAATACACATTTTTTAACCTTTTTTTCTTTTTATTCTGTTACCCTTGGATTAATTTCAATAGGTTTGGCATTACTAGACTTGACATGCAAAGTACTATCTTTTTTCCTTTTCAGATTATTGTAGAGGTCATATTATTTGACCTTTGACCTCTGTTTGCACTTATTGTAGGTGTTTTAAGGTGTTTATTCCATTATGGTGAGATCATTTTTTTTTTACAAATTTTGCAGTGTTTGAATTGTAATGATCAGTACTTACATTTTTGTTCATTAAATTGGTGGGAGGGGGTCATGTGATTTAACCTTTGACCTCCATTTTCACTGTAAGTGTTTCATGGTCATTAATCCATTACTGTTAGATCATTTGTTGCAAGTGAGGCATTATTTTAATTGTAATGATGAGTACCTACATCCTCCTTACTTACTGTGTTGGAGGAGGTTATGCTTTTTGACCTTTGACCTCTAATTATACTTGTTTAGGTGTATCAAGGTCGTTATTGCACTACCCTTGGATCATTTGTTACTAGTGTTGCATTATTGTTATTGTCTTGATAAATACTTGCATTTTCATTGGTTTAATTGGTGTTGTGGTATCATTTCTGTTGACCTTTGACCTCTAATTACAATTTTTTAAGTCTTTCAATGTCATTAATGCATTACTGCTGAATCCTTCCTGCCCCTATTACCCCCTACACCTCTACTTACCTCTGCTATAATTGGTCTGTCGCCTGTAACCTCCGGTGCCACGCCTGCAGACTTTTTGTCAAAAGAAGAAACTCCATTGAGAAGCATTGGGCACCTAGCGCTTAATTGGCACCCTGCACTTGGACACCCCTGTGCAACTGGTGGTGTATGTTTGGTTCTGCTTTGAAGCCCCCCCTGTGCTAACCCCCAAAAGCTTGCCACCTGCAACCGATCTACTTATCTGCAAGCAGTGTGGCTCTAGGCACTCCCAGTCTCCATTGGAAAGTATTGGGTCAATCTCCGACTTTGACCTCTGCACCCAGCCACTCCTGGGCCACTAGTGGTGCAGTTTTGGTACTCTGCTTACCCTTTGCCCTAGCTGACCTTTCCAAGTATACTATGAATCCTTATATGGATGACCAGACTTGTTAGACCAGCATGGCCTGGCAGCTTTTTTTGAGAGCCGGTGTGGGATGGTGGTCAACACAGGTTGCCAACGGAGACTCTTCGATGCTCTCCCATTGACGGAGGCTTGGGAGCCCCTGACTTCGAATGTTATTATTTGTCCGCCCTACTACAGTGGGTGGTACAGTGGCCAGCTGGTTCCTGCCGGGAGGAAAGGGGCCTGACGGGTAGTTTTACTCCTCAAGAAGCATTACTAGAGAAGCTTCTGGCTTGAAAGGCTGACCTCCCACAGCAGGGGATTCTGTTGTCTGTGGTCCTGGAGCGTTGGAAGCGATTTATACGACAAACAGCTGGGAACCCACTATACGGCCCAGAATTAACACTGTTAGGATTGTCTGTTATTATAATGTTACCCTTTGTTTTTTTGAATGGCCACTGCAATAGTTCCTATCTTAGACACATGTGGAGCAAAGCATCTTATACAGTTTCCTGGTATCCTGGAAACTCCCTTAGAGGTATTTTAAGCACAGGGAGAATACATGACTAACATTAAGGTATCTGGATGACTATGTCAGACAGGCAGAATCAGTAACCCATGGACACATGTTGAACCCCTGTGGTACCACCAGCCGGGGATGCATGTGCGGTCATATCTCATACTGGGGATAACTGTAAGGTGATTGATTAAATCCTTGTAAAGTACTATGAATATATGATTGGAATCTATGTTGTAAAATGGCAATAAAGATATGTTAAAAAAATAACATTCTTGGCAGAGCCAAGAGACACAAAATAAGAGCGAGGTTGCCTTGAACCAAATGTACAAAGTGGTGCTGTGGTTCTGCTGGCAGTAGGCACACCCCAGTGAGGGCATTAGCTCAAGGAAAGCTGCAAAGCATATACCTACAAACTGTGCCTAGGCTAAACCTGTGTAGTTGATGGTTGTTGAAGTTCTGGTCCACCTAGAAGGGGAAAAAGAGAGAGAGTGTGCCTACAACCTGTCCCTGTTCTAAACATTCATGGCAGAGCGAGGAGATACAAAACGAGAGGCAGGTTGCCTTGAACCAACTGTACAAAGTGGTGCTGTGGCTCTGCTGGCAGCAAACGCACCTCAGTGAGGGCATTAGCTCAAGGCAAGCTGCAAAGCATTGCTCCGGCCCATTTTAGTATCAGGCAATTATCTACTAGAACCCACTCTGGTCGGATGGAACTTTTTACTTGCCCAACAGCGTGGAGGGAATAAACACAATTATCAAAATTACTGTCCACAATTTGCCATAATCAAGGACGCGAGACTTAATCTCTTGGCTCTCTGGCTTTTATTATCAGCATAAAGATTTGAAGATACAGAGTCCTCAATACGAGGCACAACAAATACATAGGCACTAACACAAATGCTACTCTACGAAGAATCCGCATACGGCTAAAAATAACTAAAAGCACAATCTCTAAAAGCATGAGGTAGAAAACTACCAAGCCAATGTCGATATTAGGGACACTGGACCATACCATCTCTGTCCCTACTCTGTACTAGGTGACATCCCTATTTAGCAATCCCTTGAGACCCTCAGTCGAAAGGTGTCAGAGTGAAACTTCCTAAGAAGTCTTCACTTAGAGAGCTTGGTCTAAGTTGCCCCCTCTATCTCTTCGCCTAGCCTTTCTCTGCTCTGGGCTGCTCTGATCTGCCTCCACCCTCGGGGCGCTTTCCCTAATACAGAACCCCAAATCTCAGAACACGCCCTTCGCACCTCCTCTTCTGCGGAGTCGTCTTTCAGTAATTTTCCACAGAGCGCTGTCCAGTTCCATCGTCCATCGCTTGGCCTTAAGTCCCAGACACCATCCGCACTAGGAGTTACGATTGGCACATTCCAATGCACTCCCATGTCTGGCTTTTACTACATAAGTCAATTCATGAACAAAGAGCTTCTCTACTAACGAGCAACTGTCCTTGCACCTGGGGTGAGATCATGCAAGACAGATATACTTCACATCTTTTAACTTGCAATTTACTACAGCCTAAAACCTCTACTGGAATAAATCCTTTTTGGCCTATTGCCCTTGGCTAACATAAGAAAATACCAGGCCTTTCGCCTCAACGATATATGCGAATTCTGGCCACTACTACGGTTACACAAGCAGGCCTAAATTACAGTATTGACATTTACGTCTTTCTTTCATGTGTGGTCAAACTAAACAGTCTACAGACACGAATTCTAAACTACACGTTTAACATCACATTGTTCAAATGACTAAACTCTACATTTCTCTAATACATTCACAATATGCTTGTACATAGCTAACACTTCTATCGAAATCGATATAGATTATACAATTCTTAATACATTGCACACAAAATACCTGAGTACACATTTGATTATATGCGGGTGCCGACTAACAGTGAATATAACGCACCCCTACGATTTTCAAACTTTTAAGCGCTACATCAGTTCCCCCCTTTGATGACATCTGTCATCACACCATTACAATCTTCTTCTTTGGAACTGATTCAGACCGTACTGGTCATGACTGTACCATGTCAAACTCCCTCCATTCTCTTAAGACTCTCATATTGCTGCTCCTGAAACTTCGCCATCCTTTTCTCGTTTGCCCTAAGAGCTCTTTCGACCTTGCCTCCTTGATACCACTTCCACGCTTTCCTGCATCCCCACAAACAAATTACACAAACTACAGCAATGATAATTGGCTTCAACACTGATCCAAGAAATCCTCTTCCCAAATTCGCAAACCACGTTCCCACTCTTCCAAATCCTTGTCCAATCTTTTCCCACACATTCTCCTCCGTCAAGTCCATAATCTCCTTGTGAATAGTTGTGATGTTATCTATGTACTTCCCTATCTCCTTCGTGTTATCTGGAATATATGTGCAGCATTCTTGAACCTTCAATAATTTGCAGACTCCGGCTTCCTTGGCTAATAGCACATCTAACGCAAGGCGATTCTGCATAACCATATTTCGTATCGACAACATCTCTCCCGCCACCAACAACAAGGACCTCGCCGTGTTCATAGACAACTCATCAACTACAGTCGCCAACCTCCTGATCTTCACGTCATTCAACACCACACCCATACTAGGTATCATTGCTCCGTATATATCCCCAATCACTGCACCGGCATTTGCAGCCCTACGTCTTCTAGAATGTTGCTTCGTCTCTAACAATTCCAAGTCCTCTGTGTGATAAATCTTCGGGAATATGATAGCCAAATAGCATATGCCATACCAATTTGCGAGTAACCTGACATAAGCATTCTTTCCACATACATAATACACTGTCGGAATCACTTCTACCGGACCTTGCATGAAACCCTTAACAGAAGCGTCCAGAGTGAAGGTCTGAGAACAAGTGCTATGTCCTACTGCAACCTTCTCCGTGGCCGATTGAGGCCGCCCAATACACAAATTCCCTCTCTGCACTTCGTCTAACGCTATTGGTCCATAACTTCCCTTGGACCTGTGAGCCCTCTCCTCCTCAGTCCAATCTACTGGACTATCTCCGGTGTCTCGTGTCTGGGTCAACTTTCTATATCTGTCTTCTACTTGATCAATGAATTTCTTCTCCGTCTCAGATAACGCACATGTCAGGTTATTCCTGTGAGCATGCGCCGTATCCAACTTCACAGTCGGTCTAAAGTACTTCAGGAGTCTTTCCTCTTTCTTATAATAATCGTATTTATTCAAATGCTTAATTGCTGGAACTTCAGGAAGTACTGTGTCAAAATTTGAAAAGAAATACTCGAACTGTCTCCTATCATAAAATAGACTGAGCAATAGACTACAAGAAATCCCATATGTCAATGGGAGATGATGATACTTGATACCTTCATCCACTGAAGCAGGCAATTGCATACACACATAACAATCCTTCACATCCATCGCATCAACATATTCATACAATAGCTTTGCATACGCATTAAGCTTAAAATCACCCCTCGACAAATCCATGTGGAGTCTGCGATCCTCACTTAACTTTGATGTTCCCTGCTCTCTGATACTGACATCTCTCTGTCCTGGGGTAATAGGTGTGGGTGCTCCCTGAACCTTCCCCTCTTGCCTGTGAGCCACCATATATGAACTGATCACTACTGCAAATATAGTGACTATCACAACCCCTATCAGTGTACCTATTATCAATTTAGCCCTACGATGTGTGTTTGCAGGATCTGCCATCTTCGGAATATATTCAATGTCCAATACAGTTTCTGAAATGGTAAGTCTCTTTCTCATTAATGTCTCTTTCGTGAACTTAGGCAAACCCTCCCTAACTTTTCTTCGTTCTATAATGGAAAAATCCCTAATTTTGTTCTTCTTCCGCTCGGATCTAGGTTATCTTCTTCCCTGCTTGCAACCCTCTCAAATCAGTCCAACATAACCGCTGGTCCCAAAAGTTCCAGGACTCCCTGCAATATTTCGAGCTTAAGGATGATCAGTTCTTGTGGATCTGGCACAGTAGTGAACGTCGGGAACTCCAAATTGTCCAAGATCATACCTCGAATGACACTCAGAAAAGGTGGACTCGGAATATGAATTGTTAGAATTCCTTCGATCTCCAATCCCGGAACTTTCAGCAACACTTCCACCCTCTGGAGCGGGACACTGTTGACCAATGTCATCGACCTCAATCTTCCCGTGCTCGGTAACCCTGGCATCAGTCACTTGATATGCCCACTCTGGTGAAGCGTACTTCCGACTTGGCACCCTTGTTCTCTTTGATCTTCTCACACCTTGAGGATACTCCTCGTCGCCTGATTCTTCTTCTGGCTCCTCCGAAACTGGTGCAAGATCTGTGTCCGGTACCAACCTCAGGTTTACCCGTTTCTGTCTTGCGGGCCAAACCCTTTCTGCTTCTGTGGCACCTCCGGTCTTCCCTTCGATACCCTGTGCACTGACCTCCTCTTCTTCGGCAGAACTCGATTCCGTACTACCCACTGCACCTCTTGCTCCTTCGCCCGTTTCTGGGTCAGTACTTCTTTCACGTCCTTCCTCAGCTCGGTTCAGTGCACCATCAGCCGCTTCAGCAACCCTTACAGCTTGACTGGCCCTCTCTGGAGGTTCTGTCGGCTCAGCTGGATTTTCGTTCTCGAGAGGGGCTGTATCTTCTAAGGGTGCTGGAACTCTACGGGTATGGGAAGCATGCACCCAGTTCGGTAAACCTCCACACTTAACTGCTGTGTTCGTGATGAGGATCACTTGAAACGGGCCACGCCACCTAGCATCCAAGCAACTCTTCCTCACGTGCTTGCGGACTAGGACCCAATCTCCTGGGCACAAGTCGTGGCACAGGTCACTCGCAGCTGGAACCGTTGCTGTCTGCACCTGCTGAGACACAGAACGGACCACGTCAGCAAGGCCTTTACAATAGTCCAGGATCATATCATCAGTGATATTTATCAGAGCAGTAGCAGGTATTGCAGGCAAACGCATCGCTCTTCCCATGAGGATTTCATGGGGTGACAACCCAGTCCTTCTATCAGGCACACTTCGGAGGCTCATAAGGACCAAAGGTAATGCGTCAGGCCATTTCAGAGACGTAGACGAACACACTTTCGCCATCCGAGCCTTCAGAGTTCCATTCACCTGCTCCACTATCCCTGAAGCTTCTGGTCTATAGCTACAATGTAGTCTCTGATCTATATTCAGGGCAGCACAAAGCAACTTCATAACTTCGCTATGGAAATGAGTTCCTCTGTCCGATTCAAAGGACGTCGGGAACCCGTACCTTGGAATGAGTTCTCTCAATAGCAGTTTTGCTACCGTGAGTGTGTCACATCTGCGTGTAGGGTATGCCTCCACCCACCTGGAAAAGACACATACTATCACTAATATGTACCTCAACCCATTACACTTCGGCATTTCAACAAAATCCAGCTGCATCCTATTGAAAGGTCCACCTGACCTCCCTATGTGACTCAACGTCACAGCTGTCCTCTTTCCTACATTCATCTGTTGACAAGTGACACACCTCTGACACACGGTTTCAGCCACTGCCCGAAACTTCGGGTTGTACCAAGTCTGACGAAACACTCTCATCATTGCGTCTCTCCCAAGATACACAGCACCATGTATCAGCCTCGCCATGGGGTTCAACAAACTTTCCGGCAACACTGCTCGTCCATCATTCGAAACCCATATATCCACATCTCCCTTCTCACACCCCGCTCGTATCCAACTGTCTCGCTCCTGATCCGAAACTCCTTCCTGAAGCTGTTTCAATTCTTCCCATGAGTCTGCCATTGCTAACATCTGACCATACCCCAATTCCTCCTCAGTTTCTTCAATGTGAGTCTCCGTAAAATTGCATCCCTGCTCTGCACAAAACCGAGCTACTTCATCAGCATAATTGTTACCCAATGAAACAAAATCATTTCCCTTCGTATGAGCAGCACATTTAACAACGGCAATTTCATCAGGGCTTTGCAATGCTTCAAGCAATTTTCGTACATAGTCACCATTTCTTATAGGAGAACCTGAAGACGTCATAAACCCTCTCTGGGACCATAGCTGTCCGAAGTCATGAACCACACCAAACCCATACTGGCTGTCCGTGTAAATCGTTACACGGATCTTGTCGGCTGCCAAACAGGCACGAGTCAAAGCAATGAGCTCAGCCACCTGCGCGGAGTGTACTCCTTCTAAACAAGCGGCCTCAACCACCCCCGTGATGGTGCATACAGCAAACGCTGCTCTCAATCGACCGACACTGTCCCTTAAACATGAACCGTACACAAAGAAAATCTCATCTGACACTGGGAGCGGTTCATCGACAATGTCAGGTCTCGGTTTGGTGCATAGTTCCGTAACGTCGAGACAATCATGGTCCTCACAATCTCCATTATCATCTACATTTGGAACAGGTAACAATATAGCAGGATTTAAAACAGCACACCTCTTCAATGTCACATTATCGGCTGCAAGGATAACTTGCTCATAATGAGTCAGCCTATTATTCGTGAGGTGCTGTGTTTTAGTCCTAGTCATCAACAATTCAACAGAATGTGGCACATGTACAGTAAGAGGATGACCCATCACAATGCTCTCACATCTCTCGATGCTGACACCTGTTGCCGCAACGGATCTGAGACATCCGGGCAACGCAGAAGCTACTGGATCTAAAGTAGCTGAGAAATAGGCAACTGGTCTACGGACACCCCCATGATTCTGAGTTAACACTGCTAATGCGCAACCTTCCCTTTCGCAGCAGAACAATGCAAATGCCTTGTTGTAATCTGGCATTCCCAACGCAGGAGCGCTACATAAGGCCTCTCTCAGCCTCAGAAATGATTTCAAGCAGTCGTCGTCCCATGGTACCGGATCACTTACATCCTTTCGCGTCAGCCGCTGTAGAGGCTTCGCTTCAAAGGAAAAGTTTGGGATCCACTGGCGGCAATAGCCCACCATTCCCAAAAACGTTCTAACTTCCCTCTGTGTCGAGGGAACTGGCATTCTCAGAATCGCATCAATGCGATCTGGAGACACCTTCCTTTTACCCTTCTCAATTCTGTGCCCCAAATACTGTACCTCAGGTAAACAGTATTGCAGCTTGTTCGGAGACACCTTGTGACCATTCTCTCCCAGGAAATTCAACAGCACAATGGTATCGGCCCTACAAGCGTCCTCTGTTTCTGATGCAACAAGCAGATCGTCAATGTATTGCACCAAAACAGAGTGTCGCGGCAGCACAAGACTTTCAAGATTCTTCTTTAGGAGCTGATTAAAAATCGATGGGCTCTCCGTATACCCCTGTGGGATACGACACCACGTTAATATACGATTTTCTAGCCTAAATGCAAAAAGAAATCTGCTCTCTTCGTGTAGGGGAATCGAAAAGAATGCCTGACATAAGTCAATCACTGTGAACCATCCAGCTTCACATGGGATCTGAAACAGTATCACAGATGGATTCGGTACCACTGGACAACATGGAACGACTATGTCGTTTATTTTTCGCAGATCTTGCACTATCCTGAACTTCCCACTTGGTTTCTGCAGTCCCATAATGGGCGAATTACATGGACTACCCATGATCTCCACCAGTATTCCCTGCCTAATCATAGACTCGATCACAGGTTTAATCCCTGCAATCGTTTCAGGGGATAATTTATACTGAGGCGTTCTCGGGAATTCCGCGTTTGGCTTAACCTGTATCTTCACCGGTTCCACTCCCCTGACTAAGCCGATCTCCTCTCCACTTAGGTCCCACACGTCAGCCGATACTGACTCCCTCAAATCCTGCGGAAGCTCCTCCACTGTCAAAGCTGGGTACATTTCCAAACACATCCGCTGATTTGCAACCTTAAAGGTCGCATCATCGTCCCTTGTCTGCACCTCTACTCCTTTCGGGGTACAGTAAATCGTGCAATTGAGCTTGCACAATAAGTCTCTTCCCAACAAACAAACAGGGCTAGAATCGCACACCACGAACTGATGTCGATCCCTAAAGTTTTCTATCCTGACTGGAATCGGTTCTGTCAAGGGGCTAACTAGCCTCTTGTTCGCTACTCCAACCACTTGTATGCTTTCTCCCGAAAGGGCTACACCCGGGACTACTGCTGATCTTATAGTTGACCTGGTAGCCCCCGTATCTACCAAAAATGTAGTAGGGTGTCCGTCAAGCTCTGCTTCCACAAAGGGTCCTCTCTGATCTACTTCTAAGATGGCCCTAAGTATGCAGTCATCCTCTTGGCCTAAACTCAGCCGAGCCAAAAAATCCATATCTTTCTCCTCGCTCACTTCGAACATGGGCATCTGCAAATAAGCTCGAGCTCCCTGCTGTACATTTTGTATCCTGGGTGGCTGGTGAATCTGCACTTGCGGGATGCCGGTCCCCCCTTGCATCATTCTCGGTACAGTCACCGTCTGTACCTGTTCCGCCCCAGGGACCTGACCCATTCCTCCCTCTATCTGTGGCTGATTATAGGGGTTCAAGGGACACTTGCGCCTCCAGTGTCCCACCTGATGACACTGGTGACAAGCTGTCGTCTTTTTCAGTATTGCTACGTCTATACCTGTCCTAGGGTCCACGGGCCTCGGCCTTCCTTGACCCTGCACATTCTGATTCCCTGTCTGATAGTTTCCCTGTCTCCTCACCGCTGAATCCCCATTCGGCGGTCCCTGAGCAGCTTGCATCTGAATGAGCAATAGGTTATCTTTCATCTTCTTGTGTTTCGACTCAATTTCATCAGTGCAGTACCTGGCGTACCGCAAGATTTAATCTACGGGCTTATTCTGCCAACAGATTAAATGCTGCTGTATCATGAGACTAACCTCGGGCTTCAAACCCAGCACGAACTTAGACACAAACTGTCCCATATCCTTCGTTTCCAGCTCATCTAGACCACTGTACTGCTTAAAAGCCTTCAAGACGAGTCTCTCATAAAATTCATGTACTGTCTCCTTTGGCTCCTGCACCGTCCTGTCTATTTTCACCCAATCGATGTCTTGGGGTGAAACCTTCGATTTCAACCAGGTAATTACTTTATCATACAACCTCATCACTACTGGCGACGGACCATTTGTAATCATGTTCCTATCAGGCTCATAGTCCGGCCAATCAACAGCAACCTTGCATGCGTTCCACAGATCTCCCGGAACCACAATATCGAATAAGGTATTTAGATCTATCCACAACACCTTCGAAATCTTGACAAAACGCTCAACTTGCTTGTACCACTCGGCAGGCTTCTCCCTGAGCCTGGGAAAATCATTCGTAAATGATGCCAAATCCCCCCTGCTCCATGGTACATGCACATATCCTCCATTCGCCACTTCCCTCAGGGGAAAGGTCTTTGCTAATAACAACCCTTCACCCGGGGTTCCTCCTTCCGCTCCCTTAGAGGTCTTTTTCTTAGACCATTTCTCTTCCCATTTATCAAGCGTCAGCCATGGCCGCATGGATAGAACCAATTCTCTGGCATGTGACCTCAATCCAACAACCCTCTTCTCCTCCAACTCTCGCTCAGTATAATGCATCCTATGACTTCCTTGCAACACCCTAGTCTTGGATAAATCCACATCATATTCCTTCGCCAATCCCCTCAATTTCTCGTGTGCCATTCGTGCTCTCCGAGTCACATCTTTCGCCACGAAAAACAGCTCATCCGGATTGTAAGATACTATCCTCTCAAGAGGTAGACTTCCATATATAATTTAATCTACCTCTGCCTTGAGCCTTACTATGTCTATCATCCCTGCCTTCAAAGCTCCTTTCAACACCTGACAACTGGCTCCACGTCCCTCATCGTATTCACATTCCGGTTCCTTCTCTCTCCTTTCTTCTGGTGCCTCTATAGGAGCAGAATAACTCCTAAAGTTATCCTGAGCTTTCTCCGCTTGGCCCACATTCCGGTTCAGGTGCCTCTCTGACGGTACCCATGACCTTAAATCTGATCTCGACTCCATCAGAGTCCTCGGCCTCCCCGGTCTCTGGTCCTCTTCGCCCCTAGATGTATCTGACACCGCTGCCAATGGTGTACTCCATTGTACAGGGCTTGGAGGTCGGGCCATTGCCCCTTCCAACCCACTTTCCTCGCTTTCTCTCCTCGTTCCTTCTGCCACTTGTTCAGACCTCTCTCCTTCCTCCGATTCCGGACTGTATATCGACACAATCGGTCCAATGGTGACCGGTACCCTCAGTGCATCCGGTAACCTCATCTCCCTCTCAATCCTCCCACTAACTTCAGACTGACTCCGTAAACTCTCTGTTCCACACGAAACCAACCCTTCCACTCGAGTCTCGGGTTGTATTGTTACCCTTCTAGTTTCTCCCCTCTCACCCCACCTATCATCCACTTCGTCTGGATTATAAGGAGGTGGTCTCTCGTCTAACAATCTTTGCAATACCCCATCATCGGAGTCACTCTCTTCATCCTGTGCTTTCACATGCCTTATCCCAGTCGAGTCTATCAGTAAGGGATACAGTTTCTCTTCCTCAATCGTCTGCACTCTCCATCTTTTCTCCGCTGCGTCCCACTTGGCATCCTGAAATGCCCTGATCGACTTCCTCATCCTCTCCTGACTTCTTCCCTTTTCCTTATCATGCGCTGCTCTAATCCACGCATGTAATGCTTCGAACTGTGCCGGTCTTGGCAAGGGTCTTAAGGACCCCATCACCGTCTTCAGCTGGTACAGCACCGCTAGTCTAAATGAGCCATACCTCGGGAACGCTAGTTCCCCTTCACCTTGTGTAATCTTGTGCCAATTCTCAATCCAAACTATAGTATGTAACCCCACATTCTTTGCCATGTAATGTGCTGGGGTGTCCTCGGGAGGGGCTTCTTCTCCCTCACGAACAACCACATGCTTATCGCCTCTACACAATTCTCGCAAAACCCTAAGACACTTCATGACGAGCGAATTTGATCTCGCGCTCTATTTACTTCTTGTTCTTAAATCCTCCAATAACAGCGCGACTCACACCAACCGGCCTATCACAGAGCGACACCCTCTGACGTCACCTTCCTCCGTTCGCAGCAGTTCCCTTCTCCAAACACGTTTCACGCTTGCTCTTGTCCCATTCATACACTGAAATAACCGATTAAGTTACTTCTCTGGCTGTCCGTCCACAGCCTCTGACTGTTCGTCCACGGTCTCTCGACCTTGTTGACCTCGTTTTGCGCCCGTCTGCCCCCGTCCGGCCAGACAGACCGCCCCTGATAGGTTACTAACACTCCGATCCACACACAACAACCCACGACCAGCGTTAAGTTGCCATACACACACACGTTCGCTCCCCCTATCTCGGTCCAGGTGATCGATGGTACCTCACGATCTCTTTTGGGTGGTCAACAAAATCTATCTCGGGTGTCTTCTACACCACAATTCCCGGGCTGCGCGCGCTCACAGCCTGATCTCACAATCACACGACGTACACATCAACTCCGCAAGACATCACACAACAAATCAACACCGCAATCTACAACATCTCATTATGTTCATACTCACTCCTGGAACTGCTGCTTTCTGCCGCACTGCTACTCGCCGTCGATGCTCATCTGCTGCCGTCTGCTGCTCGCCATCTGATGATTCAGCATCCCTTATCGTCTTTTGGGCCTCAAGGATCACTTATCCTTATCTAATCTAATCGTCCCTCGCTATCGGAAGTAACCATCCGTCTCTGCTACCAACTGCTCCGGCCCATTTTAGTATCAGGCAATTATCTACTAGAACCCACTCTGGTCGGATGGAACTTTTTACTTGCCCAACAGCGTGGAGGGAATAAACACAATTATCAAAATTAATGTCCACAATTTGCCATAATCAAGGACGCGAGACTTAATCTCTTGGCTCTCTGGCTTTTATTATCAGCATAAAGATTTGAAGATACAGAGTCCTCAATACGAGGCACAACAAGTACATAGGCACTAACACAAATGCTACTCTACGAAGAATCCGCATACGGCTAAAAATAACTAAAAGCACAATCTCTAAAAGCATGAGGTAGAAAACTACCAAGCCAATGTCGATATTAGGGACACTGGACCATACCATCTCTGTCCCTACTCTGTACTAGGTGACATCCCTACTTAGCAATCCCTTGAGACCCTCAGTCGAAAGGTGTCAGAGTGAAACTTCCTAAGAAGTCTTCACTTAGAGAGCTTGGTCTAAGTTGCCCCCTCTATCTCTTCGCCTAGCCTTTCTCTGCTCTGGGCTGCTCTGATCTGCCTCCACCCTCGGGGCGCTTTCCCTAATACAGAACCCCAAATCTCAGAACACGCCCTTCGCACCTCCTCTTCTGCGGAGTCGTCTTTCAGTAATTTTCCACAGAGCGCTGTCCAGTTCCATCGTCCATCGCTTGGCCTTGAGTCCCAGACACCATCCGCACTAGGAGTTACGATTGGCACATTCCAATGCACTCCCATGTCTGGCTTTTACTACATAAGTCAATTCATGAACAAAGAGCTTCTCTACTAACGAGCAACTGTCCTTGCACCTGGGGTGAGATCATGCAAGACAGACATACTTCACATCTTTTAACTTGCAATTTACTACAGCCTAAAACCTCTACTGGAATAAATCCTTTTTGGCCTATTGCCCTTGGCTAACATAAGAAAATACCAGGCCTTTCGCCTCAACGATATATGCGAATTCTGGCCACTACTACGGTTACACAAGCAGGCCTAAATCACAGTATTGACATTTACGTCTTTCTTTCATGTGTGGTCAAACTAAACAGTCTACAGACACGAATTCTAAACTACACGTTTAACATCACATTGTTCAAATGACTAAACTCTACATTTCTCTAATACATTCACAATATGCTTGTACATAGCTAACACTTCTATCGAAATCGATATAGATTATACAATTCTTAATACATTGCACACAAAATACCTGAGTACACATTTGATTATATGCGGGTGCCGACTAACAGTGAATATAACGCACCCCTACGATTTTCAAACTTTTAAGCGCTACATCAGCATGAACCTACAAACTTTCCCTAGTCTAAACATGTGTTGTTGATGGCTGTAGAAGTGCCTGGTCCACCTAGAAGGGGAAAAAGAGAGAGAGTGTGCCTACAACCTGTCCCTGTTCTAAACATTCATGGCAGAGCGAGGAGATACAAAACGAGAGGCAGGTTGCCTTGAACCAACTGTACAAAGTGGTGCTGTGGCTCTGCTGGCAGCAAAAACTCCTCTGTGAGGGCATTAGCTCAAGGCAAGCTGCCATAAACCTACAAGCTGACCCTAAGCAAAACATGTAGTTGACTATTGTTGAAGTTCCTGGTCCACCTAGGAGGGAAAAAAGAGTATGTCTATAACCTAACCCTATGCTCCTCTTGTTGAAAGAGTAAAAACTAGATCCGGATTCCTAGAGCATATACCAAGCTGCTTCCCAGGAGGTCCACAGATTTGGTATACCTTCTAGTCACCGACTTACCTGAATGAAGTTTATTTGGCAACATTCAACAGTCTTTCCAGCGTGACGTGATTATTCATCCTCTTCACCTTCATCACAGACACCTTGAAAGTGTTTCCACCATATGAAGAAAAAACATTGTTTAATGATTAAGTACTACTAGTCACACATCCCCAAATCGCACCCATCCATTTATTTGATACTCGCCCTCTTACCATGCAGAGTAGGATTGTAAGTAGCATTTTCAGAGGCAGAGCATCCCAACAGAACCTCTCATGCAGAACACGGTTGGTATTAGTGAAACCATGTGGTGCTAAACTAAGGGCAATCAAATCACTTCCAAAAATACATTGGTCACCCTCTCTCACCCCCACATCAAACGTGACCGACTTTCCACTGGTTTATATCCACCCTCATGTCAGTCAACACAGTATGCTTCTCTGTATCTTTGTCTGATAAGTTAGACTGCTATTTATTATGCAGAGTAGAGCAGTTCTAATTACTCTGCACTGTCCGCAAGGTCATTCAAGGCTAAGCTCATTGTTTATCCAAGCTAAGATCAAAAGATAGTCACAGAACAGGACCCTGCCTTCTAGACTAACAACCCATCTGACCATCCCCCTGACAACAAGATACCAAGAGACCAATGTTTGCTCCAGGTTCACCAAACAAGCCATGTAGCAAGAGGATTTTGCACGATATCAGATATCCATGGTATGTCTTGTTATCTGTAGGAGAGTGGGATCTACACTTATGTTGCCCCCACTTTTTTCCGATGTATACACTGGTTTCTGGCTATAGTCTGGCTGGGACCCTGCTAATCAGGGCCCCAGCCTCTCTGTTCTCTCTAAACAACTTGGAGTGCATATTAGTTGCACTAGTGATTGGATACTGTGGTACCTTATGAGCCCCTAGTATATGGTACCTTAGGTACCAAGGGAATAGGTACTTCACAGGCCTACCAGGGGCTGAAGCATGTATTATACCACCCCTGGGAAGCAGACTAAATCTGACACCACAGGCCTGCTACTGCAGCCTGGGAGAGGTAGTGTTAGCACTCCTCACTGAGGTATAGGTTCCCTATATCTCACCTTACACACACATATAAACCTATCAGTCACCCCTAAGGCAGGCCCTATCAATCCTGAGGGCAGGGTGCTTGGTTTCCATGTGAGGGGGTGCCTCTGCAGCTGACAGTGTCTATTCTCTGTGGCTGTTTGTGGATGCGGTTAAACCATACACTCTTATGTCCATTATAACCTCGCGGTAAATGCGAACTCTGGGATGGCTGCATCAAAACATGTCGTGTTTGGTGTCAAACGCTTTGGAATCATACCCCCACACCAGTAACTGGTGTGGGAATATGATCCCACCCTTCTCGAGGGATAGACATGTACCTACTGTGGAAACATGGTAGAATCCCTGGCATCACAAAATGGATGCTACCAGCACAGACACTGGGCTGCCCTCCTGCTTCTGACCGAAACTCACAGTGGAGGAGGCCCAACAATAGGCATCCTGTCACAGGGAGGTGTCACCACCTTCCAGACAGGATTTAGTGTATTGGGGCTGGGTGGGTGCACTCCTAGAGTTCTTTGAAGTCCTGCACTGGGGGAGCAGTAGGCTCCTCTGTGCATATGCCAGCTCAAACTGGTTCAGGGGCTACCTGCCCCTGCTCTGGAGTGAAACTGGACAAAGGGAAGTGGGTGTAACCACCCACTCCCCTGACCCTCCCATAGGAGTGGTCATAGAGCTAGTCCCTCCTTTTCTTTTAGTATAAGATCGGGAACCCTTGCCATTGAAAACTAGATATCCCTATACGACGCTCTGAAGAAGAATCCTGGACGTTCCACTACCTCTGGAAGACTGAAGAATCTCCCTTGGAGTCAAGGAGTGACTCCCCTGCTTGGCAGGCACCAAAACTTTGAATCAACGGTCGCAAACTTTCCTGCTCCCGCCGGAGTCCGAAGTCCCTGCAGCCCTGGAAGTGGATTTCCTGACATCTTGACAGCCATCGTGAGTCCCCAGCAAAGCTGAGGTGAGTGGACCCCACGAGTGATGAGGAACAGCAATACCTGGGTACCATGCACTATTGTCAAGTGCAACCCCTTCACGACATTCTACGAGCTTGTGCATTGGACCACGTGTGGTCCAAGCTGCCAGCAGGATTTCCACTGAAAATCAGAGGCCTACCTTGTCCCGAGTGACCGTGGGCTCCTGTGAAGTGAATCCTCCCGAGACATCATCTTGATCCCTTGCTGGTTGGCTTGTGGGTCCCCTGAAGACTTTTTCATCAAACCAAAGGGCTCCTCTGGGTGCGCTAGGCCTGCCCGACTTTCCCTTGCTGGGTGAGTCCCTCAGACCTTGTTGGTTTGCACCGCTGACTTTCTTCACTTTCCACGAGACTTGCTGTTGCCAAGGCTTGTTGGCTCCAATCCGGTTCCCGACACCTCAGTAAGCTGCAAACTTTATGGCACACTCTGAATCCAGCTCTTGGTTGTCGTTGACACCTCCTGGACCTCGTGGCTGAAGAGTCAAGACACCCGTGATCACCTGAAATCACCCGACGACTGTGGGCATCTATCTTCCTGGTCCCGGCTCACTGGCAAGTGACTTTGAACATTGTCTCCTCTGCTTTCAGGTCTTCCTTCTTCTGAATCCAGCTTTGGATTCCACCGGACACTTCTTCTGTCTTCACAAGTGGAGAAGTGTGGCTCAATGATTAGATTGGCAGACCCTGATGCAGAGGTCTAGCCCGGGACCAGGGTTCAATTCCCCGCCTCGGCTGGTCTTGGGCTCAAAAATTCCACGGACCTGATAATTCTCGCCTCGGTGCCATTCCAATCATCGAGTCCCACTCTGCAACTCTGGGCAATAGCTTGCTTAATCTCCACAACGGCCCCCACAACGCTAAGGATGCCTGGCCTCCACCTTGGGGGTGCCCAGGAGTGGAAGCCTCACAGGGAAAGCCAGGATGGGCTCCACAGCGGTATTCGTACAAGCGCCTTGAGACCCTTGTGGGTGAGTAGTGCGCTATACAAGTATCAATTTACATTTACAATTTACAAGCAGCAAGTCTTCTTTGGCTCCCATTGAAAACGACGCCGCGACCCGACACCAAACGACACCTATATACCCGGTTTTCCTGGGTGAGGTAACTCGTGCACTCCGGTGCTCCTGTGTGTGTTGGCTCTATAACTACTTACCCTGTAAGTGACTTGCTTGTAGACTCTCCCGAAGTATCCTAAAACTTTAAAACTCCACCCGCAACTTACTCCTTTTAAGTCTATTGGGATCCGCGGTTGTGTTCTTACACTGCATGCGTCTCCCATGGGTCCTTTACTTACCTGCCGTGGGTGGATTAGTGAGGCCCCAGCGCTTCTGAAGACCTTAGGCCTTCTCCCTTCTCAAGTCATTCTTCTTATTCCTCTTTTTTAGTATATGGTCTGGTACACCCCTAGGGCCCCAGCCATATAAGTGCTTAATTTGTTGTGAAACATTGCTTTGTGCATGTGTTCCTGACTTCTAATCTCATAAAGAGATTAGTAGAGTGTGTCTAGAAATAAATACATATATATTTTATATATATACCTGTGTGGTGTCCTTTCATTTGGTAATTCAAGAGATTAGAAGGTAAAACAAGCTGCTTTACATTCCTCAGAGACTTAGTCTGAAGGCTGCTCTCCACAGCTACCACTAGGATAGCTTTCTTTTAAAAGTTGGCTTAAACCTATCTACCATAAGAGTCGAATTGGACTGGTGCAAGGTGGCCACTTTAACTAGTGACCAGCATATGCCAGGCCAACTTCTCACACTATCAGTGGCTCTCGGGTGGTGCGGGGTTGGTGGAGCAGGGAGAGGAGTGGTTTGCACTCCTGAAGTGCACACAACCAGTCATGTGCACGTTGCATGTTTACTCCCAGGTCATTACACATCCTGGGGCTGAAGCAGGAAATATTTAGGCCAGAGTAGGTGCTAGATCAAGAGTCAGGTCTTCACTTTCTAGTAGAATTCAAGAACTGAGGAGGTGGCTCTGATCCACAGGGCCAGACCATTCCTGGCTTTAGGAGGGAGGAGCGAGCATGACTGCCAGATCTGCTTCTGTACATGCAGGGGTGTGTACGAGTCAAATACAAAGGTTCACAAACACAAAATAAGGAGTCGGGCCAAAAACTGAATTTCGAATGAGAGACTAAGAGTGAAAAATTGAAAAAGATAATAGTGAGTAAAAGACACAGTGAGAGCAGTAAGGTTGTTTAGGCCACTATAGGGAGATGAGAGTTAGAGAAATTAGCTGGTTAATCAGTGTGGTGCATGACTTACCTTAAGACTGTCTTTACCTGCCAATATGCTATCAAATACCCTAACAACGTCAACACCTTTCACAGGTGGCCCAAGAACAACACTGTACCAGCACTCCAAGAACTCTAAAATGCCTCTAGGCTCCCTCCACACAATTTCAACCTATACTCATGGAAAAAAATGCTTAAAATCTCCATCAGGGGTAGCAAGAACTATATAAATGCAAACCTTTTTTCATCTTCTATCTCTCCACTATTCTCCTCAATCAAAATAACTGACTAATATCCACCACTTAAATTACTTTAATATTTCACTATACTAATTATCCACTAATCCTTTATGGTTTCTGGAGTAGCCTGCTACTCGCCAAAAAAGCACTTAAACACCCCATATGGGGTAACAAGTGTTATGTAAATGTAAACCTTTTTCCCTCTTCTATCCCTTCGCTATCCTTCTGAATCCAAATAACTGACTAACATGTCCACCACTCAAATTACTTTCACATTTCACTATACTAATTGACCACTAATCCTTTTTGTTTTGCGGACTAGCGTGCTACTCACCGAAAAAGCGTTTTGACGCCTGGTCAGGGGTAGTAAGCGCTAAATAAGTGCAATTATAATTACACTTACAATTGAAATGTTAAGACTAGACCTGTCTCTAGCCTCCAACACTACTATGTATGGGTTACCACACTCCAGCCACAGAAATGCAGGCACTTTAAAAACTCCTCTCACTGTGCAGTCAGAGAAAGAAAAGTAAACACCAATCCTGCAGCAATTTGTCAGAGGACATAGTTAGAAATTTGACCTCTGTCTTTGTATGGCGCAAGTATGTTCGGAACTACATTTCCCATGAATCCTGTACACATCGGGATCACGTGGTCTCTCCAACACTGACGCGTAAGTTAGAACCAATCACCGGTGCTAGTTTCACTAACAAGGAAGTATATATTACCGGACCCACGATACTACGGCGCACAACGCCGGAGATCGGGACCAAGTAGGTTGAGTGGCGGGGCAGGACTCTTGATGAAGTAAGTGGGGATTCTTCCTGGTTCCTACCCTTAATACAAGCATATTGCTCTACTGGTCTGAATACCAGCAGATCCACGAGCACACCGATCTCAAAAAGCTACTTCCTATATTCCCCTTCTTTTTTCCTTTTTTGTTCGGGGAACCCCGATAATAGGGTTTGACTATAGAGCTACCCCCAATAGCCCTACGATCTCCTGAGATACAGAACTTGTCCACAGTACGGGTAAGAACGCATGTGTGCTTGTGCTTTTAAGAACAAAAGAGCACGAGGACAACATTGATTTTAATAGTCACGCATAGTTCACATTACTATGACGATACATAGATGCCTTTTTAGTTGTTGAGTGAGAGTGGGAGTGAGTGGAGTGTGATACATTGATAGTACTCACTAACTGGCATGCAATAACAGTTAGGATGTGAGCAAAATCGCCACCGCACGATACATCTGGCACGTTGTTGTATTACGTACAGATACAGTTACAAGTGGCACATGACTTGACACACCACTATGTCATAGAATCACACGGCAACTGTTGGTGTCGTTCTTTGTCCTAAAGCACGTTTATGGGACACATCACTTTGGAAAACCATGAGAAATATCTACAAATACATGTTGTTTGTTTTGTTGTCCATGTTTTTTCTTTCAGATGGAATTTCGTACATGACGGATTAATCAATCAGTCGATAACACAAGGAGCAGCTACTCTGCCCTTGCATCAAAAATAGAATAGGGAATTCCCTTCTATTTCCCAGGGAGGCCACGTTTGCCCTGAAGAAAGTCCTGGACCTTTAAGGCCGTTCTTGGACTGAAACATGTTGGCACTAGGGTCCTAGGACCATAACACTCCTATCAAGACTCTATTTTTAAGTTATTTTACGTAACCCAGACAGACCCAACAATAAAGGGATACTGGGGATCTGCCTGAGGTTTTTTATTTCTAGTCCCCCCTGGTCCACAAAGATCTTCAAAGAGCTCCCAACACTGTGGTCGAGCCCACCCCGACTTTTAGGCGTCGGGGTGACCCGATGATGAAACATGACACCACTAGGGTGTGTGAGGGTACCCTAAATCAAAAGGAATTATTTCCTTGCTCACATTATGATATTTTTGAAGCACAATATATTTGTGGTTGATATTTTGTCTTGCGATCCAGTGTTGAGGTGCCTTCCAAACATTAACCATGGCTTGGAGGAGCTTAGCTAGCCTATGCACACGTGTGTATTTACTAGCCCCTTCCAAATAGATTTCTGCTCTAAAAGCCGTTTGTATTTTATGAGTTTCTCTAAAGGTCCCTGTTCCTTGTGATTCTTCCCCAGACATGCATTTTTACAAACTGCGCCAAAGAGATGGATTGTGTTACATAGCGTGTGCCTGTATGTGGCATTTCACTTCCTCACTTCTTTCTCCTAGGGCCCTCATTACAAGCGGTGTTTTGTGGTAACTCCTATTACCGTTGACCACAAGAAGCTGCTCCTAGAGTGATGTGACCTTACCACAGTTGTGAGTTGAGTGTGGACATCTCACAAAAAGTGACGGACTGGCCTCACACACCACCTGGTGTCATGCTTCATCATCGGCCAGTCCTTCCATCGGGATGCACTTCTAAACTAAAGAGTGGGGGCCCATGGGGTGGAACGTGAAGTTAAAAATCATTATAGTTACCAAGATATTTTTAATGTGATCAGTAACTATATGATGCTAAAAACAAAGTAGCGGCAGGTGGGGTATTTAGGTGTCCCCTAGCCGTCTAGTGTAAGGTCGACATGTTTCTGCCTTCTTGGCCCGAGCGGGTCCAGGGCATTCATCAGGACCTAGATTTACAAAGAGAGGGCTCCGTTCTTACCAACTGGTAGCAAGAGAATACCACTGCGCGGGTGTGGCGTAGGCCACACTCCACTACCTAGATGGCTTCCAACTGTCAAGCCCTAGTTAGACAAACTACTTGCCACATGGGGGGGAAGGGAGGAGACACTTCTGTTCAGTTGTCTGAGGCAGAGTGTCCCGTATTCAGCCTAGGGTGTTGCTCCTCGTCCGCCCGAATAATTATTCGGGCCAAGAAGGCAGAAACATGTCGACCTTACACTAGACTAGACTATAATGATTTTTAACTTCACGTTCCACCCCATGGGCCCCCACTCTTTAGTTTAGAAGTGCATCCCTGTCTCCAGGTGTATGCCCGCCCTCCATCAAACGAAGGTTTTGGAGGGCGAGGACTGGCCGATGATGAAGCATGACACCAGGTGGTGTGTGAGGCCAGTCCGTCACTTTTTGTGAGATGTCCACACTCAACTCACAACTGTAGTAAGGTCACATCACTCTAGGAGCAGCTTCTTGTGGTCAATAGTAGTAATGGAGGCCGCTAGCTCCTAGCACCCCGTGCCTCCCGTTCCCCCCTCCACACTCTGTGGAGTTCTTCTAGTGATTGCTAACTCCTATTACCGCACATTTCACAATTATGAGATCTGTGATAAATATCAGCAGGCCAAATATGGCAGTATGTATTGGGAGAAAAAAAAGCCCAGTATTTAATGGAAGATGAGGATTTTGTTGCAGTATGTACCAACATCTTTATGTTAATACTCAAAAGCTCATGATGGCACCAGATAAATATCAAACAACTCAGGTTTTATCAGATGTGATATAATTATTGCATTAGACAGTGGCTATCTCATAATTAGGATTTAGGTGTGCAGTTATTTGTGTGTCACCCCTTTTACTTCCTCTGTATGGTAGTACTAGGCATATGAGTGATACCTTCTCCTCTGTGTGCACCAACAATTTCTTTTGGCTATTTTCTCATCCATTGTGTGCACTAACATGTGAACACACCCTTCTTCAATCACTGCATAAGACATAAGGACTTTCTTGCTCAGCTGTATGACACTAACATACTATAAGCCCTTTTGTCTGCTGCGTGTAAATTATCAATTGCATACAGCCTTTGCCCATCCTCTCTAGTCACTAATATTTGCATGCGCCGTTGCTTTCCCCTCTGCATAGCACTAACAAGTGCATAATACCTTATTCCTTTCTATATATGTGAGACCTAAAAAGGATAGTCTGGAGAGATAAAGATTGGGGGTGCACCTCACACACACAGTATGATGCACCAAAAACAGCTAAAGGAAAACTTCTTTCATGTGAACAAGGTGAATCCTAACTTCATCACAGATTGCATTTGTTTGGCAACACTAAGTGATGAGATGTAACTCAGCAAAATTAAGTTTTACTCCAGTATAGACACTTTGGTCGCAATTAAAAGGGTTGGGTCCAAGGGGCTGGGCTTGGCAAAATGTTGAATTTAGTGCATAGTCCTGCATTACATGCAGAAAAGGAGAGTTTCACAGCTAGAATCCTAAAGTTACAAGTCAGCCTGAAAAACCTTGACAGGTGCAGAAAGAAGCATGGAAAGTGCAGAATGGAGCAACAGGGGGGCAGAAAGAGGCAAGAGAAGTGCAGAAAGGAGCAAGTGAGGTGCATAAAGAAGCAACAGACGTGCAGAAACGGCACAGAGAGGTGCAGAAAAAGGCAAGAAATACCACTCTTCATAATTCCTATACACTAAATACCACATACTTTCTATCCACATAATTTCACTGCACAACATACCACATAAGTCCACTACACACAATGTAGATCCACCACTACTCCTTGTTTACTCATAGTCCTTTTTAATAAATTGAGGGTCCAATTTATGAAAAGTATAGCTTGGCTGGGGGAAACCAGTGATGCAACACTTTTTAGTCCATCCTCCATGTGAAACCATGGATGCGCTGTATTTACTACACAGCACTCCATGTCATAAGGATTTACAGATACGCCAGGAATCCTGGGTGGGCTAAAATGTGACACATTATTTACGCCACTGCTGGGTCACGAAAAGTGATGCAAAAGAGGCGCAAAAGTGACGCATGGGGCTTATAAATAAGCTCCTCAATGTGGTTTTCAAAGGAAACTATGAACATCCTGTTAAGATTGCTAATGCGTGTCTGACTGCCGAGTTTACGAACGTTCATAATGCCTTTCTCTATCCTCCATGTGACACTGAAGTGCACCTAAGGCCTTCTCCTTGCTCAGTGTGGCACTGGCATGTGCGCAGAACCACTCTCCCTCCTCAGTGTGGCACTGATGTGTGTACAAGGCCATTGTCCCTACTCAGTGTGGCACTGATGTGTACAAGGCCCTTACCCCTGCTCAGTGTGGCACTGAGGCATGCACAATGGCGGTCCATCTTCCTCAGAGTCGTTCTGAACTAGTATAGGCTCTTTGGGTACAATAGCAAAAGTTGGGTAAATGTCCATAAAAAGCTATGCTTGGGGTATAAAATGGAGAGTATAACACATATTCTACACCCAGGGTGACTGGAATAATGCAACAGCGATGTGGCACGGTCGAGTAAATTTGCAGCAAGAAAAGGCAAACTATGCGGCATAATGCTGCACATTTTGTGATAGTATTACTTCATGTTTTCATCTTTTTTGAACTTGGTAACGCTATGTGGACATTCGTTGCACCCCCTTAGTATACCAGTTTAACTTCCAAACATAGCAATGTGCAACAGAAAGGTGATCAGTCCAGCTTTGCAAAGGGCCTTTCACTCCGCGGCTACACGTGTCGTCACTTTTTTATGTAACTTTTGAAACATTTGAGCTAGAAACATCTGACCCTTATTCAAGCTAAAAAACACCCACAGACTTTCAAACACCCACGCATGCCAATGGGCAATCTATATTATTATTATTATTAGCCACTTGTATTGCCCTCAGCTACCCCGAAGGGTTTCCCGGCACAATCTTGCAGGGCTTCAGACACCCTTGCAGGCAGTCAGCCACCCATGCACAATATCACATACCCACAAAACGCACCTTTACAACATGCACCTTTCCACATTCCCAAACACATTCACCTTGTATATTTACTAACACAGAACATACTTGAGCTAAATGCAAGGTGGTAGAGCTCATTCTATGAAAATAAACAATGCATTATATGCCAAAATAGGCAATGTGAAGCAGAATCAGCTTGAAATGATCTGTAATGACAAAGCGTGATTTTGGATACAACAACGTTTCACTTAGTATATAATACCTATGCTTACAGTCAAACACCAGTGTCCACAGACACATATTGATGAGCCGGGCCCCAAGCAAGAGTATTAAAAAAAGGGCGCAATGCAATATGAGAACTCTGTACATACTGTTTTGAGCCTTTTTGAGTTAATTATGGAAAGGCTATAGGATCAACCGTGGCAAGAACTCCTCATCTTGAACAACAGAAATTGCAATACTACCCATCACTCCTACCATTTGACAAATGCAAGCTTTCAGGAAGAACTAATCAGCAGACATATGCCAATAAGGCCATAACTGTGTGAACTTTTGCAGACTATTCTAACTGACTCGGATATGCAAAATACCAGAAACCGTTCTGTACATATAAATTGCAAAATTGTAGAAATACACCTAATCAAAAGAAGTTACGACTGCTGCCATTTCACAAAATATACTGGGAAAAACACTACTACATAACTGTTTCCCACTTGTTATAATGCATATTGGAATCCTTTAATGGTTTGCATTACTTTCCACTTGCTAACAGCCAGAAAATTAAGCAACATTGAAGAGAAATATTCAGAGGCGGAAAGCTGGCATCAAAAAGAGAAAACAATCTTCTGCACTTCAGTACGCTTAAAAAATACAAGGCTTTGTTACACAGCATTCACACTTTGGAATCCGGGTCTGAGCATTACACAGAACCTTAAATAGTTTGAAACAAATGCCCCAAGCACAAGATAAGAACTAAACACAGATTTGAAGCACATGAGCAGTGGAACAAAAACTGAGTGGTCAAAGTTCAATTCCATAATTTTGAAATGAAAGGAAATAAAAAAAAACCCTAAAGGTAAAACTTCACCGGGTGTGAGCCGACTATTATTGCTAATTAAATTTATGCAAAAGATCTATAAATTTACCTGTAATATAAGAAATGGCACAAGGACTTCCCATTGCCCTCGAGGTCACATCGGAATCAGCCACTGTACGATTCATCCACCATTCAGGCCCTCGCATCACAAGTCTCTCGTCCACGGAAGCCTAGACGACAATGCAGGAACCGGCTTCACAAGCCCTGCAGCTTCTTCTGAACCAGCTGGTATGCGATGCATCCTCAGCATCAGACTTCGCCTCGCTAGCCCCCTCATCGATAACCTCCGATACGATGTTGCAGGACCTGTCATCACAGCTTTGCAGGTCTTCGGAACCGAAGCTGCGTGACGCAAATCCAGCTTGGACCTTTATCGCCTCAGCTGCAGGACGCATCTTCAACACGGGACTCCATAACCCTTCACAACCAGGATACAAGGTACTCTTGTTCAGCCAGCCTAACGTGGTTCCTATAGCTGAACCGCGCCCCATTGCGGTCAGCCTGAACTTGTGACTTTGTCCTGGTCTAGCGTGACCAGTTATCCACAATAGGCAAATGGTGCTTTTTGGCACTATTTTCACTTAAATCTTTAAAATTGTATATCGCCGGTTTGGCGTGGGTCAGATCATACGACTCTTGATTAAACTCCTGCTTGTGCAATGATTAAAATTCCATAAAGTCCATACCCTTCATTAAATTTTGACAGATCATACCTGCTGGAATTCAACAGAGGAAAGCAGTACAGTGTTAGCTGTGACACGTGGATTTCGTTGGAGTAAGTAACAAAACTCATAATAGGATGAAATCATTGCACATGATAGATTCCAAACCGAGAATTTTATAGGGTGTGATGATTAGCACTCAGCACTCCATGGCAGTTTCAATCAGCAGGGGTCTAGTTATCAATGGTGCAGAGGTGTGAGGAGCCTATTTTGCCACAGTTAGCAGTTTTCTTTCTTACTATCAACCCAGGTGATGGGAGACCCAGTTTCTTTGCTCGCGTTAGGGCCTAATGCAGCTTGCTGCACCACTAATAAACAGGGCTTACATACATTTGTTGGCAACTTGTGGTCAATAAAGAAGCTATTAATTCAAAAATATTGTGTGACATGAATATTTCATCTAAAATATCACCACTATGGAAATATTGAGTGACACAGTATAGGGAGATGATAAGACATGTCTGCAAACGTTATTTCGCCATCACAAGGCAAGAGGCCTGTTTTTCCCAGGCACTGGAAATACAGTAACAAATGACTGAGTCTGAAAGGTGGGACACACATCTCTTTTATTTCAAAAGTAAATCTTTGCCAACCCTCCACCCAACCTGGTTATCAGGAATAATTTGGTGGGGGCAAAAGATACACCACTTATGTAAACAGGAGCAGTCCTTCCCTCTTCGGAGATCACATAAGAGTTCTGACTGCAACAAAGATCTAAAAAAAGTGTACACCCCTGAAATCCAATGGGTCAGTCTGCCTCCACCCATGCTTGACCTGCTGACTTACAACTGGAAATCAGATCTGAAGAGTGTGTGCTCTCTACAGCAGCCTGTGCCCCCAGAGTATTGCTTTCTGAGCAAAAGAATGGAAAGGTGCAACTTTCTGGAAGCAGAACTGATAACACCCTCCATTTTCTTTACTTACAAACAATAATGCACATTTAAAAAAAAAAACAAGTAGTTAAACAATTTGCCTGCTGCCTCTTTTGTACATTAAGTACAGAAGAGAAATACAGAGAAAAGTAACAAGTGTCTGTCACCTTTTTTAGATTCCTTGTCCAGTTACGCCACACAGAAAATCAGTATTCTTATAGGGAGGCCTGAGTCAGTTCCTCAGTTCCCCATGAAATGTTCTGGGATATGCATCGTTCTAATTACATTTACATTCAGAAATGTCCAGCGCTGCATGTTTGCAATAAGCATTTCTCTGCTAGAAAATCACATCGTTTTTACAAGCAAAGATATGACTGTCAGGCATTCAGAGATCTACCCGAGTATCTAGTACTGAAAATGCATGCACACATCTTTACAGGCCAGAGATGGGTACATTTTGGGAAAAACATAGCTTATGCAGCCAAAGAATACGAGAGGCTTGGAGGAAAGCTTTTAACTTGGACATATCCTCCCTCTCTCATATGCCAATCACCTTAACTTTGACGTGTTCAATTTCCACACAGTCTGCACTAAACATGTTCCCAAGTTCATGCACATGTAGGTCATCTATTTGACGTTCTTTCTTTGGGCTATAGTACAGTGCAGTAGTCAGCAAATTATAATTCAAAAGTGACTACAAGTACATGCTGCTATGCAAACTCTATCTACAGATACTATAGTAATAGAGCAGTCGTAGCTAGGGGAGTCTGAGAGAGGGTTTAGTGTCAATACCTGAAGCGGCAGTGGCACACAACAGGAGTCCAAGAAGCAGAGCGCTGTCGCCCCAGCATGATTGCAGAGAAAGTGCCTGCTGCAGGATAAATATTTCAGGGTTTGGGTCCCAATAGAGAGAAAATATCATCCTTCACGGAGTGTTCCTCAGCCCTGAACACAATGGCTGTCATTCCCTTCCGGAGCAAGGCCTGTTGCTGGGCAAGATAGTGAAGCCACGCCCTATATATCTACGCAAGCCTCTCCAGAAAAGTAGCAATATGCAGATTTCAAGGATACTCTCTGAAGCTAGTGCAGAGTTATCGTGCTGAAAAAATAAGACACTGAGCAGGTGCCAGATGGGAACTTTTCAAGCACAAACACACAAACACAGCTTTCAAACCATAGCCTTTCCTTGCCAAAGCTGTTTGATAGTAAAGACAGTTACGAAGCAGTAACTTTTGTTTTCATTTTAATGCAATATATTTTACAGTGCATGAGAGATCTTTATCACATAAATCATTCTTATTGCAGCTTGTGAGGGCACTGTGAGAACTGAGGAGGAAGACAGGCCGAAATTATTGCAAAACCATTAACATTACATTATAGTCAAGTTTATTTTCAGTTGGAAGAGTTCCGATTTCAAAGGCACCGTCAACTGAAATTCACCCATTGTGCATGATAAAATCACATGAACCTCTGGCCTCCTTATGGCCACTGTTACTTGCTACCTGCATTTTTTTTTTATATCTTCCCTGCACGCTAGAATGCTCGAATTTTCTCACTATATATTTCATTATATTGGTCTGCACATGTGTGATACTTCCCCAAACTGCCTACTCACGTTATTTTCATAGTGGCCATGCTTCGAAGGCCTGCTTTCAGGGCCTGCTGCCACTGCTGTGAGAGAAGCGAACAACCTTTAGTAACCGAGCCCTGTCTAATACAAGTGGAAATAAGGGTGGGAGTATTTAGAGGGCTCGGTTAAAAAGAGGAATGCAATACAAAAAAAGTAGAATAGACAAAATGAACAGTTAGTTTAGGAAACGAGTCGGAGAGTCACTCGAGATTTAAAAATGACGTGCTATTTCGCATCATAAGAATCCTTTTCATTTGAGATAAATTCATGACAGTAACCAATTAATTGGTACTGTTTAATGAGCCGTACCTGTGCTGGTTTGTGGATGTTTTCAGCCCGATTGCCAGAAGCTTCTGCAGTGCAACCCTCTCCAGTTCAGACACTTGCTGCACTGTCTCTGGGGCTGCTGGAAGATTATAGCCCTCTACTGGTGAACAAGGGCTTGTGCAGCTTCACGCAAACGCTCGTCTCCATTTCCTGAATCCGATTACTGCCTTACTTTTAGGTGAAGAAATGTCTGCGAGTGAGACTGAATATAGGCAAATGCAGCTTTCAAAAGAAAGAGGTAAGTGTTCCAGATTGTTATTAGAAGAAATTTTCTATTTTCAAGCAGCATTACTTGAAAGAAATCCCTCCCATATGAGTGTAAGCTCTTGGGCCGATCAGATCGGCCAGAGCACTTTCACTCTTAACACAGGGCCGATTAGATCGGCCCCTGGCACTTCTTAGGTTAAAAAAAAAACAACATTCTATTCTCAGTAAAATACCACAAGATACAAATCACACATAAAATGCTTATGGCTAACAACATTTTATAAGTTTAACTTACAAAAACTGTAAATGCTGCCGCTTTAAAATATTCACCGAATCGGACGAATTTTTGGAGAAGGCACCACGCCCACAACGTTTTTCTTCAGTGGTGTGGAATTTTTTTACTTTTCCCGAGGGGCAAACAAAGACCAATGCCACCTTGGTCACATGCAAGATTTGCAAAAGAGTGCTGTCTCGAGGGGATCCTAACAAGAAATACTCGTACGGCACGGCAAATATGATGAAACACCTAAGGACCCTTCATCCGAACAATCTTGCACGAGAAGAGTGCAAATGGATGAGAAACACTCCTGCTCCTGCACCTTTCTGAGTATCTTTTCTTTCTCTTTCTTTTTCTGGCATGATTTCTCTATTTTAACGTTGAAAAACAGTATCTGTAAAAATTAATTACAAATAAATGTATATTAATAACTTTTAAATTTATACTATTCCATTACTGTACAAACACATTTTATATAAAAACTGACTAAGAAATTATAGCCCTGAACCACAAGTGTGACGATGGTTAAAACACTACATGCATAGTGCATACTACTTTGAAGCAGTTCATGCCCTAAAGCCTACCTCACTAAAAGACTACATGCTAACTGACTGAATGATTACAATACTATAAGGAGACACACTGGGTGAGTGACAGGGTGTTTGCTAGAAGTGTATGAATACTTATTGGGAATTGAAGGTGTGAGAGACAACTGTGTAGGTGGTTAGAGGCCTGCATCCATAGTGAATAGGCATTTGAAGCAGTCTATGTGCTAAGGTTTGGCTCACTGCATGAGTACTTGGGTACTGACTGAATGATTAGAGTACAGCAAGGAGAGTGCCTGGGTGAATTTATAAGTGGTTGTCTTTTGACACAGTGAATGGATTAGTACTTGGTACTGAATGGGTCACTAGAGGAGTGCTAAGGGAGTGACAGGATGTTTGCTGGACTGTATGGATACTGACTAGGGAATTGAAGGTGTAAAAGACAAGTGTATAGTATGTTAGAAGACTGCATGCATACTGCATAGACATTTGAAGCAGTCTATGTGGTAATGTATTGTTCACGACATGAGTACTTGGAAACTGACTAAATCATCAGACTACTGCTAGGACAGTGCCTGGGTAAAACTTTTAAATTTTCAGTTCTGGCACAGTGAAGAGAATAGTACATGGTACTGCACTTTAGTGTCAAACCTGACTCATTTTCTCAATGCATAAGCAAAGACTAGCTTCTAAAGCTACTAAAACTTGACAACATGACCGGTTTTAAAACAGTTATCTGTCAGCAAATACACGATGTTACCAAATGCTTCTCTCACAATCCTTACCCAAATGCACACAGACTCACAATGTGATTCTAGACAACAACCACTATACCTAGGAGTTTACCAAAACTCATTCACTACTGTGGAAGTGGTAAGGGAACTGCACACAATCTACATATTTCAGGACTGCACTTTTGTGTCAAAGCCAAACTCATTTAATCAACGCATAAGCAAAGACTGGCTTCTAATGCTACTAAAACTTGACAACATGACAGGTATTAAAACAGTTATCTGTCAGCAAATACACGATGTTACCAAATGCTTCTCTCACAGTGGTTCCCAAATGCACACAGACTCACAGTGTGATTCTAGACAAGCACCACTATCCCTAGGAGTTTACCAAAACTCATTCACTACAGTGGAAGTGGTAAGGGAACTGCACACAATCTATATATTTCAGGACTGCACTTTTGTGTCAAAGCCTGACTCATTTAATCAAACCATAAGCAAAAACTGCCTTCTAATGCTACTAAAACTTGACAACAAGACAGGTTTTAAAACAGTTATCTGTCAGCAAATACACGATGTTACCAAATGCTTCTCTCACAGTGGTTCCCAAATGCACACAGACTCACAGTGTGATTCTAGACAAGCAACACTATCCCTTGCAGCTTACAAAAACTCATTCACTACTGTGCAAGGGGTAAGTAGACTACACACAATCTACATATTAAAGTACAGCACATTAGTATCAAAGCATGACTCATTTTATCAATGCATAAGCAAAGACTGGTTTCTAATGCTACTAAAACTTGACAACATGACAGGTTTTAAAAGAGTTATCTGTCAGAAAATACATGATGTTACCAAATGCTTCTCTCACAGTGGTTCCCAAATCCACACACACTCACAGTGTGATTCTAGACAAACACCACTATCCCTAGGAGTTTACCAAAACTCATTCACTACAGTGGAAGTGGTAAGGGAACTGCACACAATCTACATATTTCAGGACTGCACTTTTGTGTCAAAGCATGACTCATTTAATCAAAGCATAAGCAAAAACTGCCTTCTAATGCTACTAAAACGTGACAAGAAGACAGGTTTTAAAACAGTTATCTGTCAGCAAATACATGATGTTACCAAATGCTTCTCTCACAGTGGTTCCCAAATGCATACAGACTCACAGTGTGATTCTAGACAAGCAACACTATCCCTAGCAGCTTACCAAAACTCATTTATTACTGTGCAAGGGGTAAGGAGACTACACACAATCTACATATTAAAGTACAGCACATTAGTGTCAAAGCATGACTCATTTTATCAATGCATAAGCAAAGACTGGCTTCTAATGCTACTAAAACTTGACAACATGACAGGTTTTAAAACAGTTATCTCTCAGCAAAAACACTATGTTACCAAATGCTTCTCTGACAGTGGTTCTCAAATGCACACACACTCACTGTTAGAGTCGGGGATCTCTGGTTGGCGCAAGGTTGCCCTTGTGTCAAGCAGGAACCCTCTCCTCCACGTCAGGGCGCAGGATAACCCCTTTTGAATGACCCTTGCTCACCCTCTAGGTGCGTGAGCAGCCAAGGCGATTCCTCAGGCGTTGTTGGTTAAGCACTTACAATCACACACACAGTAAATACATCAATCCCCCCAGAAACGGACACCAGACTTGGATATGTAGAAAAATACGCTTCTTTATGTAAAAATAGGTATATATATCTCAGCAGACTTATCACAAGACCAATAACGTTTTCGCTAGGCCACCAGGTTGTAAAGCAGGCAAATGTTCTTTGTTCGTAGTTTCAAATGGATACTTTGTAGTCTCTCGCAAATGTTACTTGTAGTTCCAGTACTCACAGAGATCGGCTCCTGCGAACGGGGAAATAAGGCGTTGCGGGCCCCGAGCCCGATACTGGAACTTCTTTCGTGAGGTGGAGAGTCGGCACAGGTCGGTGCGACTCTCAGCTTGAGAAGTGGTCTTGGGTCCTCGATCAGCGGGTGTGGGCAGGTAGGCAGGCGCGGCCAGCGACCCTCAGCACGGCGGTGCAGGGGGGTCTCCACAGCGGGGGCGGCGCGGCCCGAGATGTCCGGGGATAGCGAAGCGGGGTCACAGGGCACCGTCAGTGCAGCTGGATGACCCGGCGTAGATCACAGTCGTCGGACGGCTTCCGGCGGGAGGGGTGATAGCGCGTTCAGCGTGCTCCAGTGGCAGGCGGTGACAGGGGCGCAGGCGGCCTAGCCCGGGGACAGAGAGCGGCTCCGGACGGAGCGGGGCTCTCACGGGGTTGAGGCAGGCAAGCTCCTGAGTGTCACGGCCCTAGGAGGGGCGATGAGGGGCGCAGTCTCTTTCCAGCGGGATGCACACACGGCTCGAATCGGAGGACGAGCAAAAGCACAGAGAACCCACTGGTCCTGGGGTTCAGTTCAGGGGGCAAGCTCAGATCAAGCCCTTGGAGAATGTTTCAAGCACAAAGCAGCAAAGTCTTTTCAGTAGTCTCTTCCTCTCCTTTCTCAGCAAGGCAAGCAGCAGGCCAGCTCCTCCAGCGTCTTCTTCTCCTTCTAGTCGGGCAGAGGTTCTTTGTGGTAAAACAGGATTCTGATTTCTTAGGAGCCAGGCTCCTACTTTTATACCATGATTCTTTTGTTCTTTAGCGCCAGGGGGCCTAGGCCTGGCTCAGTCCAGTTCTGGAGCACTTTGTTATGGTGACTCTGCTCTTTCCTTTCAGCAGCAGGGCAGAGACATCAGCCGCCCCACAGGGGGCGGCGCCAGCTTTGTGGTGGCAGAGCAGAGGTCTATTCAAGAGTCAAGGTGTACTCCTCCCACCCATCCTGGTGTCATCTCCCTACCCACCACCTGGCAGCCAACCTGTCTCTGGGGATCCCCCCACCCTGCTCCTTACTGTTGCTAGACAGAACACACACACACAGCAGAGGCGGACTGAGATGGTCAGGTCAGTAAATACTAACTTTCTAAAAGTAGTATTTACAAACCCAGGATATTAAAATAAACTTGACTACAAGAAGTATTTTATTATTCTGAGTTCAGGCATACTAAACTTGACATCCTACCATGCTCTCTGAGTCCACTGGGGTCACAGCGTTGGCGTGATCCCAGCAGCCCATTCTGGCCTATGGAGAGCAGGTAGCCTTCAATAGTGAAAAACGGAAAGGGCTGTAATTCACTACTAAGACATGCCACACACATCAGGGCAGGTCCTACCTTATGCCTACAATGCACCCTGCCCTTGGGCCTACTGTTAAATGGTAGCGGCAGTTTCAGTCGATAACCTTTCAAGTATTTGCCCGGCGGTAATCGCCTCTCATACCACTCGATAATTTACCAATGAAAGAGGCAGGCGCCGGAGACTGGAAGGCAGGAAACAAAGTTTTATTCCGTCGGAGCAGAACACATCAGATCAGACAGCAAGGTATCGTCACGAGGTGCTCTAACTGCATCTCTGAGACCTGGTCTCTTATACACCGGTTTATTGCTTTATTACATATGGTACATTCTTATTGAGGCTTTGATGTACGGAAAGACATTTCTTTGAACCCCCACTTCAAGCTCGTTCCCACACATATCTACAGTAGAAGTCCCCACCCCATCTACTAACAAAAAACAATGTCTCAACAGGAAAAATGAATACAGGGACCAATCAAAACACGATTCAATCAAGGGAAGGGCAAAATTAAGAGAGATCCAAGGTAGAAAAAGAACAGATTTTATAATTGGATACACAAAGGTATATACAATTCAAAATAACCATAACTAACACATATGCACTGACAAAAAAATGAAAAAGTGAACGGCGCAGTGACAAAAGTGTGGAAGTGGCAACACGGTACGGCGAAATTATTTCAATAAATTCAAGGTCAAGGAGAGTTATATACAGTAGGTAATTTACATATATACATGAAGGTCTCACAGGACCCTGAGATTAGCTGTAAATAATGTTGTCTGGTCGACGACGTTTCAACCTCCATAAGTTGAGGTCATCATCAGGACTATGGTTATTGTTTTTTCAAATACCTATGTGTAAGAAGAAGGAGGGGAGATAATGAACAGAAAGGCCCAGAAAGAAAACAAATTGTTACAGCGTGAAAAAAGAGAAGGACGAATGAGAGGGTAGTAGTACCTGTGTCCGTGGTCCGAAACCACTACAAAGTTAATTGCAGAGAAAGGTGGGTCAATTATGTGAGGTATAACACCGTTAGAAGGCGTTCATCGAATGTCTGAAAAATTGAAGAAATTATGAGGGTGGACAATTATTTAAAGGCCAAAAAAGGAGTAAAGCGCAATGTAAGGCGCTTACCTGTGGCTGACAACAGCGAAATAGAAGCCAATGGGAATGATGAGTAGGTCCAGGATTATTTAATGGGCAACCATCTAACGTGAAAGAAAAACGAGTTGAAACTGATGTGCACGATAGGAAAAAAGAAGAAATTAAAAGAAAAAAGATCGCTTACCAAGGATGACATAGGGTTAAATAATGAGAGGGCATCCGGCGGTGGTTAATACCGCAATATTAGAAAAAATTCATAATCAGCCCGGTGACGGGAAGGAATCTCCGTGTAGGCGGGGTAGGTTGCCGAGCAACGGGATCAGTCCAAAAGGTTCTATCAAAATGAAGGGAAAGGAAAAACGGGCTTAGACAAGTGGGCGTGTAAAAACTACGCCAGTTCGGAGCAAGACATAATCCAACTAAAAGAAGGGACAGCCATCAAAAAAGCTTACTAGAGTGGTCCGGGCATCGGGATTAGTCCGAGAAAGAAGCCTCGGCGTCCAAGCAAATGGAGACGTCAAGCGCGTTTACGACGCGCCTGTTACAAATAAACAATCAGGGTCATGTGACCCCGACAAGGCCACAAACGAGGGACTAAAAGGTACGGACAGGGAAAAGGACTAAGAATAGAACGGGGAGAGTGAATAGAAACCACCCGTCAGTGTGAAGAAATACATTAAAAGATAATAATGGATATAAACATGCCCGGTCTATAATTGAGTATAATTATTATTATCAACAACATTTAACAATTTCCAAAACCATTTGCAAATGAAACAGTATTAGTATATACATTTGGACACCATAATAGCTAAATATTGATAAAACATGTAAACACTCAACATAAGTGGAAAATACATAAATAACAAATCAACAGCAATGTTAATATTACAACATCTTTCAACGAACAGTAAAAGATTACGACATCATTCAAAGAACAGTGTATAAATTGAAACACAATTGAAAGAGCAGGGAGACCGGGGAAAGGTGGGGACGGGGGCAGGGAAAGGGGAGTAAGGGGGAACAAGGACAATAGGGTGAATGCTAGAGGAAAAGGACAGGGAGTGTATATAAAAGCGCAGGGGGAGAGGAGAAAGTGGAGAAACAGAAGAAGGGGGAAGGTAAGGACAAGACAAGGATAGGCAAAAGTCTATTATTGGGATGACAAACCAATTAGAGAAGACTCAGATAATTAGGTAATGTATACACATAATTGATTTTTGTGACATTTTCTCAAATACTGATTAAGAATACAACAGACTGAGCACCAACGGAGTTGCAACCAAAGTGACAACAAGGGTCCTAGCCACTTGTAATGACTGTGTTCCATTCATCCAGTGAATTCAGTCCATGTGACACAGAATTACAGCGTGTAATCCAGCGACATTCACATTTATTTAGCAGGGTCTGTAAATTACCACCACGGATCGGTAATTGTGGACAATCTATGACTTGCCAGGTCATGTCCGTCTCTGAATGGTTATGTTCCTTGTAGTGTGTTACCAATGGAGCGGTAACGACGTTACATCTAATGCGACTTTTGTGTTGGGAGATGCGTTGTTTAACCATCTGTGTAGTTTGCCCAATATAAAGTAAGTCACATGGACACCGTATCGCGTAGATAACGTTGGTGGTACGACAATTTGAAAAATGTTTCAGTTGGTAAGTATGAGAAGAAGTGACAAAGACCTTGGTATTACTGGTCAAATCACACACATTACAATTTAGGCACTTAAAGTGGCCTATTACAGGTGGTAAATTCCATAAGGTGGTATTTTCAGGTTTTTCTTTGATGGGCCAGGTAATGGCATGAACAAGCTTGTCATTCAAATTATTACCCCTCTTATATGATAAAAGGGGAGGGTCTGTAAAGTGTGGAAAAGAGCGTAACAATTTCCAATTGTTCCTAATTATCTTGGATACCGTATTACTGCTGGGGCTGAAAGTAGAGACAAAGGGGATACGGTTGTTGACACGTTTGACTGAAGGTGCCAAAATTATATCCCTATGGTTATACCAGGCTCTTTTAAGAGATCTTCTGACCAAATGTTTGGGATAGCCTCTGTCGATCAATTTAGCCGAGAGGATCGCAGCCTCTCGAAAATAATCTTTTCTCCACTTGCAATTCCGCCGTATGCGGAGGAATTGTCCGTAGGGTAAGCCGTCTCTAAGCCCTCGAGGATGGTAACTGGAGTAGGCCAGAAGCGTATTACGCTCTGTGGGTTTTCGATATAAAGATGTCCCAATTAAGCCATCATCCGCATGTAATGTTAGATCCAAAAAGGGAAGGTCATTCCTGCGTACATCTGAAGTAAATTTTAAATGGGTTTGGATGGAATTCAACCAGGTGATAAACGATAAAAGGTTCTCATGTGTACCATGCCATAGCATCAGAATATCGTCTATGTACCTGCGCCATAAAGAGATGTTGGTGAGGAAAGGGTTACTGTCATTCAAAAAAAGGGTAGACTCCAAATGATGGACATAGAGTACTGCAAAGTTAGGGGCAAAGCAAGCACCCATCGATACACCTTTGATCTGAAGGTAATATGTGTCTTTATACAAAAAATAATTGTTGGTCAAGGCTATGTGCAGCAATTGAACAACAAATTCTGTCGGGATGCGTGTGGGACGAGGGCGGGTGTTCAGTATTGCCTCCATGACCGCGAGTCCATCTGCCTGGGGAATATTAGTATACAAAGACTCAATGTCTAGACCAACCATAAAGTCTGATTCAGGATTAAAAGGAAGGTCGTCTATGAGGTTAATTAGATGTGTGCTGTCCTTGACAAAGGTGTCAGTCAAGGGAACAAAAACCTTGAGAATAGAGTCGATGTATTTTCCCAGGGGTTCTAATACAGATCCACACCCGGATACTATTGGGCGTCCTGGGGGGGTCAATGAGTTCTTATGGACTTTTGGTAAGGTGTAAATTACCGGTATCCTTGGGAATGGACTGTTGAAAAAGTCATGTTCTTTTTTGTTTATAATGCCACTCAAGAGGGCCTGAGATGTAACAGAGGCAATCTTAGTTTGGATGGAACGAAGGGGATCTGAAGTCAATTTACGATAATGTAGGGGGTTATCAAGTTGTCGGAGAATCTCTGAATCATAATCATCACGATCCATCACGACAATCCCACCGCCCTTGTCAGCTGGTTTAATTATTAAGTTCTGGTTATTGCTCAGACTGTCGATGGCCAATTTTTCTTTGAGTGGCAAATTGTATGGAACAAATTCCTTAAGTCGTTTTAACTCATTGACTTCCAATAATACAATTTTTTCAAAGGTCAAAATCTCTGGTGGCATCATAGTGGTAGGTGGTAAAAAAGTTGAAGCTGGTCTAAAAAGGGGCTCATATGGTAAATTAGACTCTGGTTTATCTGAGAAAAAATGCCTCAGACGAATTCGTCTAAAAAATGAGAGTAGATCTTCCTGTAACTTAAAAAAGTCACTACGTGCTGTAGGGACGAATGACAGACCCTTACTCAATACGGCTATCTCATCTGATGACAGAGTATGTTGAGAAAGATTGAAAATGGGGATGGTCGTGGCAAGGGTAGATAAATCCCCATGTGGTAACGAAGGAGCAGATTGGAGGGTTTCATGAGCAGTAGATGGATTAGTCTGTGACTCAATGTTAGATGTACTATCAATATTTATTGAGAGCGATTGTGGCGGTAACATAGCGACCACTGCAGGCAAAACATGCCCACTCCCCGAAGGAGTGAGACCAGAACTGTCAACAAAAACTTTATGAGATTTTTCAGCAACGACATTGGTAGGCTTTTGTTGAACGTCGACTGATAGTCGTGTTATTGTGGAGGACCCCATTGATAGAACTTTTGTCGGGTCTGTCTCTCGCCCGCGTATTGGTATTGATATCCCTGTCGTCTGCGGCCGCGTCCGCGGCCACGACCCTGTCCTAAAAAACCAGTGGGTAGGAGTGGAGGAGGAAGGGGATGTCTGTGTGGGCCAGTACTACTGCCTTCGCCACTGTCAGTATCTTCGGTGGAGGTATTGGAAGAGAGAGAGAATGTGATTGGTCGATTGTCTCGAAAACGCCCCCAATTCTTGGTTTTGGGTGGCTGATTGGTAGAACTATAAAAAGAATCAAGTAAATATGGATAGGTATAATTGTTGTCGTAATTCTTAATGTCCCTCTGAATTTTATTGATTTTTTTATTTTGTTCAAAAGTGTGGAAGGTAGCAATGGTACTATTTATTCTCTCAAGTAGTGCCTTTGCATCAGAAATGGTAGTGTCTGCAAGAATAAGTTTTTCTAGTTCTGCTATCTCCTCCAATTCCTTCTTGCTATGTTCTATGGCAGTCTCGATGCCCAGGACCATCCAGTGCCTTGAACAAGTGGTGGCCAAATGGCTGAAGCCAGTACGAAACTTAGGATCCTGAGTGAAAATAGCGGGAGTATTGCGGATCTGTAGCCCCAAGGGTATAGTATCAGACTTTAAGTATTCTGTTAGCATGCGTGCATGGAGATCGGTGCGGATCTGTTTCTTTTTTAAATTCTCTAATCTTTCTAAAAGAATCTTGGAGTTATTGGGGGCAGTAGAGAGAGGCGTGGAGGTGAGGGTTAGAAGAGATGGGCCTGAAAGAATATTCTTGATGTAGTCATCAGAGTAAGTGGGGGTCTCTCTAGAAGACATAATAAGTAAACTAATCGCTCATTATGTATCACAATTACAGTGTGAAGTATTTTAACAAAATACTCTCGCAATCCAGCGATTGCTCAATAATTATACAAGAAAAACAGGAGCAAGCCCGTTAACCCAGTTGAGACCGGGTATACGTAATAACAAAAAACAATGTCTCAACAGGAAAAATTAATACAGGGACCAATCAAAACACGATTCAATCAAGGGAAGGGCAAAATTAAGAGAGATCCAAGGTAGAAAAAGAACAGATTTTATAATTGGATACACAAAGGTATATACAATTCAAAATAACCATAACTAACACATATGCACTGACAAAAAAATGAAAAAGTGAACGGCGCAGTGACAAAAGTGTGGAAGTGACAACACGGTACGGCGAAATTATTTCAATAAATTCAAGGTCAAGGAGAGTTATATACAGTAGGTAATTTACATATATACATGAAGGTCTCACAGGACCCTGAGATTAGCTGTAAATAATGTTGTCTGGTCGACGACGTTTCAACCTCCATAAGTTGAGGTCATCATCAGGACTATGGTTATTGTTTTTTCAAATACCTATGTGTAAGAAGAAGGAGGGGAGATAATGAACAGAAAGGCCCAGAAAGAAAACAAATTGTTACAGCGTGAAAAAAGAGAAGGACGAATGAGAGGGTAGTAGTACCTGTGTCCGTGGTCCGAAACCACTACAAAGTTAATTGCAGAGAAAGGTGGGTCAATTATGTGAGGTATAACACCGTTAGAAGGCGTTCATCGAATGTCTGAAAAATTGAAGAAATTATGAGGGTGGACAATTATTTAAAGGCCAAAAAAGGAGTAAAGCGCAATGTAAGGCGCTTACCTGTGGCTGACAACAGCGAAATAGAAGCCAATGGGAATGATGAGTAGGTCCAGGATTATTTAATGGGCAACCATCTAACGTGAAAGAAAAACGAGTTGAAACTGATGTGCACGATAGGAAAAAAGAAGAAATTAAAAGAAAAAAGATCGCTTACCAAGGATGACATAGGGTTAAATAATGAGAGGGCATCCGGCGGTGGTTAATACCGCAATATTAGAAAAAATTCATAATCAGCCCGGTGACGGGAAGGAATCTCCGTGTAGGCGGGGTAGGTTGCCGAGCAACGGGATCAGTCCAAAAGGTTCTATCAAAATGAAGGGAAAGGAAAAACGGGCTTAGACAAGTGGGCGTGTAAAAACTACGCCAGTTCGGAGCAAGACATAATCCAACTAAAAGAAGGGACAGCCATCAAAAAAGCTTACTAGAGTGATCCGGGCATCGGGATTAGTCCGAGAAAGAAGCCTCGGCGTCCAAGCAAATGGAGACGTCAAGCGCGTTTACGACGCGCCTGTTACAAATAAACAATCAGGGTCATGTGACCCCGACAAGGCCACAAACGAGGGACTAAAAGGTACGGACAGGGAAAAGGACTAAGAATAGAACGGGGAGAGTGAATAGAAACCACCCGTCAGTGTGAAGAAATACATTAAAAGATAATAATGGATATAAACATGCCCGGTCTATAATTGAGTATAATTATTATTATCAACAACATTTAACAATTTCCAAAACCATTTGCAAATGAAACAGTATTAGTATATACATTTGGACACCATAATAGCTAAATATTGATAAAACATGTAAACACTCAACATAAGTGGAAAATACATAAATAACAAATCAACAGCAATGTTAATATTACAACATCTTTCAACGAACAGTAAAAGATTACGACATCATTCAAAGAACAGTGTATAAATTGAAACACAATTGAAAGAGCAGGGAGACCGGGGAAAGGTGGGGACGGGGGCAGGGAAAGGGGAGTAAGGGGGAACAAGGACAATAGGGTGAATGCTAGAGGAAAAGGACAGGGAGTGTATATAAAAGCGCAGGGGGAGAGGAGAAAGTGGAGAAACAGAAGAAGGGGGAAGGTAAGGACAAGACAAGGATAGGCAAAAGTCTATTATTGGGATGACAAACCAATTAGAGAAGACTCAGATAATTAGGTAATGTATACACATAATTGATTTTTGTGACATTTTCTCAAATACTGATTAAGAATACAACAGACTGAGCACCAACGGAGTTGCAACCAAAGTGACAACAAGGGTCCTAGCCACTTGTAATGACTGTGTTCCATTCATCCAGTGAATTCAGTCCATGTGACACAGAATTACAGCGTGTAATCCAGCGACATTCACATTTATTTAGCAGGGTCTGTAAATTACCACCACGGATCGGTAATTGTGGACAATCTATGACTTGCCAGGTCATGTCCGTCTCTGAATGGTTATGTTCCTTGTAGTGTGTTACCAATGGAGCGGTAACGACGTTACATCTAATGCGACTTTTGTGTTGGGAGATGCGTTGTTTAACCATCTGTGTAGTTTGCCCAATATAAAGTAAGTCACATGGACACCGTATCGCGTAGATAACGTTGGTGGTACGACAATTTGAAAAATGTTTCAGTTGGTAAGTATGAGAAGAAGTGACAAAGACCTTGGTATTACTGGTCAAATCACACACATTACAATTTAGGCACTTAAAGTGGCCTATTACAGGTGGTAAATTCCATAAGGTGGTATTTTCAGGTTTTTCTTTGATGGGCCAGGTAATGGCATGAACAAGCTTGTCATTCAAATTATTACCCCTCTTATATGATAAAAGGGGAGGGTCTGTAAAGTGTGGAAAAGAGCGTAACAATTTCCAATTGTTCCTAATTATCTTGGATACCGTATTACTGCTGGGGCTGAAAGTAGAGACAAAGGGGATACGGTTGTTGACACGTTTGACTGAAGGTGCCAAAATTATATCCCTATGGTTATACCAGGCTCTTTTAAGAGATCTTCTGACCAAATGTTTGGGATAGCCTCTGTCGATCAATTTAGCCGAGAGGATCGCAGCCTCTCGAAAATAATCTTTTCTCCACTTGCAATTCCGCCGTATGCGGAGGAATTGTCCGTAGGGTAAGCCGTCTCTAAGCCCTCGAGGATGGTAACTGGAGTAGGCCAGAAGCGTATTACGCTCTGTGGGTTTTCGATATAAAGATGTCCCAATTAAGCCATCATCCGCATGTAATGTTAGATCCAAAAAGGGAAGGTCATTCCTGCGTACATCTGAAGTAAATTTTAAATGGGTCTACAGCAGGAGATGGCTATCACGCAGCAGGGTATTCCGCCAATTACCGGGGGGTGTGTGCAACCGGCCGGGTCTCAGGGGGTAGGGGCTTTGATCTACTGTAATCCCTTTGATGTGGGGTGTTTCCCTTACAGTAGGGGCAATAAACTGCATCCGCAGGGCTAGGTGATGGCCTGGGACCAGTTCGGACAATGGGGCGCAGAGGAAGGGGTTATCAAAGGAGAGGCATGACCATGTATGGGATGTCGGTCGGATGTGGTTCCGTAGCAGGGTCGCGCAGAAGGAGAGGGTTTATGGCCTGTATGAGAGAGCGGGGGTGGCCGGCGCGCGGGGGATGCTCGCAGCGCCAGGGGATGCTCGCAGCGCCAGGGGAAAGCGCTGGCGATCGAGAGTGAGCGGGGAGAGAGTGGGGTGCCTAAAATGGCGGCCGTGCATTCGCTGTGCGTGGCGCTGGGGAGAGGCAAGATGGCGCAGATAATGTTCAGTTTGCAAGCTAAATTTCCACACTACCAGAGGGGTGGCTAATATGTAGGTAAGGGAAGGTTTAGGGACTGGCAAGTGGGGGCACTTGCGCAGTCAGCGCGACGGTCCCGGACCGCGCACAGGGTCTGCGGTGGCAGACCCTAGACACATTTTACAAGGCCGCTTTCTGTGGGTGGCGCAACCAGCGCTGCAAGCCCACCAGCAGCATTGGCATTCACAAGCCCTGGCACCCCTGGTGCACTTTACTGGGGACTGACAGTGAATCCAATAAACCAATCATGAACATCAATTACAGGTACACTTTACCTAGGGAGCACTTGCACTGCGGCACGGATTAGCCGTGGCGTAGTGCCCTGAGCGGACAACACCAGCAAAACAATCGAGGCACACCATCAAAAAGTGGAAGGGAAACTCACGCTAAGGTGCCAGGTCTAACACTCACTGTGTGATTCTAGACAAACAACACTATCCCTTGCACTATACCAAAACACATTTCTTCATTGTTAGACCTGGCACCTTGGCGTGAGTTTCCCTTCCACTTTTTGCTGATGTGCTCATTGTGTTTTGTTGGCGTTAGCTGCTCAGAGCACTGTGCCACTGCTGATCAGTGCCACAGTGCAAGTGCTCCCTTTGAAAAATGTATACATTGATTGGTGTCCACGTTTGGCTTATTTGGTTTACTATCAGCCCCTAGTGCCAGGGCTTGTAAATACAAATGCTGCTGGTGGGCTTGCAGCACTGGTTGCGCCACCCACAGAAGCGGCCTAGTAAAATGTGTCTAAGGTCTGCCATTGCAGAACCTGCGTGCAGTCTGGTACTGTCATGCTGACTGGGCAAGTGCACCCACTTCCCAGTCCCTAAACCTTCCCTTAACTTCATATTAGTCACCCCTCTGGTAGGCCCAAGGGCAGGGTGCATTGTAGGCATAAGGTAGGACATGCCCTGATGTGTGTGGCATGTCTTAATAGTGAATTACAGCCATTTTCGTTTTTGACTATTGAAGGCTACCTGCTCTCCATAGGCCAGAATGTGCTGCTGGAATTACTACACCCTGTAATCCCAGAGGACTCATAGAGCATGGTAGAAAGTCATGTTTAGTATGCCTGAACTCAGAATAATAAATACTTCTTTTAGTAAAGTTTATTTTAATATCCTGCGTTTGTAAATACTACTTTGAGAAAGTTAGTATTTACTGATCTGGCCATTCAGTCCGCCTCTGCGCTGTGTGTGTGTGTTCTGCCTAGCAACAGTAAGGAGCAGGGCTGGGGAATTCCAGGAGACAGGCTGGCTGCCAGGTGGTGGGTAGGGAGATTACACCAGGATGGGTGGGAGGAGTACACCTTGACTCTGAATAGACCTGTGCCCTGCCACCACAAAGCCGGCTCCGCCCCCTGTGGAGCGGCTGAAGTCTCTGCCCTGCTGCTGAAAGGAAAGAGCAGAGTCACCACAACAAAGTGCTCCAAAACTGGACTGAGCCAGGCCCAGGCCCCCTGGGGCTAAAGAACAAAAGTATATATATATATATATATATTATCTACTGGCGGTCGCCAGTAGATAGTTATAGCTAGGACCGTGTTTCCATAGGAAATCCGCAACATTCTATTTGGAATAACTTTGGCGCCGGTTGACGAATCCTCGCGAAATTTTCAAAATAGGTGGGGCGCTCCGCTCCTACCCTGAAAGTCTCGGGGGGATTCGTCAAGCGGGGGCTGAGAAAAAAGGGGGGTCCCAAATTGCATTTTTTCCATTGCAATTTTCCGTAGGGACCTTTAGTCCAAGGTACAGCCCGAACGGCTGAACAGAATTACTTGAAATTTGGCAGAGAGGTAGTCCTCAGCTCAGGGATGTGCCTTTTGCATATATGGTGTCAATCTGTTCAGTAGTTCCTGAGAAAATCAAAAGTAAAATCACATATATATCTGGGCGGAGCCTAACGACACATCTCATCGTGAGATCTGATTGGCTGTCAGTACTTCATCCAAGAAGTGTTGACAGCCATCTTGGGACCAATATACATGATAGCACCTCATTAAAAAGCATTGCAGTTAATAGAAGGTTTTAAGACTTTAGTTACATTATAAATCATTTGTTGATGGTACCATACTCATTTTAGGAATTGTGGTGTGTTATAAGGTGATTTTACCATGTGAAAAAGCCTTCTGCTGTGATATCATGAACCATGTTTGAGAGAAAACTATTTTCTCATGCTTTTCCCACAGAGGTTTGGAAGGTGATCTATAAGCTAAACTGAGAGCATATTTTCTGTAAATTCACATTATCTTTCTCAGTCATGTAAGAATGAAGTCTGACATTCTCAGTAAAACATGTACATCCAACAAGGGCAGAGACTGTCAGTCGATTCCTTTGTGTTCTACTGCAGCTTCCCAGAGTGCTCCAAAGAACAACTAGAGCGCTAACAGTCTTACTTATGACAAAAGTATGGCACACCTGAAGCCATCTTGATTGGAATAAAGTGGTAACACTTAAAACATTTAATTTACAAAGGAACAAAATGAGGGGGTTCATTTTGCCATGTAAATTATGATTAGTGCTGCAGAAAGAAAAACTAGGGCACATTTTGACTTCTGAACTCCTCTTTTATTTCATAAAATAATTCTGACATGCAGACTGAAACATGTACTTTGAATACCAGCAGCAGACTTGCCTGGTAAACAGTAGCTTTACTACAGTGATCTAATGAGCAACTAGAGTGCTAACATTCAGAATTTATGGAAAATGTGTGACACATCTGAATGTCTTCTTGATGGAATCAAAGTAAAAAACTGAACGTATTTCCTACTGAGGAGACTGTAGTAAATGAGGAAATTAGGAAACTTCATAACAAATAAATCTCCCAAGATGGCCACCAGAGACAAAAGAGCCCAAATGTAGCCCAAATATCACCCAGATGTAGCCCAAGTATAGCCCAATGACAGAATGTCCCAGAGTGTTCTTAAGAACAACTAGAGCGCTTACTGTCTTACTTATGACAAAAGTATGGCACACCTGAAGCCATTTTGATTGGAATAAACTGGTAACACTTAAAACATTTAATTTAAAAAGGAACACAATGAGGGGGTTCATTTTGCCATAGAAATTATGATTAGTGCTGAAGAAAGAAAAATAAGGGCACATTTTGAGTGACTTCTCAAATCCTCTTCTATTTCATTAAAAAATTCTGATATGCAGACTGAAACATGCACTTCTAATACTAGCAGCAGACTTCCGTGGTGAGCAGTAGCTTTACTACAGTGATCTAATGAGCAACTAGAGTGCTAACATTCAGAATTTATGGTAAATGTGTGACATATCTGAATACCTTCTTGATGGAATCAAAGTAAAAAACTGAAAGCATTTCCTACTGAGGAGACTGCAGTAAATGAGGAAATTAGGATACTTCATAACAAATAAATCTCCTAAAATGGCCACCAGAGACAAAAGAGCCCACATGTAGCCCAATGACAGAAGTGTGCAAAACACTTATTTTTTGTGTATTTGCAGTTTTATATAGTGCAGACTTGTCCGTTATTGGAGTGCTTTACATGAGCATCGGTTACATCACACAAGATCAAATTCATTTTGGTTGTAGACATGGGGAGATTAACTGATTTGACCAGAATCACAGAATGTTGTGCTGAAGCAGAAACTCCAACCTGGTTCCCCAGTTGCAAAGTCTGCAGCTCTGGAAGTAACACCACACCCTCTCCCCTTGGATGCAACATTTAATCAAGTGGTCAACTGGATAAAAAAACTAAGATTACAAATAATTTAAAAGTTCTTTGTCGCTATTTGAAAACTCAGAAAATATGTCCTCATTTTAGTTTTTTAGAGCACTAACCATAATTTTGATGCAAATAAGAACCTCTCATATATGTAATTTCTAAAGGAAATGCTCTAGGCATTACAGTTTTGATTACAACAAGATGACGTCAGGCGTTCCACACTTTTGTAATAAATATAGAATGTTAGCAATCTAGTTGTTCATTAATACTGTTGAGAGGCAGAGGCCAGGAGCACGGACTCTGAAAATTGAAGGCAGGTAGGAGAGTGCAGAGGCAACAATTTGACCACACTAGGCAGGCAGGAAGGGCAGTGGCAGCACAACAGACTATGGAGGGCAGTGGAAAGGGGGGCAGGGGCTACAAACCAACAATACAGGACTGGCAAGAGAGGCTGTGGCAATATAATAGACCATTGTGGGCAGAAGTAAGAGGCAGCGGTCATACAACCATACATGCCAACAGACCCGTTTCAGCCAGGAAACGTCCAATGTTTTTAAGCTCAAATGGGCTTCACTTGATCGGTTTCCTGTCTACAATCTTCTCTTTTTCAATGTAACTCAAAGGGGAAAATAAATACCACAGTTTTATTTCAAAATCTCCCTCTTACCAAGTTCAAAATGTTCGCAAGTATGGTACATTGGATCATGGTAGGCAGGAGGAATTGGGGTAGGGACATGGACTCGGATAACAGAGGACAGGAGGGACATTGAGAGGTGCACCAAACTGACCCTACAGGGCAGGCATCAGGGTTTGCAGCAGCACAATACACCACACAGGACATGCGGGACGGGAGTGCAGCACAACAATCCATAGAAAGCAATAAGAAGGGGACAGGACCATGCACATGGACAACAGACAACAGAGGGGAAAGAGGCAATGGTAGCTAGCTGACCATAATGGACAGACAGGAGAGAAAGCTGCAGCATAACAGACCATAAAGGGCAGGAGGGACGGATCAAGGGCATTACAATGGAACCGACAAGCCAGGAGGGAGGGAATAGGGGTCTGCACATAGAAACAGAGGGCTGGGGGCAAGGAGGCAGGGCAGGAGCAGCAAGATGACCATGGAGGTCAGGCAGGATGGGCACTAGAAACAAGACACACCATGGAGAGCAACAGTGAGACTATGATGGCATACACACAGACCATGGAGGGAAGGTGGGAGGGGGTCAGGAGCAGCTAGTTGACCACACAGGGAAGGTGGGAGGGGCCATGGCAGCACAGAAGACCATGCATGGCAAGCGGGAGGGTAAGTGGCAGCACAATGGCTATGATAGGCAAGAAGGAGGGTGCAGGGGCATGCACAAAGGACCATGGAGGATAGAAAGGAGGGTCAGGACCTGGGCACAGACAAGAGAGTTCAGGGGAAGGGGCCTCACAACAGACCGCGCGGGGCAGGCAGGAGGAGCAGTTGCAGCACAACAGACCAGGGAGGGCAGAAGGGTGTGGCAGTAAAATGGACAATGGAGGACAGGAGGAAGGGGATAGGGGCATGGCATGTGGACAGGCAGGGTGGAGGTGGCAGGGACAGGTTACAGTCATCTGACAATGCTAGGCAGGTGGGAGGGGAGTGGCAGCTCAACAGAACACTCAGAGTAGATAGGAGTGGCAGGTCCATGGAACATGGTGGTCAAAAAGGATGGAGAAGGGGCATGCACAAAGACATCAGAGGGCAGGGGGAAGGAGAATAGGGGCAGCAAACTAAGCACAGAAGCTAAGCAGGAGGTCAATGATGGGCCATAGAATTGGGCAATGGAGGGCAGGAGGAGTGGACTGGTACATCATGCTACATGGAGGGCAGTGGCAGCACATCAGACCATGCATGGCAGGAGGGAAGAGGCTAGTCCATGGATTCAGACAACAGAGGATAGGGAGGCGGTGGATGTGGCAGCAAGCTAACTGTTCATAGAAGGTGGCTATTAGGAACTCTATTGTTTTTAAAATGTGTGTCTGTGCGAACTACTTAAAATATGAACAAGTATGCAGCATAATCTCACTTTTATTCAGGAAGAAGAGGACGTTTGGGACTGTGACTCCGGGCTCACTTGGCAGAAACATCCCCTGACCTTCCACCCCCCCCATCGCAAAATGTAATGCCCGTGAAAAGGGTAGGTGGACGCAGTGTTATACAGAACATAGTCCTGAGAGCACGATTGAAAATGAAAACTAGATATATTATATGGTATAAACTATGCACCAAAAAGTGTGATATAAGATGAACCGGGCCTTGAAATATAATATGCAATACATTGTGTGCAATGACAGATTCATTGGAGAGCGCGAAATAGCACAGGCACTAGCGCTTGCTATGTGATATGCGCCTTGGAGTGTAATATGCACAGGGCAGTGTTGTGTAACCTAAGTAGTCTCTAAAGTTGTAATATAAAATATGTGCTGGGTAGTGTAACATTGCATATGCACTGTGACAAAGATATGGATCCCAGATTATAATATGTATGGCACAGCGCTGTGCTTTTAACATTGGCATCGAGGAAGGCACGTTAGATGGGGCAATATAACCCGTGCGAAGGAAAGTGTAGCATGACATATTCACGGGGTGGTGTTACAGTGCACATGGGCTAGAGAGTGTCATAGCATACACACTAGCTGGTGGAATACAACACAGAGGTGTGTGGCACTCGGCGGGCACTGGTGGGTGTAACACAGCATTGGGCTCAGCCAGGAGCACGCTGTGACTCTCAAGTGAGGTTTGTCTCCTTTCCAGAGAGTAAAATAAAAAGTATTACACATCTGGCGGTGGATGTGTGTTTTATTAACCGTGAGGGGGTTTCTTGCATAGTTTGGTCGAATTTTTGTTGAATCCCCTTTGAATGGCTTGGTGTGCATGTTTATTAAATGTGCCCGTCAATAGCTACCCATGTTTGTATAAATAAACGACAAGGGTGTCTACTTGGAGAGTACCCACCAGCGGGGGCGCCGGGATTAAGCACGGTAGGGTGTCAGACATGTCAGAGCTTCACTAGCGGTGTGAATACATTCTACGTGGATTCATTGTATGCATAGTCGCCTTTTAATGAATATCACGCAAATCGTCATGGTGATAGGTACATACGGTTTGTCCAGCATGTCCTAGGTGTTTCTATAAATATATATTTTTTTTAAATAATAAAAATCAAAGGCCGGCCCCGGGGGATGGGGTCCCCGGGGCCATAAGTGGCCTGAGGAGGGGGGCAACACAGCCCCCCTCCTAAAGAATAAAAAAAAAAATAGGCCATGACCCGGGGGTTGGGGTCCCCGGGGCCGATTAAGGCCTTGGGAGGGCCAAATTAATTTTTTTCAACAAAAAAAACTTAGGGTGCAGGCCCTGGGGGATGGGGTCCCCAGGGCTAATAAATTAGAAAAAGAAAGGGGGCCACACAGCCCTCCTTCTAAAAAAAAAAAAAAAAGACCGCCATCTCGCCGGAGGCCACGCCCCCTCCTTGCAGCACTCAGCAAATGCGCCCCCTGGCCGGTTGTAAGTTGAGTAATTAATTCCCCTTCAATACTGAGGGTCCCTGAGGGCCAACTAGCCCAACAGGTATCCCAGTATGCGCCAGGGAGCTGCGTTGCAGACAGGTGTTCTGAGGCCACCCCCCTTTTACACCTCCATGCAACGCAGCTCTGTGGCGCTTACTGAAGGTACCTAGTGGGCTTGTTTGACCCTAGGGACCCTTAGGATTCAAGGGGACTTAATCTCTCAACTCGGAACGGCCACAGGACGCGTTTACACAGTGGTGAAGGGAGGGGATGGGGCCTCAGGTGACATGTGCAAACACGCCCTGTGGCGCGTTTTTAAGTTGGGGAAATAATTCCCTTTCAATCCTGAGGGACCCTGGGGTCCAACTAGCCCACCAGGTGCTTCCAGTAAGCACCACTGCTCTGCATTGCAGAGAGGTGGTGCAGGCCGTGCCACTTTTTACACCTCTCTGCAACGCAGCTCTGTGGCGCTTACTGGAGGTACCTAGTGGTCTAGTTGGACCCTAGGGACCCTCTGGATTCAAGGGGACTTAATCTCCCAACTTAAAACGGCTACAGGGCATGTTTACACAGTGGGGAAGTGAGGGGACGGGGCATGAGGTGACGTGTTCAAACACACCCTGTGGTGCGTTTTAAGAGGTAGTTTTAATCCCCTGCCCTATTATATACTTGGGGCTTACAGAGGAGGTCATGTAATCACAGGGGGACCCCAACACATGGTGTGCCCTAGTGTATGTAGGTGTTTTCATTGTATTCTGAGTGTCTTTTAACATAGCACTGGCTCTAGGACTGGTTAGTCAGACTCAGTTACCACCAGTATCCGTCTGAAAAAGTTGAGGGTACGGGATGATTTTGCAACAAGGCTTGTTTCTGCTCTTCTGTTTGTTCTTTCTGCACGTTATACTTCTTCCTGCACTTTTCTTCGTCTTTGAGGACTTCTGTTGCTTCTTTCTGCATTTCTTTTTTTTCTTTCTGTGCAATTTTCCTTCTTTCTTCACATGTCCTATCTCTGTAGGCATAGTTAGAAATTAGCATTTATAAAACCTTTGAAATTCACTGAAAAAAACCATAGGTTTCAGGCACGTTATAGCTAGGAATTAGCATTTAAAAAACCTTAGAAATTCACTGAAAAAACCATAGGTTTCAGGGGCGTTATAGTTAGCTGGACTTTTCACTCGTACAAAACCATAGAAATTCCCCCGTTATAGTTAGTTCAGCTAACTATAACTCGCGCGCCCGCAATGCAATGCTGATGACGTCACATATTACATCACTCATGACATGGTCAGTGACATCACTCATGACATCACTGATGACATCACTCATGACATCATCCTTGTGATAGAGTGGCAGACCTCCTCTCCCCCTAATATAACCTTTGATACACACATTGAAAAATAGAAATTAAAATGTTCAAAACAATGGACATACCAATACCAGTTACAACATCCTACTCAGTAATTGTAAGATCCACATCCACATCCACTCATTCACCAACAGTCCTATACAGTCACTCATACATGTACTCACTCATCATATGTACTCATACACCTATACATCCTGTTACACAACGCCACTCATCCATAAAGTTACTCACACACATAGTCACTCATGCTAATAAAGAATCAAACATCCGTTTACCTGCATATACAGTTATACACACACCACCACATTTACTTCTACAGAAACTTACACATACTTAGTCTTTTAAACAATCACTTATAGAAACACATACTTATTCATACAGGAACTCTTTCAATCTCTCACTCTCACATATACTCACTTATATACACCAATAGTCACATATACTAGTTTAAAACATATGTAGTTACTCATAGAGACACTATTGAGACAGTCATTCACTCACTAACACACCCATGCACACACTCATCCACCCATACAGTCCTGCACACATGCTGTCTTCAACACATACAAACAGTGAGTCACTCATTCATGCACCTATGCACTACGTAATACCCCCCACCGAACCATACAGACATCAGCCACTTATACTGATACTCAAAAACCAACTAATAACCTATATAGACACTCATGTAGCTACTCACCAACCCATGCAGCCACTTATACACAAAGTGAGAGACTGATACAGATATTTACATATTTAAACATTGCTCACTAAGCCATGTATTCACTAAGATACACTTAATCAGTCAGTTATACAATCAATTTTTCAAAAACAAATAATCCATTTAGACACTTATATACCCATTTATTCTTCCATCGACCTTGAGATATACATATATAAAACATATGCAATTTTCAGAAAAACACATATTCACTGGATGATGACATCAGTGATGTCATCAGTGATGTCATTTGAGATGTCATCAATGATGTAATGATTGATGTCACTGACCATGTCTTGAGTGATGTAATATGTGACGTCATCAGCAGTGCATTGCAGGCGCGCGAGTTATAGTTAGCTGAACTAACTATAACGGGGGAATATCTATGGTTTTGTACGAGGGAAAAGTCCAGCTAACTATAACGCCCCTGAAACCTATGGTTTTTTCAGTGAATATATATATATATATATATATATATCACGCCAACGAGTTGCCTGCTGAGAGAGGACCACGCACAGGTAAGTTTTCTTTGGTCACCATTTATTGAGCAAAGGCGATCCAGCCACGAACAACGCTCCACAACAAATAGTCCTCCTGACGCGTTTCGTGCAATGAGAGCACTTCTTCATGAGGTATGGACTCGCAAGGATTGGAACCAGCATTTTTTCAAGCACGACATTTATGATAACTTCCCCGCCCTTTTGGGCGTGGCCACCCCTGTGGCCTGATGGTCAATGTAGGCTTGTCTTACTGCAGTGAGTTGCGGGTTCCACCCTCGTTGATTCAAATGAATTCCCAAGTGGGGTGTGCAGACAGCGTGCAGGTTTCAGGATTGCCACTTCACTTTGCTCAATCACCCTTCCTGTTCCGAAGCTGAAATGCCGGTTGACAAATCAGCAGGACTGCGCAGAGCGCAGCGGGGTCACTCTCGCGGCTCAGGCGGGGCCGCAAAACATCACACCAACGAGTTGCCTGCTGAGAGAGGACCACACACAGGTAAGTTTTCTTTGGTCACCATTTATTGAGCAAAGGCGATCCAGCCACGAACAACGCTCCACAACAAATAGTCCTCCTGACGCGTTTCGTGCAATGAGAGCACTTCTTCATGAGGTATGGACTCGCAAGGATTGGAACCAGCATTTTTTCAAGCACCAATGAAATTCCACGTTATAGTTAGATCAGGTAACTATAACTTGCGCGACCGCAATGCACAATGTGGCATTTCAGATGTCATCATTGATGTCATGAGTGATGTCACTGACCATGTCATAAGTGATGTAATATGTGACGTCATCAGCAGTTTATTGTGGGCGCGCAAGTTATAGTTACCTGATCTAACTATAACGTGGAATTTCATTGGTTTTTTACGAGTGAAATGTACAGCTAACTATAACTTGTGTGAAACCTATGGTTTTTTAAGTAAATATAGATATATATATATATATTTTTTTTTTTTATTTTTTTTTTTATCTTTTTTCAAAGTAACACGCACTCTCGAAGTTAAATGCTTAGCAGGAAGCCAATTTATTGTTTGCTACGCGTTTCGACAAATGAATGTCTTGTTCACACAAAGTATAAACCAATAAAGACGTGTTTAAATACAAATGTAAAACCGATGAAGGACTTCAATACATTCGTGCTATGTCTTATCATTGACTCGTATCGGCCATCTTGTAATGGTAAACCCAAACTTATATAGCATTTATATTTCGATAAGTATCATAATAAATGCAGTATATACAAGGCAGCAACTTAGGTTTGTTCATTTATAGCTCGCTCTAGTGGCGCTACACAAAGTGATGCTAAAAAACGGAAAAGGTTTCTCTATATTTACATAACTATAGTATATATCCTTTGTAAATTCATTACGCATTCTAAGAATTATGTCCAATCGCACTAGTGGCTTTTATGCCTTAGCTAAGTTTATAAATGGAATCACTTCAAAAGATGCTTTTGATAACACCATATTGCCTCGTACTGCAATTCTTTAGGAGCAACTTGTAATGGTAAATTCAGATTAATATAACATTTATAATTCGATAGATATCGTAATAAATATAATATGTACAAGGCAGTAACTTTGATTAGTAAATTTATGTCTCGCTCTAGTGGCGCTAAACAAAGTGATGTTAGAAAAGAGATATGAAAACGGTTTTTATATTTACATGTCTATAGTATATATCATTTGTAACTACATTATATCTCATAAGAGTTACATCCACTCGCACTAGTGGCTTTTTTACCTCAGCTGAGTTTTTTAACTGAACACACTTCACAACATGCTTATGATAACAGTATATTGCCTTGTACTGTATTTCTTTAGATTTACCTATATATATAGTTTTTCAAGAGATGACCTTTACTTTGTATCCATTAGACAATAGCAGGACTAAAAAAACATGTGCACACCTTGCTAAATATCAATCCACCAAGTAATAGGAGTTATCGAAAAATTTATTGATAACCCCATCCCTAAATAAGTGAAAAAAATTATCAATAAATGATCAAACTTTTATACAAATTCAAACTTAGCATAAAATTCAAATTGCTCTCTTATCTTGTTTCACATGTAGTTCCGAGCCCGGTGGAAGGAAAGGATAGGGTGCCCATGTGATTACCATCTAGTATGGTGGGTCCCTTCCTTTCTTCCTATAAATGTGAAAACAAGAAGAAAAACAACACCTTAAAATACAATAAAAATTCACTTCATCGTAGCGAATTATCCATAGAATCAGAACATTGAGAATTAATTACAGTTTCTTACTCGTTGTCATGAGATAGTTAATAAGGGTTATACTGACTAACATTCATTCCTCATACAGATGGGTTGCCATTTCATCATCAATATTGTGGCCCCCAGGGAATTTAGTCTCCAATTCCAGTATCCATTTGGATTCCTTCTTACGAAGAGTCAATTCTCTGTTGCCCCCCCTATTACTGGGGACAATCTGTTCAATAGCAGAGAAGCGTAATAAATCACTGTTAGAATTGTGAAATCTTTTAAAGTGTCTGGCAATCGGGTAATGAACGTCAGTGTTGGTAATTGCTCTTAGATGTTCCATAACCCTCTTTTTTATCATACATGTGGTGCTCCCTACATACCTCAGTTTACAGGGACATTCCAAAATGTATATTATGTAGGAGCTATTACATGTGAGAAACTGTTGTATTTTCCATTTGCGTGTTCTGCCTGGAATACTGAATTCTTTAACAGAAGGACTATATTTACAAGATCTACAATGACCGCATGGAAAAAAGCCTTTTAAATCATGGAACGTGCTTTTTTTCATGACTGTGATGTCGCTTTTGACTAGAATATCTCTCAGGTTTCTACCCTTTCTATAAGTTATTTTGGGTCTATCACCTATTTCTGTACCAATGATATTATCGGTTTTGAGGATATTCCAATTGTCACATAGAATTTTTTGTACTTTTTTAGAATGACTATTAAAAGTAGTAATCACTCTTGTGACAGATTCAGTGGTCTCCAATTCGGGTGTTTGACCCAATGCTGCTTCCCTGCTTGTTTTAGAGATCTTTTCTAGTGCTTTTTTAAACACCCATTCAGGGTATCCACGTTCTCTAAATCTTTTCAGAAGGACATCTTGTTCCTGTATATATTTGGCTTCATTGTTGCAATTTCTTCTTGCCCTCAGTAATTCGCCATATGGAATACTCCATTTCAGGGCTTCTGGATGTTCACTGAGGGCATGAAGAAGGCTATTACCAGCTGTCTCTTTACGATAAAGACTGGTAGTGATTTCTTTCTGTTCCACTTCGATTTTGATGTCAAGAAATTCCACAGATGTTTTGCTGATATTATGGGTCAAGGTGATGTTATATTGGTTGTTATTCAATTTCTGGATAAAATTAAGGGCTTCTGCTTCACTGCCCTTCCATACAATCAGCAAATCATCGATGTATCGCAGCCATTTTATTACTGACTTGAAATCTTCTGATAGAATAGTGTCTGCACGAATTTCCTCTTCCCATTTTCCTAAGAACAGGTTGGCAAAGCTAGGTGCGAAGCACGTACCCATCGCCGTGCCTCGCACCTGCTTATATAGTATGCCATTGAAGAGGAAAATGTTGTTTTTGAGACATATCAATATCATGTCTCTTAACATGTTAGTATGTTGCAGATACATTATATTTCGTGACTTCAAAAAATGTAAACATGCCTCGACCCCCTGATCATGGTCGATAATAGTGTATAGTGTGTTTACATCTAAAGTGATCAACAAATACTCATCCTCCCATACCAGGCCCTCGATCTTGTTAAGGAAGTCCTTAGTATCTCTTACGTGTGAGGGAAGTTTAATGACATAATCCTTCAGGAATTGATCAACATATTTTGAAATATTTTCCAACACATTTCCTACTGAGGAGACAATCGGCCTACCGGGAGGAATAGTGGGGTGTTTATGGATCTTTGGTAAAAGATAAAGTACAGGTAGTTTCGGATAATCTTTCTTTAGGAAGCAATATTCCTGCCAGGAAATAACCCCTGCCTCTTGCCATTCTGCAAGTTTCTCCCATGTTGAAGTTATACTGGCATTGTAAGTACTGGTATCACAAGTACAGTAAAAACTGGCATTGTTAAGTTGTTTTTCCGCCTCTTCTACACACAACTTTTTGTCCCATAGTACTACATTACCTCCCTTGTCAGAGGGACGTATAACAAAACTATCATCTTTAGCCAAAGATGAAATCACATCATATTGTTTAGGAGATAAATTGTACTTTATACCATGTTTGTTATTCAATCCATGTTTATGTTTTTTCAATTCCTTGGCTACTACATCTTGAAAAGTGTCAATTGCATCATATGGTAGATTCGGATAAAACACAGAACGTGGTTTAAAAGACGTACCAGCAGCCTTATCCGTTAAAAAATCAGAGTCAGTATTATCTTGGTTCGTTGATGTATCTGTGCCTAAACCCAAGTCAAATACTGTCAGTAGAGTATCTGCATCACCAACTGTGAGATTAATGTCACTTGAGTTGTCAGACATGTCTATATTTTCAGACTGATTAGCGCTGTTTTTCAAGGTGTGCCATTTCTTTAATTTGATTTTCCGTACAAATTTAAAAATATCTATTCGAGTGTTTGTATAATTAAATAGTTCTGTGGGGCAAAAAGACAATCCCAAGCATAAGGTTGTTTTATCAAAAAATGACAAAGTATGTGACGAAAGGTTTATAATGGTTTGATTTACCGTCTCCGGATCCATTATTGCTGCATCTTGTTGGAGCCTCTTCTTCTTGTTCCCATTGGCTCGTTGCTGCTTTGTCCTACGCTTGCGTTTAAGTCTTCTCTGCTTACTCCTCCCCTGCCTCTTCCTCTTCTTCTTCCACGGCCCCGAGTTGGGGGGGTTGGAGTCGGGGTCATTTTCCCCGGTTGTCGACTTTTTTTCATCACACGGAACTCGTCTAAAAAAGTGGCTTGACGTGTGATTACTTCCACTTCTGACGATGAACTTGCTGTCCGTATAGACCCCTCGTTATCAGAACCACTTGTTTCGTTTTGTACATTCTGCACATTTTCAGTCTGATCTAAGGCTGTTGAATTGTCTGATATAGATGTTTGATTGTACAGGTGATCGTACTTGTGGCTATATGTTACAATACGGCCCGTCTCATAGTCTATGCAGTCTCTGTGGAGCTTTCTTTGTTTACGAAGCTTTATTTCCTCTTCATGTTTTGTTAATCTTCCTTTCAGGTCTTCTTTAAATTTATTCACACTATGTTGATCTTCATTCTTCTTTAAATCTTCCTCTAAGTCATGTAATTCCTTAAGGATTTTTTCTCTGTCTTCCCAGGCATATTTTATTAATATGTTAAGCATATTACGAGAACTAACAGCTGAATTTTCCGCCCATTCATCCAACATTTGTGGGTTTGGTGACTCGTGGGAGGGAGTTATATATATTCTCAAACCTCGGGGAATCATCTGTTTTTCAACATAGTCTTGTAAGGAAATAGCTTCCCACCACTTTGATGTTTCTTGTCTCTTGAGTTTTTCATATCTCTTTAACTGGCTGCTAAGTGTAATGTCTTTGTTCTGGGTAATTGTTGTAGTTACTCCTCCTTTACCTGGTGCTCTTGCAAAGAGTGACAATGCCGCTTTCCGTCTTTCACCTTCCTCATCCATGTTGTCGCTACGGATAAAGTTATTTCAGTTTGAATAAAGTTTCAAAGTCTCGTCATTCGTCTTTATTACCGGAATTACGATTGAGTAATTCCAAATTGTGCTTCCTCCAACCGCATTAATACTTCCCCTGTTACTATAACTGGGTTCCTGATGCCGTTATGTTGATTTCTTGTGTGCAAGGGAACGTTTACGATCTCTCCTTCTACTTTTCTATTGTGCACGAGAGGCTCTTCGTCGCGATACAACACCTCCTATGCGTACGAAGAATAGATCCAATCTTGCAAAACAGTTTTTGCGTAACACGCCTCTTTCACGATCTTCACGTTCACAGACCTTCCCAGAGAAGCAAGTAAACGTCTTGCCCGCCGCACTCGTAGGTGGAACGCCGCCCGAGCAGATAGCTACGGCGAACGCTCTCCCCACGGTGCTACAGGCACAGACGGCTTACCTCCCAGGGTTGGTCGAAACCTTGCTTATTCTCGGTGCTTCGCCGATTTAGTTTGTTGCTCTCAATCCGAAAAATAATGGCCGGCTCGAAATCCCTCGTAATTCATTCGCAATCCTCCAAGTGGGTCATTCCGGGATTGAGCCCAAAGTCAGGTGGTGCGTTTGCCGGTATGCCCTCGCCGGTAAATAATCTTTTATCCTTTTTCAAAGTAACACGCACTCTCGAAGTTAAATGCTTAGCAGGAAGCCAATTTATTGTTTGCTACACGTTTCGACAAATGAATGTCTTGTTCACACAAAGTATAAACCAATAAAGACGTGTTTAAATACAAATGTAAAACCGATGAAGGACTTCAATACATTCGTGCTATGTCTTATGACTCGTATCGGCCATCTTGTAATGGTAAACCCAAACTTATATAGCATTTATATTTCGATAAGTATCATAATAAATGCAGTATATACAAGGCAGCAACTTAGGTTTGTTCATTTATAGCTCGCTCTAGTGGCGCTACACAAAGTGATGCTAAAAAACGGAAAAGGTTTCTCTATATTTACATAACTATAGTATATATCCTTTGTAAATTCATTACGCATTCTAAGAATTATGTCCAATCGCACTAGTGGCTTTTATGCCTTAGCTAAGTTTATAAATGGAATCACTTCAAAAGATGCTTTTGATAACACCATATTGCCTCGTACTGCAATTCTTTAGGAGCAACTTGTAATGGTAAATTCAGATTAATATAACATTTATAATTTGATAGATATCGTAATAAATATAATATGTACAAGGCAGTAACTTTGATTAGTAAATTTATGTCACGTTTACGAGTGAAATGTACAGCTAACTATAACTTGTGTGAAACCTATGGTTTTTTAAGTAAATATATATATATATATATATATATATATATATATATATATATACACAAAAGTGTATTGAAGTATGGGTGGGTGTATGAGTGTCTGAATAGATGATTTAGTAGGTGCTTGACTGATTGTATAAGTGAGTGATTAAACCTGTCTTACTGAATGCATGGGTTAGTGAGTAAATTGGGTAAATGTCTGTATCAGTCTGTCAGTTGGTGTATAAGCAGCTGCAAGGGTTGCTGAGTAGCTACATGAGTGTCTATATGGGTAATTGATTGGTTGTCTGAGTATCTGTATGGGTGCCTGACTGTCTGTGTGGGTGGGTGGGGGTGTGTGACACTGCACATCGATGGTCAGTGGGTAATTCACTGGGTGTATGGGTTCAAGAGTGCATCTGTGAAGGGCTGTATGGGAGGGTGAGTGTGTGTATAGGTGTGTTGGTGAGTGAATGTATGTCTCAGTGGTACATGTGTGAGTAACTACATATGTTAAAGGCAGTATATGTGAGTGTTGGAGCATATAAATGACTAAATGTGAGAGTGAGTGATTGTGAGAGTGGCTGTATGAGTGTGTGGTTGTGTCATTGGTTGTATAAGAGAATAAGTATGTGTTAGTATCTGTATGAATAAGTGAGGTGGTGTGTGTATAATTGTATATGTGAGTAAATGCGAGAATGATTGATTCTTTGTATGATTGACTAGGTGTGTGAGTAACTCTATGGATGAGTGGCGGTATGTGAGTGTCTCTATAGGTGTATGAGTGCATAGAATAGTGCTGTATTGATGAGTGACTGTATGGGTAAAGGAGCGGATGTGTGTGTAGACCTAGGAATCAGTGAGTGGGTATGTAGTGTGAGAAGTTGGCCTGATATATGCTGTCCACTAGTTATAGTGAACACCCTGTATCAGTACAAACAACCCCTTATGGTGATAGGTTAAAGTCAACCTTTATTGAAAGCTATCCTAGTGGTAGCTATGGAGAGTAGTCTTCAGGCTAAGTCTTAAAGGAATATAAAGCAGCTTGTTTTACCAGTCTATAATCTCTCGATTGACCAAGTGAAAGGACAACCACACCAGGTATATATTTAAAATATATGTATTTAAGATAAAACACACCCCTCTAGTCTCTTTATGAGACTGGAGTTCGAAGTACTTAAGTTACAAGTTAGCAATCAACAGTAATAGCACAAATACACGTTTGGACCCTAGGGGCATACCAAACCATATACCAATAAAGTGGTATAAGAACCACGACGGAACTAGACACAAGGCCTAGAGCCTGTAGAATCGCTGGGACCCCAAGGAACCACCCAATGTAGTGACACAGGGGACCCACGGGGCCGTGTGCAGTGTGTGAAAACAGCCGCGAGCTCCCGTTAGCTTCTATGGGGAAAGTCGCGGTTAGATTTTTAAAGATTAGGGACACTTAGGAATGAGTCAGGACCAAACCCTTTTGGATTTAGGAAGTTCTAGGGCTAACACCCACGTGAGCACCGGAGAACTTGTGTTACCTCACCCAGGGAAGCCGGGTGCATAGGTGTCTTTTGGTGTCGAGTCGCTTCGTGGATTTCAATGGAAGCTGACGAAGAAGTTCTGCTGCCGTAAAGAGGAGAAGTGTCCGAAGCGATCCAAGCCTGGATCTAGGATGGAAGGAACCTGAAAGCAGAGGGGACCGAGTCTGGGTCACTTACCAGTGACCAAGGGCACGATAGACCAATGCCCACAGATGTGGGGTGCTTCAGGTGAGTTGACGGGTGTCTTGACTCTTCAGCCACGAGGTCCAAGAGGTACCGATGATGACCAGGAGCTGGATTTGAGCTGTCCCACGAAGTCTGTTGAGTGCTGCGGTGTCGGCGACGAGATTGGACCCAACAAGCCTTGGCAACGGCAAGTCACTTGGACTCAAAGAAAGGACAGCGGTGCAAACCAGCAAAATCTGTGGGACTCACCTAGCAAGGGTAAGTCAGGGCACGTCTGGAGCAACCAGGAAAGCCCAATCAGAAGAGGAGTTGCCTTTGTGAGGACCTACTAGCCAACGGGCTAGCGATCACAAAGGAGCCTCAAGCAGTCGCACTGGAAACTGGCCCACGGGTCACTCGTGGAGTGGAGGCCAGCAATCTTCAATGCAGGTGGTGCTCAAGGCTGGGGCTACTGGGAGCCCAAAGCACAACTTCAAGGAAGACCAGGAAGATGATGGTTTAGCAAAAGATCACGGTGTCCAGTGGTCACGGTTCCATGTCATCCACAATAGCCACGGGCCTCAGCTTTGCTGTGGACTCTGGGTATCCACGGGGAACTCTGAAAATCCACCTTTGGTGATGCAAAGACTTCGGCATCTGGCAGGAGCTTCAGCGATGCAGACGGGCTGTTGCTTCTTTGGTGCCTGCCAAGCAGGGGAGTCACTCATTGACCCCAAGGGAGATTTCTTCAGTCTTCTAGGCAAAGTAGAATGTCAAAGGTCCAGGATATATGTTGCAGAGTTTCGTCCAGGGTAATCTAAAGTCGCAAGGACTGGATTCCCATACTTATACAAAGTTTGGGGGTTGGACATACTCTAGGGACCCACCTATGGGAAGGTTTGGAAAGAGGGGTGGTTACACCCATTTCCTTTGTCCAGTTTTGTGCCTGAGCAGGGGCAGGTAGCCCCTGCACCCGGTTTGAACTGGACTATGCACAGGGACACCAGGTGTGCCCCCAGTGCAGGACTTCAAAGCACCAGATAGTGCTCACGCCCAGCCCCAATACACATTTGCCTGTTTGGGGAGGTGGTTACACCTCCCTGGGACAGGAAACCTATTGTCCAGGCCTCCCCTGCTGGAGTTTTGGTCAGCAGCAGGAGGCTAGACCTGTGGCAGTGGCATCCATTTTATGATGCCAGGGCTTTAGAAAGTCCTACTGGGTTAGACCAGTGTGAACATGTCTCCCTCTAGAAGGGTGGAATGCTACCCCCGCTGCCAGAACTGGTGGGGGGGGTAGTATTCCAAAGCGTTTGACACCAAACACGACATGTTTCCGTGCAGCCAGCCCAAAGTTAGCATTTACCGCAAGGTTATAATGCACTTAAGAGTAAATGGTCAGGCTGCACCACAAACGCATCAGAGGGAGTACTCCAAATGCTGCAGAGGGGCTCTGCTCATGCAGGGGCACCCTCTCAATTAAAAATTAAGCACTCTGCTTTCAGGATTGTTAAGGCCTGCCATAGGAGTGACTTATTGGTTTTATATGTTTGTGCAATAGTGATATAGGTAGCCTATACCACTGTAAGGGGTTCAAGCACCACCTTACCCAGGCTGCATTTTCGAGTGTTTCCCAGGGGTGGCATAATACATGCTTCAGCCCCTGGTAGCAGTGTTCCCTCGAACCTGCGCGCGTGCGCGCGCGCCCACCTCTTTGATGCCGAGTGCGCACTGTCCTATATGAAGCGCGCACATAGCCAGCGATCCCTGGAGCAGCTTGCAGCAGGGGGCTAACTCACTCAGCTCGATCTGGGCTGTCAACAAACGTAACACTCACTCTGCGTGGCACATTCAAATTCACTAGCACCGATGTGTCAATCAATTAAGCAGCCTATTATGATGGCTTAACGTCGTTCGTCAGTCATCCACGAAAAGACCACCCACTCAGCTGTCCATCTCCTAAACGTAGCACATCCACCATTGCGACCTTTCAGAACGGAGACTGCCCCGCACAAAAGTCTGAATCTCCGCTGACCATAGAATAAAAGTAACAAGTCAATGGTCTTTTAAAGACCTGTGAAGTACTCTGGTGCGGCTGGCAGCTGAAAAACTGTCTGTGTGGTGACCGGGAAGCTCTCTCAGCTCGGGCTGACACACACGACTGGGGAGGTGGCGGGGGGAGGGGGGTGGTTCGGGGGAGACCAGATGGCCCAGATGGAGCCCTTCCCTGGGATAAATGATTAATAATTACATAGCAACTGGTGTATATGTAAAGAAAAAAGGTTAAAGTTACAGGGGGAGAAGGACTGAAGTGAGAAAAGCATTTCGTAAATAAAGGAAAGTGAAATGGAGGAGAAGTAAGAGCATTGATGAAAAGTCGAATGTGAATTAACCAATAAGAAACTATAAAATCAAAGAAAAACGAAGAGGTGATTTGTAGTTATTTACACCCAGTGTAGCTTTTTACTAGTGGATTTGATAGGGGTGGTAAAGAGATGGGAGGAACAACTTCTATTGTGTCTATGGACCACTATGCAAACCCAAAGGCTGTTCGTAGCGCTCATTTGGTGGCACAGAGACTAGGGTGACCAACCGTCCATAAATTTCACGGACGTCCGTAAATTGGACCTCACGTCCGTTGGGATCCCGTAATTTTGGGCCTTTTAGGGAACAGAGCTGTTCCTTTGTGAAAGGCCTCCGTCCCTGATGTGGCCGCTTCGCACTCCTCTGAGCACAAGACAGAGCAGCCCCACCCGCCCATTGTCATTCTGTGTGCGGCTGATTGCCACATACAGCATGACAATGGGTCAGTCTGGGCTGGCACAGCATGTGATGGCCTCCGCCAGCCTCAGTCCAGGGCACGGCATTCTGTCCCATAGAAGTGCAAAAACACCCCTGCTGCTGCTAGGTGAGAATCCATTTAACCAAAGGAAGGCGTGAAAAGTTCAAAGGAAAGGATTATAGTTCTCTCAAAGTCTCATCGTTTTAGAACCGACGTATTTTCATAATTATGTTCAAGGAAGCCATGGTTGCTGCTGTATTATTTTATGCAACTAACAACCATTGACAAAGCCAATAGTTCTGGCTTGCTGTAGGCGTAACGTTACTTGTTCTAGGTGTAACGTTACTTGTTGTATTATATATCTGGATGCAATGACAGAAGCAAAAAAAAATACCAGTCGGGCGGCACATTATACTAAGCACAGATTTTTAGCTTATGTGTTTTAAGCCACGCCCTTAATTACATCGAACACCCTTTTGGCGAGACGCCCCTCGTTTTTTCATCCCACTTAAAGCTCTGGAAATACCACCATGCCACAGTCGCCCCACGTCCAGGCACTGTGCATCATGCATGACTCATGCCTTCCACTTTTTCAGATTACCTATGTGCAGGGGCATAGTGAACCCTGCCCCACCCCACCCCTTGCTTTAGGAACTACAGTGAGGGTGGAGTTCTTGATGGGACTCTTCTGTCTGCAACTCTGCAGACAAAGGATCAGCTCATAATTAATGTGAAAAGGTGAGTGAGTAAGTGATGGGATGGGTGGATGGATGGCTGGATGGATGAGTGAAATGATGGATGCATGTATGAGAGAATGGGTGAATTGATGAGTGAAAGGGTAGATTGATGAATTGATAAGTGAAAGGGTGAATGGATGGACGGATGAGTGAAAGGGTGGATGTAAGGGCTTGTAGATGGGCAAAAGGATGGATAGATGAGTGAAAGGGTGGATGGATGAGAGAAAGGATGGAAGAGTGAAAGGATGGATGAGTGAGGTTCAATGGACGGATTCATGAGTGGATGAGTAGATGGATGGGTGGGCGGATGGAAGGATGGATGGCTAAGTGAAAGGGGAATTGAGAGAGAAAGGAAGGATGGGTAAATGGATGACTGAACGGGTGAATGGGTGGAAGGATGAGTGACTGGGTGGATGAATGAGTAAGTGAAAGGATAGCTGGATAGGTGAATGGATGGGTGGAAGAGTGGATGGATGAGTGTACCGATGGATAGGGTAAAAGGGCGGATGGATGGATGGATGGATAATGGATGGATGAGTAAAAGGGTGGATGGAGGGATGGATGAGTGAAATGATGGATGGAAGGATACTTGATGGATAGGTTTGTAAATGGTTGAATATGGACATGGATGGGCACACAGATGGAAGGACAGAATGAATGGTGAAAGACTGAATGATGGATGAAAGTATGATTACACATTGTAAGCCCCATTATCTTAAGCAACATTTCATATACATTGACTTTCACATTTATATGAGTCATTGTCTCTATATAATATGTGTGTGTTGCAACGCACTCCAACACTGCCCCACATACTTGGGATGAGTAGCACTATAGAAGAAATTAAAAATACACACAAGAGAGGGTCTATGTGAAGATGAGGGGCGCCATTAGAGGGTGGTAGCAAGGCCCGACTGGCCGGACCGGGCATCAGGCGTTTTCTCTAGGAGCTGGAAAGGTGGGGGCGGTTTTGTTACCACAAAAAGACCTGCACATTTGCTTAAAGCTGCGCGCATACTGAAAAACCATGCAGTGCACAATTGTCTCAACCTAATATAAACTTACTTTCACTTGTACTTAAGTGGTTGTCTATTTACTTACTTATATACTATTGCGCAACCTCCTCTGATGTGTCTGTAAAACTTACCTTTTACCTGAATTTTGACTGCTCTGCGAGGCATGGTTGAGTTATGGAATAGAAGCTCTGCCCATTTCCCACCCATCTTTTTAATTGGCTCTTATTACTGTCCTTTCTAAATCGTTGCTTTTCATTTGTGAATTGGCTTAGTAGTCCCTCCTTGGTACTGCCTTGTCTGTATTTGTATCCTCTCATAACGACTGGACTTTTTACTTGTGTTGTTACGCGGTCTGCTTTATCTAGTGGGTGAGCACGCTGCCACCTTTTATATTATGTCATTTACTCATGTATTTTTACAATTCTAGCGCAGTCCGCTTTAACTACCGTGGCCGTGCTTATTTATTTAATTTACGGTGCAGTCCGCTTTCACTTGAACAGCTGAGCTTATTTATTTATTTAATTTACAGTGCAACCGCTTTCACTTTAGTGGCTGCGCTACAAAAGCTTTCTTTCTTTCTTTTTATTACACTTTGTGTAAAAGTGCCCCATAGGCACTTTCACTTTAATGTTGGCCGCGCCCTTTTCTTTAGACGCTGCACCCACACACGTGGTCTGGTTCCTGGCGCACATAACCTTGGCTGCAGCGCACAGAGACCTTACACTGCCGCACACAGAGGAAAAAAATTAGAGGGAACATTGCCTGGTAGGCCTCTGAGGTACCTATGCCCTAGGTCCATAGTATACCATATACTAGGGGCTTATAAGGCACTCCAGAATCCAATTAGAAATGTACCTAATGTACATGGAAACAATTTTAGAGAGGAAGCAGCTAGGCTGGGGTCCTGATTAGCAGGGCCACAGCCAGACTAAGGTTGAAAAACAGTGAAACACCAGCAAAAAGTGGGGGTACCCATGTGAAGCAGATCCTACTCTCCTACATGTAGTAACTGGTATTGGTGTGTCTATGGTTTCAAAAATTGTAGGCTTTATTTTAGAGTGGGTGTATCAAAGGTTATATCAGGGTATGAGGAGTTGCATTAGATTATCACGTGGATGATGTCATCAGTGATGTTATTAGTGATGTCACTGACCATGTCATGAATGATATAATATGTGAAATCATCAGCAGTGCATTGCAGGGGCGCGAGTTATAGTTAGCTCAACTGTAATGGCCAAATTTCTCTGGTTTTGTACGAGTGAAATGTCCAACTAACTATAACGTCCCTGAAACCAGTGTTTTTTTCAGTGAATTTCTAAGGTTTTTCAAATTATAATTTCTAACTATATCGTCCTTGAAACCTTTGGTGTTTTCAGGGAATTTGAAAGGTTTTTTAAATGCTAGGTAGGACATGTGCAGAAAGAGGAAGAAAGGCGCAGGAAGAAGCAAGAGAAATGCAAAAAGACGCAACCAAAGTCCAGAAAGATAAAGAAAAGTGCAGAAAGAAGCAAGAGATATGCAGAAAGAACCAAAAGAGGTGCAGAAAGAGGCCTTGTTGCAAAGTCATCCTGTGCCCCTAACTTTTTGCTGGCTGGTACTGATGGTAACTGACTCTGGCTAACCAGGCCTGGAGTCAGTGCTATGCTGAAAGACACGTAGAATACAGTGAAAACACCTACATACACTAGGGTACACTATGGGTTGGGGTACCCCTGTGAATGGCATAACCTCCCCTGTAAGTCCCTAGTACATAATAGGGCAGGGGGATTAAAACTAGCTCTGACTCAGAGGTGCAGAAAGAGGCAACAGAAGAGCAGAAAGAAGCAACAGAGGTACAGAAAGCGGAAAGAGAGGTGCAGAAAGAAGCAAGTAAAGTGCAGAAAAAGGCAAGAGAGGTGCAGAAAGAGGCAAGAGAGGTACAGAAAGAGGCAAGAGGGGTGCAGAAAGAAGGAAGAGAAGTGCAGAAAGACGTAAGAGAATTGCTGAAAGAAGCAAAAGACCTGTAGAAAGAAGCAAGAGAAGTGCAGAAGGAGGCAAGCGAGGTGCAGAAAGAAGCTACAGCAGCACAGATAGAACCAAAAGAGGTGCAAAACAAGGCAAGAAGGGTGCAGAAAAATGTAAGAGAGGTGCACAAAGAGGCAAGAGAGGTACAGAAAGAGGCAGGAGGGGTGAAGAAAGAAGGAAGAGTAGTGCAGAAAAAAAGCAACAGAGGGGCTGAAAGAGGTGCGAACAGTGCAAAAAGAGCAAGAGAAGTACAGAAAACAGCAACAGGGGTACATAAAGAGGCAAGAGAAGTGCAAAAACTGGCAGGAAAGTTGCAGAAAGAGGGAACAGGGGTGCAGAAAGAGGCAAGAGGGGTGAAGAAAGAGAAAGAGGGGTGCAGAAAGAGGAAAAAAGGGTACAGAAAGAAGTAAGATCAGTGTAGAAAGAAGCAACAGAGGTGCAAAAAGAGGCAAGATAACTACAGAATGAACCAACAGAGGTGCAGAAGGGGGCACGAGGGGTTCAGATAAAAGTAAGAGAAGTGAAGAAAAAAGCAACAGAGGTGCTGAAAGAGGCACAAAGTGTGCAGAAAGAGGCAAGAGAAGTGCAGGAAGAAGCAACAGAGGTACAGAAAGAGGCAAGAGTGGTGCAGAAATAGGGAAGAGAGGTTTAGAAACAGGCAAGAGAGTTGCACGGATGAAAGAGGGGTACAGAAAGATGCAGAATGAACCAACAGAGGTGCAAAAGGAGGCACGAGGGGTGCAGAAAGAAGAAAAAGAAATGAAGAAAGAAGCAACAGAGGTGCAGAAAGAGGCACGAAGGGTGCAGAAAGAGGCAAGAGAAGTGCAGGAAGAAGCAACGGAGGTACAGAAAGAGGCAAGAGTGGTGCAGGAAGAGGGAAGAGAGGTTTAGAAAGAGAGTTGCACAGATGGAAAAGGGGTGCAGAAAGAAGCAGGAGGGGTGTAGAAAGAAGCAACAGAGGTGCCTAAAGAGGCAAGAGAGGTGCAGAAAGAAGCAAGAGAAGTGCGGAAAGAGGCAAGTAAGGTGCAGAAAGATGCAAGAGCAGTGCAGAAAGAACCAACGGAGGTGTAGAAAGAGGTAACAGAGTTGCACAAAGAGGGAGGAAGGGTGCACAAGACGCAAGAGAGGTACAGAAAGAGGCAGAACGGGTGGAGAAAGAAGGAAAAGAAGTGCAGAACGAAGTAACAGTGGTGCTGAAAGAGGGATGTATGACGTTACAACGCATGCTATTACAACGCCTACCTTTACAACGCATTTTTTACAACGCAAACACTACCACAACGCAATACTTTACAACGAATACTGTTACAACGCCAAACTTATTAAAATACTTAAAAGTGCTTTTACAACGAAAACCATTACAACGCATACCATTACAACGCCCAAAAATATATTTTTTATTAAAAAGTTCAATAAAATCTGGCACGGGATGCAGGGAAATTAGGGGTTTTAGGGTGGGGAAGTGTATTAAAATGTAGAGCAAAACTGAACGTAAATCTACTGAAATGCTTTACCAAATTACTGCGCGAGTATTAAAATTAATACTCGAGTATTAAAATTAATACTAGAGTATTAAAATTAATGCTCCTATTTGTTACAAAAAATCCGTGTAAACACATTTAAAAATTTTACACAAATAACGACTAATCAAACAACAGTTCATATACATTTAAATCATGATTATATCTTAAAAAAAATAAACGGACTAAAACAGAAGACACATACACATAGTCGCCATTTTATCCATCTCACTTCTAAAACTTGTCCTACAACACTTTCTATGAAAACAGTAGCAAAAGACATGTTCCAAAATGGATGCCAAAACGGAGCAAATAAATGAAAACAATACATCTGTTAATGATTTTTTAAATTATCATTTTCCACAGCAAAAAAAAATATACTAAAAAACACAACGAACGCTGTTTTAAAAAGAATTAATAGTGACAATGACTAAAACTTATAAATACCAGCAAGACACCATTTTGCAATCAGTTGATTATCAACTACCAGAGAGACCAGACGCAAAAACCTGACCCTCTGACACCTAGACTGTGACCTCGACTGAGAGAACACTGCAATCCTTTGGAGAAGCATTGTTACTTTCCAACTACTAGTAATCGACTCACCTTTGCTATTGTGAAGGTAAATGATTTAATATTTTTTTTTAATTCTTTTAATTTAAAAATATATTTTTAGCATTAGCAAAAGTGTTGTATGGTATAGGGGTAAACTTTTTTTTTTTCAACATTCACGCAGCATCATAAACAAAATTGTGCGATGGTGCAGGGGTAACAATTACTAATATTACTGCACTTAGGTACAGCAGTAGAGAAAGCGTTTGATGGTGCAGGGGTAACAATTACTATTCTAAGTCCAGGAAGGTGCAGCAGTAGGGAAACTGAGGGATGGTGTAGGAGTATCCATTACTACTCTAAGTTCATAATGTATTGAAAGTGTAGTATGTTTAGGGGTACCAATTATTTTTCAATCTCAAGTGTGATGCAGTACCATGGAAAATATGATATGTTATGTAGTTACAGTGAAATAAAATATCAGATTTACAAACAATTTTTCACATTTTTTTTTTAAGCAACGTTGTCAAAGTTGTCTTAACTTTTTTTTTTTTTTTCATTTTCACAGACAATCGGTTGCAACTTTGTGGCTAAAATCTGTAAAACAAATAACTCAAACCTCCAGCCAGCAGTCCAATACCACAGCAGCAGCCAAACCAAGAAACGAAACAGCTAAAGCAAAAGGTATTTTAAATTTACACTGTTATAAATCCAACAATGTAATAGTCAAACCTATTACTATTGTAAATCCAGGAAGGTGTAGAAGTAGGGAAAGTGTTGGATGGTGTAGGGGTACAATTTACTATTGTAACTCCAGGAAGGTGCAGCAGTAGGGAAAGTGTTGGATGGTGTAGGGGTAAAATTTACTATTCTAACTCCAGGAAGGTGCAGCAGTAGGGAAAGTGTTGGATGGTGTAGAGGTACAATTTACTATTCTAACTCCAGGAAGGTGCAGCAGTAGGGAAAGTGTTGGATGGTGTAGGGGTACAATTTACTATTCTAACTCCAGGAAGGTGCAGCAGTAGGGAAAGTGTTGGATGGTGTAGGGGTACAATTTACTATTCAAACTCTAGGAAGGTGCAGCAGTAGGGAAAGTGTTGGATGGTGTAGGGGTATAATTTACTATTCTAACTCCAGGAAGGTGCAGCAGTAGGGAAAGTGTTGGATGGTGTAGGGGAATAATTTACTATTCTAACTCCAGGAAGGTGCAGCAGAAGGGAAAGTGTTGGATGGTGTAGGGGTACAATTTACTATTCAAACTCCAGGAAGGTGCAGCAGTAGGGAAAGTGTTGGATGGTGTAGGGGTATAATTTACTATTCTAACTCCAGGAAGGTGCAGCAGTAGGGAAAGTGTTGGATGGTGTAGGGGAATAATTTACTATTCTAACTCCAGGAAGGTGCAGCAGTAGGGAAAGTGTTGGATGGTGTAGAGGTACAATTTACTATTCAAACTCCAGGAAGGTGCAGCAGTAGGGAAAGTGTTGGATGGTGTAGGGGTATAATTTACTATTCTAACTCCAGGAAGGTGCAGCAGTAGGGAAAGTGTTGGATGGTGTAGGTGTATAATTTACTATTCTAACTCCAGGAAGGTGCAGCAGTAGGGAAATTGTTGGATGGTGTAGAGGTACAATTTACTATTCTAACTCCAGGAAGGTGCAGCAGTAGGGAAAGTGTTGGATGGTGTAGGGGTATAATTTACTATTCTTACTCCAGGAAGGTGCAGCAGTAGGGAAAGTGTTGGATGGTGTAGGGGTATAATTTACTATTCTAACTCCAGGAAGGTGCAGCAGTAGGGAAAGTGTTGGATGGTGTAGGGGTATAATTTACTATTCTAACTCCAGGAAGGTGCAGCAGTAGGGAAAGTGTTGGATGGTGTAGGGGTACAATTTACTATTCAAACTCCAGGAAGGTGCAGCAGTAGGGAAAGTGTTGGATGGTGTAGGGGTACAATTTACTATTCTAACTCCAGGAAGGATGCAGCAGTAGGGAAAGTGTTAGATGGTGTAGGGGTAACATTAGAGCTAGTGTATTTACTTTTACATCCTAATTTGTTTTTCTTCTCTTCTCTTTTCAGATAATGTCTAGTCTTGAAGCAGCTAAATACATTAAATCGAGGAAAGGAAAAAATGTATTAAACCATGCAGGATACATATATAGTAAGGAAAGAATACGTTTTCCTAGAAATCATTGGAGGTGTGTGCAATACTACACTACCCATTGCAGTGGCAGAGCAGTTACACTTGATAATTTAGTTGTGAAAACAACAGAACATAACCACTCTGCCTCTGCAATGGATGTAGAAATAATAGAAACTGTTAATGAAATGAAAGCTATTGCAAGCACCTCCAATGATTCTACAGGATCCATTTTATGAGAGGTTGCACAGCATGTCCCCAGTCATGTTGCTAGTAACATGCCTATAATTCCTAATTTGAGACGAATTATTCAAAGACAAAAACAGGCAAGTAACATCCAATTATCTACACCACATACTTTGTCAGATATTAGAATTCCACATGATCTTTCTATTTCTTTTTCTGATGAACCTTTCCTTTTGCATGACAACCAAAACCCTCAGAAACGAATTCTAATTTTTAGTACCCCACGTAACGTTGCAAAGTTAGAAAATACTGAAATTTGGATGATGGATGGGACGTTTAAAAGTACACCCCATCCTTTCACTCAAATTTACACTATACATGCCAAAATTAACAATAATGTAATTCCCTTAGTATATAGTTTGCTACCTGATAAGACTTCTGCAACATTCTCTGAGCTTTTATCAGTTATTAAAAGTAAAACATCTCAAAGTCCTAGGAAAATAATAATTGATTTTGAATTGAGCATGATCAATGTGATCAATAAAACGTACACGGATACCCAAATTCAGGGATGTTTTTTCCATTTTTCCCAGGCTTTTTGGCGTAAATTACAAAAAACATCCCTAGTTGCAGATTATTCTCGTGATAGCAAACTACAGTTTGAACTAAAAAAATTAACAGCACTTTGTTTTGTTCCTCCCGATAGTGTGGACAAATACTACACTGCTATTACAGAATCTGTTTATTATACAAGTAATGAAGAGAAATTGGCACCCATTTTAAATTATTTCGAGGACACATGGATTGGGCACCTAAGCAGATCGGGTCGCAGGAGGAAGCCACGATTCCATGTGGAGTGGTGGAACTGCTACACGAGCTGTTTAGAGGGAGAAGCAAAAACAAACAATGCCATTGAGGGATGGCATAACTCCTTCAACCATACTATTGGCAAACCTCATCCAAATTTCTACTCTTTCTTGGAAACTTTGAAGAAGGAGCAAAGTTTTCAAGAAATGAGACTTGCCCAAACACTTGCAGGTAGTCTAAACCCACGATTAACTGTCAAAACTAAGGAAATGTCAGAGAGACTATTGGCTATATTACAACAATTTACGTTGTGTGTGGCTCTAGACTACCTGGAAAATCTTTCTAACATTCTTTCTTTCTAAAACTAGTTATGTACTTACTTTCTTGCTTTGCCTCAAATTTAAATATCCTTTAATTACAATTGGCATACAATTATTTTTCAAACATTTTTTAAAATTTACAAGTCGGGTCTCCTAATTATTGTATTTTATTTCCCAATCTTCATTTTTTCCTAAACAACCAATGTTTCCAAAGCAACTTTTCCATAATATTCGACCAACTTTCCAAAAATCAAACGCAAGTAAATAATTATTAGAAAACTTCCTAAGTAACTACCACCATTAAAATCCACAAAAATTCTATCTATTCAAAATTCCATTAGTCAATCCATTTTCCGAAATGCACATTGCTGCATAAACACCAAATTAATAACAATCTTTTTTTTCACAAATTTTAAATACGCACATTTTTTTTTTTTTTTTAATGAAGATATAATTCATTTGTAATGGTTCCGAAGTTTTGTAATAAACATTTTTAATAGTAACTTACATTACTTTTACAGTTACTTACATTTTTTAATGAAACAATACATTTTCGCGACCCGACATAGGCATACATTAATGACATGAACGTGGACATGTTTTTAAACATTTAAAAGATCAATTAGTTTTTCCGCAACCTCTCCTTATTCATTTTTTACTATATATGTATCTTGTTTTAACGTTATATCTATAAATAAATGTGAAATAGTTTCCTACCTGGACGCAGATCAGCTTCCTGCTGCTTCCTCCTCCGATGCTCTTCAAAATGGCGCCTTACGTCTACGTTCACGTCATGACGTCATCGCGTGCATCAATGTTAAAAATGGACTATTTTATTTACTTTTTCTATAAATAAATGTTAATTAATGTAAATAAATTATGTATATGTTTTGTAATAAATGTACATTATTTTATAAAAAACAATAAATCCAAAATGTTTTTTCTTTGTTTTTTCCAATGAAGAAATATTTAATAAACCTTATTTGTTTACTGTTATTTATTTTTAATATTGTTATTTAAACATGTAAAATGTTAATTATAATTTGTCAATTTACTAAATGTGTTCCTTACCTCGACTCTATTTTCAGTTTCCTTTCAAACTTGCTTTTTCTTCTCTTTTCGCTCCTTCTTTTCTTGTTCCGCGGGTTGTATATTCTTAAGCTGCCAAAATAAATGAAGGACAATTTAGCACATAGACTTCAATGCAAAAGCGTGGGAACTTTTTTAAAGTAAGTTCTATATTCTTAGTTCTATTTTAGTTTGTATTAATTTTATGTTAAAATAATTTTAAATAACTATGATTTTTTTATATATAATATATTTTTATTTTTTACATTTTTTATATTTCATATTTTAATACTCCAAAAGTACTTTTTCATTTTTACAATACTTTTTTTCATTAATTAAATTTTAATTTTGTAGGTTAAAAATACTCAAGTATTAATCTTTTTTAATACTATTCATATATTTAATTTTTTCAAAATAAATTAAATAATTTATACACAATAATTACTTTTTCAAATTTTTAAAATGTATTATTTAATATTATTATTAAAAGAATAATTATTTATTTTTAACATACTCCAAAGGTACTCTTTTTTTTTAAATATTTTTTACTCTTTATTTTTAATTTTTTTTTTTTCATTAATTACATTTTAATTTTGTAGGTTAAAAATACTCAAGTATTAATCATTCATATTACTACTCATTTATTATTTTTTTTTTCTTTCAAAAATCTCTTTTTTTTAAAAAAATACTAAAGTATTAATATTTTATAATACTAGTCATATATTTTATATTTTCATATTTATTTAATTAATTTATACACAATAATTATTTTTTGAATATAGTATTTATTATTAATATTAAAATATTAATTAATTAATTTTAACATACTCCAAAGGTACTTTTTAAAAAACAAAAAATTTAAATATAAATTACATTTTTATTAAGAAAGATAAAAATACTCAAGCATTAAACTCTCACAATACTACTAATTTTTTATTGCTTTTTAAAAATACTCTTTCAAATTTTAAAAGTACTCCAGTATTAATCTTTTAAAGTACTACTCATATTTTTAAATATTTCCTAAATATTAAATAATTAATACTCAATAATTACTCTTTCATATTTTTCTATTATAGTATTTAATATAAATAATAAAATATTATTTAATTATTTTGAAAATATACTCAATAATTACTCTTTCATATTTTTCTAATTTAGTATTTAATATAATTAATAAAATATTAATTAATTATTTTGCAAACATCATAAATAAAAAAAATTAAAAAATGCGTTGTAATGGTATATGCGTTGTAAAAGTACTTACCATATAACAGCATGCGTTGTAAATGCATGCGTTGTAAAAACTTTTGCGTTGTAAAAAATGCGTTGTAATAGCATTACGTTGTAAAAGTTGCGTTGTAAAGGTTGTTTCCCGCTGAAAGAGACAAGAAGGGTGCAGAAAGAGCAAGAGAAGTGTAGAAAGAGGCAACAGAGGTACAGAGAGAGGCAAGAGAGGTGCAGAAACAGGCAGCAAAGGTGCAGAAAGAGGGAACAGGGATGCAGATAGAGGCAAAAGAGGTGCAGAGAGAGAAAAGAGGGCTGCAGAAAGAGGCAAGAGATCTGCAGAAAAAAGTAACAGAGGTGCTGACAGAGGCAAGTGACGTGCAGAAAGGGACAAGAGATCTGCAGAAAAAAGCAACAGAACTGCTGAAAGAGGCAGGTGTGGTGCAAAAACAAGCAAGAGAGGTTCTGAAAGAGGCAATAGAATTGCAGAAAAAAGCAACAGACATGCAGAAAGAGGTAAAGGGGGTACAGAATGAGGCAAAAAAAAGTGCAGAAAGAGGCAACAGAGGTACAGAAAGAGGCAAGAGAGGTGCAGAAACAGGCAGTAAAGGTGCAGGAAGAGGGAACAGGGCAGCAGACAGAGGCAAGACAGGTGCAGAAGGAGAAAAGAGGGATGCAGAAAAAGGTAAGAGATCTGCAGAACAAAGCAGCATAGGTGCTGAAAGAGGCAAAAGTGGTGCGGGAAGAGAGGTGTAGAAAGAGGCAAGAGAGTTGCACGAAGAGGGGTGCAGAAAGAGGCAAGAGGGGTGCAGAAAGAAGCAAGTGAAGTGCAGGACGAAGCAAAAGAGGTGCAGATAGAACCAACAGAGGTGAAAAAAAGAGGCAAGAGGGGTGCAGAAAAGGGTAGGAAAGGTGAACAAAGAGGCAATAGGGGTACAGAAAGAGGCAGGAGGGGTGCAGAAAGAGGAAGAGATCTGCAGAAACCAGCAACAGAGGTGCTGAATGAGGCACAAAGGGTGCAGAAAGAGACAAGACAGGTGAAGAAAGAAGGAACAGAGGTACAGAAACAGGCAAGAGAGGTGCAGAAACAGGCAGCAAAGGTGCAGAAGGAGGGAACAGGAGTGTAGATAGAGGCAAAAGAGGTGCACAGAGAGAAAAGAGGGCTGCAGAAAGAGGCAAGAGATCTGCAGAAAAAAGTAACAGTGGTGCTGAAAGAGGCAAGTGACGTGCAGAAAGGGACAAGAGATCTGCAGAAAAAAGCAACAGAACTGCTGAAAGAGGCAGGTGTGGTGCAAAAACAAGCAAGAGAGGTTCAGAAAGAGGCAATAGAATTGAGGAAAGAAGCAACAGAGATGCAGAAAGAGGTAAAGGGGGTACAGAATGAGGCTAAAAAAAGTACAGAGAGAGGGAACAGGTACAGAAAGAGGCTAGAGAGGTGCAGAAACAGGCAGTAAAGGTGCAGGAAGAGGGAACAGGGGTGCAGACAGAGGCAAGACAGGTGCAGAAAGAGAAAATAGGGATGCAGAAAGAGGTAAGAGATCTGCAGAACAAAGCAACATAGGTGCTGAAAGAGGCAAAAGCGGTGCGGGAAGAGAGGTGTAGAAGGAAGCAAGAGTTGCACGAAGAGGGGTGCAGAAAGAGGCAGGAGGGGTGCAGAAAGAAGGAAGTGAAGTGCAGAAGAAAGCAAAAGAGGTGCAGAAAGAACCAACAGAGGTGAAAAAAGAGGCAAGAGGGGTGCAGAAAAGGGTAGGAAAGGTGCACAAAGAGGCAATGGGGTACAGAAAGAGGCAGGAGGGGTGCAGAAGAAGGAAGAGAACTGCATAAAGAAGCAACAGAGGTGCTGAATGAGGCACAAAGGGTGCAGAAAGAGACAAGACAGGTGAAGAAAGAAGGAACAGAGGTACAGAAAGAGGCAAGAGTGGTGCAAAAAGAGGAAAGAGGTGTAGAGAGAGGCAAAAGAGGCACAAAGAGGGAAGAGGGGTGCAGAAACAGGCAAAAGGGGTGCAGAAAGAAGCAAGTGAGGTACACAAAGAGGCAAGTGAGGTGCAGAAAGAAGCAAGAGAATTACAGAAAGAGGCAAGTGAAGTGCAGAAGGAGGCAAGAGAACTGTTGAGAGAGGCAATAGAGGTGCAGAAAGAGGCAAGTGAGGTGCATAAAGAAGCAAGATAAGTGCAGAAAGAAGCAACAGAAGTACAGAAAGAGGTAACAGGGGTGGAGAGAGAGGCAAGAGGGGTGCAGAAAGAAGCACGGCAGGTGCAGAAAGAAACAAAAGAAGTGCAGAAAGAAGGAACAGAGGTGCAGAAAGAGGCACAAAGGGGGCAGAAACATGTAAGACGGGTACAGAAAATGGCAAGAGAGGCACAGCAAGAGGGTAGAAGGGTGCAGAAAGATGCAACACACATGCAGAAAGGAAGAGAGGTGCAGAAAGTAGAAGAGATTTGCAGAAAGAGGCAAGAGAAGTGCAGAAAAAGAAAGAAATGTGCAGAAAGAAGAAAGAGAGATGCAGAAGGAAGCAAGAGTGGCTTGCACACCATTAGTACCAATTTAACACCCATATTTACCAATAAGTAACAGGTGACCATTCTAGGTTTGCAAAGGGCTTTCCATCATGCTGCAACACTTGTTGCTGCATTTTTGGTAATGTTTGAGCCGTTTGAGCTAGAAACAAGGCTTTTTTTGTTCAAATCTGCAGATTAGGGAGCAGATGATGAATTATGTGGCTAATGCGGAAAATGTATATCTGGGTGAAAGTTTGGTGCAGCCAAACAGTCACATAATTCCAGTGGCCCTGCTCATACCTCTGACTAGGTCCAGAAGTGCTCCTCAGTGATCCCTTCTTTTTTTTGTCTCATTGAGTTCATAGTTGAGCTTCTATGGAAACGAGAAAGACTAAACCTGACATTACCACTCCACAACACAGACTACCATACCACATAATTACTCTCCATAACACATAATCCCACTCTACATAATTTCTATAAAATAAATACCACATACTTTCTATCCACATAATTTCACTGCACAGCTTACCACATAATTCCACTACAAACAATGTACATCAACTCCACTCCAAAATGGGTGGTGGAAAACATTAATTTCACAAAGATGTTTGTTGGGGCACCACAGGTGCCCCCCAGGCCTCATAGCAGAGGCCGTGGAGGGATGGGAGCCCTGCTAGGGACCCTAAAGTCACTTTCCGTCTGTCTTTCTATTGTGGCAGACCGCTACAGAAAGGCCGAGGGGATGGGCACCGTAATCCCTATGGTGGTGTCTGACCAGTTTCTGGCTAATCAGCCGTCATCAGCCAGGCTAGCTTAAATCCAGTGGCAAAGTGAGAAAGGGAGCTAGCCTGGCTGATGACGGCTGATTAGCCAGAAACCGGTCCCAGGATGCTTGTTTCCAGTCCAGGGAAGACATGGCTTCGCAGTTCGAGCTGGACTGTTCCCATGAGGCACAGGGTCAGACTGATTTGCATATGGCCATATCTGAACTGGGGTGGCGGAGTGAGCTAAAGAATGATGATGGATTAAACCCAGATCAGTAGACTGGGGGTGAGTGCTTGCAATGTTCAACACTCTGTCCATCATCCCCTTTGGTTTTGCAAACAATTTATAACATAAACAATTAAAATGCATTCTAAAAAACCTAAAAAAAATTAAAAACAATATTATTAACAACAATATTTTTGCAAACAATATTAACAATATAGAAATTTGTATCATTGCTATTAACAACATAGATCTTTCTAACATTGATATTGCTTAAAATCCATATTCTGGCCAACCATATTTTTTGCACACGATATTTGTGCATCAGAATATATAAATTCGATATATCTGCTCCTCTATACTTTTTTTTCTATATTTTGTCTTAATACCCTTAAATTGCTTCGTTGAAAGTTGTTGCCAGCTACATGTGAGTTTGGGGCACTCATAAATTAGTTTATAAGGTATTAACAGGTGGGTTGTACCAACGAATATAAGGTACATGATAAACTGTTATCCCTTAACCCCTCATTAACTGTAGCTGTCCATATAGCAAAGGGCATATAACATACTTCTAAATGTGTGAAGGAAATGAAATTGGCTGGTGACACATTAAAAACAAGTGGTGATGTTAAAAACCTTAGTGATCTTAAAAGTGTGTACAATGTAAAATGGATATTTGGCTCAACAATCTTCAGTTAAGAACGATAACAAATTAAAGTGTTTTGGATGTGGGTATCAAAATAACTTGGTAATAGTCCTAAGTGTCCAGCAATTTTGCAAAAGTATGTAGAAAAGAGGGAAGTAAAATACTTATGGTGGAAGGCTCTGAAGCAGAAAGGTGTCCTAACAAAGAGCAGTTGATCTTAAAGATCAAGGGATCTTAATCAGAAGTTAAGATCGCATTTCCCACATGTATCTTCTGTTAGATGGGATCAATATATCTGTATTTGAAGATTCATGTTCCCCGTATACTCTCATTGATAGTAAGAATTTTCATGAGAAAATTGGAAATAGGGGTTATGCCCTGAAACCTCCAGACTTTAGACCAGTGGTCACAATCTATATAACTTTCAAAGACACACTGTGGGTAATTTTATATTGCTAAACAAGGTTAAAACTTATTAGGCTGTTATTATCAGAAGCACCTATGAATCAAATTGGACCCCAACAATTATTAACTGGTGTTACTGATGGACAGAACCATATAGGGCAAGGACATTTGTGATAAGTTTCGGGAGGTGTTTTCCAACAACCTTGGTTTAGTAAAGAGTGTTGTGCATAAAATTAAACTTAAAATAACTACAAGATCTGTAGTACACAAAACAAGGTCAATCGCTTTACTCATGAGAGTTCCATTAAAAGCGGAATTAGACAAATAGGAGTAGCAAGATGTAATAGAAATGGTTGCATTTGCAGAATGGTTGGCTCCTATTGTTGTGGCACAAAGAATGGGAGTAGGGACATTCATGTGTGCTTTGATTTAAGAGATCTAAATGCCAATATCTGGGTAGACCATTTCCCATTGCCCAGGATTAATCAGATGCTCCATTTAATACATGATGCTAAGTATTTTAATGTGTTTGACCGGTCTTCTGCATACCATTAGGTTGCACTACAGCCGGAATCACAACCTTTAACTTCTTTCACCAGCCCATTTGGCATGTACATGTTCTTAAGAATGCCATTTGGGGGGCGTGGCTTGGAGCCCGGCGGTGATGGCGGTGCCGTGGTGAGGCTCCCGGACCGGACGGGAAGACATCTCCCTTTCCGCATCATTCTGGCCAGTCTGTGGAGTGAAATGTGGGTGAACTGATACTCACAGGGATGCTGAGGCAGTAGACGCTCTCCCGGTAATTTTCGCGTCTTTTTTTTGTCAGTTTGAGCGCATCGGCAGAATCGCGCAATGCCGGCCGCCATTTTGTTTTTTTCTGCTTCTTTTTGCCGTGGCTGACAAAACCCGTGTTTACGAACCAAATGGGTATTATTCATTATGTATGTCTTCTTGAACTTCAGTTTGGCCATTTTATCTTCCTGTGGTGGCATGTGGTGGCGCAGCAACCTAATTTTACCCCGTTACTTCTGGATGTTGGGGTGATTTGGATGTAGCCGCCATTTTGCCTTGTCTGCTATATCTTCTGCGAATGCTCCTGAGTCGCTAAGGAAAGCCCTGCTAATCTCAACGGTTGCTTCATTTACGTTGAGTGGTCAGCATCTTTCTACCAACTGGCGACTTTACAACTTAACATTTACCTCCTCAGGCAAGGTGGTCCTTCTCTCCTCACATATTAACTGCCTCACACAGTCTTCTCAGGCTTTCAAACTACCGTCCTGCGTTGGTGACTAAATAGACTCTAGATCAAACCTAGGTCCTATTGCTTATTTTTACCTACTTTTCTTTTATTTATTTATCTATTTCTTCTTCCATTGCTCACCTCACGGTTCCTCCATACTCCTCGAGGTTTGGGTCTGTGTCCTGTATTTCTACCAACAAAGATTTATGGGACGTACAAAAGGGACTCCCTCTGCCACTTCGAAACCTAAACGCATCTTCATTAAAAATTCAAAAGTTTTTTCAGAACTTTCTCATTTAACTACTTCAGGTCTCCTTGTACCTGATTTGTGTGGCGCAAGTATGGATCCTACACAATCCGCCATTGGAAAGGTTAATATGAAGTGACAAAAAAAAGATCCCCCGTCACCACCTAAACCGAATTCTCCGGTTTCCATGGAAATGCTGTTGCAGGAAATACGAGCCCTCAGGCCGTTTATGGAGGAAACCAATACCAAACTACAAATTCTTTCGGATAATTGGTCAAAATTGGAAGCCAGGCTTACAACAGTGGAACAGAATGTTTCTACTTTTCAGGACACTACCAAATGTGTTACTTCCTTACAATCTCAGGTATCCACGCTACATAAACAGGTTGAGGAGCTTGAAAACCGGAATAGAAGGAACAACATGCGCATTTATAATTTGGCAGAGGGAGTTGAAGGTACAGATCCTGTCGCTTTCTTCAAGTCCTTTCTCCCGAAGGTTCTCCATTTACCGGAGGACACTATGCTGAACATACAACGTGCTCACAGGTTGGGTCGTGTTACCTCTGCAGCGACGTCCTCACAGAAACCGAGGGGTGTCATTCTCTACTTTTTGGAATACACAGACTTGTTAAAAGTTCTAGCTGCTGCCAAAGCTCGTCAGAAGATTTCCTGGTCAGGAGCTACATTATTCTTTGCGCAGGATTATTCCAGAGCTACGGCGTCAAGACGTAAGGCCTTTCTAGACATGAGACCGGTTCTTCGATCCATGGGTGCTAGGTATGGTTTATACCACCCGTGTCTGTTCAAAGTCACCTACAATAACACAACCACTTCCTACGAGGATCCAGTGCGTCTGCAAAGCTTCATCAATGCACACAAGATAGACTTAATGGATTCTTCGAGACCTTCCTCCTCACATGGAACTTGATTGGTTTGAAATCTCTTGTTAAGACTGCTCTCTCGTATTTACTTTGTTTTTTCTCTTGTTGATTGCAGGAGCTATGTTGTTATGTATTTAACTAATTACGTATTTTGTTCTCATCTTAGAAATGGCTAACTGATTTCTTAATTTTCATGTTTCTTCCACAGTCACGTTTATGTTATGGCGTTTCTTCCCATGGTTCCGGTTTGAGCTTCACCGGATGGCCCGTCTGTTTCACGCTGCTCCACCTTTCCCCATCTTTTCGTTCCCTAATTGTAGGTATGTCTTTCGTTCTGTCTTTTGTCTTTTGTTTAGTATTTCCATTTTCCCTTATTTTCGCTTCTGGTGTCCTATCTATTCCTATTAATTCTTATTTTCTGCCTTACTTACCTTCGTTCACTTTTTTACTTTTTATTCTTTCTAGTCTCTGGTCTCACTATTTTCCCCTCACCAACAATCTTTTCTATTCTTTCCAGATTTTCCTCTCTTCTTCAACATTCATGCTTTCTGATTATCCTTTTTATCTCTTATCTGAATCTCATTTTTCTCTCCAATTGTTTCTATTCTCATTCATTTGTATTAATTGCTGTATTTATAGACTGGTTGTGCGTCTCACAGGCTTGGATTAATATTTTTTAAATTATTTATGTCATTGAGATTTATTTCATGGAACGTTAGAGGTATGAATTTGCCCATCAAAAGGCAGAGAGTCCTCGCTAATTTAGCTAGATTGAATGCTGACCTGGTGTTTTTGCTAGAGACTCATTTAACGGACATCGAGTCATCAAAACTAACAAGAGGGTGGGTGGGAGAAGTCTTCTCATCTCCAGGTGATGGGAAGCGTAACAGAGTAACGATACTTTGTCGCAAGTCACTTCCAATTTCACTCTTAACGCAAGAATCTGATGGGGATGGCAGATGGTTGCTTGTCAAATTGTTGTTAAAAGGAGTCCCAGTATCTCTTCTTAACGTTTACGCCCCTACTTCGGGTGAGTCCTCCTTTTGGTCTACATTGGCTAGGCAGATTACACATGCTATGGAAGACAATTTTATACTGGCTGGTGGCTGCAACCAGGTTTTTGACCCATTTATTGACAGGAATTCCAGATTCCCTTTTGTTCCTACCAAATAGCACAAGTCCTTTGTTCATTCCATTAACCAACACAAACTTCTAGATGCGTGGCGCTTGTGCAATCCTACTATTAGAGAATACACTTTCTACTCTCCTACTCATCATACCCAATCTAGGATTGACTATATTTTTGTATCCCATAACATCTCGCAAACACATACACATGCAGAGATAGGCCCTATTTTACTTTCAGACCATGCTCCCGTTTTGATTGGTGTTGATATCTTACCCAAGTCCTTAAACCCCAGAAGATGGCGCTTTAATAATGCGCTTCTCTTAAACCCAGAATTCACTGCTTCATTCACTGCTTTTTCTGACGAATATTTTCAACTCAATCACACTGATTGCCTACCGTTTTCGACAATATGGGATGCATTTAAGGCTTCAGCAAGAGACTTTATCATCCGTTTTGTTGCTAGGAAACGAAGATCTGCCCGCTTACATACCAGGAATCTTCTCCATGACATCAAAAAGCTGCAACACTCTTATTACACATCACACTCAAAAGATTGTTTAACAGCTCTTATTAATGCTAAGATGCAGTTCAACAAAAAGTCGACAGATGACGTTTCCTTGTACTTGTTGAAATCTAGTGCAAAGTTTCATGGTGGCAAAAATAAGGCTGGGAAAATACTGGCTAATTATTTAAAAGTCAAGCAAAACAAATTAAACATTGATTCAGTCTACGATATTAATTCCAATCTAAAATTTAAGGATGTAGAAATTTTAAATGAATTTTCCCGTTTTTATCGATCTTTATATTCATCTGAAACGCAACCCACTTCGGATTCTCTCTCACACTTCTTTTCCACTATACCAAGACCAAATCCCTCCTCTCTGGATTTGTCCCCTTTGGAGTCGGACGTTACGCAACAAGAATTAACAGTTGCACTTCAACACCTTAAAAAAGATAAGGCGCCTGGCACGGATGGTTTTACCGTTGAATTTTACCTTCACTTTTCCAAGATCTTTTTGCCCAAATTGTACCTTTTAACGGAGTCCTTTAGTTCCTCCAAGAAATCCTCTGGTTCCTTCTCTGAGGCACATATCTGTCTCATACCCAAGGAGGGTAAGGATTGTAAATTTTGTAAAAATTATAGGCCCATTTCCTTAGTTAACATCGATTACAAAATGTTTTCAAAAGCTTTGGCTATTAGATTGGATTCTTACTTGCCGAATTTACTGGGGAAGGAGCAGTCTGGCTTTGTTAAGGGGCGTTATATCACTGATAATACCCGCCTTCTTTTCAACATTTTGTCTAAATCATCGCGGTTAACGCACTCCTTAGCAGCAATAGCATTGGATGCGGAGAAAGCGTTTGATAGGGTTGAGTGGACAGAGGAGGCATGGGAACATGATCTTCACACCTCTTGGCAAATTCCTCTCTGGAAGAGCATATGGATTAAGATTCGTAAATGCTCTAGGGCTGCCAATATCACGCAAACATTGTTTTTTATATATAACAGACTCCTATTGACACCGCATGCCTTAAATAAAAGTTTTTCACATGTACCGGATGCATGTTGGACGTGCTCTTCCCCAAATGCTGATTTGTTCCACATGTTATTTTCTTGTACGCATGTATGTGATTTTTGGAAACAAGTTTGGGCTCAAATTAATCTAATTTTTGGTACTGCATTTTCTTTCTCCTTTACTAATGTCTTCCTCTGCAGTCTCTCTCCAGTCTGGGAAAACATAATGTCCAATGTTAAGATTATTGATTTGTTAATTGCAGTTGCTTTTCAACAAATTACTGTTAATTGGAAAGATTCTACAAAAATCTCCTACAGAGCATGGTGGTATGCGGTCTGCCATAACCATAGACTGGATACGGCTTTTGTTTACCCTACACATTTGGCAGCAAAGCTTCTGGCGATATGGTCCCCTGTCACACAATTTCTTGATAAGAATGTTAAACAGTTTTCTCAAATGCAACCATCACAACAAGAGGATCTCAAACCCCCCTGATCCCCAAATTGTTCCGAATTTTCTCTATAAGTAATGGATACTCAGATTTTATGTGTATTATTAATCTGTATTATTAATCTCTCATTTATTGTTATTCATTTATCAGTCTGTATATTTCTGAATATGCTTATCTGGATATGTTGATATGAGGCAAATGTTATGTATTCTTTATGGACACCTTTATGCTTCTTAATAAAAATTCTTTTTGAACTTAAAAAGAATGCCATTTGGATGGGCTTTGGCTGCTGAGGCATTTCCTGAGAGTAATGCAGCACATTTTACAAGGGCTAAGTAAGGTCATATGCTTCCAGGATGATATTTTGATATTTGGGTCCGCAGAAGAGGATCATGTTATTCTAAGCAAGGCCACTAACCAAATTATGGGAGACCGGTCTTACCATAAAGAAAAGCAAGTGCAAGATCACTTTTGTTGAATTACTTGGGGCATACCATGTCCAGAGAAGGTATTAAACCTAAAATCAACCTTCTGCATGCTGTAAAAGATGCGCCTTTCCATTCTAATAAGGAGGAGGTTGAATTATTTTTGGGGTTAACGGAATATATGCCCATGTTATTTAATAATTTTGCAAATTTCATGCAACCCACGAGAGAGATCTGTAAAAAAAAAATATGCAATTTGAATGGAAGTCGGAACAAACTTAATCATTTGAGAAAATAAAAATATATAAAATTAATGCTCTTAGTATAGGAAAATTTGATCTGACAATAGACCATAGGAGCTCGAAAAGTGTGAACATCAGAGCCTGACGCAAAACAGAGCTGTGTCCTTCCCAAAGAGATAAATCGCAGCGCCCGCTGTGCAAGCTCTTGTAATCCACAGGCGTCCATCGAGAAGCAACGCGAGGCCGCCCTTTTCTTGAAATCCTGAATGTAATGCCCAAATACTTGGGCCGCTTATTCACGCTTCTCGAGCTCCTGAAGGTATGTGTCTCCCTCGTGTGGCCACATTGGTAAGTGAGCGAGGGCGGAGCCGGCTGGGCTGCTATTTAACCACTGCGCGTCCCGGTGAAGTCGCTGCACAACCGTCGAGTGGGCAGAAACAAGCAGAGTCATCTCCGAGCCTCAGGTGAGTTCTGTGCGCAGGTGACTCGTGCGCCGGGAGCGCTGGGGGTTTACACACTGGGGCGTCCGGTCTTGTTCTTGCAGCATCGTGCTTAGCTGCTCCTGACCGTCTTGAGCAGAATGGACTTCGCCTTTTATCTGCATGGTTTGATTCCAAATCCTGGCCTCTGTATGTCACCCTGTGATCCTGGGCAAATGACCTCACCTCCCTCTGGCGGAAAAAACAGAATCATGGAACGTATTCGGTAGATCATGTAAAGCGCTTTAAATTCCACCGGGGCGCTTTTGGGATATAATTAAAAACATCAGAAAACTCTCGAGGGAGAATTGTTATTCAAAAGGCTGCAGAGTTGTTTGGCCTCATACAGGGCACAAGTGTTAAGATGGGGGGTAGTGGGGGGCACAGTTGACAGCAGCTATGGTGAGGAGGGCACAGTCTGGTATCGGAATCACAAGAGTGAACCCGGAGAGAGGCTGCACTGGAAGATACGGAGTGTGAGAGAGTCTGCCTTTTACAAAGAGGAGCTATACAAGGTGCACAAAAAAAGCACAGAGGAGAAGAGCTGCGGGGAGCCTGCCACAGTCTGTGTGTACACCAGAAGAGTATAGGTCAAGGGAACTGGGATGAACGTGCCCCAGTCTGCGTCAGTTCCAGGAGAGTAAAGGTCACAGGAGCTGAGGAGAGCCTGCCCCAGGATATGTCTATGTCAGGAGAGTTGTGGTGAGGCTGTCCTACCCTACATATATACCAGGAGAGAAAGGGTCAGATGAGCTGGGGTGAACCTACCTGCGTCTGTATCTATACAGGGAGAATAAAGGTTAGGGGAACTGTGGTCAGTCTACCCATTTGTGCATCTATACCATGACAGTAAAGGAGACAGAAGCTGAGGCGAGCCTACCCAAGTCTGCATCTATATCAGTAGAGCAAACGTCAGAGGAGCTTATATGAGTCTGCCCTAGGCTATGTCTATGTCAGGAGACTAAGGTTTAGAGTGGCTGAGGTGAGCCTGTCCTAGCCTGTGTCTATACTAGAAGAGTAAAGCTCAGAGGAGCTGGGGTCAGCCTCACCCAGTCTGTGTCTATATCAAAGGAGTAAAGGTCAGAAGGCCTGATGTGAGCCTGCTACAGCCTATGTCTATGTCAGAAGAGTAAAGGTAAGAGGAGCTGTGGTCAGCCTGTCCCAGTCTGCATCTATACCAGGAGAATAAAGGTCAGAGGAGCTGTGGTGAGCCTGCACCAGTCTGCATCTATACCAGGAGAATAAAGGTCAGAGGAGCTGTGGTCAGCCTGTCCCAGTCTGCATCTATACCAGGAGAATAAAGGTCAGAGGAGCTGTGGTGAGCCTGCACCAGTCTGCATCTATACCAGGAGAATAAAGGTCAGAGGAGCTTTGGTGAGCCTGCCCCAGTCTGCATCTATACCAGGAGAATAAAGGTCAGAGGAGCTGTGGTGAGCCTGCACCAGTCTGCATCTATACCAGGAGAATAAAGGTCAGAGGAGCTGTGGTGAGCCTGCACCAGTCTGCATCTATACCAGGAGAATAAAGGTCAGAGGAGCTGTGGTGAGCCTGCACCAGTCTGCATCTATACCAGCAGAATAAAGGTCAGAGGAGCTGTGGTGAGACTTCCCCAGTCTGCATCTATACCAGGAGAATAAAGGTCAGAGGAGCTGAGGCAAGCATGTCCCAGTCTGCATCTATACCAGGAGAATAAAGGTCAGAGGAGCTGTGGTCAGCCTGCTCCAGTCTGCATCTATACCAGGAGAATAAAGGTCAGAGGAGCTGTGGTGAGCCTGCCCCAGTCTACATCCATACCAGGACAGTAAAGGTCATAGGAGCTGTGGTGAGCCTATACCAGGAGAATAAAGGTCAGAGGAGCTGGGGTCAGCCTCCCCCAGTCTGTGTCTATATCAAAGGAGTAAAGGTCAGAGGAGCTGGGGTCAGCCTCACCCAGTCTGTGTCTATATCAAAGGAGTAAAGGTCAGAAGGCCTGATGTGAGCCTGCTACAGCCTATGTCTATGTCAGAAGAGTAAAGGTAAGATGAGCTGTGGTCAGCCTGTCCCAGTCTGCATCTATACCAGGAGAATAAAGGTCAGAGGAGCTGTGGTGAGCCTGCCCCAGTCTGTGTCTATACCAGGACAGTAAAGGTCATAGGAGCTGTGGTGAGCCTGCACCAGTCTGCATCTATACCAGGAGAATAAAGTTCAGAGAAGCTGAGGCAAGCCTGTCCCAGTCTGCATCTATACCAGGACAGTAAAGGTCATAGGAGCTGTGGTGAGCCTGCCCCAGTCTGTGTCTATACCAGGAGAGTAAAGATCAGAGGAGTTGGGGTGAGCCTGCACCAGTTTGCGTCTATACCAGGAGAATAAAGGTCAGAGGAGCTGTGGTGAGGGATGTATGACGTTACAACGCATACTATTACAACGCATACCTTTACAACGCATTTTTTACAACGCACAATCCATTACAACGCATGACATTACAACGCAGTACACTACAACGCATTTTTAAAAACTACCTTTACAACACATATCCATTACAACGCATACTACCTTTACAACGCATACCATTACAACGCATAATATTAAATTGCATTTAAGGTAAGTATTAGATAGTATAGGGTTAAAAATTACTATTCTAACTCCAGGGGGTGCAACAGTAGGGTAAGTGTTGGATAGTATAGGGGTAAAAATTACTATTCTAACTCCAGAGGGTGCAACAGTAGGGTAAGTGTTGGATAGTATAGGGGTAAAAATTACTATTCTAACTCCAGGGGGTGCAACAGTAGGGTAAGTGTTGGATAGTATAGGGGTAAAAATTACTATTCTAACTCCAGGGGGTGCAACAGTAGGGAAAGAGTTGGATAGTATAGGGGTAAAAATTACTATTCTAACTCCAGGGGGTGCAACAGTAGGGTAAGTGTTGGATAGTATAGGGGTAAAAATTACTATTCTAACTCCAGGGGGTGCAACAGTAGGGTAAGTGTTGGATAGTATAGGGGTAAAAATTACTATTCTAACTCCAGGGGGTGCAACAGTAGGGTAAGTGTTGGATAGTATAGGGGTAAAAATTACTATTCTAACTCCAGGGGGTGCAACAGTAGGGAAAGTGTTGGATAGTATAGGGGTAAAAATTACTATTCTAACTCCAGGGGGTGCAACAGTAGGGTAAGTGTTGGATAGTATAGGGGTAAAAATTACTATTCTAACTCCAGGGGGTGCAACAGTAGGGTAAGTGTTGGATAGTATAGGGGTAAAAATTACTATTCTAACTCCAGAGGGTGCAACAGTAGGGTAAGTGTTGGATAGTATAGGGGTAAAAATTACTATTCTAACTCCAGGGGGTGCAACAGTAGGGTAAGTGTTGGATAGTATAGGGGTAAAAATTACTATTCTAACTCCAGGGGGTGCAACAGTAGGGTAAGTGTTGGATAGTATATTACTATATTATGCGTTGTAATGGTATGCGTTGTAATGGTAGTATGCGTTGTAATGGAATGCGTTGTAAAGGTAGTATTTAGAAATGCGTTGTAGTGTCCTGCGTTGTAATGTCATGCGTTGTAATGGATTGTGCGTTGTAAAAAATGCGTTGTAAAGGTAGTGCGTTGTAAAAGTTGCGTTGTAAAGGTTGTTCCCCGTGGTGAGCCTGCACCAGTCTGTGTCTATACCAGGAGAGTAAATAGTAGGGGAACTGTGGTCAACCTGCTCTAGTCTGGATCTATACCAGGAGAATAAAGTTCAGATGAGCTGAGGCAAGCCTGTCCCAGTCTGCATCTATACCAGGACAGTAAAGGTCATAGGAGCTGTGGTGAGCCTGCACCAGTCTGCATCTATACCAGGACAGTAAAGGTCATAGGAGCTGTGGTGAGCCTGCACCAGTCTGCATCTATACCAGGACAGTAAAGGTCATAGGAGCTGTGGTCAGCCTGTCCCAGTCTGCATCTATTCCAGGAGAATAAAGGTCAGAGGAGCTGTGGTGAGCCTGCCCCAGTCTGCATCTATACCAGGAGAATAAAGGTCAGAGGAGCTGAGGCGAGCCTGTCCCAGTCTGCATCTATACCAGGACAGTAAAGGTCATAGGAGCTGTGGTGAGCCTGCACCAGTCTGCATCTATACCAGGAGAATAAAGGTCAGAGGAGCTGTGGTGAGCCTGCCCCAGTCTGCATCTATACCAGGAGAATAAAGGTCAGAGGAGCTGTGGTGAGCCTGCACCAGTCTGCATCTATACCAGGAGAATAAAGGTCAGAGGAGATGAGGCAAGCCTGTCCCAGTCTGCATCTATACCAGGACAGTAAAGGTCATAGGAGCTGTGGTGAGCCTGCACCAGTCTGCATCTATACCAGGAGAATAAAGGTCAGAGGAGCTTTGGTGAGCCTGCCCCAGTCTGCATCTATACCAGGAGAATAAAGGTCAGAGGAGCTGTGGTGAGCCTGCACCAGTCTGCATCTATACCAGGAGAATAAAGGTCAGAGGAGCTGTGGTGAGCCTGCACCAGTCTGCATCTATACCAGGAGAATAAAGGTCAGAGGAGCTGTGGTGAGCCTGCACCAGTCTGCATCTATACCAGCAGAATAAAGGTCAGAGGAGCTGTGGTGAGACTTCCCCAGTCTGCATCTATACCAGGAGAATAAAGGTCAGAGGAGCTGTGGCGAGCCTGCCCCAGTCTGCATCTATGCCAGGAGAATAAAGGTCAGAGGAGCGGAGGCAAGCCTGTCCCAGTCTGCATCTATACCAGGAGAATAAAGGTCAGAGGAGCTGAGGCAAGCCTGTCCCAGTCTGCATCTATACCAGGGGAATAAAGGTCAGAGGAGCTGAGGCAAGCCTGTCCCAGTCTGCATCTATACCAGGAGAATAAAGGTCAGAGGAGCTGAGGCAAGCATGTCCCAGTCTGCATCTATACCAGGAGAATAAAGGTCAGAGGAGCTGTGGTCAGCCTGCTCCAGTCTGCATCTATACCAGGAGAATAAAGGTCAGAGGAGCTGTGGTGAGCCTGCCCCAGTCTACATCCATACCAGGACAGTAAAGGTCATAGGAGCTGTGGTGAGCCTATACCAGGAGAATAAAGGTCAGAGGAGCTGGGGTCAGCCTCCCCCAGTCTGTGTCTATATCAAAGGAGTAAAGGTCAGAAGGCCTGATGTGAGCCTGCTACATCCTATGTCTATGTCAGAAGAGTAAAGGTAAGATGAGCTGTGGTCAGCCTGTCCCAGTCTGCATCTATACCAGGAGAATAAAGGTCAGAGGAGCTGTGGTGAGCCTGCCCCAGTCTGTGTCTATACCAGGACAGTAAAGGTCATAGGAGCTGTGGTGAGCCTGCACCTGTCTGCATCTATACCAGGAGAATAAAGTTCAGAGAAGCTGAGGCAAGCCTGTCCCAGTCTGCATCTATACCAGGACAGTAAAGGTCATAGGAGCTGTGGTGAGCCTGCCCCAGTCTGTGTCTATACCAGGAGAGTAAAGATCAGAGGAGTTGGGGTGAGCCTGCACCAGTTTGCGTCTATACCAGGAGAATAAAGGTCAGAGGAGCTGTGGTGAGGGATGTATGACGTTACAACGCATACTATTACAACGCATACCTTTACAACGCATTTTTTACAACGCACAATCCATTACAACGCATGACATTACAACGCAGTACACTACAACGCATTTTTAAAAACTACCTTTACAACGCATATCCATTACAACGCATACTACCTTTACAACGCATACCATTACAACGCATAATATTAAATTGCATTTAAGGTAAGTATTAGATAGTATAGGGTTAAAAATTACTATTCTAACTCCAGGGGGTGCAACAGTAGGGTAAGTGTTGGATAGTATAGGGGTAAAAATTACTATTCTAACTCCAGAGGGTGCAACAGTAGGGTAAGTGTTGGATAGTATAGGGGTAAAAATTACTATTCTAACTCCAGGGGGTGCAACAGTAGGGAAAGTGTTGGATAGTATAGGGGTAAAAATTACTATTCTAACTCCAGGGGGTGCAACAGTAGGGTAAGTGTTGGATAGTATAGGGGTAAAAATTACTATTCTAACTCCAGGGGGTGCAACAGTAGGGTAAGTGTTGGATAGTATAGGGGTAAAAATTACTATTCTAACTCCAGAGGGTGCAACAGTAGGGTAAGTGTTGGATAGTATAGGGGTAAAAATTACTATTCTAACTCCAGGGGGTGCAACAGTAGGGTAAGTATTGGATAGTATAGGGGTAAAAATTACTATTCTAACTCCAGGGGGTGCAACAGTAGGGTAAGTGTTGGATAGTATATTACTATATTATGCGTTGTAATGGTATGCGTTGTAATGGTAGTATGCGTTGTAATGGAATGCGTTGTAAAGGTAGTATTTAGAAATGCGTTGTAGTGTCCTGCGTTGTAATGTCATGCGTTGTAATGGATTGTGCGTTGTAAAAAATGCGTTGTAAAGGTAGTGCGTTGTAAAAGTTGCGTTGTAAAGGTTGTTCCCCGTGGTGAGCCTGCACCAGTCTGTGTCTATACCAGGAGAGTAAATAGTAGGGGAACTGTGGTCAACCTGCTCTAGTCTGGATCTATACCAGGAGAATAAAGTTCAGATGAGCTGAGGCAAGCCTGTCCCAGTCTGCATCTATACCAGGACAGTAAAGGTCATAGGAGCTGTGGTGAGCCTGCACCAGTCTGCATCTATACCAGGACAGTAAAGGTCATAGGAGCTGTGGTCAGCCTGTCCCAGTCTGCATCTATTCCAGGAGAATAAAGGTCAGAGGAGCTGTGGTGAGCCTGCCCCAGTCTGCATCTATACCAGGAGAATAAAGGTCAGAGGAGCTGAGGCGAGCCTGTCCCAGTCTGCATCTATACCAGGACAGTAAAGGTCATAGGAGCTGTGGTGAGCCTGCACCAGTCTGCATCTATACCAGGAGAATAAAGGTCAGAGGAGCTGTGGTGAGCCTGCCCCAGTCTGCATCTATACCAGGAGAATAAAGGTCAGAGGAGCTGTGGTGAGCCTGCACCAGTCTGCATCTATACCAGGACAGTAAAGGTCATAGGAGCTGTGGTGAGCCTGCACCAGTCTGCATCTATACCAGGAGAATAAAGGTCAGAGGAGATGAGGCAAGCCTGTCCCAGTCTGCATCTATACCAGGACAGTAAAGGTCATAGGAGCTGTGGTGAGCCTGCACCAGTCTGCATCTGTACCAGGAGAATAAAGGTCAGAGGAGCTGAGGCAAGCCTGTCCCAGTCTGCATCTATACCAGGAGAATAAAGGTCAGAGGAGCTGTGGTGAGCCTGCCCCAGTCTGCATCTATACCAGGAGAATAAAGGTCAGAGGAGCTGTGGTGAGCCTGCCCCAGTCTGCATCTATACCAGGAGAATAAAGGTCAGAGGAGCTGTGGTGAGCCTGCCCCAGTCTGCATCTATACCAGGAGAATAAAGGTCAGAGGAGCTGTGGTGAGCCTGCCCCAGTCTGCATCTATACCAGGAAAATAAAGGTCAGAGGAGCTGTGGCGAGCCTGCCCCAGTCTGCATCTATACCAGGAGAATAAAGGTCAGAGGAGCTGAGGCAAGCCTGTCCCAGTCTGCATCTATACCAGGAGAATAAAGGTCAGAGGAGCTGAGGCAAGCATGTCCCAGTCTGCATCTATACCAGGAGAATAAAGGTCAGAGGAGCTGTGGTGAGCCTGCCCCAGTCTGTGTCTATACCAGGAGAATAAAGGTCATAGGAGCTGTGGTGAGCCTGCACCAGTCTGCATCTATACCAGGAGAATAAAGGTCAGAGGAGCGGTGGTGAGCCTGCACCAGTCTGCATCTATACCAGGACAGTAAAGGTCATAGGAGCTGTGGTGAGCCTGCACCAGTCTGCATCTATACCAGGAGAATAAAGGTCAGAGGAGCTGAGGCAAGCCTGTCCCAGTCTGCATCTATACCAGGACAGTAAAGGTCATAGGAGCTGTGGTGAGCCTGCACCAGTCTGCATCTATACCAGGAGAATAAAGGTCAGAGGAGCTGTGGTGAGCCTGCCCCAGTCTGCATCTATACCAGGAGAATAAAGGTCAGAGGAGCTGAGGCAAGCCTGTCCCAGTCTGCATCTATACCAGGACAGTAAAGGTCATAGGAGCTGTGGTGAGCCTGCACCAGTCTGCATCTATACCAGGAGAATAAAGGTCAGAGGAGCTGTGGTGAGCCTGCACCAGTCTGCATCTATACCAGGACAGTAAAGGTCATAGGAGCTGTGGTGAGCCTGCACCAGTCTGCATCTATACCAGGAGAATAAAGGTCAGAGGAGCTGAGGCAAGCCTGTCCAAGTCTGCATCTATACCAGGACAGTAAAGGTCAGAGGAGCTGTGGTGAGCCTGCCCCAGTCTGTGTCTATACCAGGAGAGTAAATAGTAGGGGCACTGTGGTCAGCCTGCTCTAGCCTGCATCTATGCCAGGAGAGTAAAGATCAGAGAAGCTGGGGTCAGCCTCCCCCAGTCTGTGTCTATATCAAAGGAGTAAAGGTCAGAAGGCCTGATGTGAGCCTGCTGCATCCTATGTCTATGTCAGAAGAGTAAAGGTAAGAGGAGCTGTTGTCAGCCTGTCCCAGTCTGCATCTATACCAGGAGAATAAAGGTCAGAGGAGCTGTGGTGAGCCTGCCCCAGTCTACATCTATACCAGGACAGTAAAGGTCATAGGAGCTGTGGTGAGCCTGCACCAGTCTGCATCTATACCAGGAGAATAAAGGTCAGAGGAGCTGTGGTGAGCCTGCCCCAGTCTGTGTCTATACCAGGAGAGTAAAGATCAGGGGAACTGTGGTCAGCCTGCTCCAGTCTGCATCTATACCAGGACAGTAAAGGTCATCGGAGCTGTGGTGAGCCTGCACCAGTCTGCATCTATACCAGGACAGTAAAGGTCATAGGAGCTGTGGTGAGCCTGCACCAGTCTGCATCTATACCAGGAGAATAAAGGTCAGAGGAGCTGAGGCAAGCCTGCACCAGTCTGCATCTATACTAGGACAGTAAAGGTCATAGGAGCTGTGGTGAGCCTGCACCAGTCTGCATCTATACCAGGAGAATAAAGGTCAGAGGAGCTGTGGTGAGCCTGCACCAGTCTGCATCTATACCAGGAGAATAAAGGTCAGAGGAGCTGTGGTGAGCCTGCACCAGTCTGTGTCTATACCAGGAGAGTAAATTGTAGGGGAACTGCGGTCAGCCTGCTCTAGTCTGCATCTATACTAGGCCTGGGCAAAAATTTCGTTCCGTTCGCGGAAATTGCGATAATTTGACATTTTTGCGTTCCGCGGAGAGCGCGAAAATGTCAAAAATTCCGGTTTCCGCAGCTTGGCGATAATTTGTTTCTTGCTCGCGCTGTAAAATGATACATTCTCGCGCGCGCGCGATCGCCTTACCTGAATCCCTGCGTTCGCCGACAAGTTTTCTTGATCCGGTCGCGTTCTCCATGAGATGTTGTATTGTTTTTAGCCATTTGCGCTGTCTCGCGACAGTTCGCGCCCGCAGTGACGTCATGCGTCGCGCGATCACGTCTTTCTTCTCGCGATCATGCACCGCGAGAACAACTCAAAACAAGATGGCCGCGCCCGCAAGCAGCCACATGGGTAAGTTGGCGACCCGCAACCATGCAGAAAATCGCGCGAACATGCCGGAAAAAAACTTCCGCATCTTCGCGATATTTCTGCTTGTTTGCGATAATTTTAAACATTCTCGCGATAATTTGCGAAGGTTAATTCCGCAAATTCCGCCCACCCCTAATCTATACCAGGAGAATAAAGGTCAGAGGAGCTGAGGCAAGCCTGTCCCAGTCTGCATCTATACCAGGAGAATAAAGGTCAGAGGAGCTGAGGCAAGCCTGTCCCAGTCTGCATCTATACCAGGAGAATAAAGGTCAGAGGAGCTGAGGCAAGCCTGTCCCAGTCTGCATCTATACCAGGACAGTAAAGGTCATAGGAGCTGTGGTGAGCCTGCACCAGTCCGCATCTATACCAGGACAGTAAAGGTCATAGGAGCTGTGGTCAGCCTGTCCCAGTCTGCATCTATACCAGGAGAATAAAGGTAAGAGGAGCTGTGGTGAGCCTGCCCCAGTCTGCATCTATACCAGGAGAATAAAGGTCAGAGGAGCTGAGGCAAGCCAGTCCCAGTCTGCATCTATACCAGGAGAATAAAGGTCAGAGGAGCTGAGGCAAGCCTGTCCCAGTCTGCATCTATACCAGGACAGTAAAGGTCATAGGAGCTGTGGTGAGCCTGCACCAGTCTGCATCTATACCAGGAGAATAAAGGTCAGAGGAGCTGTGGTGAGCCTGCCCCAGTCTGCATCTATACCAGGAGAATAAAGGTCAGAGGAGCTGTGGTGAGCCTGCACCAGTCTGCATCTATACCAGGACAGTAAAGGTCATAGGAGCTGTGGTGAGCCTGCACCAGTCTGCATCTATACCAGGAGAATAAAGGTCAGAGGAGCTGAGGCAAGCCTGTCCCAGTCTGCATCTATACCAGGACAGTAAAGGTCAGAGGAGCTGAGGCGAGCCTGCCCCAGTCTGCATCTATACCAGGACAGTAAAGGTCATAGGAGCTGTGGTGAGCCTGCACCAGTCTGCATCTATACCAGGAGAATAAAGGTCAGAGGAGCTGAGGCAAGCCTGTCCCAGTCTGCATCTATACCAGGACAGTAAAGGTCATAGGAGCTGTGGTGAGCCTGCACCAGTCTGCATCTATACCAGGAGAATAAAGGTCAGAGGAGCTGTGGTGAGCCTGCCCCAGTCTGTGTCTATACCAGGAGAATAAAGGTCAGAGGAGCTGTGGTGAGCCTGCACCAGTCTGCATCTATACCAGGACAGTAAAGGTCATAGGAGCTGTGGTGAGCTTGCACCAGTCTGCATCTATACCAGGAGAATAAAGATCAGAGGAGCTGAGGCAAGCCTGTCCCAGTCTGCATCTATACCAGGACAGTAAAGGTCATAGGAGCTGTGGTGAGGTTGCACCAGTCTGCATCTATACCAGGAGAATAAAGGTCAGAGGAGCTGTGGTCAGCCTGTCCCAGTCTGCATCTATACCAGGAGAATAAAGGTCAGAGGAGCTGTGGTGAGCCTGCACCAGTCTGCATCTATACCAGGAGAATAAAGGTCAGAGGAGCTGTGGTGAGCCTGCCCCAGTCAGCATCTATACCAGGAGAATAAAGGTCAGAGGAGCTGTGGTGAGCCTGCACCAGTCTGCATCTATACCAGGACAGTAAAAGTCATAGGAGCTGTGGTGAGCCTGCACCAGTCTGCATCTATACCAGGAGAATAAAGGTCAGAGGAGCTGAGGCAAGCCTGTCCCAGTCTGCATCTATACCAGGACAGTAAAGGTCAGAGGAGCTGTGGTGAGCCTGCCCCAGTCTGCATCTATACCAGGACAGTAAAGGTCATAGGAGCTGTGGTGAGCCTGCACCAGTCTGCATCTATACCAGGAGAATAAAGGTCAGAGGAGCTGAGGCAAGCCTGTCCCAGTCTGCATCTATACCAGGACAGTAAAGGTCATAGGAGCTGTGGTGAGCCTGCACCAGTCTGCATCTATACCAGGAGAATAAAGGTCAGAGGAGCTGTGGTGAGCCTGCCCCAGTCTGTGTCTATACCAGGAGAATAAAGGTCAGAGGAGCTGTGGTGAGCCTGCACCAGTCTGCATCTATACCAGGACAGTAAAGGTCATAGGAGCTGTGGTGAGCCTGCACCAGTCTGCATCTATACCAGGAGAATAAAGATCAGAGGAGCTGAGGCAAGCCTGTCCCAGTCTGCATCTATACCAGGACAGTAAAGGTCATAGGAGCTGTGGTGAGGTTGCACCAGTCTGCATCTATACCAGGAGAATAAAGGTCAGAGGAGCTGTGGTCAGCCTGTCCCAGTCTGCATCTATACCAGGAGAATAAAGGTCAGAGGAGCTGTGGTGAGCCTGCCCCAGTCTGTGTCTATACCAGGAGAGTAAATTGTAGGGGAAGTGTGGTCAGCCTGCTCTAGTCTGCATCTATACCAGGAGAATAAAGGTCAGAGGAGCTGAGGCAAGCCTGTCCCAGTCTGCATCTATACCAGGAGAATAAAGGTCAGAGGAGCTGAGGCAAGCTTGTCCCATTCTGCATCTATACCAGGAGAATAAAGGTCAGAGGAGCTGAGGCAAGCCTGTCCCAGTCTGCATCTATACCAGGACAGTAAAGGTCATAGGAGCTGTGGTCAGCCTGTCCCAGTCTGCATCTATACCAGGAGAATAAAGGTCAGAGGAGCTGTGGTGAGCCTGCCCCAGTCTGCATCTATACCAGGAGAATAAAGGTCAGAGGAGCTGAGGCAAGCCTGTCCCAGTCTGCATCTATACCAGGAGAATAAAGGTCAGAGGAGCTGAGGCAAGCCTGTCCCAGTCTGCATCTATACCAGGACAGTAAAGGTCATAGGAGCTGTGGTGAGCCTGCACCAGTCTGCATCTATACCAGGAGAATAAAGGTCAGAGGAGCTGTGGTGAGCCTGCCCCAGTCTGCATCTATACCAGGAGAATAAAGGTCAGAGGAGCTGGGGTGAGCCTGCACCAGTCTGCATCTATACCAGGACAGTAAAGGTCATAGGAGCTGTGGTGAGCCTGCACCAGTCTGCATCTATACCAGGAGAATAAAGGTCAGAGGAGCTGAGGCAAGCCTGTCCCAGTCTGCATCTATACCAGGACAGTAAAGGTCAGAGGAGCTGTGGTGAGCCTGCCCCAGTCTGCATCTATACCAGGACAGTAAAGGTCATAGGAGCTGTGGTGAGCCTGCACCAGTCTGCATCTATACCAGGAGAATAAAGGTCAGAGGAGCTGAGGCAAGCCTGTCCCAGTCTGCATCTATACCAGGACAGTAAAGGTCATAGGAGCTGTGGTGAGCCTGCACCAGTCTGCATCTATACCAGGAGAATAAAGGTCAGAGGAGCTGTGGTGAGCCTCCACCAGTCTGTGTCTATACCAGGAGAATAAAGGTCAGAGGAGCTGTGGTGAGCCTGCACCAGTCTGCATCTATACCAGGACAGTAAAGGTCATAGGAGCTGTGGTGAGCCTGCACAAGTCTGCATCTATACCAGGAGAATAAAGATCAGAGGAGCTGAGGCAAGCCTGTCCCAGTCTGCATCTATACCAGGACTGTAAAGGTCATAGGAGCTGTGGTGAGCCTGCACCAGTGTGCATCTGTACCAGGAGAATAAAGGTCAGAGGAGCTGTGGTCAGCCTGTCCCAGCCTGCATCTATACCAGGAGAATAAAGGTCAGAGGAGCTGTGGTGAGCCTGCCCCAGTCTGTGTCTATACCAGGAGAGTAAAGATCAGAGGAGTTGGGGTGAGCCTGCACCAGTTTGCGTCTATACCAGGAGAATAAAGGTCAGAGGAGCTGTGGTGAGCCTGCCCCAGTCTGTGTCTATACCAGGAGAGTAAATAGTAGGGGAACTGTGGTCAGCCTGCTCTAGCCTGCATCTATACCAGGAGAGTAAAGATCAGAGAAGCTGGGGTCAGCCTCCCCCAGTCTGTGTCTATATCAAAGGAGTAAAGGTCGGAGGAGCTGGGGTCAGCCTCACCCAGTCTGTGTCTATATCAAAGGAGTAAAGGTCAGAAGGCCTGATGTGAGCCTGCTACAGCCTATGTCTATGTCAGAAGAGTAAAGGTAAGAGGAGCTGTGGTGAACCTGTCCAAGTCTGTATCTATACCAGGACAATAAAGGTCAGAGGAGCTGTGGTGAGCCTGCCCCAGTCTGCATCTATACCAGGAGAATAAAGGTCAGAGGAGCTGTGGTGAGCCTGCCCCAGTCTGTGTCTATACCAGGACAGTAAAGGTCAGAGGAGCTGTGGTGAGCCTACCCAAGTCTGCATCTATATCAGTAGAGCAAACGTCAGAGGAGCTTATATGAGTCTGCCCTAGGCTATGGCTATGTCAGGAGACTAAGGTTTAGAGTGGCTGGGGTGAGCCTGTCCTAGCCTGTGTCTATACTAGAAGAGTAAAGCTCAGAGGAGCTGGGGTCAGCCTCACCCAGTCTGTGTCTATATCAAAGGAGTAAAGGTCAGAAGGCCTGATGTGAGCCTGCTACAGCCAATGTCTATGTCAGAAGAGTAAAGGTAAGAGGAGCTGTGGTCAGCCTGTCCCAGTCTGCATCTATACCAGGAGAATAAAGGACAGAGGAGCTGTGGTGAGCCTGCCCCAGTCTGCATCTATACCAGGGCAGTAAAGGTCAGAGGAGCTGTGGTGAGCCTGCCCCAGTCTGCATCTATACCAGGAGAATAAAGGTCAGAGGAGCTGTGGTGAGCCTGCCCCAGTCTGTGTCTATACCAGGAGAGTAAAGACCAGGGGAACTGTGGTCAGCCTGCTCTAGTCTGCATCTTTACCAGGAAAGGAAAGGTCAGAGGAGCTGAGGCAAGCCTGTCCCAGTCTGCATCTATACCAGGAGAATAAAGGTCAGAGGAGCTGTGGTGAGCCTGCCCCAGTCTGAATCTATACCAGGAGAGTAAAGATCAGAGAAGCTGAGGTGAGCCTGCACCAGTTTGCGTCTGTACCAGGAGAATAAAGGTCAGAGGAGCTGTGGTGAGCCTGCCCCAGTCTGTGTCTATACCAGGAGAGTAAATATCAGGGGAACTGTTGTCAGCCTGCTGTAGTCTGCATCTATACCAGGAAAGGAAAGGTCAGAGGAGCTGAGGCAAGCCTGTCCCAGTCTGCATCTATACCAGGAGAATAAAGGTCAGAGGAGCTGTGGTGAGCCTGCCCCAGTCTGCATCTATACCAGGAGAGTAAAGATCAGTGAAGCTTAGGTTAGCCTGCACTAGTTTGCGTCTATACCAGGAGAATAAAGGTCAGAGGAGCTGTGGTGAGCCTGCCCCAGTCTGCATCTATACCAGGAGAGTAAAGATCAGTGAAGCTTAGGTTAGCCTGCACTAGTTTGCGTCTATACCAGGAGAGTAAAGATCAGGGGAACTGTGGTCAGCCTGCTCCAGTCTGCATCTATACCACGGAAGGAAAGGTCAGAGGAGCTGAGGCAAGCCTGCCCCAGTCTGCATCTATACCAGGAGAGTAAAGTTCAGAGAAGCTGAGGTGAGCCTGCACCAGTCTGCATCTATACCAGGAGAATAAAGGTCAGAGGAGCTGTGGTGAGCCTGCCCCAGTCTGTGTCTATACCAGGAGAGTAAAGATCAGGGGAACTGTGGTCAGCCTGCTCCAGTCTGCATCTATACCAGGAAAGGAAAGGTCAGAGGAGCTGAGGCAAGCCTGTCCCAGTCTGCATCTATACCAGGAGAATAAAGGTCAGAGGAGCTGTGGTGAGCCTGCCCCAGTCTGCATCTATACCAGGACAGTAAAGATCAGGGGAACTGTGGTCAGCCTGCTCCAGTCTGCATCTATACCAGGAAAGGAAAGGTCAGAGAAGCTGTGGTGAGCCTGCCCCAGTCTGCATCTATACTAGGAGAATAAAGGTCAGAGGAGCTGTGGTGAGCCTGCCCCAGTCTGCATCTATACCAGGAGAATAAAGGTCAGAGGAGCTGTGGTGAGCCTGCCCCAGTCTGCATCTATACCAGGAGAGTAAAGGTCAGAGAAGCTGAGGTGAGCCTGCACCAGTTTGCGTCTATACCAGGAGAATAAAGGTCAGAGGAGCTGTGGTGAGCCTGCCCCAGTCTGCATCTATACCAGGACAGTGAAGGTCAGAGAAGCTGTGGTGAGCCTGCCCCAGTCTGCATCTATACTAGGAGAATAAAGGTCAGAGGAGCTGTGGTGAGCCTGCCCCAGTCTGCATCTATACCAGGAGAGTAAAGATCAGAGAAGCTGAGGTGAGCCTGCACCAGTTTGCGTCTATACCAGGAGAATAAAGGTCAGAGGAGCTGTGGTGAGCCTGCCCCAGTCTGCATCTATACCAGGACAGTGAAGGTCAGAGAAGCTGTGGTGAGCCTGCCCCAGTCTGCATCTATACTAGGAGAATAAAGGTCAGAGGAGCTGTGGTGAGCCTGCCCTAGTCTGCATCTATACCAGGAGAATAAAGGTCAGAGGAGCTGTGGTGAGCCTGCCCCAGTCTGCATCTATACCAGGAGAGTAAAGGTCAGAGAAGCTGAGGTGAGCCTGCACCAGTTTGCGTCTATACCAGGAGAATAAAGGTCAGAGGAGCTGTGGTGAGCCTGCCCCAGTCTGCATCTATACCAGGACAGTGAAGGTCAGAGAAGCTGTGGTGAGCCTGCCCCAGTCTGCATCTATACTAGGAGAATAAAGGTCAGAGGAGCTGTGGTGAGCCTGCCCAATCTGCATCTATACCAGGAGAGTAAAGATCAGAGAAGCTGAGGTGAGCCTGCACCAGTTTGCGTCTATACCAGGAGAATAAAGGTCAGAGGAGCTGTGGTGAGCCTGCCCCTGTCTGTGTCTATACCAGGAGAGTAAATATCAGGGGAACTGTGGTCAGCCTGCTCTAGTCTGCATCTATACCCGGAAAGGAAAGGTCAGAGGAGCTGAGGCAAGCCTGTCCCAGTGTGCATCTATACGAGGAGAGTAAAGGTCAGAGGGGCTGAGGAGAGCCTGTCCTATCCTGCATCCATTCCAAGAGAGTAAATGTCAGAGGAGCTGATGTGATCCTGCCCCTGTCTGCGTCTATACCAGGAGAGTCAATGTCAGGGGAGCTATGGTAAGCCTGCCCCAGTCTGGGTCTATAGCAGGAAAGTAAAGGTCAGAGGAGCTCTCTTGAGCCTGTCATAGCCTGCGTCTATACCAGGAGAGTAAATGTCAGAGGAGCTGGGGTGAAGCTGCCGACGTCTGGTCTAATCTAGCAAAGTAAAGGTCAGATGGGTTGAGGTGAGCCTCCCCAGGCTATGTCTATGTCAGGAGAATAAAAGCCAGAAGAGCTGTGGTGAGGCTGTCCAAGCCTATATATATACCAGGAGAGAAAAGGTCAGAGGAGCTGAGGTGAACTTACCCACATCTGCGTCTATACCGGGAGAATAAAGGTTATGGGAGTGGTGGTCAGGCTGCCCCTGTCTGCATCTATATCATGACAGTAAAAGTCAGAGGAGCTGAGGTGAGCCTGCCCCAGATTACATCCATATCAGGAGAGTAAAGGTCATTGGAGCTGAGGAGAGGCTTCCCTCAGGCTATATCTGTGTCAGGAGAATAAGTTTCAGAGGGGCTGAGGTGAGCTTGCCCAAATCTGTGTCTATACCAGTAGAGTAAAAGTCAGAGGAGCTTAGGTGAGTCTGTTCTAGGCTATGTCAGGAGACTAAAATGTAGAGTGGCTTAGGTGAGCCTGTCCTAGCCTGTGTCTATACTAGAAGAGTAAAGCTCAGAGGAGCTGGGGTGAACCTGCCCAAGGCTATGTCTATACCATGAGAGTAAAGATCAGAGGAGCTGGGGTTAGCCTGCCTCAGTCTGCATCTATTCCAGGAAATTAAAGGTCATAGGGGCTGAGGTGAGCTCACCTCAGTCTGCATCTATACCATAAGAGTAAAGGTCAAAGATGCTGTGGTGAGCCTGCCCCAGTCTGCATCTATACCAGGAGAGTAAAGATCAGAGAAGCTTAGTTTAGCCTGCACTAGTTTGCGTCTATACCAGGAGAATAAAGGTCAGAGGAGCTGTGGTGAGCCTGCCCCAGTCTGCATCTATACCAGGACAGTATAGGTCATAGGAGCTGTGGTGAGCCTGCACCAGTCTGCATCTATACCAGGAGAATAAAGGTCAGAGGAGCTGTGGTCAGCCTGTCCCAGTCTGCATCTATACCAGGAGAATAAAGGTCAGAGGAGCTGTGGTCAGCCTGTCCCAGTCTGCATCTATACCAGGAGAATAAAGGTCAGAGGAGCTGTGGTCAGCCTGTCCCAGTCTGCATCTATACCAGGAGAATAAAGGTCAGAGGAGCTGTGGTGAGCCTGCCCCAGTCTGTGTCTATACCAGGAGAGTAAAGATCAGGGGAACTGTGGTCAGCCTGCTCCAGTCTGCATCTATACCAGGAAAGGAAAGGTCAGAGGAGCTGAGGTGAGCCTGCCCCAGGCTATGTCTATGTCAGGAGAGTAAAGGTCAGATGGGTTGAGGTAAGCCTGCCCCAGCCTGCATCTATACCAGAAGAGAAAAGTTCAGAGGAGCTGAGGTGAGCCCGCCCCAGTCTATGTCTATACCAGGAGAGTAAAGGTCAGAGCAGCTGATGTGAGTCCTCCCTAGGCAATGTCTATGTCAAGAGAGTAAAGGTCAGAGCAGCATTAGTTAGCCTGTCTTAGCCTGCATTTGTAGCAGCACCATAAAGGCCAGAGGGTCTGAGGTGAGCCTGTCCCAGTCTGCATCTATTCCAGGTGAATAAAGGTCAGAGGAGCTGGGGTTAACCTGCCTCAGTCTGAGTCTGTTCCAGGAGAGTAAAGGTCAGGAGATCTGTGGTCAGCCTGCCCCGGTCTGTGTCTATATCAGGAAAGTAAAGGTCAGGAGATCTGTGGTCAGCCTGCCCCGGTCTGTGTCTATATCAGGAAAGTAAATGTCAGAGGGGCTGAGGAGAGTCTGTCCCAGGCTATGTCTATGTCAAGAGCGTAAAGGTCAAAGGAGCTGGGGTGAACCTGCCCAAGTCTGCTTCTATACCAGGAGAGTAAAGGTCAGGGGAGCTGTGGTCAGCCTGCCCCAACCTGCACCTATATTAGGAAAATAAATATCAGAGGGTCTGAGATGAGCCTGCCCCGGTGTGCGTCTATATCAGGAGAGTAACGGTCAGAGGATCTAATGTGAGCCTGCCCCCGTGTGCGTCTATACCAGCGAAACAACAATCCATGGCAAAATAAAGTCCAGTCTCTAACCATCAAGAACTGCGTCTGAAACAACCTGATCCTCTGGAAAAATCCTTAGCCACGTTTGTAGCAGCCTAATCCTACAATAAAATACTGCGAAAGGAGGCACATGTTTCACGGCTTTTCTGCCACTTCTTCTGAGCTGCAGAAACAACAATCACAACTTTAATTATCACATCCCTCTAAAAAAGTAAAAATAAAACTAATTTTAAATGTTATTTATTTTGTAGATTGTATATAGCACGAAGAAGACCCATGTGAGTATCAGAGCATGTTACACATGACAGAGGAAGTGGAAATAGATAATGTTCTCTGAATCAACAACTAGATACAAAGATAAGAGCATAAAGCAATAATTAAATCAATAATCAAAACAATGACTTCAAGCAGATTTCATGTGAATAGTTTCTCTGGGCAGGGAGTTCCAGATCCTTAGGCCAGCAATCCTAATGGTATGTCACATTCTGTACAAAATGCAGTAACACCCTTATAAATTCAATCCATCATCTTAAATACTAGTACCATAAATTTATGGAATATATTGCACATACATTAACATTGGAGAATGCATGATCCAAGATAGATTGGACAATAATGAATAACAGCAGAATACAAAATGATATGTCAGATTTCATAGTCATTAAAAAAGTTAATATAGATCCTGATACAATTTAGAATACAATCATTATACTCAGGACAAAAAATTAGGTAAGCAACCCCAAAAACATTATGCAAAATACCAAACTCAACATGCATAATGAATTTATGTACTGTTTAAGCATATCAGTGGTTTTACCTGAACCGTCAAAGTACAATGGAAAATCTTTCATTCATTCAAGGAATAAAATAGATAAAAACATATTCACAGATCCATCTGAAACAAGAAACAAGTATTAGTTCACAAAACAGGCCCAGTAAGGGAACTGTGCGACTCTCACTTGGCTTCATCAGACTGAATGAGTCAATCTCTTCTAATGGGTAATCAATCCCAAATAAATAGGAATTGGATGAACTAAAAGTAATGAAGACACACCCTCCACACCCAACTGGATGATACAATCTCTCCTTAAATTTAAACCAATCCCAAGTCAACAAGAAGTAAAGACCCTAAAAACAATAAAAACTCACCACCTTTCTCTTACCCCAGGATGATAATTAGTCTCATGTAAGAACAAAACAAGGTAAAGTTTCCCATTAGAAACATACGTTCACAGTGTCTACATTCAGAGTTCACAGGTCACTACTGGAAACCATATTGTTGATTGCTATATATTATTAAATCCGTAAGCTCCAGAATCTGAAAATGAAAATTGGAAATAATAAATACCTAAGAGACTAATTAAAACAGACAGTAAGCATAAAGTATGATCAATACCCATTACCATATCAATAAATTATGAAACCATCTTACCTGATATTACTCAAAGCAAATGCCTTCATCAACCTCAGATCCGAAGAGTGCATCAGCTGGTTAAATTCTGGTCCACTGTAACAATTTGATATCACAAGCTACCTGAGGTTAGATTGCGCGTGTTGCTTGACCATGGCACACACCGTAGGCAACCACCAACCCAATTTCTGACAGAGACTGTATGCTAAGACAAGTGGGGAAGAGCTCTGCACCCATACTAAAGACCATGCCACATTAACTCTGAGATCCCTGAGACTGAGGCAGACGGAGGAAGGGTTGAGTCCCTTGAAGAAGTTGAACATTGAAGCATAAGAGACTCTCACCTGCAAGTCTGATGTTCCAGCATTATTGTAGGTTGTTGCTTTTTGGTTTCTGTGTAATAAAGTACTTGTCTTTTTTAAAGGGAGTTTCTGGGCTAGACAGTTGTCTTCAATTACTGCTGGGGGTGGTGTAGAGCTGTGAGCATTAGTAACCCACATAAACCTCCCTGAGAATCTTATGACTGTTCGTCTGCACTGCCAATGAAAGTCAAGAGCTGAAATTATTGGACTTGGCCCAGGTTGTATAGCCATAGTAGGACTGAGTCTGAGACAGTAGAGGCATACAACCCCAACCCAACAGTTGTGGCCCAGAAGCCCCCGTCTGGCATGAGGCCTTTAAATAGGGTATGAAAAACCCAGGAAGAGGCTACCTTGTCATTGAGTTTCATTTCACTTTTTTGCTTGAATCTTTGACAGTTTACCAGGGTTGTTCCTCCTTCCTCAACAGTCTCATACAAAGACCCACAGAAAATCTTGGTTGAATTTCTATACTTTTTATGGGCTTCCATGTCTATACTTTAAGTGTTACTACTGTGTTGATAACATTTGCTCTATCTCAAGCCTCCTTGTCTCAGCCACTCCTCTGTTGAATTCTAGTTTATCAAATTTGGTTGGGCTTCACATATAAGTCTGCGGTTGTCAATAGCTGGATTTAAATGCACTCTTTCTTTTCTCATTGACGTTACCAACAACAAAGGCAAGTCCTTCTTGTAACCACTATGTTGCTAAACCCCTGGTAATAACAGTTGGAAGAAACCAGGTGTATGATTGGTGCAAAATGTCAGGTGGCACAAATTACCTCTAGACAGATAGGAATTCTAATGCAAAGAATTAAATCTTCAGTTAAAATGGACTGGAGAAGGTGAGACCAGATCCAATGGAAGTAAGCTTCTGGGAAACAGGGCAGGATTGGAAATGTTGAAGTTATATTATGAATGATTTCATACAAGATGTCATTATTGATGTATTATGTGGGGCAAGCAGCAGTGTCTTGCGAGGGTGTAAGTTATAGTTTACTGAGAAAAGTATAACTATAACTGTTGAACTTCTATTTTTTTCAGTATTTAAATGTTATCCTAACTATAACATCCCTGTAACTTTATTGTTTTTCAGTGAATTTCTAAGGTTTTTTACAATTCTATTTCCTAACTATAAAGTCCTTGTAACCTTTGTTTTTTTCAGTGCATTTTTAACGTTAAGTAATTTGTTATTACTTGAAGTTAATGCAAACCCTGCTGCGCATGGCCTCCGGCCGTGTGTGGCGGGTTTGGACTGCAGAGCTTGCAGCCAACCTCCATAGGCACTCAACCCTATTCTACGCATGGCCAAGATTGGTCGGCCACAGAGCCTGGCCAGCAGCCAGTCCCTGCAGCCAACTGCACATACGTACCCCACCCAAGGTCAATTTAGGCCATTTAGGCAGAGATTGTGGCCAACCCCCTTAGGCTCCCAACCCCACTTCATGCATGGCCGAGGTTGGTCAGCTACATGGCCTGGCCTGCAGCTAGACCCTGTAGCCAACTCCACATACGGACCCCCACCCAAGGTCAATTTAGACCACGGGGACCCCATCCACTGGTGCCCCGCTAATTCATGAAAGGGAAGGGGGTCCTCTAGCACCGCTCCCTTGGCTGATTTTGTCCCTGGGTCCCCTAGGGTCCAACCAATTAATAAAAGAGGAAGAGGACCATGGGGCTGCTGTCCCCGGGACCTTATACCCCGGATCCTGGCCAATTTATGAAAGGGGATGGGGCCTGCTTGGCCTCCTTTCCTGGGCTGATCTTGGCCCCGGGACCCCATCCCCCAGGGCCTAGTCAATGAATATAAGAGGAAGAAGGCCATGTGGCCCCCCTCCCTGGGCCAATTTTGGCCTCGGGTACCCTATCCATGGGGCCCGACAATTATTCAAAGGGGTGGGGCGGCCATGCGGCTTCTCCCTTGGCATATTTGGACCCTGTGGACTCCATCCCCTGGGACCCAGAAAAGTATTTTAAGGGGGTGTGGACACAACTGCCGAGGTCTGGTGACATGTTCCTGGGTGCCCTGGCCTTGATCCCCCACGATCCATGCTGGTTCCCAGCCTTCATAGGCATTGCTCCTGCACATAGGGAGGAGCCAAAAATGCTGCTTCCTGCGTGCAGGAACAATAGTTTCAACTGCATTCCTGACTCTTGACAGTGGGCAGGAAAACAGATGAAAAGTCAACTCCTAGTCTGCCAGAGCAGTTTTCCTACCCTCTGGAAGCAGACTTACAGTTTGCTCTTGGTTGGGGGGAGCTGTCATAGCCCCCTCCAAATGACAGCAAACTACTATGTACTGAGGATGGGCACTTCAAGACATAGAGAGCCAACCCGGAAGGGTGGCAGTCCCCAGGACTAATAATGGCTCCAGGGGTGGGGCCCGCCTGGGCCCCCTTCTTTAATATTAAAGGCCTGCCTAGAGTGCAGTGTTCCCCGGGGCCAAAAATTACCCTGGAGTGGGTCAAGCAGCTCTTCTCCTACTTTATCATCAATCAGCCTGGCCCCAGGGAGGTGGTAGTCCCAGGGACATAAAGGTCCCATAATGAGATCTGCATGGCCATCTTCCCTTAATGCTGAATTCATTGGGCATTCCCTGGGGACGGGGTAAGTCCCAGGGGCTGTAAATGGCCTATGGAGGGGGGTACACGCCCCCCTTCCTTTGTATATACTGTTGGCATGGCCCCATGTGGTGGCGTGCTGCACAGATCCACAGATCATATGCGATTTTCAAAGGAAATATTTTGTTTAAAAAATGTTTTGGGCCCTAGCAGGATCCCTTGGGGACCCCACCACCAGGCAGAGGGAGCCAAGGTATTCCTATCCTGCCCCCCCCCCCCTTTTTTTTTAAACCTTTTTTGTGACTCAGCTGAGTCAGAGTCCCAAAATGGCTGCCAATGCTTTTTGGTTGAAGTGTTTTATGCCCATCAAATATCAGCATGGAACTGTTGGATCTGCGGAGGATCTTCATCCTTTTCTTCAAATAGCTAAAAAACTACTGATTGAATTTAAACAAACTAACAAAAAGAGATCTTTCTGGACAAAGATTTAGCTTTTTGCTAAATTTGGTGTAATTCCTTTAAGCCGTTCAGAATGTAGTCGTGGTTGAAATCCCTATGAGAAATTGCATTGGGAACACGCATTTTGGGACCCCTCCTTTTCCTCAGCCCCCACTTGACGGATCACCTCAACACTTTTAAGACAGCAGCTGAATGAAGAAAACTTTGTGAAGATTCATCAAACAACGCCAAAGTTATTGGCCCAAAAAATGCTTTATGGGAATTGGGTTCTTACTACAACTACCTACTGGAGACTGCCAGTAGGTAATATATAAATATATATATATGCATATATACAACATGCGCTCTCTGGAGGATAGCAGTGCTGTTTATTGGGGGGCATGGTTTCGGCATCAACGAAGAAGGCAATGCCGTGTTGGGCTCCTTTGGAGCGCAGGAGCCTTTTGTGTCTGTGGGATGGCTCCGGCGCTCATCCGACGGTGGAGACAGTCATGCATCTCCCTCTGCAGGAGTGGTGAGTTGCAGGAGCCACCATGACGCAATGAGCTATCCCACCTGACTTCTATTACTTCCTATGGGGCCTAGGTAGGTTCCCAAAGCTGGCCATATGGTAAATAAATCTATAAAGTTAAATCTTTGTTTACTTATATCAATGTCATTTTCTGATTGCAATCAATGTCTCTTATTTAAATTTTTTGTTTCTTTATATATTATTCTTTGCTCAATAGAGAAATAGTAAAAAGTGGATGTAAACAATATATACTTTGCTGGACAATACTTTACAATACTGTACAATACTAATCAATAAATGATATCTGTTTGTTTTGTTTTATATACAAGAAATCTGCATTTTTTAGAAGAACACTTATTTATAACAATATTTTACCCCCACACCAACTGAAACCACTCATTCCTCATACTCATTCATTCATTTAATTTAGCCATTTATGATTGTTGCAACAACTGTGCTTCATCACTGTCTATGACAACAGGGAATTGACTATTTTCTCTCCTGTTGCTGTGTTGTGGGTCGAATTCTTATACAGTCTTGTCCACGAGTGCTTCGGTGGACAGTATTCACCTTCTTAAAGACCAACTGGTGTAAAACCTCATAAAATGGCAGATATAAATAGGGTTGTTTCTTTTTAAGCCTTGTATTACCTACTAAGTGCCCAAGCTCTTGGTAGATGTTAGACCAGAAATATGTTCCCATTGAGAGGACTACTCTGTTATTATTTTCTCTGTGACTCTTACACATGTTACTTTTCATTGCTTGCCATACTCTATTCATGAAGAAGACAACTTTAAATGATAGCCATCCTACTCCTCATCTCGTAGGTCCTTCCAGTGTGGGAGTCTCACTCTCGTTAGTAACGGTTTGTCAGATGGGCCCTCGTCGCTGGAGCCATTTATAAGCTCCATGCATTCTGTTTTTATAAGCGGCCATCCCTGGGGGATATCGCCACATAGCAAGAGGTCGTGCCCGCCATTTTGGAATGTGGTGGGCGTGTTTCCTCACAAAACACTTTCCCCGCAATTCTGCTTGTGGTGTTAGCAAGCTCCTTTTTATGGCCTAAATTCCAATACTACTATCAGGGGAATATCTACCTTGGTCTCTACTGATGCCACTATTTATAGAAAAAGTTGTATTACCTCATGAATAATTGCCACGTGCCCTGAAAGTTGTCTTTTGTGTATCTACATGCCTCCTCAGTACAGAACTGTATTTCTAACTCAGCTGACCTCTAGGTACTGTTTTCTTCAGTTTTTCTGGCCTTTAACATGTCGTTCATGGCAGGAGTCTTATTTTTACAGGACATTAATTGAATTGTTTTCATGGCGAACATCTTTTTCAAGATTTTTTATTTGGTATCAATTCTTCAGTGTGTTTTTTACTCACAATTTTTTGTTTTTTAAAAGCTTGTGTAAGCTATAGGCCTTCTAGACTTTTTCCCTCATTTGTCTCTGATCCTTCCTCCATATATGGGGAAAAAAGGAAACCTTACACCTACGAGTACCTCCAATAATGCTTTGTTGTTGGATTCATATTCCAATTACAACAATACGGATGACTCTACTTCTCAGAAATCTGAATCTCATTCAGGTGCCATTCCAAAAGCCTCCTCATGTAATACAATGCATAGGATCAAATAAAACACCTAAAAAAGATCCTCCGTCTCCAGTGAAACCTATGTCAGCTTCCATGGAGGTCATTCTTGAAGAAATGTGTGCTATGAGACCATTCATGGAGGAGACTACTATAGCCTTATAGCGGGATATACTGGCTATTAAAGGCCCACTCCAGTGTTTAACAAGGGAATGGGACTTTAATAGGCGGTATAGCCCAGCTACGAAGGGCTATAAGGCTATTAGAACATTCTGCCACTAGAGGGCAGAATGTGCTAACAAATAAAACAAAGGCCTCTCAAGCCTGAGGGGATTGAAATTCCCTTGGGCTCCAGAGTTCTTTGTTCAAAATACATTGGAGTGTTGCTCTTTGGGCCTTTACTGGCATGGATCACTCCATTGTATTCAATGGAGTGCTCCACATTCTAATAAAACGTTACAACAGTTAGATGATTAATGGACCTCTTTAGAATTGCGTGTTTAATGGTAGAACAAAAACAGAGAGTCTACAGCTAACAACTACACACATTGTGCATCTACTTAAAAAATACACCGAAGACCTTGAAAAACGAAATCTAAGAAATAATTTACGAATATAGGTTTCCTGAACACAAAGAGGGCTCTGATCCAACCAAATTATTTTCAATGTTTTCTTCCTAAACTCCGTGGCATGTCTACGTCTGTTCCTCTCAATATACAAGGAGCGTAGAGGCATGGTCCTGGAGTTTCTACAAAACTGTGAGGAGTTATCTTCTTCCTTTTGCAATACATTGTCTTGCAACAAGTTATGTCTGTCAAGGCTGAATAAATTCAAATTATCTTGGATGGTCACACCCTGTTTTTCCTCTCAAGATGTAGCTAAAGTTACTGCAGATTGTCAGAAACAATTTTTGCATATGCGCCCTCATTGAGAGCCATGAATGCTAGATTTAGACTTATCTATTTGTGCTTGTCTAAAGTGACACTTAACGATAAAATATTCACTTATGAGAATCCTGCTGCACTTAAGAGATTTCTTCAACTGCATGAAGGAGAACATATGGACACTTTGAAAAAGACTTGATATCTTTTTGTTTATCTTGCCTATTTACTTTTAAAAACACTTATGTAACTGATTCTCTTATCTTTCAGGGCCTGATTACGAGTTTGGCAGACAGGCTACTCCATCACAAACACAATGGATATCCCATCCACTGTATTATGAGTTCCTGTAAATCCAATGGAATATAATGGAACTCGCAATACGATGGAATATCTATCACGTTTAAGATGGCGTAACCTGCCCGCCAAACATGTAATCAGGCCCTTAAGTGTTTTCTCTAATTTTAGCACATTCTAATTATGTCCTGCTCTCTTTTTTATAATGCAGGTATTTGTCTTCAAGTCTTGTGTACTTCAGGTTTCACTTTGTGTGGGGTTTTCACCCAAGTCAAGGCTGTCCTGTTGAGTTCTGATGTTGTCGCCGCCAGAGCTCTGTGAAGCCACCATCGATTTCCTTTCAGAGTGTTTAAGTAGGTTATTTAGTCATCATCTGTATGATTTGTACTGTCTTTTTGTTCCACTATTTTTATACTGATGCTTAATCATACGCTTCCATTTTGTTTGTGTTCCTTTCTTCTTCTATCCTTCTTTTCTCTTTTTCTGTCTTCTGCCATTTCAGCTCTTTTTCCCTTTCTTTCTTCACTAAGCAAAGATTTCATTTTTACCAACTTTTTATCCCCTTTCTTGATAAATCTATGGCTGGAAACATATTAATTGTACATACTACTGTTTAGTATTTAATTCCAGGTTACCATATGGAACATCAAAGGGTTAGGTAACCGTATTAAATGGCAGATGGTATTATCTCATTTAGCCAAACTAAAACAGATGTTGTTTTACTACAAGAAACTCATCTTTCAGAAATAGAGGTTTGTTTGCTTCAGCTGCTTTGGGGTAAAAATGGAGTACCCATCCTTTGTCATAAAAAAACTTCACATTACAGTCATCACACAGGAGTCTGATTCCTAAGGTCATTGGATTGTTGTTAAACTCTTACTTGATCATATACCTTTAACAATTTTCAATGTATACAGTCCAGTTACTATTGACAATGCATTTTGGATAGAAGATATCTGATAACTGAATATTTTGTGATGATGATTATATTATATTTGGTGGGGACTGCAATCAAATTTGTGAGGCTGCATTAGATAGGAATTCAGTGGTCAAGCTTGTCCATATTAAAATATACTCACAATTCAAATCCACCATTCAACGTAAATCACTAGTTGATAGCTGGAGACTATGTCACCTGGATCTCTTGGAATACACCTTTTGCTCAACCCCACATCACTCACAATCTCACATAGACTATCTTTTTCTTAGTAAATCCTTGGCTCAGCATGTCGTTCAGTCTGACATAGGATCATGAAAAAAAGCTGTTTAGTGAACCAATAACACTGGAGAAAGTGTCCAAAGCAGTCAACTTCTTCTAATTTAATAAGGCTCAGGGCTCTTATGGACTTACAGCAAAATTCTATAAATCATTTGCCTCTGTACTTAATCCTACTGTACTGGATTTATTCCAACACTTCTCAGTCTCAGGTTCCATGACAGGCTTGACCAGCAAAGCCACTATAATGGTTATCCCGAAAGAGGATAAAGATCCCCTACCGGTCAAAAAAACTATAGTCCAATTTCTTTAATTAATCTAGATGCAAAATTCTATGCCACAATCCTTTGTAAAAGACTAGAACCGCTGTTGCCATCCCTAATTGATCATTCCCAAGTAGGATTAATGGAAAACAGACTATGCAGCGACAATACTCTTCTCCTTTGTCACATTATTGAAAAAGCCAAACTTTTCATCTCTGATAATGTAGCTGTCACCCTTGATGCTGAGAAAGCATTTGACAGTGTCTCTTGGTCCTTTTTTTGAGAGATTCTGTAGAAATACAACCTGGGTGAGACCTTCACAAGGATGATCATGGCCTTGTACAGCTCCCCCTCCACTACAGTTCACTATGCGGGTCTCTTATCCTCTTCTTTCAAACTGGTGAGAGACAGAGCTGCCCCTTATCTTCATCTCTCTTCATCCTGACACTGGAACCACTCCTCCAGAGGATCCACTCAAACCCCTCCATTTCTGGTGTGACCTTCAACCAAAACACAATAAAGGTGGCAGCATACGCCGATGATATTCTGATTAAGACGGAGGACGTGGCACGCTCAATTCCCTCTCTATTAGAGACAATCAAAAGCTACAAACTCAATAAAAACAAGTCTGAATTAATGGGATTAAACAATCTTTGCTTGAGTTATCTCTTTAAATCTACAGATGTAACCAGGCAACCCCACGTCATTACATTTCTGGGATTAGAATTCAACACAGACTTATTAGAATAGCTTAGACATAATGAAAAAGTAACCTTGAAAAAGGTTGAAACCCTATTTGAGTGCTGGAACCCTACATTTCTCACATGTTGTGGCCGCATTGAGACCATGAAAATGATGGTCACCCCGATAGTTAATTATCTTACAGTATGCAACTCCTCACTCTATCAGAAGATATCCGTCAAAATTTGAACAAGCTATTATCAAAATTCATTTGGAAAAATAAATGTGCTAGGATCTCTCTCAAAAAAACTGTGATTACCTGTTCAACTTGGTGGAGTGAACCTGGCGACTTAAAAAAATATTAATCCGCCTTCCTGGCAAAACAATAGCCCGTTGTGGTTTTCGCATCCTCCTGACTACACTCCCTATTGGCTAATAATTGAAAAAGAAATCAGAGGTGTATTTCATCCTGTCACATTTTTAACTGGTAAAAGAATTCCCACATCCTCTGGTAAAATCCTTTTTAACAATACTAAAAGAGCCCTGAGAATTATCGATAAAATATTAGACACTTTCTTTCCTCTTAACCTATCAACATCCTCGACCCCATCTTCACAGGTGGGAACAACATCCGCATCAGCCACGCCGCGCAACCACCATGGACGGACCACCAATGTGTTTACTTCCTCACCAACAAACCCATGCTGCCCAAACCTGCACCCCACCCTCCATGTAGCAACTGGAGCAAGGTAACTGAGGAGCAGCTCACCTCCACCCACAACCGCAATGCCCCTACCACCTAGACCAACGCCAACCTCGCAGCCAAAGAACTCCATGGATGGATCACTAACTGCGGAGACAAGCTTGCAACGCTACGTAACCCTGTCCGACAGCTCCCCAGAAAGGCCACCTGGTTCACAACCAACCTACAAGAAGCCAGATGCACCTGCAGACATCTCGAGAAGCAGCAAATCCTCGGAACATCGCACCACCTACAAGAACATCATGACGGAATACCACCAACACATCAGGTCCACCAAAAGGGCCTTCATCCAGAACAGGATCATATCCAACTCCAGCAACTCCAAGGAACTCTTCAGCATCACCCAGGAATTCAAGAAACCCCCCAGCGAAACTACGGATATCACCCTCTCCCTGGACCTCTGTAACAAGCTTGGCTCCTACTTCCATCTGAAAATCAAGGGTCTCTATGACAACTTCAATGACCAGACACCTGACTACGGAACCACTACCTACTCCAGCAACGCCAGCCGGCACACCATCTCCTCCTGGACCCGAATCACCACCGAAGACACTGCATCGACCACAAAAAGTATCCACTCAGGAGCCCCACCGGACCCCTGCCCCCTGCACATCTTCCTCAGAGCCGCCGCCACCATCGCTCCAAAACTTTGACGGACCATCAACGCCACCTTCGAAACCGGCATCTTCCCCAATGACTGTAAATGTGCAGAAGTCAGACCCGTACTAAAGAAGCCCTCAGCATATTACATGTACCTCAAGAATTACCGACCCGTCTCCCTCCTCCCCTTCACAACCAAGGTCACTGAGAAGACCGTCAACATCAAACTCACAAAATTAATCAAAGAAAACTCCATCCTCGACCCCTCCCAATCCGGATTCCCCAGCAACCACAGCACCAAGACTGCTCTACTCACTGCCACAGATGGCATCCGCACCCTCCCCCACCAGGGACACACTGCAGCCCTGGTCCTTTGACACCGTCTCCCACTGCACTCTCACCACCAGACTCCACAATTATGGCATACAGGGAAACGTCCTTGAATGGCTCCGCTCCTTCCTCACCGGCAGAACCCAAAGAATCAGACTACCACCCTTCCTCTCCGAACCCATGGAAATCAAGTACAGAGTACCCCAAGGATCGTCACTCAGCCCCACAAAATATATACATGTCCCCTCGCCGCCATCGTCAGACAGCATGGACTCAGCATAGTATCCTGCGCCAACGACACTCAGCTCATCCTCTCCCTCACCAAAGACCCTATCACCACCAGACTCAACTTCCAGGAGGGAATGAAGGATGTTGCATCTTGGATGAGCAGCAGCTGCCTGAAGCTCAACTCAAGGAAGACGGAGGCCCTCATCCTCGGACTGTCCCCCTCTACTTTGGACAACACCTGGTGGCCCACTGCTCTCTGCAGTCCACCAGTCCCAAGGACCACGCCTGAAACCTTGGCATCAAACTCAACTCCTCTCTCTCCATGACCCGGCAGGTCAATGCCGCTGCCTCCACCTGCTTTAACACCCGCCAAATCCTCCGTAAGACCTTCAAATGGATCCCCCTCAAATCAAGGAAGACCATCACACATGCATTCATAACCAGCAGACTGGACTACGTCAGCGTCCTCTACACTAGGATCAACAAGCCTCTGCTCCGCAAACTCCAGAGCATACAGAACACTGCAGCCAGACTCGTCCTCAGCATCCCTCGACACGAACACATCACCCACCACCTGTGCAACCTTCACTGGCTCCCCGTTGAGAAGAGGGTAACTTTAAGATGCTCACCCTCGCCTACAAATGTCTCCACAACACTGCACCTCAATATCGCAATGACAGAATCTCTTTCCAGGTACCCAAGAGAAACTTACGATCAGCCGACCTCGCTCTCACCGAACCCCTGCACATTCGCAGAGCAAGAACGGGTGGCAGAACCTTCTCCTACATCACAGCCAAAGCCTGGAACATCCTCCTGATCGACATCAGATGTGACCCCACCCTGCACATCTTCAGGAAGGCCCTCAAAACCTGGCTCTTTGACTGACCGGAGCTGCCCCCCCCCCCCCCCCAGCGCCTTGAGACCCTCACGGGTGAGTAGCGGACTTAAAAAAACCCTGATTGATTTATTGATTGATTGAAGCTTTCAAACATGATTTGATCAGGCACAACTCAAAGATCAAAATCCAGGGGAAAACTATTTTCTGGGAATCATGGGTGTCAAAAGAAATCCACTTTCTAAAGCAACTGGGTACACCAGAAACACTGATCTCCTTCAGAGTACTCCAACAACAATACAATCTTCTAGACATAGATTTTTATGAATTTCTTAAGCTCAACGTCAGTCTGTCTAAGATCAGCTGCCCAGACAAATATCACTCCATCATGAAGATTATTCTTTCCCTCAATACGTCAGGTGACAAGGCCTCCAAACTTTATCACATCCTGAATCCAAAGCACACATCTATCAAGGGGAAAGTGTTAAAAAAACTGGGATAACCATGGGTCCATTCCTCCAGACAAGTGGCAGTTTATCTGGAAGTGCTCTAAGAGAGGATCCAACTTGAAATTGTCATGCAGCTACCGGGGACCTTTGTCATTTACTTTTTCTCTGCAAGACGGTTGTCCCTTTCTGTTATAAAGTGTTCGACTTTACTCACGCTCTGTGCAGGATACATCTTAAAAATATATTTTCTCCTTGATTCAGGCTTTCTTAGACCCCCAGATCCATTCAAAGAATGATAGACTTCTTGCAGACATACTGCTGACCTCAGCCAGTAAATCAATATTGACCAACTGGAAGAACACGTCCGCTACTTCTTTTCGTGCATGGCTTAACTGGACTACTTTTCTAAGAGGAGCTGGCAATATTTCCCTTCAGAACTATCCATGGAAACTGCAGATTAATAACGTCTGGGAATCCCTCAACAACTACTACAACCTCCCCAGTAGTACTTGTTCACCTACTGGTACCAAATAGATGTTTCTATTTTTATGTGAACATGTAATACCATGTTGTATTGTAGGTACTGTATAGGTGATACTATAAGGTCCTATGTAGATGTTACACGTTTGGATACACCTCCTTTACTAGTGGGCTACTTCAATAACACAAGGTTCGAGTTCGACAAGAGGGTTTCTCTTCCTTCTCTCAAAGTCTTTTTATACTAACTTCTCTCCCCTTTTTCCCTATTTTGAGTTATAAAAACATATTTTAATGTTGAAACATAAGACAAATACCTACAAATATTATATTAAATAAACTGGAGAAAAAACCCATTATTACATACATTTAGTTTTTTTTATTTCCTACCCTATAACACCACACAATTCACAACCCACATCTAAATTAAAAAAATGTACTTCCATAATTAACATAATTAACTACCAATTAAAGAAATATTATTTAAAAAATAAATTTAAACTCCTTAAAATGAATTAACTTCCCACACTTTACCCCTATATCTCCACACCCACAGATAACATTGAACAGTAAAAAAAATAATTACACAATTAAAACTTATTTTCAATTTAAAAACTAATAGTATTTAACAACTAATTATAAAATAAGTAAAATATATTTACTCCCCACCCTTTACACCTCTAAAAGTAAAACTCACACACAAAAAATAAACAATTACCCTAAATAAATATCAATGAATTAATTAATATTAATGATCAACTAATTATTTAATAATTAAACATAAATTACTTCCTTTCTTTACCCCTATAAACCCCACAACGGACACCTAAAATTAATTACACAAATTCCATATTTAATTTTCAATTAATTAATTAATTATTATTACTTAACAGTCAATCAATCAGGGTTTTATAAAGCTTGCTACTCACCCGTGAGGGTCTCAAGGCACTGGGGAGGGGGGGTGCAGCTCCGGATCAGTCGAAGAGCCAGGTCGGGAGGCTCTTCCTGAAGGTGTGCAGGATAGGGGAGCGCCTGATGTTGACTGGGAGCTCGTTCCAGGTCTTTGCCGGGACGTAGGAGAAGGCTCTTCTGCCTACTCTGGTTCTGCAGATGCATGGGGTCACTGCCAGGGCAAGGTCAGCAGAGCGGAGGTTCCTTTTGGGTACATGGAAGGAGACTCTCTCGTTGAGGTATTTGGGTCTGAAGTTGTGGAGGGATTATTAATTAATTAAACATAAATTACTTCCCCACTCTTCACCACTATAAACCCCACAACCTGCACCTAAAATTAATTACACAATTCCATAAATAATTTTCAATAAATTAATTAATATCAAATAACAAATAATTATGAATTAATCAAAAATAAATTACTCACAACCCTTCACATCTATAAACCCCACAACCTCAACTAAAATGAATCACACAATTTCCATATATAATTTTCAATTACCTTATTAATTAATTAAAAATAAATTACTCGATATTCTGTCTTATTACCCATTATGATTACTTTCATTTGTTCAGAGGAGTACACCAACGTTGCTCAATATCACTCCTTTTGTTTATACTAAAAGCCCCTTTAACAAAAATCTGGCAGGATGTGCACATATCAGGTTTTCCAACCTTGTCTCAACAAATTAAGATGTCAGTTTATGCTGATGAAATTCTTCTATATTGCTCTAATCCTACAGTTTCCCTTCCTCCTTTTCTTCAGCAAGTTACTACTTTTCTCACTTGTCGGGTTATCGGCTTAACACTAATAAGTGTGAAGAACTACATTTAAATGTATTGTGTAATAAACATTTTTGTACACACAGGATTTGCCTGGCAACCCATTAAGATAAAGTACTTAGGATTGTGGTTTTCACAGACCATTAAAGAAACTTTGAAATTGAATTACAATTATATTATCAAGACTCTAAGTGATAAAGTTTCCCTTCCCCCTTTCTTTCAGCAAGTTACTACTTCTTGTTTTGAATGAGGAAAATCAGGAGCAAACAGAATATGTGCCATCTTGTTTGCGGTCTGCTTATTAAACAGAAAGAGTGTCAGAGCCTGAGCTAAATGAACAAATATACCTCCCTCTGTGAACTCTGTAGAGAATGCAATGAACTTTGAGGGCCTGACAATATACAGGTTTGCACCGGCGCATCAGTGTCCCACACCAATAAGATATGCAGGGCCTACTGTCCTGAGAGACAGTGGAGGTGAGTTAACAAAGCAGTATATAGCTCACAACAGAGATCAGAGGATTATTGCAGACTCGCCGACCGTGCGGTAGAAGAGTGGTCTGTGGTGTATTGATACATTACAGCTCATCGAAGTAATTGGCCAGCTTGCTTGACACTCGGGCTGTTTAATTCCTAGACTGAAACATGGTTTCCCCTTACAGGAGTAATACGGTTGCACATCTAGTTCACAAAAACCCCTAAATTGACTTGAAAAAGGATCAATTCAGTATCACAACACTGTAGCAAAATTACAAAAGGTTTCATGTTTTCCTTCATAAAAGTACATTACAATGTATACACACCCAAAATCAGATCAATCATTACACTGTCCCACAAAAGTTAAAATGCAAGTTAAAAAATAAGACTTTCTTCACAATCATTTAAAAACCTCTATATGATCTCACAGTACGGCATAACACAATTCAATAAAAAAATACCAACATGACAAATGACAATAAGGAAGAAAGACCAAACAGACACAATTGTCAATATTCATAAACTGATCCGTTCAATCTAGGGTGTTAAATGCTTCATATTTATATCACCATCTATAGAGTCCCCTGTTTTCACAGATTCAGAATTACGAATTGTGTCAAAGGGGTTTCTGTGGACGGGACCTGTAGGTTACCACCTTCCTCAGGGCAAACAAAATTAATCTCCCACAAAATGTAGCACAAAACTGTAAAGAAAACAAAATGTGCAGATCAAATTTTATGTAGTTTAAAAAAAAACATTTTTTACAAAGGTTTACTTCACTCATACATCATCTTCAATCACCAACACCAGGTGATGTTCACCCGCCATGTTGTGATTGTACATGAATTCCAAGCTTTCACACAGCCTTTCATATTCACTTTCATGCACCCAGCACCACTACAGGTGCATGCACGCTCCGGTACCACATCCATTCTGTTTACTTCTTTATTTATACTACATACATCTTCCAGTCATACTTATCACTCTAATGCTCCTAAAAATCCCTCAGGATTGCTGTTTAAAGGCTACAATGAGGACCCCATGATGGTGATCTCAAGCTTTCTGAAATCTTCAATTTCATAGGGAAATACCTTCAATGTGGTTTAAATGGTTCAAGCATCTATAGGGGAGGAAACAGCATACCTCAACTCATCAAGTGTCCACATGTTCCTATTTGTTTATAACTATATGTGTATATGTGCATTCCAAGTGCCGACATCAGCAACCCTTCCCAACAATAATGGTAAGTAGCAGTTAGTACACAATGCGTTACATGAATCACACCACACACAGTTTTGTGGAACAAACAGTTTGCTGCAGGTTTATTTCATAAATGAAATATGCCAATGTGGTGGGCTAACTTACGCACGATTCAAAGGCAGGCAGCGATGAGTAACCTAAGTAGCCGACCCGCCTGATGAGTTGCGGCTGACACATTCGGTGCTACCATTTTATTTGGGGAGTTTCTCCCTTAAATACCATCGATCATCAGTCTATGATTTTTACTCCTGCCTTTTTTAGGGGTGGAGTGTTGGAAGGCAAGCCACCAGTCATTCAGGCTTACAACCACCTAAAGAACTAGCGGAGCACTGATATTTACATCCAGGGTTCTTCCATAAAGACTCCTGTGGTTTGGCATACAGCACCCCTGCTGTGCTCATTGAGAGCCTTATGTATGCATCAGCCTCTGCACTGCTCTGTAACTCCACCTGCAACACAAATAAATAAACATGTAATACATTCACCACAGTTCAAAAGAAATCCTGCCGCCAGCAAGCTGGGTAGCTTGAGTAGGGTGGATGACAACGTGCTCAGCAGGGGAACAAAGAGGCCGGAACCTAAGTAGGGCAGGAATAAGTACCTGGCCCCGGCCTCCTAGGCACCGGGAATAACACAGGGAGAGGGCTGGAAATAGGCTCTTGTTGGGGTCCCTCTTACAAGGGCACACTATGTGTGCCATGGGCAGCCGTATAGTGTGGATATCCCCAACAACAATGGTAAGTAGCAGTTAGTACAGAATGCATTACAAGAATCACTCCACACACAGATTGTCATAAACTGTTTTCCGCAGGTTGTTTTCATAAATGAAATATGCCAACGTGGTGGGTTAACTTATGGGCGATCCAAGGGCAGGCAGCGATGAGTAACATAAGCTGCCCACCTATCCCATGAGATAAATTGCACAGTGGCCAACCCATTCGGTGCTCCCATTTTATTTGAGACCTCCCTTAAGTAATGTGGACCACCAGTCTATGATATTTACTCGTGCCTCTTTTAGGGGTAGAGCGTTGCAAGGCAAGCCTCCTGTTGTGCAGTCTTACAACTGCCCGAAATACTATTGGGGCACTGATATTTACATCCAAGGTCCTGTCATAAAGACTTCTAGGATTTTGCTCATTGAGATGGTACCCCATGTATGCATCAGCCTCCGGATCACCCTGTACCTCCGCCGATGCCTTGGATGTGGCCACCATCACATCCAGGGCTCCCCCATCAAGGTAGGCTCTCTAATTACCTGCACCCGAGGTTACTCCTGCCTCTTACTGGACCCAGTCCATATTTACCTCTGACAGGTGTACTCCATCTTTATCTAAGTACCCTGTGATACTTGTATGGATTAGGCCGTGCCTTATGAAACCAGGGCCCCTCTGCTCAGTGAACTTGCACATGGTGCTATTTACCCTTCTGCAGGAATGTTCCATGGCATTCCCAGATCTGGCTCCATGTCATCCCTGCAAGGGATTATCTCGGACAGCCCTAACTCACGGTGCCCAATTAATTTACAGTTTTCACCTATGGTACACTTCATTACCTTGATTAGTGTGCAGCACCCCGGGGGAGGGGTAAGGACCAACCACTTAGGTCAATTACTAAAATGAGATATGGGGACCCGTACCTGCTATTCTCTGCTGCAGCTTTTTGACCCAAAGTGCTCCGATGCATGCTGGGGAGACCCAGTCATGCTTTCCGAGTGAGGACGAATGCTTCAAATTGTCAGGAGTATATTTGTTAATAAGTTATTGCTTGTGGTCACCCAATTCAGTTATCTTTAACCGGTACTGCCATTTGTCTGCTTCTTCAGCAGACTCATAGAGACCGATTTGAAACTACTGTTTGCTTTGTTGAACATAGTTCAGTGTGATATTCTCCATTGTGCAAATTTGTGCTTTTACATTTGGGATTGGCTATGTCGTGTGTTTACCCCACACTTGACAAGGCCCAAAGTTCAAGGTTGAAACTGATAACCCTATGCAGCATCAGCAAGTGAAATAGGGACCCACTGGAGAAGGTCAATGAGAGGGGTCAGAGTAGAGTCTTATGCCATCTGGTACCCTCATTGCTTGAGCTGGCACCCTAAGCGTGGCTCTCCCAATCCTTGGAATTTGACCTCATGTCTCAGAGAATTTAAGCTGTGTCATGTCCTTTGGCGGATACCATGTATGCCTCACCAGCCTAAACCAAGGCATGGCTGGGTTTAAAACGGGGGTTACGGCCCAAGGTGCACCTAAATGTACCCCTAGCATTCTGCTTCATTTTTAGGTCGAGCCTAGAGCAGCGCAAGCTGCTTGCTCGACTTATTGTAAAGGGGTAAAAAAAAGTGCTACCAGATGCTGCCATGGCCGGCCTAGAGGCTGAGTGCATGTGCGCGCGCTTTGCGTGCCTCTCTCCGCGCTTCAATTCCCTCCCCCTCCCCCACCACAGATCTCGTCACTCTGCTGGCCTCATTAAGGGCATCGCGATCACTTTCAGCCTCATTAAGTGCATCGCGATCACTTTCACTTTCGTCCGGCTTCAGCGTTAGCTCTTGTTTCATTAGTCTTTTTTTCCTAATCATTCAAAGTGGGTTTATGGGCGATTTATGTGCCCGTCATTTCCAGGCTACTGTTCATTTGCGTTCATGGGTGCCCACCTGTGGGTGTGTGAACTGACTGCTTTACGTTTGTTTTATTCCTGCTGTTGTGGAAGGGATCGCTTTATTAACACCAACCATTACTCATACGACATGTTCCCACTAGATCTGACGTCGCCCTCACACATACTCGAGCACGGGCAGTGTACCAACATGTTGTAAATGCTTCAAGCTAGCCTTGGCCGTCGTAGCAATGCAGGCTTGAGCTGCCTTTCACAAACTGTAAGATGGGGTCTCGCCAGCATTTTGTGGGCGTTTTCATCCATTGCACACACTGCTCGTGGCCTTTGGTGAAGTCAAATTACAGCGTCATACGCATGAAGTAGTTATGCTTTTTGCATATGCTAAATTGTGGACAATATCTAGGCATGTTAACGAGTTGCAGTGTTCCCCTTAAGCCAAAATCCACCCACGTAATACAGTAAAACTGTGCCTTGAAACTCTCCATAGGTAGTGCATTGTTGATCTGAAATATGGGGAAAATAAAGAGTTACTTGCCTTTTGTGGCTTAAATATGAACTCTTCTCTGGAATACGGGAATAGCAGAATTTACAGTTATGCTCTTTCCATAATTTTTCTCTCTGGATACTGGGTTGAGTAGAAAATATCTTGTGGAACAGCGAAAACAATGTGAGCCACAACTTTGAGACATTTTCTCCTCCAAGTCGTGCGATTATCTCTTTATTTAATATTAAAGCTATACCCTTGCTTTCAGTTTTCAGGCAATCTAGTGGCCTTATGCATTTTGCATGAATAAAAATCGTTTCTCCGTTTTCTTTGTGGAGATTTTAGGGGAGAAGAATTTTACCATACCCAAATGTAGATGTGCCCCATGGCTCTCGAATCTCACACCTGCAGTGTAGACTCCAGTGTTTTCTTGTGACCATTAGACTCTGTCTAAAGACAGTGCTGACTTGTCTAATCACAGAGCATTACCAACCTAAGGCAAGGAAGGTTGTTTGACAAGTGCTTTCATATTTGTCTTTTGTGGAAGTTCTGTAGGTGATGGATAATCGTGGGCAAGGGTTAGGCCTTGTTTACTGGTTTCTAGGAGTTCCAAAAGAGTTTCTGGCACTGGCAGCCAAAAAGACTTATGTCTGTATTTTGAGATTGTCCTATGAACTCTACTTTCAAATGCATGGTTTTCGTTCAACAGCGGCTCGAGTGGGATTCTCATGATTGGCGAGCTTGGCAGTAAACATCACTGGTGGTGTTCCCATATGAAAATTTGAATTTTTGTTTGATGCTCCTGGCTACCATGAGGAAGCTGCACTCGTTTGTGCACCAATCTTCCCATTAATAGCCTGGCTGTGCGTCTCTTCGAAAGAGAAAAGCCTCAATGTAAATTTTTTTTAGTTGTGCATACAGGAACACAAACCATGGGCCCACTGCCTTGGACAGATGAGCCCTCGTTTTGTTATTAAAGTGGGCTGTAAAGCTTAAGTGTTTGAGAGCCTCAGGCTTTGATGCTCCTTCAAGTTGTCTCGTGCAATACTAGAGTGATATGGGCTTTGTTGAGATGAAGCTTGTGGCACTCATTGCTGTCTTGGTTGTGGTAACTATTAGCCTGAAAACTGGAGTTAGTGTGAATTTGCATTACCTCAAATGCTATGAATGCACGTGGTGAGATTTCAATGGATACATTTCGCCAAGTAAAACATGATGGAATATATCAGTAGATAGCAAAGCAACATAAAGCAAAAACACACATTTCATTGGTAATTCCTTTCCCTCAGAGAAAAAGTTGCAATAGCGCAGAATTACTGGTGTTTTTAGGTCTCGCCTACGCATAGGAGGGCCTTTAGCCGCCGCTCTGCTCATTTTCAAGCATACACTCGTGCTTGTGGTGGCATCCACCTTGCGGGAGCAAGGAGCGGCGCGCATGCTAATTGGCTGTTGTTCGCTCCCACAAGGCGGATGGTGCCACAAAGCATGAGTGTGCTTGAAAACAGCTGCTGCTTGTTATTTAAGTAGCCTTTGATGCAACTTTGAATGTTGTCCTTCTGAAGTCTGTGCTCTGTATCCCGTCTCACCCGAGCTGTCCCGTGTGAGCTGCTCATCTGAGCCCTGTTCGTTTGACACAACAGCTTACAGACAAGCAATATTACGCGGATGCACACTGCTTTTAAGCATAATTTAAAGGCAGTCAAAGAGACTATTACAAGGATGTGCACTGCAATACCTATCTAAAAATTATTAACTCAGTATTTGTATTTTTTATTTTCTCTGGCAAACCGGCACTCGCTGTACTGCACTTGCTCCGTGTCCTCGTCGCGCATCACTTGCGACCTAATCAAGCCCCGCCCCCTCCACGCAACACTTTCTGGACACAACCCCCAGCAGACTGCTCACTGTGGACACAGGGCCTCTGACTGCATCTCTCCCTTTCCTTCCGGCCTCTTGCGCTCTCCGCCTCCAGATCACCTCTCCAGTTCCTGGCTCTGTTCCTCCACTCCTCTCCAGCTGCCTATCCACTCTCTATCTTGCTCAGTATCCACCTCTCTTTCTCACTCCCCACATGCCGGTCCTCCCCATCTCTTTCAACGCTCCTTGTCTCTGCCATCTGCTCTTTCTCTTTTAACCCTGCTCTCTCTACCATCTTTCCTTGCTTGTATGTATCCTCTCTACACATTTTCTCTCCTCTCTTTCTCTCACACTCATATCTCGACATCTTCTGCCCATCAGTGGAAAACCTATATCTCCTCCATTGTCCCGCTCTCTTCCCAATTATCCCTTTCTCTCTTCTATGTCCGTCTTTTTCTAAGTCTCCCTCCAGTCAGCAACTGCCTCTCTACATATATATATATTTTTTTCTTTCTGCTTGTTTTGCCTTTCTCCCTGCATGTCCTGTTCACCAGTGTCCCTCTTCTGTGCAATCTCCCTGTCAAAACTCTCCCCATTCACTTCCATTCAATCTGCCTGTATCTCTTTCCCTCTGTTCATGTCTGTTTTTGCCAGTTCGCACTCAGCCTGCAAACCCATTGCTATCAGCATGCGCCTGTGCCTCTCTTTAACTTTAGCCTGTCTCTCTTTGACCTTGTAGAACTACATGCCTCTCTTCAAGCCCTCCCTCCCTCTCACTCTATTTGTGCACGTTTCTCCATTCCTGCCTATCGCATCTGTGCCTGTCAGTGTTCACTGTCTGTCTCCCATGAGCATGCCCTTCACTTTCTCCTTGTCTCTGCTGGCTCACTCCCTCACTCTATCTGACTCCAACCCCACCCCAACTTGAGGGCATCCCTCACGCCTCTCCTCCAATCTGTCCCTGCCCTTTCTGTGACTGCCATAGCCCATCTCCACATCTGTCCCTCCCTCCCCTACTTGCCAGGCTTTCTCTCACACTATGTAGCTATGGCTCTCTCCTTGCCTGTCTGCCTGCGCCTCTTCCTTCATGCCACCCCTTTCTGTGTAGTTAGTTAGTCACCCCCGCACGTAACCTTTACTGCCCATATTTCTTTTCTGAATGCATTAATCTCTTCTGTCTTACTTCTTATGTGCCTTTGTCTCATGGGAAACAACCAATCTTGGTCCCCACTGTCTCTCCCTCACTATAAATGTCTCCTACCTCATACCTTCCTCTACATGTACCTACCTCTCACGTACCTCCATTCTCTACTGGCTGTTTCTCCTCCCCTCCTCTACCTGCAACAACCCCCATCATCAAACTCAAGGCAACTCTATCTTTGTTCCTGCCTGTCTTTTGGGACCTTATAAGTATTTAGTTATGCAGCACAATATCCTTGGTGCAACACCATGAACTGTTGCATGGTTAAACACTTATAAGGTCCCAAAGGCGAGACCTATTGGCTATGCCAATGCTTGTTTGTTCTTATTGTCTGCAAACCCATCACTGTCTGACTGCTATTTTGAGATTTTGTGCCACTGTGCAAATGTCCCCACACTAGCATAGGTAGCCCAGTTCCAAACTTCTGATAAGGTGTACCATAATGCAGAAAAGTTAATGGAAAAGGTTTGGGATGGTGAGAACAGGAGTAAAACATTGTGTACAAATTTGCCTGTCCTTTCTAAAGTATGGGAATGCTGTATGTTTTCTAACAAATTGTCAGTATTTGTGCTCTAACCCAGTGTTTCGCAAAGTTTTGGAACCACAACTCAAACTCACTCAACCCACCTAGCTTTAATGGCGATTAGGCAGGTGAATGTTAGCTTATCTGAAGCATCCTGTAACACGCACTCATTTATCAGAGGACAATTTCTGTTGAAAAGGCCACTAAATTTGCACAGGCAGTTTTATTCATAAATCTATAGAGAGCAAACTAATAATGTTTCAAATCCTGTTTTAATGAATGCTTGTCTTTTGTGCATTGGCCAGTAAAGTGCATTGATTTGTTTTGGATGTATAAAAACTTTTGCTTCCGTCACACTTCAGGATTACAAGAAATGTGCTTCATTTTTGCTTTCCTGACTGCTGAGTGTGCCCATTCCTTTCATAGCTATTTCTTTACATTTTCTTTTCTTTTTCCGACTGCAAAATGAAAGGAAATTGTAAGCACCAATCTCAGTGCTGAAATAAATAACATTTAAGCAGATTGTGACAAGAGATAAAGCCTCATGTTTACCCTCTTTGGTGTGATCTGACTGATAGGCAAATCATGTGCGCCCTGTTAAATCTTGTGACACACATCCACTAACTGTGATAACTAATATGCTGCAAATCCATGTTTCTTTATAGTAAATCAATACTGTTGTCAACAGCAGGGGCTTTTGCTAAATTGCGTGAGAATATTCATATGCATGACCCTAAATGGGGGTCGTCCCACACTACGTGCTAACCAGCTGTGACCTTGGTTGCTTAATACAGAAATGAGATCTAGTTCAATTGGTTTACCCCAGTAATAATTGCCCTGCTCCAGAATCAAAGACCTGCCCTCTTCCTGGCTTAGTTTCTAGTAACATTGTAATTAATTATACATAACATTTCACTCAGCATAAGACTCCACAGTCTTGCTATGCCATTGCCATCACACATCCCATTCTCTTTGAAATCACCATTTAGCCTGCTCGTGCAAGTAGCCATTTGGCTGAAAGCCCGGTGGGACCTGAAAATGCTATATAACCCTCATATCGTCTGCACTTTTGGCAAGCTACAGTAACTGTTGCAGATGCCTTAGTACATGAGCATCCTAATGGCCACATCTTGCCACCTGCTATTTATACCACATAGAGGAGCCTGGTAGTAGAACGTGTGTGAAAATGTCCTGCTAGAGAAGACACAAAAGACCATTATACTTTGGTAACTGTCTTCACTAAGCTACATGACAGCTCCGCTTCCAGTGCTTAGAAACATGTGGTCTTAAGCAATATATGTCTTCGTTTAATTGCAATATGCCCATTAATTCTCTAAAGGAATTTCCCATGTGCAGTTGAATACTGTGCTGTTCAGCTCACAATCTTCCTAGGCTGTTTAACTGTGCAACAATGCAGAGAGATTATGTTGGAGTCCAAGAGTCTTAGTTTCTCTGCCTCACTGTGAGTGACCTTGGTGCTTAGTCCAGCTTACTTGTAGCACTTGCATGTGTCTCAAGAAGAAAATTTGAATCAACTTGAAGTGCTGCTCCTTAGTGATGATTTCAAGCAGTTGCACATGAGTCTAGCGAGATATCTAACAGCATGTGGATGGCTTCGAGCCTTATTAAAGACTTCCTGCAGTTACTTCTTATTTGAGGGGGACATCTAGTAATGCCTTGAGGTTCTGCAGGTATACGAAATACCAAATGTATTGGCTTTGCCCATTATTATACTTTGAGCTCAAGGCCACAGCTCAAGGTATAGCTGTTGGCCATTAGTGACGAGGAACTCAGCCCAGATTCAGAGAGACTGGGCTCCTGTGGTAATGATGTGGGCCTTGCATAACCAAAAGCACTTCAGCTCTGGGGCCATACAGGTGCTCATGAGAATATTAATAAGAGCCGCAATTAACCGTGGCCATACCTTTAAGTGCCTGTGCAGGTGCAGCAGCTGGAGAACACAATATACATGCAAATTGTGCAGCATATACATTTGCCACAGAACCATAGGATAAGAAAGAAGCCCTACGGCCTCCTAATGGGAACCTGGAATGAGCAACACATTTCTGAGCAATATGTCTACAGTGGCTTATCTGTGCTGGGTCAAATTGATAACCTCTGCTACAAAGGCCCCAAAAACAGCCAGCTGTAGTCCTAAACAGCCCTAATGTGATATCATGTCACCAAGCCAGTTGAATGGAAACTTTGTATGATCGAGCTGCAGTCTAGCTGTCCAACTGAGTAGTGAGTGTGCAACCTCTGTATCTGCAAGTGGCCCAGCTACTTTATCAAGTTCTGAATTAATAAACAGCTACAGACTGCTCAAAACTGCGCCCATCGGAGCACTGTGTTTCCAACAGAAACCTGAACGTGTGCAGCAAAAACGACTTACTTGGGGGTGCAAAGCATATGTGCGATGAGTACTCTCGGCTCGCATTTGGGGTTGCCACCTTTCCAATCGGCTACCAGTTGTTTGTTCCTGTTCAGAGCAAGTTTCAGTGCCTATAGACTTTGCCTCGATCTGGTCCACTGCCGGAAATATAAAGCAACGGCATCTGGGACCCTCAAGACAATTGATCCCTTAAGGCAAAATCACTCTGGCACAAACACCATTAGCTTGTGTGAGACATTGTGTTTCAATGACTCGCAACTAGGGTAGCCACTGTTCCAAAAGGAAATACCAGTTGTTTGTTCCAGTTTTTCAGGTTTCTCAAGGGCTGAAAAAGATACAGTCACAATGTTTATGAACACTTGTAATCTGCACACAACTAACAAGACGCTGCTTCGCAAACGCGACACCATTTCCATTAATCAATGAACCCTTGCCTAGAAGCTACAGGTTCTGGGAAGAAAACATGCCAAAGCACCAACAAAGGCATCCACTGATGCCGCTGCAAAATGCCCTACTCAGGGTCCGCTTCATTCACACCCTGCCCCAAGGCGAACCGCCAACGCTGCTCTTTCCCGAGAGGCTGAAAACCGGAAGCTAGACAAATGTACTCACCTTCTGGCAAAGGCAGGTCCGACGCTGCGTTCCAGCAAAGAAAACATTTGCAATGCAATAGGTCTAGCATTTAATAGAGTTTGTGGTATTGGCATTGTAATTGACAATGCCTTTTATTTATGTGTTTTGAAAACCTATAGGCGGTGCGTAAACACGCACTTGTACTTATTATAGCCCTTGCTTACAAGAAGTAACTGTGCCTCTGTTACTGCCAGCCTTGCTTCTTGTAAGGAAGGAACAAGTAGAAAGTGAGTGTTTACGCACCAATTGCAGATTTTCAAAACACAAACATAAAAGGCATTGTTATTTACAAAGGCAAAAGGTTCAATTCTCGAAATGTAAGACCTATTGCATTGCAAATGCTCGTTTTGTTTTTACGAGTAGAAAGAATAAGAGATTGTATCTGCAAGACCTTTGCCATTAGTGCTTAACCCAGTGTTTGTGGAGCCAGCAAACAATCTGTTGTCTTCACTTTTACGCATAATTTATGAGTCTCGAAAGCTGTCTGTGGGGACGGAGGGAGGGTTAATAGAACGTGCATCAGTGTAAAAAAATATAACCTTTCTAGTGGCCCCTTCATTATTCTTAGAGTGCAAAACATTCTATGTAAATTTACAAAATGCATAACAATAGTTGCTGAAAGCAGAACATTCATCATACGGGTCACAGGTGGGGTTGAAAGCATGCACTCCATTGAAGGGAAAAGGATCATGGGGCAGATTTATGTTTGACTTGCCCCTCATTTACACCACCGTTGCGTCACTTTTGTGACGCAGCAGCGGCGCAAATCCTGCGCCGTGGTGCAGGGTATTTACAACGTGACGCATCTGGGAGATGCATCACGTTGTAAAGCCCTGCGCCTCATGTAGGCGTTCCAGGGCAGGTGGGGGAGTTCCGGCCAGGAACGTCTCCTAAAAGTGGCTAAGTGAAATCTACAAGATTTCACTCAGTCACTTTTGAGCCCATGCTGCGTCAAAACCCTGCGCCTGCTTGAAGCAGGCGTAAGGATTGACGCAGCATTGTGCATATAGGGCCCCCCAGAGCATTGCTGGAGCTGCGTCGCGCTTGTGACGCAACTCCAGCAATGCGCCACTTTTACGGCACAGATGCTTGACGCATCTGTGCCGTTTTTGCCCCATGATGCGCCGCATTATAAATGCGGCGCATCCATGGTGGTGGAGCTGAAGCGCAAAATAACTGGCGCATCCCTGCTTATATGCAGGGATGCGCCAGTTATTATAAATATGCCCCCATATGGCTAAACAATAGCATTAGGTGACAGGAAAAACGCCTCTGGGATGAGCAACATGTTATTGGCAGTGTCTCAAGAAAGCGTGTTTTTTGTGTGCATTTTTTTATACCACGAACTAGGCACAAGGGTAGTGGAGGCCTTTACATAAACACCAGTTACATTGCTCTACGCCAGATTGTTTTTTTGAGGGGTAGGAAGATTAAGTGATTTGTCCAGAAACACACGATGTTGAGTTGAAGCCGAGATCCGAACCTGGTTCCCTGGGTTTCAAAGTATGCACAGAAATGCAGCCTGAACAAATACAAAAAAGTGCATTCCTTTCACGCTAAAAAAGAAAGAGACCAGCATAATTAACCATGTGTATGCTGCCGTGAACAAGGCAAATAAAGCCACTACAGCTCAAAGGCGAAAACTCACCAATAGATGAAACACAAAACCCAGTGTCTCTCAACAGATAAGGCAGGCTGATGTACAAATGACCAGGTCCGAACGGCCTGAACGTAAAAACATAACCACATGTCAATGATACTGAGCCCGAACCGGCTCAGAAAACATTCCGATTAACATGCAGATAAGAAAAAGAATAATTATGTGAAGGCTTACCGGTGTATGGTCATAAACAGTGCCGTTATTTCAACCAGGAGTCAGACCGAAAAACAAAAAGCCACGCTTTGCCAAACCGCGTTTGTGCTCATTACGTGCAAAGAGTGATTGTTAGCGTTAGCGCACTATCCAAAAGTTAAATGCCCGATGAGCCTTAAAGGCACAGTGAATCTATTGTGCAATGCTTCAAACGATGGGACCGAATAAAGTTACATGCACAGAGTGATTCCGTTGAAAACCTCCTTCAGTCCCCGGTGCCATGGCGCCGTTACAGAGAGTCCGCGCTGCACCCACCGGAACAAGCAACTCACTAGCAGCTGAGCAGCAGCGCTGGTGTTGTGTGCGGCAGGCTTGGGATCCCGTCACTTCCTCCTGCGCAGTACAACAACGGCGGCCCCTGTGCAGCCAGGCCCCTCCCTTACAGTCATGGGCCTTCTGGCTGCCACACTTTCATTTTCTGCTTCTGCTGCTTTTTTTTTTAAGTTCCTCTTAATGCGCAGGAGCACCTTCTTAGCGGCTGCTGGATGACGCATGCACAACATAGCCGTCTGGACAGGTCAGGCAAAATAAAGTGCTAGACTCAGCCAGCCAATCCCATGAGAAAACAAGCATTTCAAAATGCAATAGGACTCTACTTTCGCGAGCCCTATTACATTATAAACAAAAGTGCATGTGTCCAAGAAGGCTTGATCGGGTGGGGGGGTGGTAGTAGGCAGAGAAGTTACAGACTGCAGGAGGGAATGGGGGGCAGAGGAACAAAACTGTTTATAAAGTAAAGGGGCTGATAGCCATGGAAGAAGAAAAAGGACGACATGGCCGTTAAGAGGAGGGACAAACAAGCCGAAAACAAATCAGAATGCAGCATTTCTGATTTAAGCCAATCAAAAACATCGGAGGAAAGTGGGTGGAGCTTCCCCCCACTATACTGTATACTGCATGTCTCGCAAAACGAACCGCGGGTTGCGCTGCAACGCTATGCGAGACCTAAAAGATGTACCTGAACCTGTCTCTGCTTTCTGTAGTGCCAGTACAAAGACCCCATCTGGTGAGGATATTGCAAGGATGGGTACACTATTTGGGTAATCGCACAAAGTTTAAAAGCACACTGCAGAAAGTGAGTTGTAAGGTGGACTCTCGTCTGTGCCACAGCAAGCTTTAAAGAATTGCAGGAGAAAACCCATTAAATCTTGAACGTTAAAGCTCTGGCAAGATAGGAGAACATAACAAAACAGTGGGACAGTGCCATCGGTGGCCTAAACACCCCATGGCACCGTAGAGTATAGATCGACGAACAATAAATGCTTAGGCTCTTTCTGTAAAGGAAGACCTTCCAGCATATTACCACTTCCTCTGGAGTGTAGACCGACCTGTAACACCAAATGCTGTGGTGCCGTACCTGATACTCAAACACAGAGAAATAAGGACAAACCTGAAACTAGTCATGATCCGCCTCCCAGCCAGCTCACGCCAATTGCTAATACATTTACCTCAGAGCTACGACTCCTGGGCAATAAATGAAGCTTAATTTGTTATCCCCTCGCGACCGAGCACGCGTGCCCCTGAAATGCCCTGAAGCATTAGTCAAATAAACAAATATAACCGGTCTCAGTCGGGGTAAGTATCAAACTTATGAGCACCTCTCCATCTCATTTGCACGCAAATGGAAGCACTTCATTTCACCTATCATCACACTGGGAAACTGCAGCTGCCGCCTGTTGGCCAAGAGCAGGGGTTACCTTAAACGTGTAGCTCCCTTGCCCTGAATAGAGTGGTGGGTTCTGCCTGGCTTAGGTGTATTCCCTAGCCAACCAGAAACCCTATTTCTAACACTGCCCCACAAAGAGGTGCGCCCAGACTCATAGAAATTCCTGAAGAATTAGAATTAGAGCTACTGCCAGGCTTGTGCGCAATATCACACCAACGCCGAGATAGGTACACAGCTTGTCCAGTGGGGAGACAAAGAGTGAACACCTGGGTGGGCCAGGTATAATTATCTGGCCTCAGCCCCATAGGCACTGGAAATGATGCAGGAGAGTGTGGCAATTTTGCTAGAATGCGGCACTAAGGGTTAGCCCTCTCTCATGGGCGCACTGTGTTCTCTAGGTGCTCTTTATAAAAACTCACAATTAATGGTGTTAGAAATACTACAGAGATGCCCCACGTCTCTACATTTTCACTAATCTTCCTTGTGGCTGGCCAACTCTATTGAGGATGTGTAGCTTTAGCAGGAATGGGGCACAGAGATCACTGAGCTTGCTTTTGCATTTTGCAGCGCATTTCAACACTCTCTCTAGTCTAATGTTTAGAACCATGTAAATGCTTAGGTCATGGAGGTGCTTAATAAATCCATAAGCAAATTGGGAAAAATGCACTTTCTTCTCTTCTTGGCTTGATACATAATTTGCACATTTTGAACAGTTTTATGCAGCATTAAAACACTTTGCCACCTTCCCATATCTCAAAAAAGGCTTTGGGGAAAAATTGACAACAAACTGATAGCAAAGACTGGAATTGCAATGGCAGGTAATTAGCAATCAATCAAAGCAATTGTCTACCAGTGAGTGCTGGGAGTAAGGTGGCAAGAATTCTGGTAACAGACACCGTTGGTTATATGGCTTTCAGTCAGGAAGTATACAAGTACACGACTTGCATGGCTCTCACTAGGTAAGTTTGCCCAAAAGTTGTTGCAAAGGTCAGACTGTGGCACAAAACACATATTTTCCTCACATTTCTTTGACTGAAATCTATTACCTACACTCCTTAGCTCCTGTACATCTCCCAATAAGAACAGTGTGTTATAGTGTGATGTGGGCGCTGTGAGGGAGGCTGAGGACTAGCCTGGATACTGTATTTTGGATGATCGGCAGTCTTCTAGTGAGCTGGTTGATTGTCCATGTGTCCAGGGTGTTCCCATAGTCTAGTCTGCTGGTGAGGAGGGCTTGAGTGATCGTTTTCCTAGTGTTGTCTGGTAGCCACTTGAAGATCTTCTTCAGCACCATTAGGGTGTTGAAGCAAGACAAGACCACTGAGTTCAATGATGTGCACCTATGCAGAAATGTATTGACATTCATACCCTTTAGATGTATGAAAGTAATGATCATGGAGTTGAACAATCTATGGGAAAAATATATAGTGGTAGCGTATGGAAATAGATACCATAACAAATCAATATTATAAATTAATTTGATGCTATATTTATATTCTGCAAACAAGACCATAAGCTATTAAAATGTCTCCCTCACACCCTCTGCACAGCACTCTGAAAGCTTCATGTTAAAGTCTGTCCTTTAAAACTAAAGGCATTAAATTAATAATAAAAAAGTGAGTCGCAAGTGCACCCAACAAAAAGAGATGCATCTCCTACTACATTTCTGTAACTTCATAATATTTTAGATAGCTGCTGCTGCAGTCAAGCTAAAATTGTCAAACTGGTGTCCTTGGATAGCAGTTCGAGGCCCGGTCTTCAAGCCCTCAGCCTTTCATACTTCCGAGGCCAGTTAGATAAGTTACACTTCCTTGTCAACCACGGTGTCTATGGGCGCTCGGCTGCATGGTCCACAAATTGGTACCAAGGCTAAGGCTCGGGTGCAGCCGCAGCTATCGGCCCTGCGGAATTGTACATACTCTCTGCCCAACTGTCCCAGCTCCCCCACTACGTTTTATACCCTGTTACTTTAGAAGCTGATTAGGGTTTAGAGGGAGACAAAAGTGCGCCAGTGGAAGAGGTGGGGGTGAGACCATCTGCTCTGCACGATCTGCGCAAACAACCTTTGGCCCTCCCCGCATTGCTCACTGTAATAACACCCCTTCATCCATCCCCAGACAGCGCTTGACCCCAACTTATGTCTCTGGAGCGCGTAGGCACTCTGGCTATTGTCAGAATGGCGCCAACCCTTATTTCTGGGTTGCGCCCGCTGTAGTGCCTGGTGGAGCACCCTCCACCCCATACAAACCAGATTTGAAGGACCGCCCAATGGCTCATAGCCAGCCCCAACCCATTCTCCTTAATGGGTGTGAATGAGCAGAAATTACTGAAAACAGATTCTATGAAAAACAACTATCGGAGTCATATCATCATGAAATCTTTATTTCGGTTTATAATTCCATAAAAGATACAAATATATAGTTCCTTATCAATAGTGCTCGAAATAGAATTAGTACAAAAAAAAATTCCATACACCAGATTCTAAGGAATCCATTTTCCTAAAATACAGTCTTATAAACACGAAAGAGATCAACAAGGAACATAACTCAGTATTTAAAATCTCTAATAAAAATGGCTAAGATAAAGACTAAAGTGCAAGTGCATTTGTTTAAATAACTATTGTCACAGTTGTTATTCTGTAAAGCCCAAAAACTCTATATTGTTCATTGGGGGCCCTTTGCGCCTTATACATTAAGAGTAGGAATAATAAAACACATTAAAAGTACTTAAAACCAGATTTTGTAGACATTATCTTGGGAAATGAAACACTCTCAGGTTATAATATTTACCTACAGTTGGATCATATCACTTGAGGGGGTAGTCAGTAACCTCCACCTAATAGCCCAAAACTGGCCAAGAAATTTAGCGACACAAATAGTGGTCTCACATCTGATTTTAAGATACGTAGGGCTTCGTATGGACTGTGGGTCCCCAACTGTCTACGTGCAGGACCCAACCAGTTCCTTCTTGGTCTTGCATATGCAGGACATGCAAACAATACATGGCCAATGGTTTCCTTTGGATTTCAACAAGAGGGACAGCCCTTAGGCTGGCTGGTGTTGTTCTGCCAAAAATTGATTAAAGCATTAATAGGTAAACAGCTGTATCTAAACTGACTATACAGTTTCCATTGGAGTCAATATCACGAAGGGCAGCATGCTGGGAATAAATGCACTAGTCTGGCAAAATGGTGGGGACAGTTGTAGGCACAAGCGGCAGGCGGAGTGCACATAGCCGTGTCTGGCAGTGAGGCAGCAATAGTTTACCTAGCACTCCACCTTTCATCATTCTGAGGACAGTTACAGGAGTTACTATAATTCTTTATAAATATACTGGGCCTATGGAAGCGCTTAACAGACCTACTACAGGGGGAGGGAAGCGTTGTCTGGGTCGGTACGAAGAGCGTTTATACAGTGAGGGATGCAAGGGAGGCTGGAGGTAGTTTGTGCAGGTGGGGGCAGAGCACACAGTCACATTCGGGAGATGAGGGGGCCCCTCGAGGCGGGGGGCGGTTCGGAATCACTGGAGTACGAGGCATACTAAATAAGCAACTGTTAAACCTTACTCTGGTTTACTCTAGGAAAAGCTGTGGTGGTAAGCGATTTCTTTCAAAGGACTTATCTTACCGAGGCCGTCACAAGCCTCTTTAATTTACAAGGCAGGCACAATCGAATTCTCTCACTCCCTTACTGTCCTCTCTCATCCTCTCATCTCTCCTCACGGAGCATACGGTCAGACCCGTATGCTCCTCTCGGCCAGTGCCACTCTGCTTATTGTTCACTAATTCGGGAAGGCATGAATTGTCTGTATCGCTGTTTTGGTGAAGGCCATGCAGTTATGGAACTTGCACCCTCCTTTGCTTCGCTCCACCAAGAATCTATTATCCTTTAGGAAGATATAAAACCTGGCTCTATGCTCTGTAGGTCACCCCATTTGGCTGGTTCTCCTTCCCCTTATGTGTGTTTCTCATTTGCCTTCAGGCAGCAGATGGTTATTAGCCCCAGGAACCTTTTGGTAACAGTAACACACTACAAATGTAAAGAATAATAATAATAATAATAGGCAGGAGCAGGGGAGCCACTAGACCTGAACTATGGGGGGAGGGGCCTAACACTCTGTGCCAGGGCTGGCCCTAGCACTGGTCGCACACGGTGCAACAGTCTTTTTTGGTGCCCCCCGTTTCCTCCTTCTCCATGAATTCCCTCACTACCACTCACCAACAATGCACCTCATCTCTCTATAGCACCTTTTCTTACAAACGTTTCATTTTTTATAGCTCTACTCATAGTTTACTCACACTCAGTTCTGTGATCTGCATGGTACATATGTAGCAGGCACATTAACCCTCTGCACTGTGTGGGTGACAAGAGTGCCCATGTGAGTGGACAGTGAGCGATGCACCACTGTGAGAGTAGGGTAAGAGGAGTGACTGCAGGGTGAGTGAGGTGACCATATGAAATTGTATCTGGATGTAAGTGCAGAGTGGGACGAATTAATGCATGGTTAGTGATGGGCTTGTTTGAGTGAGTTGCAGATTGAGCATTGAGGTGGACAGGTGAATGAAGTGTCACATGAGAGCAGGGTGAGTAGTGTACTCGTGACACTGCACGGTGAGGTACTGGGTGAACATCACAAGTGCATTGTGAGTGCAGAGTGAACACTGTGAGTGCAGGGTGAGCGAGTGAATGGTGTGAGTGCATGGGGATCGCTGTAAGTGCAGGGTGAGCATGAAAGTGAAGGGCGAGAATGAGGAGTGAGTTGTCTGAATGCAGGGTACATTCCCAGACAGTTGAAGCAACTCAGAGTTTTAGATATAAGTTAAACTATTACTAATATGGCATTAATCAGGGATCGAGGGTGGAGGTAATAAATAATATGGTGATCCTGCAACAAACTTCCAGTTCTATGGTTAGTGTTGCCAGACCATTATTTTGATGCCCAGGCGGGACAAAATAAACAGTCACCTAAAGCTGTATTTTCAGCACTTATCTGTGCGTACTTCGAAACGCAAATATAAATAAAAATCACTTTTAAATGTGTTCTAGGGCTGCCTGAATGATTCATGACTAATAATTAAAGGGGACAAGACAGAAAAGTCACATTACAAATGAATACATACTTTTTCAATTATAACCCTATGTAGTCTCAAGACAAGGTCTTTGCAGGTTCTTTAAACAACACATGGCTGGCATTTATTCTATTGGTACCCCTATTTTATATTCCTTTTCATAGAATGCATCCTAACACTACATAGTAAATGTAAAATACAAATGTAAGGACTAGGCAGAGTGGGGGTGCAGGGGGTACTGGAACCAGAAAAAAACTAAGTCTATTTAACCAGTTTACAAAAGGGATGTAAATATGCAAATGGTCTTTAAAGACTTGTGAAATACTTAGGCGTGCTGGAGATAAGAGTCCAGACACTGCCCAGCCGAGCCCACAGCAGCTCGATGTGCTTTGCAGCAGCCCGGGCTGAGACACACGAGGGTGGGCTGGGGAGGAGGGGGCTGAGGCCCTTGCAGTCCTATGGGCCTGGGCAGAAGTGTGACTGGGAATGTTGGACCCCCTTTGTATCACTCCCTGGTCCCCCTGGGGGTCGCGCCCCACAGTCTGTAGACCCCTGGTGTAGGTGCTCTTTGTTTAGGCGAACTGCCACTCCCCTTCTCATAGGAGAATTTTGATGTATTCACGTCTCTCTTTGACTGGAGCAGTGAGGACCTGCTGAGGTCAGGTACAAAGACAGTTTGTGGTAGGGAGGAAGAGGAGAAGCCATGAGGGCTTAGGGTGAGTTGTGTCCTGGAGAGGAGCCTACCTTTTACCAACGTTAGTGTCAATTAATGTTTTACAATATATTGCGCTGTTAGCAAGATAGCGGTGGTGAAAGGAGTCCCTGCTGATCTCAGACTTCCAGGTTGATGCAGAGAATGCGCCATTCACACCCCCATAGGAGTGGAACCTAAGTATACCAGAATGCCTCCACTTAATAACCTGAGTTAAATTGGTGTTAATGCAAAAATGGTGTTGTCCCATGCCCTTCAAAGCCACTGATGCATTCCAGTGCAGTATGCTTACTTTGTGTGACTATTATGCTTCCTTGCAGATGTGCTTGGCTGCAGTGTGCTCCATGCCAATGCTCTTCAATGCAGTGTGTCGTGTACAGTCACATCCACATTGCCTAACCACTCAACACTGTGCAATGCTCTTGACGCACCTCACTCCAATGGATTGTGTACCTGTTGTTCTTTAATGGCAGTGTTCCATTTTCTGTGTCTCCACTGCAGTATGTTAGCCTTGATTCTCTTCACTGCAGCGTGTTTTATGCTGCACAGTGCTCTATACCCAATGCCTACTATGCTTATTATAACAGGTGATATTTTTTTTCTAGTACACCTGAATGTCAGTTGCTAAGGTTTCAGATTGCTTAGGTGAGACATTTTCATAATTTCAAAATTCGATGGGAGCATGCGGCTTGCAGTACTTTTCCTGAATGTTCTCAATATTTCTGATGTGTGTTAGGAGCGCCTGGATGATTTCTTGAAAATGACTGAAACTAGTAGTGAAACATAGAAAGAGCCCTATGAACGTTTACGGAAACCTGTTTTGCTGCATTCACTAATGAGTTAGATTAACAGAATCTAACAAAAAATGGAATGCAGGGCCAGTCTCGTAGTACATGCCTTTTTTAATTTTTAAATCATAACCTTTCTGTAACCCCACTTGTGCCTTTGCTGAGCCAATAGCTCTGGCTAAACAATTATAAGGTCTCGAAGGCTACACCGATTGCATTGTAAATGTTTGTTTTTCCAGTCAGCTAAGTTAATGGCCTTCCAGGAGCACTTTGAGGCTGGCAGAACTGTTTGCAATTTATAGAAATTTTCTATATGCCGTTCTGATTAGTTTTTCGATATTTATTTGATTTCATTGACTTTACTGGTTTTTCCTCGCACTAAAGTATCCCTCAAAGTGTCACAGATAATATTCAGTAATCATATCAAATTCTTTCCTGTTTAGATCCTGCCACTGGAATGGAAGAATACAAGTTAAAATGTAAGTAAAGGTGAAATGCATTGTTTCCTAAATTATTATTTGTGCGAAGAGTAGGAACAGTCGGAACAGTGTGGGCAGAGCTACACGTGTTCAGACAACGCAAGCGCAACCACGCTTGCCTTAACCACCCATATGCTTTAACCATGCATATGCGTGATTAACGCAATGGGCGGTCTAGCTGCTGCTGGGCGGAAGCAGGAAGGATCGGGAGAGAGCATTGTGAGGTAAGTGGGGCTCGTGCTGGAGCCAGGACTTGGCTTGGGGTAGGTGGGTGTAGTTTTTAATGGGTGGCGGTAGTTTTCAGGGCTGGGGGTGTCTGGGTTGTTTTCAGGGTCGGAAGGTCAGAGAAGTAATTAGGGATCAGGGTGGATCGAAGTAGTTTGTAGGGATATGGGAAGGGCAGGGTAGTTTTGGGGGGTTAAGGGGGGCATGGTAGTTTTTTGGGGTTAAGGGAGGCTGGAAAGTTTTTAGGGCTCGAGGGAGGGGTTTGGATCTCAGGAGGAAGGGAGTAGTTTTAGGTGTCAGGACAGGGGCTTGGGAGGCTGTTATAGGGCTCAGGGTGGGTGTTAGGGATCGGGATACAGTTTAAGGCTTAGGGTGGTCAGAGTAGTTTTTAGATATCAGGGGGTGTTGGGGTAGTTTTTAGGCCTTAGAAGAGGGAAAAGTAGTTTTTAGAGCTTGGGGTTAGGGAGGTTTTTAGGGCTTAGGCAGGGAAGGAGTTAGTTTTAGGTATCAGGGCAGCAGGCAGGGGCCAGGGTGTAAAACGTATCTGATAAGTCTTAACCACGCATATGTGTTTGCCAAACATGCTTTAACTGAATATTTTGTTGTAAAGGAATGCGTGGTAAAGGCATATGCGTAGTTCAGACTTGCGTAGTTAAGACCACGTAGAACCAGCATGCATGGTAAACCAATGTATGGTTCTGTCACACAACCATAAAGTGTGTTTGAAAAAGATATTGCAAATCCTATTCTGTATTCTTTACTATGTTTTTGAAGCATTCTCCACTTTGGGTTTTAATGTGACTCTGAATGCCATTAAACATGAGTGGAAAAGAGATAAAAAAAGGAAGAGAACGAAAAGAGGACTTTATTGGACAGTGTCAGACTAAAGAAGGATGGGAGAATAATCCTTTGCCACCACTTCCTTCATGGAAAAGGGTGCAGCTGCACTTCTCTAGTTTGAAGAAAGTGAGTAACCAAAACCTTTTTGCCAATTGCCCAATTATTCTGAGGATGTCAGAAGCCAAAGTGTGCTTGGAAATCCTGCAAACATGAGGCAGAAAGGGAGAACTGGCTGAAAAAGCAGTGGCCTTCAAATGTGTATCATACGCCAGTGAAATGAGACAAAGAAACTTTTAAGCCGTGCTTAAGATCCTTTGTTGTCTGATTTTGTGAGCTTCCTCGACTACCCATCCTGATGTGACATTACAATTGAAAGTTCCTCATTGAGAATCAAACCATCAGATCTTGGAATGTTGTACTAGGCTTCTTCAAAGCACAATTTCTCAATCACTCCTGAAGTCTCTTCTCCGGGCAAGTGAGGTCAACTGATGAAATCCAGAGGGATTGTGGAAATATGGCGACAACTCCATTGTTGTAAATATCTACCTGTAATAAAGACTAGGCTAAAGACATAAGTATTCAGGTTAGATGATTTACTCAAGGTTACTCAAGGTTGTTTTTACATTCCTCTTCCAAATTTTATGGTTGATTTCTCAAGTAGTATATTCCATGTGACATCTATGTTCCAGAAAGTTCCTGTAATGCACAAGCAGACTGGGGAGGCTTCCAATTTATTCTGGGTTATTCACACATCCCAGTCTATCACAACTGTGAACTTTTCTTTAAGGGTCTACATTTTACCTATGCTGCCTGGTGTCCAAAGTACCACAAATATCTCTGACCACTCTCACAACTGGAGGTTTGTCACCCCTATTTAAGAAATACAACCATTGAGTTAGCATCATGTCCAACTCCACCTTTTGAGAATCCTGTGCACCCTGTTATTTACAGAAAGACTGTTGTGTGTGCCAATATCATGTACAAACATGTGTGTCAATTTAGGATCAGTGAAAAACATTGTCTGACAAGTGTCACATGAGAGGAGCAATTAGCACTTTCTAGTGAGCTGTATTTTCAGTTTCCTTAGAAACCTTTTATGGGATTCCTGTCCTGTGGTAAATAAAAATACCGGACTGAATTTCATACGGAATCTTAAAATAAAGTAAATAGCTCAAAATAACAAGAGGCAGAATCCGTGGTATAAGAGGTTTTCTAAATGGGCTTTATTCCATTCAAAATGGCCGACTCGAGTCGCGGCCTTCAGGTTCCGTCACCACGAGGGTTCAGGAAGTGAAGTACAATATTTTATTGACAGACATGCATTTTTATAATAAGTACATTTACAATGAAACGAATGTAGAAGGCGTAACATTTGATAAGAAAAGTGACATAACAGGTACGTAATTGAAACTAGGCGTAATAAGGAATAAAAGAAACATGATTGGTTAGGATTATCAGACATAGGTGGATCTATAAGATAATACTTGGCATAGATGCGCGCGCGGCAGCATGCCGTGTAATTGACGTGTAACTAGGGGGTGAAGGGGACTTGACATTTAGCTCTACATGTGGAGACGAAAAGTCTGGGGGGTCAAGTCAACCTAATCCCAAATCATATCTAACATCCTATGTTTAAAGAACTATGTTATCCACAAGGAAGGACTCTCGAACAGAATCTAGTCTATACTGACTGTGTGCGTGCACAAACGCCTAAGTGTCTATATGAGATGCGAGGGATAGAAAACTTTCCATGGCAGCAGGGCTATGAATCACTTGCAGGAGGACGGAAAGGCTGAGTCCTTTGCTTGTGAGCTAAGGGAAATGTTTACCTAAATCACTAGACAGGAATGCATCGGCTGAAGAGCAAAATAGATAATTCGAAGGTGAAATACAGCTTCTTGGCAGGCAGGCGAAAACTGGCCGAGGCAGGCACCGTTAGCTGCACAGGGAGTAGGACAAAGTTCATGGATACAGATGCGAGCTCAAGCTGAAGCTGTCAAAGACAGAGAGCAGGGAAAGGCTTTGAGGACAGAATCGGGCCTACTTGCCTGCATCATAAAAATGGAGTAACTTAGCCATATAAAGTCGATGGCCTTTCATACTTAGGAATCGAATATCCAGCCCATAGATGACGGATCTGACAGAGAACATGTTGACGGTAGACACACATATGTTTGCGTCTTAGAAACTGGAACTGGAGGGAACATACATGTACTTGTAACATGCATATAGAACCGTTGGGGTCCAAGATAGGGGACATAACTGATCAGGAAAATCCACATTTCCACATTCCCTCCTTGTCCCCTTCTTGCCCTTCAAGAGATATCAATCTTCATCATTCCATCGATTTGCTCATGGAGCATCATTTCTTCTTCCTTCTTCTTCCGGCATTTTGAACGAGAACTTTGATATGGGATGCATGATGTGGCACACAGACCACAAATCGCTGGTCCACATTGCAGGCATAAACAACAACTGAAGAGCATAAGAAGGCCAATACCTAGGAAGGATAGAACTCTCCATCCCCAGGCTGATATCACACTCCAAAACCACCCGGACCACGTCCAAGTGCCTGGATTCTCGTGTATCTGGCTTACAATCTTATGAAGGCGTGTTATAGCTTTATATACAGATGGCAAATTTTCTGGTATGAATATGCAGCAGCTGGATCCGATGACCCTGCAAGCTCCGCCCCTATCGGCCAGGATGACGTCAAGGACAAGACGATTCTGGAGAACAACAATTCTCATCACTGATTGTTCCTCTGTCAGATTGCCTAGGGCGGCTATAGTCTCGTTTACTACAGCTTCAAGAGTCTTGGTGAGTCTACGTATCAGCTTACTATTTGATATTGTACCTATATATGGAAAGATGCCTTTATTGAAATCTACATACTTGTCCCATGCCGTCTCAGTATAATCGACAACTGGGAGATCTCTTCGCTCTCTATTGTGTACTAAATGAACATTTCGATAATAATCAGGGGGAGCTAGGAAAACAGGTGGCAAAAGGAATGCTATGTAACAGGTACCATCCCAATCTAGAGGCAGACGCATATATGCCGCCTGGCCACATATGAAGTAAGAATGGCGATAAGCTCTAAATGAAGATTTACCTTGATCACTATATTCTACTGTAGTAACACATTTACTATGGCCCATATGTATGGAACCAACTTTTCTCACACATAATTCACCTTTAACTGGAAATACTGACATAGTGGGCAGAATTAGTTCAACTTCGGATTTGACATTTAAAATCATAAGATTAGGCGTAAAATTACCTAATTTATACACTTCATTTTCTAAATCAGTTCCTGTTCTACTGGGGTGACCCTCCTTATTAGGGTGACAGACTTTGAATAAAACTAGATTCAGATTTCCCCATATCCAATGTTGTTGATAAACTGCTGTGTCTGGGTCTATGGAATTTAATAAACTAAACCATGCTCCACAGGAGCCATTGTGTGTGAACGGATGTGGAAAGAAAGGCAGAACTCCTTTGTTATTCTGATAAGGAGGGAGTCGGCCACACACCCAACAATTGGTGGCATTACTAGTCTGATGGGAATGATGTAACATACTAATGAATGTGTTATTGCGCAGCGCAAGTCTATAGGACAACTCATGCGGCGGTAGGTCACTAAAAGAATGTTCACCAGTTATATTGAAAGTACGTTTAGAAACAGGATAATACATATGCAACAATATACTTGCAGTAACTATTAAAAAACTCAAAGAAAACAAAATTAATAAAGTCACAATACAATGGTTACGCAGTAATTTACAATAAGCATGTCGTTTCATTATGATTCTGGACTCTACGTGATTCAGATCTAAGGGATACATGTCGGGACAGATTCAACCGCTTCACCTTGGAGAGGACTTAAACAATCAAATCGTCCGACAGCTTGGATCTGGACCTGAGTTTCTGCTTATAGAGTTCGGTGCTACTGGCCTCAGCCAAGGGTAGCTTTGAGTCAATGGGGGAAGACACACGGAGAGTACTGTTTGTGTCAGGAGGAAGTCCATAAAATTTTTTTATATGGCTGGAATGCACCCAGCCTTTCCTCCCTTCGATCTTCACAGCTGTTCTGGTCGTCAGCAGGACCAACCTAGGAAGCCTCCACCTTGGCTCCAGTTGGGTTTTCCGATCAAAATTCCTGACGAGGACATAATCACCGGGAATTACGTCATGAGGTTTCACCTCGGTGTTGTCGGGAAAAGCTGCGACTACCTGTGAACGACAAGATTGTAGTGCAGACATCAAGGAAGCCAGGTAATCTGTCAGCATATTACAGTCAACATCAGTTATTTTACGGGGTATAGGCGTCCCCCACATATTCGGTGGTCTACCAAAGATCACCTCATACGGGGATAGCCCTGTTCGAGAGTGTGCTACCATTCTCATGTAGAATAGCGCAACTGGTAAGGCTACTATCCAGTCCACACCTTTTTCCTGACATATTTTAGACAATCTGATTTTTAAAAGTGGATTATGTCGTTCCACGAGACCTGCTGCCTCGGGGTGTCGGACACAGTGGAATTTCCACTGATATCCCAACAAAAGTGAGACATGTTTCATTAATTCGGATGAGAAAGGCTGGCCGTTATCTGAATATACAACACGTGGTAAACCGTACCGTGGGAAGAATTCTCGAACTAGCTGCTTGGCAGTAGTCGGGGCAGTGTAATCTGATACGGGATACGCCTCTGTCCAACGGGAGAGAGCGCAGACAACTACGAGAGCATATTTGAATCCTCGACAACGTTCCATCTGAATATAATCCATCTGGAGGACTTCAAAAGGATGGTCAGGAGGCTGAAATCCACCCTGCTCTACGGGAACACTCTTTCCTGGATTAAACTGACAACATATCATACAGGTACGAACTTTTTGTTTAGCTGCTGCTCGTAAATGTTTGTTGAACCAAATGTGCTGAATGCTGTCTAGCATAGCCTTCTCTCCTAAATGTGCTGGACTGTGAACTGTAGCTATAATGGCTTGAACCATGGAATCAGGGAGAAACCATACAGATTTCTCCTTCGTCATCCATCCTTGATCTGTCCGGATCCCTCCTAGTTCAGTCCACTTCTTTATTTCTTCTGCTGTGGCATGTGTCTGTATGTCAATTACGTCAAGTGCGGGATCCTTAATTGTCATACACTGTGTTGGTGTCTGAACTATTGGCTTTGTCATGTCTAATGTGCGATTTTGAGCAGTCTGTTTAGCTGTTCTGTCAGCTAAATCATTGCCTTGAGAAATGGTATCAGTAACCTTCGTGTGTGCTTTACATTTCATAATCGATATAGCAGTGGGTAGATGTATTGCGTCTAACAAAGCATGAATGAGGGGTCCGTGCTGAATGTGGGCACCATGGGAGGTTATATAACCTCTCTCTCGCCACAGCACGCCGAAGTCGTGTACAACTCCGAATGCATAACGTGAGTCAGTGTATATATTAACTTTCTTATTTGTGGCTTGAATACAGGCTTGTGTTAGAGCAATAAGTTCTGCTGCTTGGGCTGACAAAGTATCTATACAATTTGTCTCAATAACTTCAGCGTCTGTTGTGACTGCATACGCGGCCACTAAATCTCCTGTACTTGTTCTCATGCACGATCCGTCTACATACAACGTCAGGTCTGGATCTAACAATGGAACGTCTGTCAAGTCTTGTCTAGGTTTCGTCTTTATTTCAATGATTTCAACACAATCATGAGCTAGTGGGTCTGTTCCAATTACAGGTAATAGTGTAGCAGGATTCAATGTATTACACCGTCGGATCTCTATGTGTGGTTGAAACAATGTCAGTTCATAACCGGTAAGTCTTGCTATGGTCAAGTGTTGTGTTTGTGTTCGGTTCACAAGAACCTCTACTGCATGTGGTACTTGTACTGTCAATGGGTATCCTAATACTATGGCATCGCTTTGTCTAATAGCTAAGGCTGTCGCTGCCACTGATTTCAGGCATGCAGGCAAAGCCTGAGCTACGGGATCTAATGTACTGGAAAAATAAGCACATGGCTTGCGTGATCCTGCTTGATCCTGAGTGAGTACTGACAAGGCAGTACCTTCGCGTTCTGTAACAAAGAGTGTAAAATGTTTGCTATAACATGGTGTTGCTAAAACAGGTGCTTGACATAAAGCTTCCTTTAAGCTTTCAAAAGCTTGTGTATGTTCCTGAGTCCAAGGGAGAACAGTCGATGTGGCTGCCTCCTGTGTGGTTAACTGAATGAGTGGTTTTGCTAGAAATGCGTACTGAGGGATCCACTGCCTACAATATGAAGTGAGGCCTATGAAAGCCCGCACCTCCTTTTGCGTCTGGGGTATTGACATGTTAGCAATTAACTGGATGCGATCTGGTGTAAGCTGCCTTCCCTCCTTGGACAGCGAGTGACCAAGATAAATAACTCGCTGGACACAGAATTGCAGCTTAGAAGGGGACACCTTGTGCCCCTTGTCGGCTAGGAAATGTAAAACTGTCAGAGAAGCTTTTTCACATTCTGGCTCGCTTCTCGCGGTGATCAGCAGATCATCGACATATTGAAGCAGTGCAGTATTGACTGGCATGTGGATACTGTCAAGTTCTCGTTTCAGTGCTTGGCTGTAGATGCTGGGGCTTTCTGTGAATCCTTGGGGAGCGCGTGAGAATTTAAAGCTGCGCCCATTTAAACTGAATCCGAACAAGTATTGGCTTTCCGGATCTATTGGGACGCTGAAAAAGGCATTCTTGAGGTCAATTACAGTAAAGAATGTTGCTTCGGAATCAATTGCTGTCAATAATGATGATATATCAGGGACCACAGGAAATTGTGGTACAACGCACTTGTTTAGTTCACGCAAATCAATAACCAATCGGTATACTGGTGGGGCAGTAGGGTCAGTTCGTTTAAGAATCGGAATTATCGGTGAATTACATATATTAGAGTCTGTTTCTACAACTACTCCCTGGGCAATCAGCTCATCAATGATTTTCAGCAAAGCCACTACAGCATCATGCGGTAACTTGTATTGTCGCATTCGTGGTAGTACCACTCCTGCTTTCAATGTAACTCGATAGGGTGTAATGTTCATGCAGCCAACATCCGTAGGGCCTTGTGCCCATAGATGTACTGGTAAAGTCTGTAGTCGGGGATCCATGTCTCTAGACACATAGTGACCTTTAAAATCACGTAAAAACAACCTTACTCCTTCCGGAGAACAACATATTATGGCTCCTAGTGCTTTCAGAGTTTTAATTCCTAACAGATTTTCTGGGCATGATTTAGTAAGCAATAAATCTGTAGTTCGTGTCAAAGGTCCTATCGTAAGTGGTAGAGGCTGTGATACTTCATTAACAATAGGTTTTCCTGAAAAACCAAGGGAAACATTTTGAGAGCCTGAGAGGGGTGCCCCTGGAACTTCACTACGTTTTATGGTTGTTCGACTTGCCCCTGTATCGAGTAAGAATTTTCTATCTTGACCTAATAATTCACTATGTACATAAGGTCCTTCTTGATCTACAGGAATCTCGATAAGCGGTAAGTCAACTTCCCTCTCTAGGCTGGTTCATGCGTAACGCTGATACTCAGGGTATTCATACTGTGCAGTCTGATACATTTGTCGTGTTGTGGTTTGTGTGGCAGTAGCAGGCAACGGTGGTGCAGCTGGCACAAACTGTATGGGTTGCTGTGAGGCTGGCATTGCCTGTTGCTGAACTGGCATGGACTGTCCATGCTGCATAGCTCCTTGTTCATTCTGATCTTGTCTAACTAATCGTGGTCTCTCTTTTGCAATACCTGTAGCTATATTACGTTTCAGGACTGGACAATCATGTACATAATGGCCTAGTTGTTTACAGTAATTGCAGGTTCCTTTTACAGGAACTGCAGAATCACCAGAATGTGTCACACCCTTTTTGTGACCATCTGCTGGTACTGTCTGAGAAACTAGCATTTTCATTTTTGTATCCTTCATGCGTCTATGCTCATGTTCTTGTTCATCCCTAATTCTATTGTGATGATACTGTAACATTTGTAGCATTTGCGACGGAGTGTTACTTTGCCAGGTACTCTCGAATTTCAATATTCTATTCTTCACTGGAGGCAATGCATTTTCCACCAATTTTGTCACAAATAAATGTGGATATGAGTCACTACTTGCTTTTATACCACTATTTATACCAAAACATTTTTCAAATCGAGCATAATAATCGCTTGTGTCTTCATCTTGCTTTTGCTTGCAGGCTGTGATTGCACCCCAATCTTCCTTTTTTGTAGTTAATAAACGTGGCAGTACCTGTACTAGTAAACCTGGTAACAGTTTAACTTTATCTCCGAGCCCTGAACCTGCAGTTCGGCCCCTTTCTTCCTCTGCTAATGCTGTCCAGTCTATCTTTTGGTCTCCCACTTCCCACTCTTTTTCTTTCAGTTTTTCATATATGCCAGCAGGCAAAAGCACCTTCAATATCGTCATAATATCAGGAAAGGTGTACTCTCCCATTAGTAACATGTCTTTAATTTCTCGGTGGAAACCCGCTGGGTCTTTGTCATGACTAGGTACCACTTTCTTCATTTCTAATAATTCCATTTTTGATATGGGTGTGTAAACAAATACACGGTGAAACTCATTGTCTTCGCCTTTTATTGGGTGCACTTCTCGTAAAGGATTTTGTCTATCCATATAGTACGGCGCTCTTTCTCTGCGGGGCAGCGAGAGAGAATCCGGACCTACAAAAAAGACATACTGTTTACGTGACACTAATATCTCTTTAATTAGCTTGTTACTAGAACCTCTCCATCTGTTCGTGAGTAGTTCCGTTAATATATCAGGTAAAGGACCAGGGTCAGCATGTTGGCTCTTATATAATATGAGGAGTTGCTGGATCATATAGATTCCAGCTAAGCGTTGTTCATCTGTACTGAGATTAAAAAAACGTGTGTGCTACGGTCTCATCACCGTATTTTTCAGGACTGTCAATCCAGTGAACGGCTGATCTGGCTAATTCTTGCTCATCCATGGAGTCGAGGAGGTGGTAACCCCTTCGTTCTCGTAGTATCTTATCTGCGGCTTGAAACGAATGTTCAGGAGATTTCAGATTTATTACTGGCGTCGGATACGTCCTGCTATTATTTGGGCATACAGAGTGTATGGGATCAGAAAAACATCTAGTATTTTCACAGGATCTTCCTCTGCCTACATAGGCTATGGTCTCTGACTGTATTGCGGTATTCCCTGATTCGGACACTTCATCTTGCTCAAACTCGTCTGTTCCCAATCTTTCTTCATGAATACGTTCTATTTCTTTACGGATTTTTCGGCACATGGCTATTATACAATTTTGTTTATCGTGTCTCCCTTCTGATATATTCTGACTCCATCTTGTAAGAGTAAGCATTGCATTCGGGTCTACCCCCGGACGATCTTGATTTCTGATTACACAGTTTATGAGGAAACGTAACAGTTCCCCCTGTATTTCTACTTTCTGGAATTCCATAGCTCTGTTAATACATCCTGGATCTCGTCCTGTTTGAACAAAATGATATATGTTATCTAGATGCGTAGTCATTCCTGGTAACCTTGCTAAATACTCTGCGGCTCGCCTGATACGTAATGATGCCAGGACCATTTCGTCCTCTTTACCAACCACCGGGTCATATCTACAATTAACAAGGAGTTCCTTAAGCGCACGTTCACTTACGAATTTTGGTGTACGTGAATGTGCTGACTCTTGAAAGACAAGTTTATTTATTCTAGGTGGTGTAAAGGTACTGCTAGCACCTCCCGTGGCCCCATCTGGGGCGTCGGGTGTGAATGGGTTCGTTGAACGTGACACAGCAACTATGGGTGTCGATACCCCTGTAGAGTCGACTGCGGAGACAGATGCGGAAACAGATGTGCTTGCCGAAGCTTGTGTCGGGACTTGCTGTTGCACGGGGTTGGATACCTGATCCTGACGTTGAACCTCTCCGCTAGACGGTCTATGTGGTGTGGCGTTAGCATACTCGGGAGCTGCGTCGTCTAGATATGAGGAAAGAAAAACATCTTCTGCGGTTCTGGGATGCCCTTTTGGATGTACCTTAATTGGAAATAATGGGGGTGGCAAGTCTTTTGGCATCTCTGGAGCAGCCTTAGGTAGTCCCTCGGCTAGAAGGGGATACATACCATTCATAAGAGCATTTCTTTGTCTATTTACTTGTTCTAATTTCACTCGGATACCTTCCTCATTTAATAGATTTTCTTGAACTTTATTTGAACTTTCTTTACTCCTCTCTTCTTGTCTACGTGCTTTTTCTGTTCGCCTATGAGATTCTTTACGCCATAACTCAACAGCGTCTTTCTGTGACTGTCTGACCTTTCTTTTCCATAACTCTTCCTCCACTTTCATGATGCACTCTGCATCCCAGGTTCCCGCTGCGGGCCACCTTTGACTTTCCGGTAATCCCTTGGTATAATCTACCCATAGATCAAGAAACAATATGGCATCTAAGCCATGTTTATGGTACATAAAATGCCCTGGAGTGTCCCTAGGAGGAATAGGAACTGCTTCTTCAAGCACCCCTTTTCTGGTAGTAATCTGTCTTAACTTCGAGAAGAGCGGCATATTGACAACTGATCTGATACTTACTCTTGAACTTACTTAATACGAGAAAACACAATAATGAACAGTGAACAATGAACAATCATTCATACCACAATATGCAAGACATTTCTGAATACTTTAAACATTAAACATTAAACATTTTAACAATGGCCGACAATGATGACAGTCTGCTTAACTAATCACCACGCTGAATTCTTGACAATAACTGAATACTTCGGAATACTTGATATACTGCTAAACAGTACATATACACTGCTAAACAGTGCAGACCGGATTTGTGTACCCAAATCCGTCTTGACCGGCACAACCTATGTGCGCGTCAACACGCCTCCCCGGCGATGGTACTCACCGAGTAGCTCCTTGAAACGGAAGGCCTCAGAGAATGGACAGGACTCGACGACTGCGGACATCGGACCCTCTGGACGTCGGGATTTCGGAAAACCTGGTGGGCCTCAGTATACCTCGGATCTTGCTCTCTCAGCTAGGCTCTGGTCGGGATACTTCGCACTTCTCACCGCCTCGTCTGGGTTGATCGCAGCCTCAGTCGCCCCCGCTTGACCGGAGGGAGCTTACAGGAAATCCTGCTGGTACGCGTTTATGGTCCGTCCAGCTGTGGCAGGAGACCGGGCCTGCAACGCACCGCCGGCGCGTGAGATGAGAAAGTGTCCCTGTTCGGGCGCCATTATGTGGTAAATAAAAATACCGGACTGAATTTCATACGGAATCTTAAAATAAAGTAAATAGCTCAAAATAACAAGAGGCAGAATCCGTGGTATAAGAGGTTTTCTAAATGGGCTTTATTCCATTCAAAATGGCCGACTCGAGTCGCGGCCTTCAGGTTCCGTCACCACGAGGGTTCAGGAAGTGAAGTACAATATTTTATTGACAGACATGCATTTTTATAATAAGTACATTTACAATGAAACGAATGTAGAAGGCGTAACATTTGATAAGAAAAGTGACATAACAGGTACGTAATTGAAACTAGGCGTAATAAGGAATAAAAGAAACATGATTGGTTAGGATTATCAGACATAGGTGGATCTATAAGATAATACTTGGCATAGATGCGCGCGCGGCAGCATGACGTGTAATTGACGTGTAACTAGGGGGTGAAGGGGACTTGACATTTAGCTCTACATGTGGAGACGAAAAGTCTGGGGGGTCAAGTCAACCTAATCCCAAATCATATCTAACATCCTATGTTTAAAGAACTATGTTATCCACAAGGAAGGACTCTCGAACAGAATCTAGTCTATACTGACTGTGTGCGTGCACAAACGCCTAAGTGTCTATATGAGATGCGAGGGATAGAAAACTTTCCATGGCAGCAGGGCTATGAATCACTTGCAGGAGGACGGAAAGGCTGAGTCCTTTGCTTGTGAGCTAAGGGAAATGTTTACCTAAATCACTAGACAGGAATGCATCGGCTGAAGAGCAAAATAGATAATTCGAAGGTGAAATACAGCTTCTTGGCAGGCAGGCGAAAACTGGCCGAGGCAGGCACCGTTAGCTGCACAGGGAGTAGGACAAAGTTCATGGATACAGATGCGAGCTCAAGCTGAAGCTGTCAAAGACAGAGAGCAGGGAAAGGCTTTGAGGACAGAATCGGGCCTACTTGCCTGCATCATAAAAATGGAGTAACTTAGCCATATAAAGTCGATGGCCTTTCATACTTAGGAATCGAATATCCAGCCCATAGATGACGGATCTGACAGAGAACATGTTGACGGTAGACACACATATGTTTGCGTCTTAGAAACTGGAACTGGAGGGAACATACATGTACTTGTAACATGCATATAGAACCGTTGGGGTCCAAGATAGGGGACATAACTGATCAGGAAAATCCACATTTCCACAGTCCTCCTCAATGAAATGTGCACAACAAGCTTCCTAGCCTGCCTCTTTACTATAAACACTTCTGATCATGAGCATGCAGCTTTTTTTACTTAAATGTAATCAAGTTTGAATCATGATCTTTCAGTTTGCATAATGTGCCATTTTTATTTTTAAGATTACAGTTGGAGTTACAAAATGTCTTGTAAGAACTTTAAAACATGCACTGTGATAGGTCATGTGAATATAGATGTTCTCAAGTCATAGCTTAAGCCTCCATAGCTTTTGCACCAAATACACACACTAATCATAATAGTTTCACATCTAAATGTGTTTAGTGAATACATTTTCTTTCTATGAAGACAATTAAGACTCCTCAGAAATACATGGAGTACCAAAACATAAAGACTTGTAATCAAAATATAAAAGATCCAGCAATATCATTTGGATGTTGGCAATCAAGAAAAAAGCCTGTACGGCACACCCTAAAAAATAATTCTTCAGTACCACAATAGTGTAAATTGGTCACTGTATCCAAGTCACATATGCTTGCCCAAGGAGAAGAAAAGAAAAGCAATTTCATCAGTAGATTATCCTCTTTGAAAATGACTCCAAGACCCCTTCAAATTCAGTTGCTTGTTCTCTTTATTGTTTAAAATTAGAAATTCCAATACACGAACCAGCCGACACGTGTTTCGTCTTACAAAGACTTTTTCAAGGCTGGAAAAATAAATGTATCTACTAAATACATTTAACTTAAAACACAAACGTAGAAAACAGTACAAGTATTTCCAATAAAAATGTCATACAAGACTAAGTGCACACCCACACTGGTGGTAATGAAAAGACAGTGTGCCGATAGATACCAAATCACCTGTATTCACAATTGGCATTGTGGTCCAAAGTATTATTATATTAAATTAGGATGGAAGATGAAGTCCTATGATAGACCAAATGTACCCACCACTGTGACATATTATTCTGTGTCCAATAGTTCATGCGTGAATGACAAAAACAAGAGACGAAGAAGAAAACGGAAAAACTAAATGCACAGCTGTTAGATTACATCGATGTTACGCAATATCAGCCAGAGGCGCATGTAAATGACAACCCACCGAGTATTGCATGATGGTTATATTCGTGGTAATCAGTCGAGAGTCATACACAAGACGTCCAATGTGTTCAAGGTCCCTCTCATTCAAAAACAGTCATGAATCTATTGAAAAGGCAGATCAAGATCTGTTGTAGAATGAATACTGTCCACATAATATATCTCAAAGAATTAAAAGGGAATACGACAATCTCTATACTGCACGGTGTCAATAATAGCGAGTTCAGTACAAGCTTGCCCATTAGAGATCTCCCCCAATGGAGCGTAAACCGATGTGTAGCCCTAACACAGTGTGTTGAAACTATAATAGTAGAGACTTTACCATACTGCGATGTCACAAATGTAGAAGTGACATCACTGATTACTCGACCATGGACATATCCTTTTGGACGAAAAACCTCGTTTATCTAAAGTGTAGAGTCCTAGTTCAACCCACACTCTCTCATCTGCATATTGTGCGATTTGGTTATTCAACTAATGACCCTAGGTCTGAATGAAATAAGGGGGAGTTAAAATGAAGATGACAGTACAGTGACTCATGCCCCCATTAAAGTGACACATAAGCTAGCAAGTGATAATATACTATCCACTAAGGCAAGTTTCGAGGATGATCGAGATAAAATGTTCAATGAAATTTTCCATGGACAGGGGATTCAGTCAAAGAAAGTCACAAATAGTGAGATTAAACCCCTTGGATTAAAACAGCTGTTTATTAAATTAGAGAGATTACGTAAATCTGAACTCTCCCGCTAGTGGGACTTGACTACTCTTAAAAACTACATAGAGATTAAACAAGTCCCTAGGGGACTTAGAGTGATTATTTTTCCCACGTTTGAGGATATAGATCCTGACCTTCTGTCTGAGTGGGAGAATTTGATTTCTTCATCATCCTTCGGTATGATGGATCTGCTGATCAGACATGCCGAAAGGAAAAGAATGAAGCTGTTAGAAGAAATAGAACAAGTGGAGGATGAAATCAAAAAATTGAATCTTACAGAAGCAACGGAGAAGAACTTCAAAATACTTAAAGAGGTGCCAAACTCTCACCAGGTATATATTAGAGATAAGAAAATACGTAAATTAAAGAGAGACGACAATGACTATATGAGTGGTAGAATTTTTTTTGCTAAAAAATTCGACGAAATCAAACCCAGAGGTGGTGTGAATGCATTGAGTAGGAGAACGGAGACTGAGGTGTCTGCCAGTGAATCAGATTTATCTAGTCTCACTAGTGAGAGAAGTGAGACTAGAAGTGAAATTGTTTCTGATGCAGGGCCAATAGAAAATAACAACACAGGTTCTTCTTTTATATCAGAATTGGAAAGGTACAGATGACAACCCACCGAGTATTGCATGATGGTTATATTCGTGGTAATCAGTCAAGAGTCATACACAAGACGTCCAATGTGTTCAAGGTCCCTCTCATTCAAAAACAGTCATGAATCTAATGAAAAGGCAGATCAACATCTGTTGTAGAATGAATACTGTCCACATAATATATCTCAAAGGATTAAAAGGGAAGACGACAATCTCTTTACTGCACGGTGTCAATAATAGCGAGTTCAGTACAAGCTTTCCCATTAGAGATCTCCCCCAATGGAGTGTAAACCGATGTGTAGCCCTAACACAGTGTGTTGAAACTATAATAGTAGAGACTTAACCATACTGCGATGTCACAAATGTAGAAGTGACATCACTGATCACTCGACCATGGACATATCCTACTGGACGAAAAACCTTGTTTATCTAAAGTGTAGAGTCCTAGTTCAACCTCGCACTCTCTCATCTGCATATAGTGCGATTTGGTTATTCAACAAACAAGATACATCAAGATAAACATCACTTAAAACAGAGTTATCAAAATCAATCTTTCAAGAAAACATGAAGCTCCCTATCGATGTTCAGACCCAAATCTACAGTTCTCAATTTGATCAACCATTTTGATTCAAGTCTCCTCAGGGCCAGTGTTTTGTCCCCTCCTCTTGGATCGTCAGTTGTTGTCGCGATCCCATGGAATCTGATACCTAAGACTTCTGAGTCCTTATGTGTAGTTTTGTAATGTACCGCTAATGGGTAGTCCATATTGTTGTTACGAATCGCTCTAATGTGTTTTTGTATTCGTTCTTTTAGCGGTCTAATGGTGCTACCCACATAAATTAGGTTACATTGGCAGATGATGCAATATACTATGTACTTCGTATTGCAATTCATAAAATGATGTATTAGATGTGTCTGCCCAGTGTTGTAACAGAAGCTTTTAAGTTTGTTCTCAGCGAATTGGCACACACTACACTTCGTACATTTAAAGAAACCTTTGGTTTTTATGGTAGCCAAGTGTGTTTGTATTCTGCATTCCTGTTCCTCACAATAGATGGACTTAACCAATTGCGTAAAGTTCTGCCCCTCTTGTATGTAATTCGTGGTTTATCTGAAATGTAAGGATCTAAATCAGAATCCAACTTAAGTATGTGCCAATGCTTGTGAATCATCTTAAATATCACATTACTGTGTGAATTGTACTCAGTTATGAGTGCCATTCGTTGTGGTCCTGTCTCTCTCTGTTTGTTCTTCAGTTTGGGCTGAGATTTTATGAGTGTCTTACGTTCAGTACGATTGATTCTGGTGTGTGCTTTATCTAGTGTGTTCTGATCATACCCCCTATTCAAAAATCCATGTTTAAGATTGTTGACCTCTGTTTGAAATATATTGTCTCTGCTACAGTTACGTTTCAGACGGGTCATCTCGCCAAAGGGTATGGCACAGATTTGAGATACAGGGTGAGCACTACTAGCATGGAGAACAGAACTGCATGCTGTGTTTTTACGAAAAAGTTTACTCTCCTGTTGGACTTGGCCCTTTTTCCCTGAATTTTTTCGTTTTTTACTGTATGTTAGACAAATAACCAGTGTTAAGGTGCAGGTGTTCCCTTCTCCCAAGATGGCTGCCACAGACCCCTGCTACTGCAGAGTGGTCTTTCATAGTAGCATCCTAGCTGCCAGGAGCTGGCTGGAACCCCACAACAATGTTGCGACACCAGCCCGCCTTTTTGTCCCAAAGGTAGAATGGGGAAGCTCCTGGAATGTGCTGGAACCTTCTAGAAGGGAGGTGTGGTTTTACTTTTGCCGCCTTGGCTAGAGGTCACCTGACCTAGGGCTACTTAAGTGAGGGAGGGAACTTTTTTGTAGTTAGTTGGCCAGTGGGGTAAAGCAGAGCTGGAGAACCCACGCAGGAGTGTAGGCGGTAGGGGCTAGCCAGGGACTTATGCCTCTGAGAGTGACAGGATTTAGGTGCTGCCTCTTAAGTGCGTGAGGGACCCTGTGAAACCCACTGATCTTGCCCAGCAGTAGGAGGACACCTCTGCCCAGCCTGACTAGGAAGGACCTAGTCGCCAACTCACTCCCTACCCCCCTTTGTAACAGAACCCCTTAAGGGCGCCAGATACATCTGCGCCATCAAGACTTCCTAGAGCAACTGATTGCAGGAACTGAATGCTGAGACTGCGTGTCCAGACTGACCATAGACACTAGATGCCAAGTTGATTGTGGAAACGCTGAGGATCAACCAGGTCTTAGCGCTGTGACCCCTGCGCTCCCTGACCTGGCCTGGGATCCCCGGCAGCGTGCTCCGTTGAGCGCGGAGCTCCCCTGCTTAATTTGAGCCCCTCCTGTGGTGTGGAGGCTGAAGCGCGCTCACCGCTGCGGCCCGGAGGCCGGAATAGTGCCCCTCAACGTCGCGAGGCCCGAGGAGAAGCCCGGGGCCCCGTTGCTGCCGTCGCAGCTGTGGTGAAGGCGAGTGAGGCTGTGACTGGCCCCCCCGTCGCAACAGGATCGCCTGCGGACTTCGGAGCCGGTGTGGACGCCTCCCCGACGTCGAGCAAGGTAAGCCCGGAGGCTTGGGACTGACCCCGGTGCGCCCCCTACTGGCTGGGAGCCACACCGCACCCTGAGCCCGGGTTCCCTCTCCGTGGGAGTCCCCCTGGTCACCACGACAGAGGGACCCCGCCGCGGGATCCTTCCCTTGTTCCCCCTTGACTGTCCCGGAGCGTGGTGCCCTACGAACTGCACCGGAGCACGAGAGACTCGCTCCGTAAGACCCGTTGTGCTCCCTGAGCTGCTCCGTGTTGAAATAAGCATTGCTACTGACTACGAGCAGCGCTCTGTTCTGAAATGCTCCGTGTTGAAATATTCATTGCTACTGATTACGAGTAGGGCTCCATTCTAAATGCTCCGTGTTGAAATGTTAATTGTCATTGATTACGAGTAGCGCTCTGTTCTAAATGCTCCGTTTTGAAGTATTCACTGTCATTGCTTACGAGTAGCGCTCTGTTCTAAATGCTCCGTTTTAAAGTATTCATTGTCATTGATTACGAGTAGTGCTCTGTGCTAGATGCTCCGTTCTGAGGTAGTCACCGCTTAGCGCGCATAGCGCGGTAATCACCACTAAGGCGCTACAGGTAACTGAAGCAGCGGCAGGCCCGCGAGGTCTGTCCTGGGTCCCTGCACGCCCCCAGGAGTGGCGTTACGTTCCCCGAACCCTACTAAGGGGAGTCAGACACACGAGGGTAGCCTAGGGCCTTCAGGGAGCCTACTAGTGAATAACGTGCTGGTGAAAGTGAAGCTTGCCTGTACATCTCATTGAATTGCATTTATATCTCATGCAGTGCCGATATATTTCATGAATTGCATTTATAGTTTATGAACTGCATTTATATCTCATGACTGGCATGTACATCTCAATGAATTGTATTATAGCTCATGCATTGCACTGATATCTCATGAACTGCATCTATCTCGATCTGCTTGGATAAACTTGAGTATTTGCATAAATTATACAGTGTGGCGTCCCTTATTGTGTGTGTTCCCCGTTCCATGAGAGGTGCGTGTTGTATGGTTGCTTTACACACAGGCCTTTGGGTGCCCAGCCGCTCGTGTCACGTTACCGCCATAGAGACTGGTGACCCCGGTTTCCTACATTGTTGGCGAGCGGTGGGATCTTAGGACCTGTGACCATACAGCACCCTTCCGTGAAGCGGAGGGCGCCACAATTAAATGCCTATTTGTTCCAAAGCTCTGAAACCATTGATTGCTGCATTATTATTTCCACTGTCCAGGCTGAGAGTGCAAGAGTCCTGGTTAGCTGGTAACTGTCATCCAGATCCTAGGAAATTTTCTCCTTAGTATCTAGGTCCCCACCTGCCAGAATGGAATTACGGTTAGCTGACCTCGAGGGGTACACGGTAAAGCAACTGAGGGAGTTCGGGCAGTGGATGGGGGTGCCTGGGGTGCGGAAGGCCAAAGGACCGGAACTCCACACCGCCATTAGGGCATGGGTAGAGGCCCACCCAGAAGGGAGAGGGGATGAGGGACAGGAGGCGCCAGATGCACCTCAGGAGGAGAGCGCCCAGGATTAATCGACATGTTAAATGTAGATGTGTCTGAAAATGTGCCCCCAGGGAGACGTTCTGGGGCCAGTAGTAGGACAGGGTCGAGGAGGAGCGCGTCTCCAGAGGAGTACGAGGACAGGAGGGAGGAGAGGCAGTTAAAGTGGGAGCTGGCCAAGTTAGAACATGAGAAAGAAAGGGAATTGGCCAAATTGGAACAAGAAAGAGAAAACAAGAGATGGGCAATGGAGGAGAAGAAGATGGCGCACAAGCTGAAGCTGAAAGAGTTGGAGCTACGCGCCCTCCAATTAAGTGCGTCCAATAGGGACGATGGTGGCAGCATACCGAGAGATCCCCAAGACCCAACATTCTATTTACCCAGGGTGTTTGAGGAGGCATTGGGGTGTGACCCTGAAGGGGGTGGTGCAGGGCTCTTCCAACCCAGCGAGGTGGGAGAGGTGGCAGATAGCCCAGCTAGGTCCCAGGGAGAGAGGGTTGTAGGGCCTCACGACCTATCCATAGGAAGGAGTGAGACGGGGAGGTGTCCCGAGGTGCCCCAACCGCAGTCTCAGGGCCTGGAGAGTTCCGCAAGGGAGCCCCAGGTTGGGAGCCTAGGCTGTCCCGATGTGCCGCCCGGGGAAAGGGAGCCCCTAGTGTCAGGAGGACCCAGGGCGACTGTAACCAGCGCTCCTGAGGTTCTGGGGTTGGCCCAGTTGCAGGGTTTAGATCCTGGGCTGGGATGCCGGGTTCAGGGGTTGCCTGACCTGGCGGGTGGGACACCTGTTAACCGTGTCCCCCCAGAGTTGACTTCCAGGGGTACCTTTCCAGGTGGGAGGGTGCGGAACTCTGGGAGGGGGTGCAGAGGGAGGAAGGTCTCGCCTCGGGCACCGGCTCAGCCTAAGGGTTTAGACCCTAGGTTGAGGAATCAGTTGAAGGGTCAAGGCCCTGTACTGAGGAGACAGTGGTGGTCTGAGGGTGCCTCGCAGGGTAGGGTGAGGAACCCCAGAAGGAGAGTTAGGGGGAGGAGAGCCTCGCCCCTGAAGGCTGGTCGGCCTAAGGGTGTGGACCCCAGGTGGAAGGACCAGTGGCAGTTTGGGACTGCAAGAAGGAGGAGTAGGAGAGGAGTGGTCAACGGGCACTACAGGCCTGGGGCTACTGCCCCCCACTCTGCGAGACCACTAGGGCCAGCGACATCTGGATGGCCTAGGGTCCGGTCCTGGCCACAACTAGCTAGGGAGCCCCAGTGGGGTGGCTTTGTTGGTCCAGGAAGGTTTGAGAGGGAACCATCGGGTTCCAGAGCGGAGGAGAACCTGCGGGTGCTCCTGCAGTTGCGGGCCTGCGTCCACCTTTTCTCGCCCCAAGCAGGGAAGACCATCAAAGCATTGATCGGTCTACCCTGGCTTTTGGATGGAAGGGGGTTATGTTGGACTTGGCCCTTTTTCCCTGAATTTTTTCGTTTTTTACTGCATGTTAGATAAATAACCAGTGTTAAGGTGCAGGTGTTCCCTTCTCACAAGATGGCTGCCACAGACCCCTGCTACTGCAGAGTGGTCTTTCATAGTAGCACCCTAGCTGCCAGGAGCTGGCTGGAACCCCACAACAATGTTGCGACACCAGCCCGCCTTTTTGTCCCATAGGTAGAATGGGGAAGCTCCTGGAATGTGCTGGAACCTTCTAGAAGGGAGGTGTGGTTTTACTTTTGCCGGCTTGGCTAGAGGTCACCTGACCTAGGGCTACTTAAGTGAGGGAGGGAACTTTTTGTAGTTAGTTGGCCAGTGGGGTAAAGCAGAGCTGGAGAATCCACGCAGGAGTGTAGGCGGTAGGGCCTAGCCAGGGACTTATGCCTCTGAGAGTGACAGGATTTAGGTGCTGCCTCTTAAGTGAGTGAGGGACCCTGTGAAACCCACTGATCTTGCCCAGCAGTAGGAGGACCCAGGACACCTCTGCCCAGCCTGACTAGGAAGGACCTAGTCGCCAACTCACTCCCTACCCCCCCTTTGTACCAGAACCCCTTAAGGGCGCCAGATACATCTGCGCCATCAAGACTTCCTAGAGCAACTGATTGCAGGAACTGAATGCTGAGACTGCGTGTCCAGACTGACCATAGACACTAGATGCCAAGTTGATTGTGGAAACGCTGAGGATCAACCAGGTCTTAGCGCTGTGACCCCTGCGCTCCCTGACCTGGCCTGGGATCCCCGGCAGCGTGCTTCGTTGAGCGCGGAGCTCCCCTGCTTAATTTGAGCCCCTCCTGTGGTGTGGAGGCTGAAGCGCGCTCACCGCTGCGGCCCGGAGGCCATAATAGTTCCCCTCAATGTCGCGAGGCCCGAGGAGCAGCCCGGGGCCCCGTCGCTGCCGTTGCAGCTGTGGTGAAGGCGTGTGAGGCTGTGACCGGCCCCTCCGTCGCAACAGGATCGCCTGCGGACTTCGGAGCCGGTGTGGACGCCTCCCCGACGTCGAGCAAGGTAAGCCCGGAGGCTTGGGACTGACCCCGGTGCGCCCCCTACTGGCTGGGAGCCACACCGCACCCTGAGCCCGGGTTCCCTCTCCGTGGGAGTCCCCCTGGTCACCAGGACAGAGAGACCCCGACGCGGGATCCTTCCCTTGTTCCCCCTTGACTGTCCCGGAGCGTGGTGCCCTACGAACTGCACCGGAGCACGAGAGACTCGCTCCGTAAGACCCGTTGTGCTCCCTGAGCTGCTCCGTGTTGAAATAAGCATTGCTACTGACTACCAGCAGCGCTCTGTTCTGAAATGCTCCGTGTTGAAATATTCATTGCTACTGATTACGAGTAACACTCCATTCTAAATGCCCCGTGTTGAAATATTCATTGCTACTGATTACGAGTAGGGCTCCATTCTAAATGCTCCGTGTTGAAATGTTAATTGTCATTGATTACGAGTAGCGCTCTGTTCTAAATGCTCCGTGTTGAAATGTTAATTGTCATTGATTACGAGTAGCGCTCTGTTCTAAATGCTCCGTTTTGAAGTATTCACTGTCATTGCTTACGAGTAGCGCTCTGTTCTAAATGCTCCGTTTTAAAGTATTCATTGTCATTGATTACGAGTAGTGCTCTGTGCTAGATGCTCCGTTCTGAGGTAGTCACCGCTTAGCGCGCATAGCGCGGTAATCACCACTAAGGCGCTACAGGTAACTGAAGCAGCGGCAGGCCCGCGAGGTCTGTCCTGGGACCCTGCACGCCCCCAGAAGTGGCGTTACGTTCCCCACACCCTGCTAAGGGGAGTCAGAGGCACGAGGGTGGCCTAGGGCCTTCAGAGAACCTACTAGTGAATAACGTGCTGGGGAAGGTGAAGCTTGCCTGTACATCTCATTGAATTGCATTTATATCTCATGCAGTGCCGATATATTTCATGAATTGCATTTATAGTTTATGAACTGCATTTATATCTCATGACTGGCATGTACATCTCAATGAATTGTATTATAGCTCATGCATTGCACTGATATCTCATGAACTGCATCTATCTCGATCTGCTTGGATAAATTTGAGTATTTGCATAAATTATACAGTGTGGCGTCCCTTATTGTATGTGTTCCCCGTTCCATGAGAGGTGCGTGTTGTATGGTTGCTTTACACACAGGCCTTTGGGTGCCCAGCTGCTTGTGTCACGTTACCGCCATAGGGACTGGTGACCCCGGTTTCCTACATCTCCAATGTGCCTTCTTCAATGTAGAGTGTAACATCCAGACAATCTATCTGCTTAGCATTGATTTCATGTGTGAAACTTAAATTATAGTCATTGTCATTAAGGTGTTGAATAAAACGTTCCAAAGACACTCTGTCTCCACCCCATATCATTAAGACATCGTCAATGAATCTGCCCCAGTAGACAATGGAGTTAGTTAGTTCAGGGGGACACGATTTCCAAATGTGGTGTTCCTCGTAAAAACCCATGTAAATATTGGCAAACGATGGAGAGAATTTTGCACCCATGGCAACACCAGAGTGTTGTTTGTACCATGTATTGTTATGCATGAAATAGTTGTTCTCCAATGTGAGACGTGTAAGTTCCAACAGCATGACAGTATGTTCATACAGAGTCGCATCACGTTTCGATAAAAAATAGGTAAGTGCATCCATGCCCTTAGTGAACGGGATACTGGTGTAAAGGGCACTGACGTCTAGGCTCACAAAGGTCAAATCATTAGACCACACTACATCTTCCAATTTGTTTAGAAGGTCCTTAGTGTCTTCAATAAAGGCGGGTAGATTCGTGACTATTGGCTGCAAGTAAATATCAATGAACTCTGAAATACGTTTCGTTGGTCCACCTATCCCTGATATGATGGGCCTACCAGGAGGAGTTTTGGAATCTTTGTGAATTTTTGGTAGCGTATATATGTACGCTGCTTTCGGTGTTTGATTAAACAGGTACTTTACTTCAATATCTGATAGTATACCAGAGCTCTGCCAGTATCTAAGTGTTTTTTCAACCAACCTATTGACCTCCTGCATTGGACATTTGGGTATTCTTGTATAGGAATCCTTATTGGCTAATTGATTGTTGATTTCCCCAATATAGTATTCCTGTGTTATTAGAACAATATTACCCCCCTTATATGCTTCTTTTATGATAAAATTAGGGCAATCTGAGAGTTCCCGTAGTGCTTTCCTTTCGTCCTTACTTAGATTGTCTTTAAACCTATTCGGTGTTCTAAATATTCTATCTTCCAACTTATACAAGTCTCGAGTAACAGCCTTATAAAAACAATCAATCATATTGTTTGGTGTCAAAATTGGTGTAAACATAGATTTAGGCCTCAATCCACTGTCAATTCCTGTATTGGTTTCAATGTTTAAATCCTGTAATATTTAATTCATACTAGGTACAGACTCAACACTGTCATCCAATGATAGTAGCATTCTTAAGTTTTCAATGTCCCTGATCGTCTGTCCGCTTGGACCAGCTGTGTATATGGGAACCGAACACGGTTTATCATTGCTGTCAAAGAATTTTTTTAATTTCAGTTTACGAGCAAACTGGAACAAATCTACATGGATTTGTGTACATTTTGGTCTGGACATGGGACAGAAACTTAAACCCCTTTTAAGGACATCAGTTTCTGCAACACTAAGTACTTTGTTGGTTAGATTAATAATAGATGGATCATTCTCTTGATTAACATTTGTTGCAGTCAAATCATTGGCTAGAGGAATTGTACATATAGGACACCTTAGTTCTTCTGTATGCGTGTCACCAACATCGTGACTCTTTTGTTTGACTCTATACTTGTTCTTTCTGCCCCCCCTCCTTGTTCTCTTTCTCCTGGGTTCTTTCTGTTGTACCCCAATCTCGAGCCTTTTCTGTAACTTTCCAATACTGATAAAAAAGAAGAATCCGAGTTGTTATTTTCTATTGGCCCTGCATCAGAAACAATTTCACTTCTAGTCTCACTTCTCTCACTAGTGAGACTAGATAAATCTGATTCACTGGCAGATACCTCAGTCTCCGATCTCCTACTCAATGCATTCACACCACCTCTGGGTCTGATTTCGTCGAATTTTTTAACAAAAAAATTCTACCACTCATATAGTCATTGTCGTCTCTTTAATTTACGTATTTTCTTATCTCTAATATATACCTGGTGAGAGTTTGGAACCTCTTTAAGTATTTTGAAGTTCTTCTCCGTTGCTTCTGTAAGATTACATTTTTTTATTTCATCCTCCACTTGTTCTATTTCTTCTAACAGCTTCATTCTTTTCCTTTCGACATGTCTGATCAGCAGATCCATCATACCGAAGGATGATGAAGAAATCAAATTCTCCCACTCAGAAAGAAGGTCAGGATCTATATCCTCAAACGTGGGAAAAATAATCACTCTAAGTCCCCTAGGGACTTGTTTAATCTCTATGTACTTTTTAAGAGTAGTCAAGTCCCACCAGCGGGAGAGTTCAGATTTACGTAATCTCTCTAATTTAATAAACAGCTGTTTTAATCCAAGGGGTTTAATCTCACTATTTGTCACTTTCTTTGACTGAATCCCGTGTCCATGGAAAATTTCATTGAACATTTTATCTCGATCATCCTCGAAACTTGCCTTAGTGGATAGTATATTATCACTTGCTAGCTTATGTGTCACTTTAATGGGGGCATGAGTCACTGTACTGTCATCTTCATTTTAACTCCCCCTTATTTCATTCAGACCTAGGGTCATTAGTTGAATAACCAAATCGCACAATATGCAGATGAGAGAGTGTGGGGTTGAACTAGGACTCTACACTTTAGATAAACGAGGTTTTTCGTCCAAAAGGATATGTCCATGGTCGAGTAATCAGTGATGTCACTTCTACATTTGTGACATCGCAGTATGGTTAAGTCTCTACTATTATAGTTTCAACACACTGTGTTAGGGCTACACATCGGTTTACGCTCCATCGGGGGAGATCTCTAATGGGGAAGCTTGTACTGAACTCGCTATTATTGACACCGTGCAGCATAGAGATTGTCGTCTTCCCTTTTAATTCTTTGAGATATGTTATGTGGACAGTATTCATTCTACAACAGATCTTGATCTGCCTTTTCAATAGATTCATGACTGTTTTTGAATGAGAGGGACCTTGAACACATTGGACGTCTTGTGTATGACTCTCGACTGATTACCACGAATATAACCATCATGCAATACTCGGTGGGTTGTCATTTACATGCGCCTCTGGCTGATATTGCGTAACATCGATGTAATCTAACAGCTGTGCATTTAGTTTTTTTGTTTTCTTCTTCTTCTCTTTTTTTGTCATTCACGCATGAACTATTGGACACAGAATAATATGTCACAGTGGTGGGTATATTTGGTCTATCATAGGACTTCATCTTCCATCCTAATTTAATATAATAATACTTTGGACCACAATGCCAATTGTGAATACAGGTGATTTGGTATCTATGGGCACACTGTCTTTTCATTACCACCAGTGTGGGTGTGCACTTAGTCTTGTATGACATTTTTATTGGAAATACTTGTACTGTTTTCTACGTTTGTGTTTTAAGTTAAATGTATTTAGTAGATACATTTATTTTTCCAGCCTTGAAAGTCTTTGTAAGACGAAACACGTGTCGGCTGGTTCGTGTATTGGAATTTCTAATTTTAAACAATAAAGAGGACAACCACAAACCGGAAATCACCACAAATTACTGTTACAGACAAAGTTGCAATAACCACCCACATTATCACAAAAAACAAACATCCCAAATCATAGGGCGCTGTTGCAACAACAAACCTAGACTCTGAAAGAACAGTAGAGAAGGAGGGGAAAAAGAACAAAAAAAGCAGAAAAAAGAAAAGAGAAATATTTGCAGTGAAACGAAATCCCTGTAATCAATATGTCTAACTAGTGAACCACTAGCCATCATTTGTTCCAATTTACAGAACAAATTAGCTAGAAATAGAAGTCTCAGTATTTCAATTTATGAGAAATCAAAATCTTTTACAACTCTTGAGAACATGTCTGAATGTATTTAAATTCCTTTGCATATAGAATGTAAGCCAAAGTGCAATTACATGCCACCAATTTCCCACAAAACTCTTGACTCTTTTGAGCTGCTTGTTAATAATAACCTATGAAATTGAATTATGTGACAAGAAGATGCAACAATTTATCCAGCAAGAAGTGGGGCATTCTTTTAAAATTGGCAAACCTTCTAATTATTTGTCATTCTTGATAAAGAAATTGATTGTGATTGGATCACTCACAAAACTAAAAACATCATAATGTAACGTAATGAGGTGCTTATATAGCGCTCTATCACCCGACGGGTATCCTGGCGCTTAAAGAGGAGAGTCCCCACCAGAAGTTAATGGGGGCAGCCGAGGTGTGACACAGGAAGGGAGGAAAAGAGAGATAATATCAGAGGGAAAAATTACTCCAGCCTAGGGAATAAAAAGGTTTTAAACTTTTTGCCGAAATCCATAAGACTTTAGACCTGACGTAGATCCAAAGGGAGAGTGTTCCAAAGCTGAGAAGCAACGGCAGAGAAGGATCTGCCACCTGTTCTGGACCGCCTGAACCTGACTACATTCATCAGAAATGCAGAAGCAGAACAAAGGTTTCTAGTTGGAGAATACCAGCTGAATTTTCTTTGCAGGTTCTTAGTGCCCATTCCATGAGCTGACCTAAAGACAGTGCATAGAGCTTTGAATTGAATTCGCTGGTGGATCGGCAGCTGATGCAAATCTCGCAAGGCTAATGTGGTTGAGGTCCCTCGCTGCCTATTTAAAGCGAGTTTCGATGCAAAGGCCTGTATTCTGTACAGCTTCCCGATAAGGGTGTTAGGCGCACCCAGATATAGAGAGTTGCAATAATCAAGTCTGCTGAGATTTACGCATCTCACAACCTGCGTTGTGGCAGAGTTGGGCAAGAAATCTTTCTCAGCACTCGGATTAGCGAGAAGCAAGTGCCAACCGTTTTGTTAACCTGAGAATTCAGTTGGAGATCCTGATCCACCATCACCCCCAGATTGCGTACTAGGCTAGAAGGGGTAATAGGTGCGCCAGTAGGGGACAGCTGAAAGATGGGTAAAACAGGCTGATCAGAACTTCTGGAAGAACACAGGACCACTTCCGTTTTAGAGCTGTTAAATTGTAACCAGTTCTTCTTAAGCCACTTCGTGGTGCTAGTCATACACTCGTGAAATCTTTCCAAGGAAATGGAATCATTCCCTTCCAAGGAAAACACGAGCTGGGTATCATCCACGTAATTCACCACCTCCACTCCAAAAGATCTAATAAGCGGAATGAGAGGCTTCAAATAGATGTTAAAGAGCACAGGACTAATCCCTGAGCCCTGCGGGACCCCCTGTCGTAAGGAAGACTTGTTAGCAGAGAACGGCTGAAGGCACACTGTATGTGTCCTGTCTGTTAGATAAGAACAAAGCCAGTCAAGGGTGCGACCGGTCACACCCTGGTCTTTAAGTCTCTCCAACAGTATACCGTGGTTTAAAAGTCACTGACATGTCCAACAGCACCAAGATCACTGACTGACCACTGTCTGCCTGCATCCTCATATCATCAAGTATGGTAACAAGTGCTGTTTCAGTACCGTGCTTGGGGCGAAAGCCAAATTGCATCTCGTCAAGGAGCGGATACTCCTCAAGATACTGGGATAGACACTCACTTACGATGCGTTCCAGAATTTTAACAGGATATGGCAATAAAGGAATTGGCCGATAGTTGGCCACACACCTGGGGTCAAGCATGTTTTTTTTAGAAGAGGGGTCACAACTGCTTCCTTCCATTTTTTAGGGACCTCCCCCGTACTCAAGGATAGACCACAGATCTGTCATAAATAGGGAAAGAGCTCGGCTCCGTATTCCTTCCAGATTCTGTGCGGCAGGGGGTCCTGGGGGGACCCAGAGGAGACACCCCTGGCTAAGGTATCAAATGTTTCCTCGTCCGGAATGCGAAAGCAATCCAGAGTATGCTGGCAGGGTTTTAAAATGGTAGGGTTGCTGGGCTTAGAGTCTGGTGATGGCAGAGAACACTGCTCAGCATTGGACAACTGAGGCTCAGGTTCTTCCACCGCTGTTGGTGGATCAAAATCCCTAACTATCTTGTCGATTTTATCCTCCAGATAGGATGCTAACTCATCGCATAAAGCTTGAGTAACAGGAATTTTGTTATTAGCACAGTCCGATTTAGACAGACTCTTTACTAAGCTGAATATAGCTTTGGTGCTATTAGCTGCTAGAAGAATGATATTAGCAAAATACTCGGCTTTAGTTTTCGCTATAGTGTTTTTGTACAGCTTAAGTTGATTCTTAAAAGTATTTTTATCTGAATCGCAATATCCTTTTCTCCAGACTTTTTCAGCCACTTTACAGCCCATCCTGAGTGCTCGCAATTCCTCGTTAAACCAGGGGGCTGAGGGTTTCTCTCTCTTTTTTAGCTTCTTTGAAGGAATATGCTTATCAAGCCTGTCTCGGATCTGCACACAGTGGAATTGGTAATTCCAGTCCACCGACCTACTGGGGTTCAGGCTGTCTAAGTCATTCCAATGCACTAAAAAAAATTTTGATAGGGTCTAAGGGAGAGTTTAGTGACCTGCCTCAGTTCTAATCCCCTAAATCTGCAATATGAAAAAACAAAACAAAGAACTGGGGGTCTAGTCAAATCCTGCTGAATGAGCGGGAATGCAAAAAATAGAGGGCTAATAAGTCCCACAGAACAGAGAAGAGAGTAAAATAACAGAAGCAAGAAGAAGAAGAAGAAAGAGACAACCAGATGCAATCTAGAAGGACCTTAGAGTGGAATTATTGGATACCCATCAATTGTCTGTGTGATCAATCTTATCATCTGGTTATCCAATCCAAAATGAGATGCTTCTCTTGATCATAGAGAACATCTAAATGGGAGTGATTTCACTCGTGGATGGTCCAAGGTTGTCAGAGGATTGGAATGGGAAAACCAACCATAGTAGGATGATAGGACAATTGAAAGGAGTGCAGTGCTAACAAAAGACAGTGAAGTGGTGTATTAAAATAGAATTGCGAGAAAACACTACCAATTTAATACGTGTCTCGCATTCTAAATAAAACAACAGTGCAGAAAAGCAGTGTTAAACAAATAACTGCCGTGTAAAAAGGTCGACATGTTTCAGCCAAATGAGATACATTTACCCCTGCGGCTTTCTTCAGGACCTATGTTGTTATATTCTAGCTACTGCAAACAAGTGAAAATGTATAGTGATAAAAAGAATAGATAAAGACAAAAAAGTAAATTTATCTCACTATCATGAAAGAGTGGCACATTGTACCACCTTAGGTAAATCCTCCGTCTCAAAAGGATGCTGCGTGCATCTGTCAAGAAAGCAAATGGAGAATGTCTCAATCAAAAGAAATAGAAGTAGAAGTACTCTCATTGTTATATCCAAACCCAACATTATGTTAGAGGGCTTACCCGTAATGATCGGGGAACGGACCTCACCTCGCCTGGATCCTGACTCAGGACTAGGAGGCCCCGCTCTGTATAAAAGAGAAAATGAACTACCAATATCTGAAGAAAAATCATAGAGCACTTGATGTATCTTCAAAAAAAGGGGTGTACTAGTGTGGTAGACTACTAGTAACAAGTATTGGTAGAGTAAAAAATAGAGTAAAAACACACATGTGTCGTTTCGAGCGAAGAGACCCACACAAATACTCTCCGACAGAATGTCATAAGCTCAAGGGAGAGACTATATGTCAAGATACATCAAACGTAACATTCCTTGCCTGATATACCAGCCCCTACAACTGTCCAACAGTTGTAGTTGTGGAAGAGTTTGCACTGTGATGTTAGAGGCATGGGGGAATCAATAACTAAGTATGACAAATGCTTCCATGGCTAGTGTGAAATCTCGTATGGAAACTCTTAACAAAGAAAAGAGGGAAAAAGGGTCTCATGACCTCGTTGTCTAAAGAAAGTGCAGCAAGAGTGCCCAGTGTTATCTTAGAATAGGGCTCAGAACAGTCGGGCGGGTGCTCACCTCTCCGTCGTTACCTCGTTGTGGCTGCAGAGTCAGGAGGGAGGTAACCCGGACTTCCAAAGCGGCGTTCTTATAAAGCCGACAAACCTCGTAGGTTTCAAAACGCGAGAAAAAACTGACTTGTCCGTCATCACCTGTTACCGGAAGAGCAATCCGGACTACAGGGTGACGTCATAATGGAGGCTTGTGTAGTTTATTTTGTATCTCTGGATTGCCTGCTCAAATGTTGATTCGCGCGTACCAAATTAGACTGGAAGAGTAACCATAAATATCTTAAAGATCAGCAGGACCTGTGCATGCGGCCACGAGAAGCGTCATATCTTGGAAAAATCGCAGTGTATGATATTAATACATGACGATAGTAGAGGTGTCTAAGACTACAAGATGACGTCACGATGGGGGCGTCTGTAGTCCGTTAACCGCGCTAGAGATATGCCTCGCGCTATAAGCTGCAAATACAAAGCATAGGGAGATCGCACCATCACATACATTATAAAATGTCTAGTTTGCGGGTGTGAGGATGTTATATAGTGTAATAAAGCTCTGTTTTGAGTATATCAGTGTATATTCTATCTCTGGAATTTCGGTGTGCAGAAGCCTCGTTGTTTAGTGTGGAAATACAATCTAAACAACATAATCACCTTTTTCTAATGTAGATATTAAAAAAGTGTTATAGTATATTATTCCAAATGACCAGGGACTGTCCTATAACAACTGAGGCCACATACAGGTTCCAAAGTAATAAGGCACACTGAACGAGGGAAAAAGGAAAACACAACCCATTTTATATGGTGGTCCATGGAATTTCATCATTTAGACCCCTGACATCACTATGTAATCTAAACACCCATTTCTGTTCTTTCGTGAAGAGGTATTTAGTGATGTCAACAATGTGTGATGGTATCAGTGGTTTTTCGAGCACTGTCCAGAGAAAGCCTTCTGCTTTGTGATCTTTTTCAATGAAATGTCTGGTTAATTTGGTAGTTGATCTCTTACATCTGAAGGAACTCTTATGTTCTACCATACGGGTCCTTACTTTCCGGGTTGTCATACCCACGTACTTGCATTGGCACGGACAAGTGATTAGATAAATTAGATTGTCACTGTTGCAATTGGTAAACCTCTTTTGCAACCAGGGTCTGTTGGTGCCTATATCGATAGAGGTGGTGTGTATCGTTTGTGGGCAAATAGAGCAATTGCCGCAGGGGAAGTGGCCAGTCACTGCGGGGAGCTCCCATAATGTGCCTACCGCTCTTTGAGGAAGGGTTTTCGGGCGGGTATGTACTAAACGGTCTCGTATGTTGCCAGATCTCTTGAAGGAGAACAAAGGAGGTGCCAAAGATCCATCGCATGAGGACAGAATACGCCAATGTTTTCTGACGCTTTTTTGTATCTTGTTAGCCATTGTGCTAAACGTAGTAACAAACGTCATGCGTTCAAGTATGGGTTTCTCAAAAGCAGGTTCCAGGAGTGCCTCACGATGATTGTTAGTAGCCCGCTTTAATGAGCGTTTCACTAATCTTGGAGGATATTGTCTAGAGACCAGTTGTTCCGTAAGGGCCTCAGCATGTTTCCTAAAGGTATTCACAGTCGAACAGTTCCTACGAACTCGCAGGAACTGTCCACAGCCCCCACCAGACCTGATTGTAAATCTTAGTTCAAAGATACTCACTAAGGATGAAGAATCAGTTCTGAACAGAGGCCTTGGGTTTGTCACTACCTTTGATGGGGACCCTTTTCAGACACAGTGCGAATTAGCACAATTCTTTCGTAAACTCAGACTACATTACTTTTTCAAAGACAAGGAACTGACCGAAGACGATCAAACTGATATGAACACCGGCCTTAAGAAACGCTCAGTGTTCAATCCTCCAATTCATACAGTTCCGCCGGCAGTCCTAACTTTTGAAGAAGCAGTTCAGAAAGATGTCACCTTACTTTGTAGTAGCCACAAATCCACATACACCAATTTGCCCTTGGCTGAACAAAGAGCCCTTCGAGACCTGTCCGCAGACCCTTTGATTACCATCAAACCAGCGGACAAGGGTGGTGCTATAGTGATTCTTGACACATCGGATTACAGGACTGAATGCCTTAGACAATTGGAAGATCGCCGCTTCTACTTACCACTAGCGGAAGACCCCACTAATAGACTACAGCGAACTATTAGTGATATGGCGGAGGAGGCACTCTGCGAAGGCTGGATTACTGCAAAAGAGTCTCAGTTCTTACAAACCAAATTCCCCATCATGCCATATTTCTACACTTTACCGAAAATACATAAAGCACAAAGACCACCGCCTGGGAGACCCATCATTTCGGGTCAAGGAGCGATACTGGAACCTCTGTCTACTTTTGTGGATCATTTTTTGAGACCTATTGTCAGCAAGATGCCCACGTATCTCAAAGATACGAAAGATGTATTACGTCTGTTACCCACCATTGATTTTGATACCAACACGGATCTACTAGTCTCTTTTGATGTAGAGGCGCTTTATACCTCCATCCCCCAAGATGAGACTTTGGACACAGTATCTGCAATTCTACATGAAACCGAACTGAACTCCATTACCCCTGTACATTTCATTATGGCATTAGCTAAACTTGCCATGAAAGACAACTTCTTTAAATTTGAAGACCAGATCTACTTACAATTCTCCGGGACCAGTATGGGCAGTATTTTTGCGCCTAGTCTGGCCAATCTTTATGTCCATTCCTATGAACAGCAACACATCTTCAATCCCACCAATCCGTTTCTTGAGTCTATCCGACTGTGGAAACGCTATATTGATGATGTGCTGGTGGTCTGGAGAGGTGACCGTGCGTCTATCCTTCTTTTCCATCAATGGCTCAATACCAGAAACCAGTTCCTAAAGTTCACGGTCGAAATTGATGACAAAAGGTTAGCCTTTTTAGACCTGTCCATCTTTGTCACTCCTACAGGTTTAGAAAGCGAGCTCTATCGTAAACCTATGTCTCGTAACTCTTTATTACGATACGACAGTCAACACCCTAAATCATTAAGGGATAATTTACCTTTTGGACAGTTCCTGCGAGTTCATAGGAACTGTTCGACTGTGAATACCTTTAGGAAACATGCTGAGGCCCTTACGGAACAACTGGTCTCTAGACAATATCCTCCAAGATTAGTGAAACGCTCATTAAAGCGGGCTACTAACAATCATCGTGAGGCACTCCTGGAACCTGCTTTTGAGAAACCCATACTTGAACGCATGACGTTTGTTACTACGTTTAGCACAATGGCTAACAAGATACAAAAAAGCGTCAGAAAACATTGGCGTATTCTGTCCTCATGCGATGGATCTTTGGCACCTCCTTTGTTCTCCTTCAAGAGATCTGGCAACATACGAGACCGTTTAGTACATACCCGCCCGAAAACCCTTCCTCAAAGAGCGGTAGGCACATTATGGGAGCTCCCCGCAGTGACTGGCCACTTCCCCTGCGGCAATTGCTCTATTTGCCCACAAACGATACACACCACCTCTATCGATATAGGCACCAACAGACCCTGGTTGCAAAAGAGGTTTACCAATTGCAACAGTGACAATCTAATTTATCTAATCACTTGTCCGTGCCAATGCAAGTACGTGGGTATGACAACCCGGAAAGTAAGGACCCGTATGGTAGAACATAAGAGTTCCTTCAGATGTAAGAGATCAACTACCAAATTAACCAGACATTTCATTGAAAAAGATCACAAAGCAGAAGGCTTTCTCTGGACAGTGCTCGAAAAACCACTGATACCATCACACATTGTTGACATCACTAAATACCTCTTCACGAAAGAACAGAAATGGGTGTTTAGATTACATAGTGATGTCAGGGGTCTAAATGATGAAATTCCATGGACCACCATATAAAATGGGTTGTGTTTTCCTTTTTCCCTCGTTCAGTGTGCCTTATTACTTTGGAACCTGTATGTGGCCTCAGTTGTTATAGGACAGTCCCTGGTCATTTGGAATAATATACTATAACACTTTTTTAATATCTACATTAGAAAAAGGTGATTATGTTGTTTAGATTGTATTTCCACACTAAACAACGAGGCTTCTGCACACCGAAATTCCAGAGATAGAATATACACTGATATACTCAAAACAGAGCTTTATTACACTATATAACATCCTCACACCCGCAAACTAGACATTTTATAATGTATGTGATGGTGCGATCTCCCTATGCTTTGTATTTGCAGCTTATAGCGCGAGGCATATCTCTAGCGCGGTTAACGGACTACAGACGCCCCCATCGTGACGTCATCTTGTAGTCTTAGACACCTCTACTATCGTCATGTATTAATATCATACACTGCGATTTTTCCAAGATATGACGCTTCTCGTGGCCGCATGCACAGGTCCTGCTGATCTTTAAGATATTTATGGTTACTCTTCCAGTCTAATTTGGTACGCGCGAATCAACATTTGAGCAGGCAATCCAGAGATACAAAATAAACTACACAAGCCTCCATTATGACGTCACCCTGTAGTCCGGATTGCTCTTCCGGTAACAGGTGATGACGGACAAGTCAGTTTTTTCTCGCGTTTTGAAACCTACGAGGTTTGTCGGCTTTATAAGAACGCCGCTTTGGAAGTCCGGGTTACCTCCCTCCTGACTCTGCAGCCACAACGAGGTAACGACGGAGAGGTGAGCACCCGCCCGACTGTTCTGAGCCCTATTCTAAGATAACACTGGGCACTCTTGCTGCACTTTCTTTAGACAACGAGGTCATGAGACCCTTTTTCCCTCTTTTCTTTGTTAAGAGTTTCCATACGAGATTTCACACTAGCCATGGAAGCATTTGTCATACTTAGTTATTGATTCCCCCATGCCTCTAACATCACAGTGCAAACTCTTCCACAACTACAACTGTTGGACAGTTGTAGGGGCTGGTATATCAGGCAAGGAATGTTACGTTTGATGTATCTTGACATATAGTCTCTCCCTTGAGCTTATGACATTCTGTCGGAGAGTATTTGTGTGGGTCTCTTCGCTCGAAACGACACATGTGTGTTTTTACTCTATTTTTTACTCTACCAATACTTGTTACTAGTAGTCTACCACACTAGTACACCCCTTTTTTTGAAGATACATCAAGTGCTCTATGATTTTTCTTCAGATATTGGTAGTTCATTTTCTCTTTTATACAGAGCGGGGCCTCCTAGTCCTGAGTCAGGATCCAGGCGAGGTGAGGTCCGTTCCCCGATCATTACGGGTAAGCCCTCTAACATAATGTTGGGTTTGGATATAACAATGAGAGTACTTCTACTTCTATTTCTTTTGATTGAGACATTCTCCATTTGCTTTCTTGACAGATGCACGCAGCATCCTTTTGAGACGGAGGATTTACCTAAGGTGGTACAATGTGCCACTCTTTCATGATAGTGAGATAAATTTACTTTTTTGTCTTTATCTATTCTTTTTATCACTATACATTTTCACTTGTTTGCAGTAGCTAGAATATAACAACATAGGTCCTGAAGAAAGCCGCAGGGGTAAATGTATCTCATTTGGCTGAAACATGTCGACCTTTTTACACGGCAGTTATTTGTTTAACACTGCTTTTCTGCACTGTTGTTTTATTTAGAATGCGAGACACGTATTAAATTGGTAGTGTTTTCTCGCAATTCTATTTTAATACACCACTTCACTGTCTTTTGTTAGCACTGCACTCCTTTCAATTGTCCTATCATCCTACTATGGTTGGTTTTCCCATTCCAATCCTCTGACAACCTTGGACCATCCACGAGTGAAATCACTCCCATTTAGATGTTCTCTATGATCAAGAGAAGCATCTCATTTTGGATTGGATAACCAGATGATAAGATTGATCACACAGACAATTGATGGGTATCCAATAATTCCACTCTAAGGTCCTTCTAGATTGCATCTGGTTGTCTCTTTCTTCTTCTTCTTCTTGCTTCTGTTATTTTACTCTCTTCTCTGTTCTGTGGGACTTATTAGCCCTCTATTTTTTGCATTCCCGCTCATTCAGCAGGATTTGACTAGACCCCCAGTTCTTTGTTTTGTTAAGTCATTCCAATGCAAGGAATTTTTAAGCTTACTCAATGTGGCCCATTCTCTGCCCAGCCAATATTGTCTCTGATGATAGATTTTACAACACACATTAGGCAGAGTAAGCCTAAAGTTTACCAGACTATGATCAGTCCAGCACAGTGGTAGAACATCTGTAATTTTAGCCATGTTGGAATTGGCAAACAGTAGATCTAATATATGTCCACCCTGGTGCGTAGGTTGCAACACCAGCTGGAGCATATCGAACCTTGCGCAAGCTTCCGGCAATTCCTTAAACGCCGTGTCCAGCGGGCCATCAGCCCACAAGTTGAAATCACCCAGGATGATCAGTTTAGAGTGTGTCAAGGCCAGGTTACACACCACATCAATCAGGGCACATCACTTAGAGTTTGGTCCTCCTGGGGGTGTGTAGCAAAGCATACCGGTTAATAGATGACCGTGAGCTTCCCTTAAGGAAAACCCCAGGAGTTTGAACCCTTCGGCCTCATCTAATTCAAGAGGGGTGAAGTTCCATTTATCTTTGAAGTTTACTCCCAACCCTCCTCCTCTCCCTGATATACGGGGTTTGTTAAATACATTATACCCAGGGGGGCAAGCAAGTCCTAGTTCAACTAAAGAATCGGTGCGGGTCCAGGTTTCTGAGATAAAAAGTACGTCCAGGTCGTGACATTCCAGCAGGATGTGTATTTCCTGAAAGTGTTTAACTAGAGACCTGGCATTCACAAGACCGCACATTACCTCAATCAGCGAGCCATCAGTACACAAGGCCTGGTCCCCCTCCTTCCCAGCCTTAACCCCTACCTCTGACTTCTGCCCACCCAGCCTCATAAGTTGGCCCTTGGAATAGCAAACACTAGCAGGGTGTGGGGGCTGGGAGAGCGATCCCGCAGCATGACTGGCACTGTGCACGGTCAGTGCGCAGATGCGCGCAGACGGGCTTGCATCCGGCGCGCGCGCTGCGCGCTTTCATGGGTCTCCCTTTTAAAGAGGGAAGGATCGTTATTGCACTAGAATGCTAAAGCGCCAACCAAAATGGTGCTCACCCGGTGTCTCAACAGGAAGAGAGGGAAAGAAGACACACCGGCTAGAGCGTCTACAGGGATCGGGCACACTCAAGACAATGGCAGGTCAATTTTAAAAGCAGCATAAAAAAAGATTCCTAGCAGCAGTCCCCCCAAAGTAGTGCAAATAGCAAAAATAACATCAGTAAGTGAAAATTTCATTTTTGAAAAGGCAATGAACAGAGTTTCACACACACAACCAGCAAGTAAATTTTCGTTTTAAAAAAAACAAGGAACAGAGTTTCACACACACAACCAGCAAGTAAAAATTTTGTTTTTTAAAAAGCAAGGAACAGAGTTTCACACACACAACCGGGCTCTCAATTTGATCTGAGGCGCGTTTGCATGGGTCTCCCATTTAAAGAGGGAAGGATCGTTATTGCACTAGAATGCTAAAGCGCCAACCAAAATGGCGCTCACCCGGTGTCTGAACAGGAATTGAGGGAAAGAAGACACCGGCTAGAGCGTCTACAGGAAGTGAGGGAAAGAAGACACACCGGATAGAGCGTCTACAGGGGTCGAGCACACTCAGGACAATGGCAGGTCAATTTTAAAAGCAGCATAAAAAAACGATTCCCAGCAGCAGTCCCCCCAAAGTAGTGCAAATAGCACAAATAAGATCAGTAAGTGAAAATTTCGTTTTTGAAAAGGCAATGAACAGAGTTTCACACACACAACCAGCAAGTAAACATTTCGTTTTTCAAAAAGCAAGGAACAGAGTTTCACACACACAACCGGGCTCTCAATAAGGCCATGTAACTTCGAAACCAAAATAATGCATGGCACAAAAAGTACACAAGCATCAAACAATATACAACCATTTACGTAAGAGGTGAGATCGTGTATATAAGATACCACTGATTTCTTCAAGAAACTCACAAACATAACATTTGAGACACATCATTGGCTATGCACCTTTGAGATTAATTTTCTCTAGACTTCAATACTACATGCTAAAGGCATAGAGCCTGTAGAAGGGGCAATGTTATGGAAAGACCAGCTGGAGCAAACAAAAAATGATTACATTTTACATTACATCACAGTTATCTTCAATAAAACAAGAGGTTCTTCTTCAAAAGAACAAGTCCATCTATGGGTTCTATGCCCCCCGGCATTTTTATGGCAAAATGTGAGACAGATTTATTTTACAGTAATGATCAATAGTGTTCTTTGAATAAATTGGAGACAATATTTCTTGATCTCAACACTAAGAGGCTCATTATGGCATTGTAACGGAATTGGGACTGACTGACAAGTAGTCGGAAGTCCCACACCGCTGTGTAGGTGGTTGGAATCATACTTTTTCCATTGAGGCTTGTGTTGCGGTCCAGAAAGGGCCGCAGCACAAGCCACAATGGAAAAACATATGTGTACAAACACCGGGCATGGATGTTTGGGGGCACTACTTATTCACCCCTGGTCCCATTGCAGAGGCCCACGGGTTACAGGGGCCCTACTAGAGGCCCACAAAGTCCCATGAAACGGCAGTCTGAATGGCCAGTGTAATCCCTGTTGCTGTGCCTGAGCAGGCACCGCTCAATTTGAAGGTATTGCCTTCCGACCAACGGTCTGACAGGAGGTCGGTCTCTCGGTCTGCTGCCTCTGAACGCTGCACATCATAATGAGATGGTTGGACCAAGGCTTCAGATGTTGGACATACCGCTGTCGTGGCACTCTGTCTGACATCAAAATTGGACCCTAAACATCAAACAAAAGAATTTCCACACTACATTGACACTTCTCAAATCACATTTCTGGATGTGTTGAGTATTCCGAACAGGTAGTGTCTAAAGAACTTCAGAATACCAACGAACAGAAGTAATGGATTGCACCATTTAGGGTTTGCACCTTAAGCCATTAAAATTCATTTTCCTTTTCTCAAACTATTCACTGAAAAAGATTTACATCAAGTTTTAGTATTAGGTTGAGATTCAGAGCCTGGTGATACCCAGAAAACATAATTTTAAAGTCCATAGAATGGAACAGTAAAATTATGAGAAGTGATCTATTTAAAAAAATCTGAATGTACTACTAACATATGATTCATTTTTGTGTCCAAGATTTCCCCTATGAATCTCAATATGAAGAGAATCATCAACAAGCAAATGGAAATGTTACAGTTTGAAAAGATTTTCAGTGATTTATTCAGAGATAAACTATAGTCTGTTTATCATTAGATAAGAAACATAAGAGATTTTCTATGGCACTAAGGCAAAACAAAGATCTACTTTTAAGTTTAAAAGAGAAGTTATATGATATAAACATAAGATGAAATACAGTAAACAAAAAATTACATATATGTATAATTCAGCATTATAACAAATGGGAAGGAAAATGAGAGAGAAAAGAGAGAGAAAAAATGGAGGGAGAAAAAGATAGAAAAAAGAGAAGGGGGAGGGGGGGAACATCCATTTTATGTGTAATATGAGAAAAAAGTAACATTTATGCATGAAAACAAATTCCTACAAACAATGAAACAATGTAAAACCATAAGATAGTTTGTAGGTAAAACAACAAGTATATACTCAAGGGGGTTTGGGAACCTCTTCAGTGCGAGGATTAGATACAGGCACTTTTTTAGCAGACTATTTAAGAATTCAGTAACAGGCATACACAAAGATTCTCTTTTAATAGCAAGCGAGACTGGATGCACATAAGCCCTGTCAAGTCTATGGTTATAACAAACAGCATACCACCATGCTTGAAAAGATACTGTTGAGGTGTCTTTCCATGATCTAGTGATTTGCTGAAACGCAACCGCTATAAGGAGATCAATAATGTGAAAAGACTTAGACCAGACTTCAGAGACACTACTTAGAAAAATGTGTGAAAAAGAAAAAGGGATTTGGGAATGACAGATAATATTAATCTGACGCCATACTGGAATTCAAAAAGTATGAAATTTGGACACTCAAAGAGCATATGTTTAAGATCCGCTGATACAGCAGAACATGACCAACAAGAAGAAGGTATAGTAGGGTCAATCTTATGTAATTTAGCTGGGGTGATGAGTAATCTATTGTAAATAAAAAATAAAGTTTGAGTAGAGTTAGCTGCCCTAGAAGACTTCCTTGCCTTAGTCCAGATTTTGTTCCACAGTGGGATAGGGAAAGATGTACCCAAATCAGATTCCCATCTACATTCAACCTCAGATTTATTATGGGAAATTGGGATATCCATTAATTTTTTATATATTTGGGAAGCTGAAGGGCAATTACTTAGAAATGATGTAGTAAAAGGAGATAAAGGAGAAGAAGTGGAAGATGTGGAGCGAGAGTTATAAGAGGATTGGAGCACTGCTGTTAAAGATAAATATCTTGAATGAAATGAGGAGGTAAGAGAAAAGCGAGATTGCAATACCGAAAAAGGTACGCAAACGCCATCTTGAAAGAGTTGATAAGTCCATTTGAGACCACATGATATTAAATCCACCCCCCTCCCCCTTGACCCACTGGGTGCCTTAGACCCATCACAATATGACTTCCAGGAGTGTTTTTGTCGTATACAACAAAGCAAGTATTGGCAATGCCAACAGGTCTGGCTATAAAGGGATGATAGATAGTATGGGAATAGATACGTATTTGTGTGGAAGCAACTAAATCTAGAATAATTTGGTCTAGGTTAAAAGGTCAGGTGAGAATTCCATGGCTAAGCCAGACCTAAATATCTATAAGTTAATGAATGCCCTATTTCCATCTGTGCGACTGCCAGAGAAACAAAAACACCATAAATTATGCAGTTATGTAAGACACTTTAATAAAATTATAATGTCATATGTGTGCCTGAAAGTCCAAACTCACGCACTTGGATAAATAAACAAAATAATCCTAGCTGAGTAGAGGGCAATCACTTTTTTATGAAAGCACGCAACGTCTGCTGAATAAAAACACATGCTCCTGGCACCCAACATGTGGGTGGTGTCAAAGCCCCTCACCTGGTGATTCTCACATAATTGTCTGACAGGACAGAACATGACCAACAAGAAGAAGGTATAGTAGGGTCAATCTTATGTAATTTAGCTGGGGTGATGAGTAATCTATTGTAAATAAAAAATAAAGTTTGAGTAGAGTTAGCTGCCCTAGAAGACTTCCTTGCCTTAGTCCAGATTTTGTTCCACAGTGGGATAGGGAAAGATGTACCCAAATCAGATTCCCATCTACATTCAACCTCAGATTTATTATGGGAAATTGGGATATCCATTAATTTTTTATATATTTGGAAAGCTGAAGGGCAATTACTTAGAAATTATGTAGTAAAAGGAGATAAAGGAGAAGAAGTGGAAGATGTGGAGCGAGAGTTATAAGAGGATTGGAGCACTGCTGTTAAAGATAAATATCTTGAATGAAATGAGGAGGTAAGAGAAAAGCGAGATTGCAATACCGAAAAAGGTACGCAAACGCCATCTTGAAAGAGTTGATAAGTCCATTTGAGACCACATGATAGCCAGTCTTTCCAAAAAATATATTTATTATTGAGTTTAATATGTTTATTGTACCAGATGGAGGAATTCAGAAATTGTGCATGTTCATCTAAAGTAGATGAAAAAAGTGGCTGGAACAGTTTCCGAGTATTTTTAAGAATGGGTAAAGAAAATGACAAAGGTACAGGAGAAAAACAACCATCTACTGATTGTTGCATTCATTGTAACAATGTTATCATTGGGAATAATGTTACACATTCACATACAGGCTTCAAGATATCCGTAAAACATTCAGCAACTTGTGACAAGGAATTGCCTATACTCATCAAAATCTTAATGTAGCTTATTGTACATTGGAAAAACTGAAATAAAAATAAAAACACGAATTACAGAACATGCGCAAACATACAGACTCTTTATAAAAAGGCTAGCATGTCTACATACGGACATAAACATATACTAGCCAATTAAAATTCCAAGTCTTGGAGTTAGTAACACCATCCCCGGAGACTGACAATCGGAAGACCTTTTCATAGAGGAAAATTATCTAGATTACACTGTAAGATACTTTACAACTAATGGGACTGAACAAAATAATAGAAATATCTTGTTATCTCTAACTCTGGTGATATTGTCTGTTTCACCATGATGAAGCACATACATATTATTTAGGTTTTCTTATGTGCAACTTATTCACTGGAGTTCTTTTGTTGCGGCGGCCCTAAAGTGATTGTTTCTATGTGTTACTTCTTTGTATATTTTAATGCTTAAATAATAATTCACTGATATGTCTAAGTAAGGATCAGTGACAAAATGTATTTAATTCACAATTAAGGTTGTACTTTTGTTCCCTTCACTCTTTATTAAGGCATACACTTTTCAAGCACTCCTAATAAATGATTTGAGAGTTTTATATTAAGCTGGTTTACATGATGCTGTGTTGTCATTTGATGCTCTAGATATATGTTTTCATCTTTTTTGTGATTGCATGGGTTTAAGTACTATAATAAATTCATAGCAATATGATCTTGACCATCTTAATCACTTGCGTTCAGGTTTAATTGTTTTCTAGGATGGTGATCAACTTTTCATAAAAAATATGTGATCAATTTTTTTTACAATTTGGCCCCAATGATGTTGCACTGTTATCAACATATATAATGTGTGGTCCTGGCTCAATCAAGTGTGTTTACATATGGTTTATAGGTAAGAAGTGTTTTTTTAATGTTTCTGTTATTAGGTCCACATCATGTTGGTGGCACTTTAGGCACCTGAATTAAAAGTTACGAATTACCTGGTTTACTGGTGGGCACAATGGCATATCATCAATTTACTTACTTGGTTTTTGCGAACAAGTTTTGGTTTACTGTACTGTATGCACTGCCTGGTTAATTTATATTAGAGTTGATCATTTGGTCTTTTTGTTGTAAGTACTCATCACATTTTTGACTTGGCTTTTTTGTTTTATCCATGCAGCACTCCTTAAGTACATTACAATGAGAATTATAATCGAGCAGGTCCTTGTGCCAGCCCCCCTGCAACAGTTTTCCTGCCCAGCTTTCCAGCAGTCCACTACCCTCCGATGCCTTCAGTTTGTGCCTCCTCTGCTCTTTTTCTGCTCATTTTCTGCCTTCTTTCTGCTGGTTTTTCTGTCATTTTCTGCTCACTTCTGACATTTGTTTTCCTCTTTCTGCTTGTTTCTGGCCCCTATTTTGCCTCTTTCTGTTCATTTCAGACCTCTGTTCTGCCTCTTTCTGCTCATTGCTGGCCTCTATATTGCTTCTTTCTGCTCATTTCTGACCTCTATTTTGCCTCTTTCTGCTCATTCCTGACCTTTATTTAGCTTATTTCTTCACGTTTCTTACCTCTTCCTGTCATCTCCCTCCTCCTGTCACCCTGTGTCCCTTCTCTCCCCCAGGACCTACTTAATGGATGCCGCAGCGCAACCCATTGAGCAGGCCCTCGTGCCATCTTTCTCTGCAACAGTTCCCCTGTTCATCTTGCGCACAGTTTGCTACCCCCTGCTGCCTTTGGTTTGTGCCTCCTCTGTTCATTTTCTGCCTTATTTGCTGCTTGTTTTTGCTGATATTCTGCCTTATTTTCTGCTCGCTTCTGAACTTTATTTTGCCTCTTTTTGCTCATTTCTGACACTTACATTTCCTCTTTCTGCTTGCTCTTTCCGCTGATTCTGCAACCCAGCTCCCTGCCCTCCCCCCAGGACCTACTTATTAGAGGTTGCAGCGTGACCCCATTGAGCAGGTTCTCATGCCAACTCGTTCTACAACAGTTCCCCTATCCAGCTTGCCTGCAGTCCTCTACCCTCTGCTGCCTTCCGTTTGTGCATCTTCTGCTTCTTTTCTACTTGTTTTAAGCCTTCTTTTCTAATTGCTTTCTGCTCATATTCTAACTTGCTTTCTGCATACTTCTGACCTTTATTTTGCCTCTTTCTGCTAATTTCTGACCTGTTCTTTTCCTCTTTCTGCGTGTTCCTTCCTCTTCCCGCTGTTTTGCTCCATCCTCAACCCATCTCCCTGCCCTCCCACAGGACCTACTTAATGGAGGCCACAGTGTGACCCCATGGAGCAGGTCCTTGTGCGTCTGCCAAGATTGCCTGCAGTCTGGTGCCCTCTGTTAACTTCGGTTTCTGCCTCCTCTGCTCGTCTTTGGCTCGCTTTCTGCTCATTTTCTGCCTGTTTTCTGCCTTTCTGCTGCTCATTTCTGACCTTTAACTTGCCTCTTTCTGTTTGTTCTAACCTTTATGTTGCCTCTTCCAGCCTGTTTCTGACGTCTATTTTGCCTCTTTCTGCTCGTTTCTGACCTCAATCTTTCTGATAATTTCTTACATCTAGTTTTTTCTCTTTCTTCCCCATTCCAACCTTTATTGTGCCTCTTTCTGCTCATTTCTGGCATTGAATTTACCTCTTTCTGCACATTTCCAAGCTTTTTTTTGCCACTTTTGGCTAATTTCTTCCTTCTTCCGGCCATTTCCCCTACCTGTAGCCTGCTACTGCCTTCGGTTTGTGGATCCTCTGCTTGTTTTCTGCACTTTTACCGCTTTTTCCTGTTCATTTCTGACCATTATTTTGCTTCTTTTTCTTGTTTTTTACCTTTATTTTGCCCATTTCTGCTTCTTTCTGACCTCGAGTTTGCCTCTTTGTGCTTGTTTCTGGCTCCTATTTTGCCTGTTTCTGCTCGTTTCAGACCTCTCTTTTGCCTCTTTCTGCTCATTTGTGACCCTTATTGTGTCTCTTTCTGCTTGTTTCTGACCTTTATTTTGCTTATTTCTACTTGTTTCTTCCCGCTATTTCCCTCCTCCTGTCACCAAGTGTCGCTGCCCTCCCCCAGGACCTACTTAATGAAGGCCACAGCGTGACTCCATTGAGCAGGTCCTTGTGTCACCTGCCTCTGCAACAGATCCCATATCCAGCTTGCCTGCAGTCCGCTACCCTCTGCTGCCTTCCGTTTGTGTCTCCTCTGCTTGTTTTCTGCTTGTTTTCAGCCTTCTTTTCTGCTTGCTTTTCGCTTATTTTCTGCCTTCTTTTCTGCTCACTTCTGACTTTTATTTTGCCTGTTTCTGCTAATTTCTGACCTTTACATTTCCTCTTTCTGCTTGTTCCTTCCTCTTTGCGCTGTTTTGCTCCATCCTCGACCCAGCTCCCTGCCCTCCCTCCAGGACCTACTTAAAAAAGGAGGCCACAGTGTGACCCCATGGAGCCGGTCCTTGTGCAAGCTCCCCCTGTGAAGGTGCTTCTGCTTGATTGCCTGCAGGCCAGTGCCCTCTGTTACCTTCAGTTTGTGCCTCCTCTGCTCGTCTTTGGCTCGCTTACTGCTCATTTTCTGCTGGTTTTCAGACTTTTTCTATTCATTTCTGACCATGTTGTTGCCTCTTTCTGCTCTTTCTGACCTAAATCTTTCTGTTTGTTTCTGACATTTTATTGTGCCTCTTTTGGATAATTTCTTCCCTCTTCCTGCTGTTACCCTCGTCCCGCAGTCCGCTACACTGTACTGCGTTCGGTTTGTACCTACTCTGCTCATCCTCTGTTCTTTTACTAACTTTTACTGTTCACTTCTGACCATTATTTTGCTTCTTAATGCCCATTTCTGATCTTTATTTTTCCCCTTCCTCCCATCACCCCGGGCCCCTTCCTCCCCCCAGGATACTGAAATCTCAAGACCTGACGTCGCATCCTCACCACCAAGATACCCGTGTAGTGTAGTTCCTATTTCCCTTATAGGATCTGCGCAATGGAATAATATACACTATAATTTTTGCATAGGGCTAAGGTCAGTATGCTCCTATTGAGTACATTAAACTTAATTACTTACACGTATGTGCCAGCTAACTCAGAGGTCACTAGAAACTTCTCGAATGAACAAGAAGGGATTAGTTTCTGACAACCGCATAAACATGAAAACTTTGTTTCCCTTAGAATCGGAACGCGTCTCAGAATCGTGAATAATAGGTAACAGATTTACTCAGTCAATCGTGCATGCTTAGTTTCTCCAGAGTTACACAGAAATAGATAGACGGGCGTTTCAATAAAAAGGATTTATTGAACAGTCTTGTTTCTCGTGTAAAGATATGAGCTGTTACAGTCATTAGACAGTATGCAAAATATAATACGCACAGCGTAAGCAGTAAGAAGAAATAATACTGCAGTAGCATTGTCTTTTAGCCATCACATATATTCATTCATATACACATACATAAATAACACAGGCTGAAAAGTGAATACTTGTCTGATGCTTCTAAATAGCTCTACCCCTGTGTACCTAACCTAAGTGTAGTGCGAGGTAAGAATAGGTGCTGTTTAAATATGGTATGCCAAGAGTCCCTCTAGGTTCTAGTCAGCTCCATACCTTTAGAATGAGAGAGGTGGGAATCTCTTTCCGGGTCTCAAACTCTATCACCCCGCGAAGTTAGTCAGAACACTGGAAGCTGGATTCTCTGCGTGCAGGGATGACAGCGTCTGGTCAGTGCGTCAGGCCGGGATATGGTCTCTTCCGAACTTGGCGTGACGAACCATGCAGTCAAGTTGTGTCGAGCCGTGCCATGGTTTGCCATGGTAAGGGAAGGTATATTTATACCTGAAAGGTGCTTAGGAATGCTAGCATTGATGTAAAGTCGGGCAGAGGAAGACGTCATGGATGAACCCCCTAATGAATAGTGGTTCATGCATAATAGATGAGTTCTTGGAGAAATCAATAATCCTAGCTAGGGAAAGTCCCGCTGGCTTAAGGGTCTGGTTTCTAAGAACTCGTTGTGATGTGGGATGGATGGATGTAGGTGACCATGCCTGTATTTGGATAGCATGCATGGTTAATGCCTAAATAAGGACTGGGACTCTATGTCCAAATAGGGGCAATGCGAATTGTGCCTATATAAGGACATGATTTAGGGAAACCTATGTACGGGCATCTAAATCGAAACACAACACCTACTCTTTGACGAATGATCGATATTGATAAATGCTAAACATGCTAAACATATAAAATTGAGTATCACATATTCACTAAAAACATTTGCAAAAGCATACTAAAAGAAGTCTTTGTTTAAAAATTTGCTAGACATAAAATGCAAAGGTGCTGTACATATTAAAGCAATGTTTCCTGCCAAGCATATATTTACAGTGAATGCTAAGTGAATGAACAGAAATATATACACATATGTAATGAACTGGTCCAGTTTTACCGAAGGAAAAAAAAAATGTTCGGAACCATTTCATGTCATGATTACATAAATGCGAAGAAAGGTGACAATGTGTCCCTGGAAGTGTTTCAAAGAAGTCTGATTTCTATGAATTGTTCTACTGTTAGCAGAGTGTTCTAGCCATAAAAGAAAAAGTCAATACTCACAAAAGTGATCGTAGGAAAGTTCCAAAATTTGTCTTTTGTTTTTAAATAAATGAAGGCCAAATACATAGATTACATGGTACACTGTGAGCCAAATCAAAAGTTATTTGAAGATGCTGGAGAAAACATGAAATCTTCTAATCCTGTAGACAAAAATGTGTCTACCGTTGTTGGTGATATGTCGATTACCTCGTTTAGAAGACTAATTGCGCATAGATGTGATGCATCGTCAGTAGCAGTGTTCGTTGCCGACGTTACCTGTGTGCCTGTTGATCCATCTCGTACCTCAACAGTAGAATGTTGCGTCTGAGATCTCAATGAATGCCATCATCAGGATCGGAAGCCTCTGGGTAGAACACAGAGCATGGGCCGTTATCGGGTCCAGCAGAGTATCGATATCCGTTGGCATGATTAATGGGAGTGTTAGACAGATGTCCAGCACGCATTCTTCACCGCAAAGGAGGCAGCGTAGAACAGGTAAGATGCAATCTTGCCAGATTGGTCTGAACGACAGAAATCATGTGGTGTTTAGTTCTCGTAGATGAGGTAAGCCCAATAGTTGTACTATGCGCTCACGACACTGCCTTTCCAGGAGAGCATTCTCCAAAGTGCTATGAGTTACGCTGATGGATTGGCTTGCCATAGCGTAGCAGTAGGAATAAAAATAGGATTCCTGCGACGATTGCTAGAATTAGCGGCAGACCACCAAACACCAAGTGCATGAAGTTTGAAATGATTCCAAGGACTGCCTGAAAAGGTGTTAACAGTCCCGAATATACGGTCTTAAATACATGCACAATACCCCTCGTATCAGACATGTTTAAGATAAGTTTCAACATTTCTGTGAAATGTGTAGGGCAATTTATCCTTAACAGAGCCTGCATCTCAGCCGAAGTCCTTGCAACTTGCAGATCATAGGTTTCTTTGGCCGAGGTCAAAGGCACGGTTTGTTCTAAAAGAATAGCTTTTATTCTGCTTAAAGTAACAATTCGTATAGAGGAGATGTTCAGTGAAGGCCATAAAGGCAACTCCCTGACTGTGTCTATTTGGGGGAACAAGACTTGCATACAGCAAGTGACCCTGGAAGTAACCGTTACCAGATATGGGATACCTGGCAACATGCCACAACAGCTCTGATCATTCAACCAGAGGTAACTCCCATTTAAAAGTTGTCCAAACATTGGATTAATCACAGTAGCCGGTGAACCTTGCAGATGGCAGGATAAATTTGCAGTGGACCCGCTACAGGCCCCTTGTAAACTAATATCCCGACGTATGAGTGAACCGCTCAGTGTATTTTCACAGTGCGCACCGCTAATAAACACTTCAAACCCCCCACTCCAACATCTTTGTGTGGATGGTAAATCCCAGGATGTCCTGATGTTTTCTTTACCCAACCTTTCATATATGCCTACTGGCATGTGTTTAAGGCAATACTGAAAATGTAACAGGCAGAGTTATTTTGCCATGAATGATCCATTCTGTAGCTTTTTTTTTTCTGCTGCTGTAAATGGCAATTTTTCCAGTTGTTTTAATGCTCAGCACTGTATACTTCGCTCCTCGTTGTGCCAGTTCAATCTGTTTATCAGTGAGATTGTAATTAGAAAACAGAGAAGACGTGTTGCTGAAATGGCAAGGCACATAGCCTGCTTGCAAGTTTTGTAGCATCTAGCCTAATAACAGAATAGAACGTAATTGGGACTGGCCTTGACGCAGCATGACCAGATCTTGTTCCACAATGTCTATAACAGAGGATACAATGTTGCCCAATGAATATATCCTGGATGACAGAGTCGTTAACCCAGTGTCGATCACAGCAAGAGATCTCTAAATGAATACGATCAATTTCTCGTATTCTTTCTGCAGCGTCTGCTTGGGTAACCTTCCATATTTCATTATAAGCAGCATAGATGCCGGCATATATGAAACGTTTTTGACGCGGTTTTCTTGGACCTAGCAAGAAATCCCTAAGGTCTGCGCCTTCTTTAAGTCAAGATAAGTGTTTTTTCACATCCTCTAGTGTAGATGTCTGCAGCCAATAAAGGCATAATTTTCCTACACTGTATGTTGTTACTACCCCTGGATGCTGTCTTTGAACATAGCGTGGGTCTGGCCTATTGATTGTTAAACCTTGTATCTTGTTCAGGAATCTTTCTTGACAAATGTTCGTGTCTGTGGGCAGAGCAACCAGAGTTTGTGTCAATTTTGTCTTTCCAAAAGTCGAAACCTTGTCTAGACAGTTGGGCAATAAAGGCTGCAGAATAAATCTGTTTTGTATTAGTTAACTTATTTTTCATTCCTGTTTTGTTCACATTTTTTAAGTGAAACGTGTCCGGATTGGATGTATTGTACCCTGAAAAATATGGAAACTTCATTGCAAACGTTTGTGAGCTACCCCTTGGTGGTGTAGGACAATGTTCCCATTGGTTATACATAAATACATTTCTAGGTGTTGCAGATCTATGCAAGAAATGATGACCATAGTGGTTGTAACAAAAAAGCTGTTCATAGTCTGTTGAACCCTCTAAGTATTCATGGTTAGAGAATGCAGCAGATCTTTCTAGATCAGACATCATGTTATTAACAGTCTCAAAGTCTCCATCATCAGAATGGATACTAGCGTTAATAAAGTCACTTAATGAAATCTTAAATAAGTGTGGAATCTTCAACAGTTTCGACGGACCGAATATATCATAATCCGTTTTGTAACAAACTATACCATCTTGTATAGGAACGGCTGTGATGTTCACTGCTGACAAGTCTTTTGCTTCACGATGGGATGATTTGTGCGGTTTCAAAAGTAAGTTCATATTTTTCGGTCTCGCCTAGTGTTGCAGCGCAAATGCGCTGCCGTCGCTTTGCGAGACATGCAGTATATACTGTAGTGTGGAAGCTTCATGGAAGCTCCGCCCACTCTCTGCCCATTGGCTTTTGTCTTAAATGCTGCCTTCCGATTGGTTTGAGGCTTGTTAGTCCCTCCTCATTCCTCATATGTATCCTTCCACGGCTATTGGCCCCTTTACTCCTAAGACCATTTTCTTCCCTGTCTTCCCACCCCACAGCCCCCTCCCTCAGTCTGTGACTTCTCACCCTCCCCACCCTCCCCCCACTCCTGTTTGTGTTTTCTTGCCTGCCGGCACTTTCATTTTCATCTTTATTATTGACAACTTGAAATATGCCATTTCAAGATGCGTGCTGTACAAAAACTTCTCGCTTTTAATGTTACTCTAAATATAATAAGACTCTAGGCAACATTCGGGGTATGCATGGCAACCGACGCCTCTTAGTTCACAAATGGCATTGTTGTTAGGCAGAAGGAGCGGCAGTGTTTTAACTGATGCTTAAAACAAGCACTTTTAATAACTTCCTCTCAATTCAGTGCTATAATCTTCTGTACTGAGATGACGCGCTAAAGAAAAGCACTTTTTGAATTCTGAAGAGACCTTATCGCACATTTACATCATGTTTACTGTATGATTAACATGCCGATCATTTTCATGGCTCGCCCATTGGCTCGTATACGCTTGGCCCGTCTCCGGCTGGCACTACCTGTTAATTAATATATTGGCTTGCGCACCTCTAACAAAGAGAGATGAGTGGATACATGACAGTGAGCCTGGTAGATGGTAGAGAAATAGACTGGTGCAGACAAACAGACAAAGTCAGTCTCCATTGCCTCACCTCAGAATCATCACTTTCAATAACATAGAAATCTGCTGGCAACTCCCGCATGCCCCAACCTCATCCCCCTCAACTATTCTTAGCAGAAGCGGCAGATTCTAAACTGTGCCCTGCTGGTGCAGAGGAGCACAGCAGAGTTTGTATAAGCACTGGGATCCCTAGCCTCTCTGGGCGGGCACCTAAGCCTTCCGGGTGCTTTCACACTCAGGATAAATGAATACATTTTGTTCTGTGCTTTAGTCGCCACTCTGTGAGCACTGTCTGGTAGATGAAGCTCTGTGTTAATAAACACATTCAGAGAGGTTGTTGTGTACAAACAAACAGCCACAATACCGTACGTTTTGAATGTGTAGTTAAATACCTGCTCATCGAGTACCTCATTGGCTGATCATTCCATGGCACTACCAAAATCACATTTGGACACATTTGCTCAACTGTAAAACACTCCCTTCTACGGGTCATTTAACAACTCTGGGCTTTGGGGTTAGATAACCTACTTTGGATGATGTGTAAAAGAGTTAATACAAAAAATAATGCAATAAAACTAAGCAACCAGTACTGTCTAAAACACTGTAAAAACTGACTCACATTCTGGCATTTTGTTTAGTTAATGTTGATTTTCTCATTGATGCAAGAAAAGTACTCTTAATATCTTAATGAAATCTCGACACTAATAGCACCGGGTGACCTTTGACAACTAGGCAATGAATACATTTTCATGTACTCCCGAAGCTCCCCTGCCCCCTTGGCAAACTTCATTGCCTTCCAGTGTTTGGGGGATAACCAAGACACAGGAGAGTGCGTAAAATAGTCTAGAAAATGAAAGAGAAGCCGGGATTCGGATTCACATGCTCCGATCCCGGTCGCGTTGGTTAGTCTGTAAGCACTACTTTTATTAAAGAGTTTTGCATTAGTAAAGCACCACAGTGTGCATGTGTGGCGACACTTCACCCATGAGGTACTTGCCAAGCAATTGTTGATACAATCCACACTTTGCATCTTTTTCAATATATTTATTACGAAGTGCAGGACCTTTCCAAGGGATTTTGCACACTACATACATTCACTCCCAAAAAAAAACGTATAGGTAAAAAATATTGCCATTTGCAATATCAATAGCTCTAACTCACATAAGCGAGACCTATTTGCATTGTTACTTCCTGTGTCCATATGAATATGTCTTCCATTTATCAGCATGCTCAGAGTCATTACTAAAGCTACCCAAAGCAGAAAGGAAAAATTTCCAGAAATAATCCATAGTTCAATCCATGGTGAATCCAGATAAGTCTTTTTCACGTGATGAAAGTAGTCTTGTGCTTGTTCTTTGAAAGTTCTTTTAGCTGGCGTCGTTTCCGGTTCGCTTGGATCCTCAGAAAACATATCAAAGGTAATGAAATAGGCAGTTCTGTCAGTGGTTGAAATTGCATCGGGATTCATTGAAATCGCTGGAACCAGTATATCACTTGCTACGTCGGTGTAGACAGGTTTTTCTGGACGAACTGTTATTTGGGTCTCAAGAGGAACGAGTTCCATAGCATTGTTGCTTAGTCCTTCATTTCTTACTGTTGGATTCTCAACGGTGATGAGTCTTTCAGTTTGAACCTCTTGGATAGTAGCTAGAGGAGTGTGTCTGCTACTTGGTCGGAGTCCACATGGCCTACTGCTTAGTATCGGCCACATAGTGTGGTTTGATGAGGTTGATGGACACAAATCTTTTTTACTTTTTTCCAGCAAGGGGCGGCAGAAGCAGTGTTCTTAATCCGTGGATTGCTAGGACAAGTACCGGTTGTCTCTAAGAAGGCCCAAAGTCCTTCTTTTCAGCGATCTTCTTTCTGACTAGATTCCCGAACTTTTAAAGAAATGTATTTTCTCGAGTATGTTTTTTTGTGAATGATCATTAATTGGTCGAATAAATCACCACTATTACTGCCTCTTGTACGTGAGTGGATTTGAAAATTGTCTTTTTCTTTTCATTTCCAGATTCTAAAACGCCTGATGAAAGCGCCTGGAAGCAAGATCTGAGACTCCTCCTCGTGGGTAAAACTGGAGCTGGGAAAAGCGCCACTGGAAACAGTCTCCTGGGGAGACAGTATGACCTCTTTCATTCGGAAGTTTCACCGGTATCTGTGACCGGGGATTGTGAGAAAAAGACCTTTAAATACGGGGGCCGAGATGTCGCCGTGGTGGACACACCAGGCTTTTTTGACACCACCCACGTTAACGTGAAAACCGTTAGAGACATCACCTGGTGCGCCGTGCTCAGCATCCCGGGGCCTCACGCCATCATTGTTGTAATCCAGCTTGGGGTCTTTACGGAGGAGGAAGAGGAAGCCGTTGAAAAAATCAGAGAATTATTTGGGGAAGGAGCAGAGAAGTACATGATTTTGTTGTTTACACGCAAAGATGAATTGGATGAGTCCATTCAACAATTCGTTGAGCGGGCAGGAGGTAAACTTGAAAAATTAGTCAAAGCATGCGGAAACCGGTACCTGGCTTTCAACAACAGAGCCAAGGGGAGAGAAAAGGAGGAGCAGAGGGAAGAGCTGATCCAGATGGTCGATGCTATGGTGGAAAGTAACATTGAGGAGTACTATCGGCATGAGATGTACAAAGAGGCGCAGGACGCGCTCGAGGAAAAAAAGGCAGAGATACTTGGTGAACTTCTCCAAAAGAGGGACGCAGACATTAGTAGAATACACGCTGAAGAAAGGGAATCGTTGAAACAAATGATACAAGAAAGCAACGGTGTAATAACGGAAAAGCAGTTGGAGAAAATTCGTCAAGATAGACAGAACAAGTATAAAAAAGTTGACAGCGACCTAGAAAAACTAAAGTCCGTTCCTGACCAGGCCGAGGCTGCTCTGATAATAGGCGTGGAAGAGGGATTCAAAGACGCTGTTCTGAATGGTATGCTGCACGGGGCCTCCATTGGTTTTGGTGCGATGGGTGGACTTGCGGCACTTATCGCAGCGCCGCTAGCAGGGATTGCAGGATGGGTGGGGTTTGGGGCCGGCGCCGCGGTTGCATCCATACGGTTCTTGTTAAAGAAAAAGCACAAACGATAGAGCTGCACACTGGCTGTCCGAGGATGGGCTCCAGAGAGGGCAGCAGCGCATTGTTCATCCTTGCAGACACTGGAGCTCCTGACGCTCACATTGTTCTACTAGTTGTCTTTTTTTGCAGGAGCATTAATCTTAGCCCTTTTCTCAGAGAGATGCTCTCATCTGACTGTGAAAGGGTTTCTCTGTCATCTCACCCTCCCAACCCCATTTAACTCTTGTATGCCCAAAGCAAAAAAGCAGAACATCAGGAATGTAGTTTTGCTTTGGATTTTGCAAATCTGTCAGTTGAGATTTTTCTGCATAATGACGGATGTTCCTCGTTTGCCACATAAAGTACCAACTGCTGCAAACTTTTACTATTTCTACAAGAAAAAAAACTGTTTCTATCTCAAACAGATCAAACATTATTCAACAAAAAGTCATATTTGTAAATCTAAACAGTGCCAGATCCTTTTGCGAAGTTTAAATAGACAAGTATTACTTTCTGATAGCTATAATCAGGTGCTAAACTGGTGCTATTTTAGAGCAACCTTATGCACACTCGTTTCATACTTGCCAAAATGAAAACATAAAGAAATAAACCGATATAGAATATTCTTCATCATTTCCCTTATCTAGCTACATTATTTTGTGAAACACTGCAACATAATTCCAATGGCCCTGCTTACAACGGCTTCCATCATTCCTGCTTTTCTTCCAACAGCATGGTGCATCGTGGAATTGTAGTTATATTTTTTACATTCCTTTTATATGTTCAACTCCCCAGCATGGAAACAGTTTTGGCTAAGGTGTAATGCCTCAAATAAAGTTACATTTCAGTTATGTTTTAGATTTTTGACACGCCTTCTCATGTTTTTCAAAAAATGCTTGCTTCATGCCTACACCCAAAAATAAATTCTGCTCATGTATTTTGCAAGGATTTAAACTTTTATCCACATCATGGATTAAAATAGGCATTTGCAACACAAATTGTGTTGTCATTTGACTTTAATAGCGAGCTTCACAACACAAAAAGACCCAACATGGGCGGTAGCAGCAAAACCATGATTAACACAGAGAATAAGTAAAATAAAGCACGACGGATATGACACAGTTCCCTCACAGATATAGAGCAGGTACAATACAGATGGCCAACACAATAAAAAGGAAGAGAGAAGAGTTAAAAAAAACTGTTGTACGTTCTACATTAACAGATATAAACGTAAATAAAGCACAAAACAGCCTAACCTCTTATGATGAACCATTGTAATACATTTCCTGCGAGGTTAGGAGCACTTCGAGTATAACAAGAACTTCATAATATAAAGATTTAGGGCATCATTAGGATGGCGGGCAGACTTGGCAGGCTGACTCTGTCCGCCCGCCATCCTGACATAGAAAGGGACCGCCCACCATAAGTGCAGCAGTCCCATGGGGGTGGTTGGGATATGCCCGCCACACTGGAGGACGCATCCTGCATTTTGAACATTACGGCAGCGGTGCTTTCAGCATCACCCGCCTTAAGACCGAAAATGCATGTTGTGAATTTACATACACAACGTGGCAGGTACCGCGCGGTGCCTGCCATGTTGTGCATGCAAATGGAGGGGGTACAATAGATACCACCCATGTGCCCTACCACCCCCCCAACATCCTGGGGGGGCCACAATGGGCCCCCAACTTCAAAATCCACATGCCCGTTGCCGCCATGGAAATACTGCCTCCCGCCTGCATCTTGATATGGATGGTGGTGTCTAGCAGACACAGCCACCATATTAAACCCTTTTCCGCCTGGTCGACCGGGCAGAAAAGCAGCGGACGGTCTTCCCGTCCACCGCAGTACCGCCCGCCATACTGATATGGCGGGGGGGTAATGTGCATGCGGGTGGTGTTTTATGGCGGGCGGATCGCCACCGCCGTTTGGGTGGTGGCAATTGACCTGCCATACTAAAAAATCTTTCGTTTTTCCTTGTACACCAATAAATGTAACAAAGTTTTGACCACACAGTGCAAATTATATATATTCAGCCTTTCAGACCAGGAAAAGTGCATCAGACAGGGGGGTTGTTTCATTAGATCATCTTTATTAGTCAGCTTTTAATTGTTTAATTACTAAAAATGAATTGCTGTAAGGGTATTAATACATTAATTAGAGTTTGCTATAGGACTAGGAACAATCCACATAGGAGTGGTGCTACTTTCAATTGTTTGTTGTAATAACCTGTTTTGATCATTTTCATCCATTGATAATTAATTGCTGTCTGTGTTTTTTAGCAGTGAACATGCCTGTAAATATCGTTATTTTAACAAATAAACAACTGTTGATTCTAACTGTTATTGATTATTTTGTACTGTGATATTTCTTTGTACTTTTATGCATTTATCAAATGCGAAAAAAGTTATCTGACTTACTGAGACTTAGTCTACATATGTAGTTGTTGTTTTTTTTTGGTTACCTCCAAGTACCACATTCAAAACCCCTAAACTGTCCAGGGTGATAGCTGCTACCAGCAACCTCAAACATGACACTCTTATTCCCAATGATTCCGCAGAAACAGATCTAACCATTTCATTTGGTCACTATCGCACGCCCAAGCTAAACACAAAAGAGAAACATTTATTGAAAAGATTGTGTTCTTGTAAAAAAAAAAGACATGAGCTGTGGCTATTAGCAGATGAGACATGTTACTATAACCTGCTTTGTTTGAATGTTAAATAACAAACAATTCAATCATCTTAACTGTTACTAATGTTGTGTCACTTTTATCTGTATATAAGACATACTAAAGAGAGCATGGAGGAAGCACCCCTCTGCCACTTCTGTTGTGATAATCTAACCCCTGTGCCTTGGTCTTAGATGTCACTAAGTCGGTCTAAGTGCACAGGCTATCTTCTTTAGCAGGATGGAGGTCGGAGTGATCACGGCTGCATCTCAGTCACAGTCCACAGCAGTTCCATGATCAGCTGGGGCGAAGTGCTATCTTAAACTCACTTCCTATCGCTCTCTGACAGAGGTGCAAAACAACCACTTTGAGTTGTCTGACAAAAACAGGTTGTCTTGTAATGAGCACAGAAAAATAAAAAGGAAAACAAAGGCATCACGTTCTGACTATACGTCCCTGAACTAACTATACATGCTTTGGTTACTCTTGCCTGCCCAGGCTAAGCACAAAAGAGATACAAAAATGCATTTTCAATCATTTATCGAAAAGATTGTGTTATTGTAAAAAAGACATGAGCTGTGACTACTACCAGATAAGACGTGTAGGAAAGTAGGATCTGCTTCTTATGATTACCCCCACTTTCTGCTTGATGTTATGCAGTTTTTGACTAGTCTGACTGAGATCCTGCTAATCAGGACCCCAGTCTATCTGCTTCCTACCTAAACTGTTATGTTAGTACCTAGGTACAATCCCAGATTGGATACTGGTGGATCCTTATCAGTCCCTAGAATATGATACCGATGTACCCAGGGCACAGGTATCCCAGAAGTCTCCCATGGGCTGCAGCATGTATTATGCCACCCATGAGAGACCATTCAAAATGGAACTACAGGCCTGCCATGCACCACTTACTTAAGATATAGGTTTACTATATCTAAGGGTCACTGCACTTAAAACTTATAAGTCACCCCTCTAGGAGGCCTTTACAATCCTGAGGGCAGGGTGCTTGGTTCTAAGTGAGACGGTGCCCCTGCATGAGCAGGACACCCCTGCAGCCTTCAAAATCCATTCTCCCGGTTTGTCAGTGAAGCAGACATATACAAATATAGAGGGCCAGTACGCGACCACGTGATGGCCATCCCGAAAACAGCTGCAACAAACCCTATTGTGTTTGGTGTCAAACATGCTGGAATCATACCCCCACAACGGTAACCGGTGTGGGAGGTAAGATTCCACCCATCCGAAGCTCCCTTTGTGGGGCTCCTGGTCACTGTTCCCTCCAAGGTGTGCACATGCGCGCCCCTATATCTCCTGGAGCGAGCATTGTAAATTACAGAGCGCGCACAAGCAACTGAGGACCATCGCGCCACCACTTTTAAAATGCGTGCAGTGTGAAAACGGTCAGATTATGTCCCTTTTTGTAAGTAATCATGTTAATCGCAGCGCCCGTCAAGCGCTGCAAATAACAAGATTACCTTAACAAAAGGCATAAAATCTGCCCTGTTGTTGTACCCTATTAACACATATTAACGTCGCTTATACGACAAAGCTTTGTATCACGTTATCACTCACAGGTGTGCGTCCGATTAACTATTTCCGAAACTACTACAAACACAATTTAGGTCTTTGGACACCCCAGGATTCCAGACAGTGCGCAGCATCTATAGAGCTTAACTGTAGAACCCTTTATAAAGCACCTACACCCTAAATTAAAAGATTGTCTTCCCATACCAGGTCCTTTTTGACGACTCGGCTTCGTTACAAATCAGACATGCTGAAGACGTTATTCACGTCCCCTATATAACCCCTGTGAGATCATCCGCGTTACAGTTTCCTGAATACAGTAAAGGCATGTATTACATTCCTGCACATCATTACAACCCTAACTCGCCATACCAATCGGAGACCAGCGTCCCACCCTCAGCTTCACGTCGACGTGTTGGGTTCCTCTGAGTTGTGTCCTCCGTTCCGTTGGAACCTTTTTTTTGTGTGTATTAGGCATGCCAGATGACAACAAAAGGAAGGCAGGCCTGGTGGGATTTACGCAGATTTTCACCCAGAGCGCCCCTTCAAGACGGCCAGTGATTTCATCTTCACTTGTAATAGCGTGTCTATGTACATGGGTCCTTCTTTCCGATTAACTTCTCCACACCAAAGACAGCACCTACCAATTATCTGGTTACTACTCTACCTTAACTCACACTCTTAGTTCTTGCAAGAAGAGAGAGTAATAGTCTCTTTGCTCCTGCTCACCTCATTCATTGGCGCAGTACTCTGTAGTTCACTACAGCGAAGAACACCCCATTAAGAGGCACCGATGACCATCAAGGTGAGCCCTTCAATAGAGCTCTGTGCATCTTCTTTTTCTTGGCTGTGATTTTGGCCACACCACCCGTAACGTTCAGATTGAGGTTTATTAGATTAATCTGTGAGCCAGGCATGACGACCCCTGCGTTGTTCAGTTGCAGTCATCTAAGATTCATTCAACCATCTATATTTGTAAGAAAGATGCACCTATTGCTTTATTGGTTCTGTGAACTGTATACTTATGCAGCTATTTGTGATGTTGGTGTGTGACTTGAAATTCATACTCTATCAATGATGTCACTAGAGAATACATTACCACTTAGAAGTGGATTACTTAAGCAGAATTTCTCTGTGCTTTTATCTATGCTTCAGTGATATATATTAGAATCGCATGTTTATTTGAACTAAATAGTCACCCGTTACTTTATTTCAGGCGCACACCTTGATAAAACAAAGGATTTATAGCTTCTTTTTACTCTAAAGGAAAAAAGGAACGTTCAACACACAAGGCCTCCTAAATAAACAGTGACATTTTAAACCAACTGAAACACAGGCCTATTTAGTATTACATTCCTGTTGACTGAGGAGTCCACAGATTTTTACTAAAGTTGTGCCGGTGCCGCCAGAAAAGTGTAACACCCACTATCATTTCTGCCCCTAATGATTGACAAGCCCAGAGATGTTACCAGCATGTATTCCTGATAAGTCTGAATCGATTGTGAAACTTAGTATCAGCAGTAATTCAGCATAGAAACCACAGATATTTATCACAAAATCTTACCATTGAGCTACATCAGAATTTGGACTGCAAGTTTGACCTTTCCTCATCCCACCTAGAGAGAGTTCACTGTTAGAGACAAGTGACCACCCTTTTTTCCTATTTTTCACCCAAACTGAACCGTCAATACTTCCAAACTCTAAGAAAGGATATATTGAATACACTGTTTCTACACAAACTTGGGACCATTGCTAACCTGAACACAGCAACAGCCCATAAACAGGCTTGACCTCTGCCAAGCAGGCTTTCTTTTGGCCCACTCTACAGAAGCTGTCATCCTCTCATTCGTGGATGACATGTAGGAGGAGGTGGACAGAGACATTACTTGAACCCTCGTCTTCCTTGACCCAGCAGCGGCCGGCATGATGCACAGGTAGGGGGATTGTGATTGCAGTATAGAGGGAAAAACATTCGATTAAAAAATAATCTCTTTAGAGATGCTCTAAAGGGGCATCTCACCTCAAAATCCCAAGATACAAGAAAAAAAACATGGGTGGCACATCCTTCCCTTTTCAAGAAGCCAAATTATGGAACTCTTTACCCCCCAACATAAGATACACCGGAAACCACCTTATCTTCAGAATCAATCAATCAGGTGTTTATTTAGCGCAACTACTCACCCGTAAGGATCTCAAGGTGCGGGGGAGAGGGGTTCACAGGTTCCAGTCCATCAAGGAGGGGGTCTGCTACTCAAGAATTGGCTCTTTCCCACATAAGCACCATACACAAATAGACATTTAAAGAATATCCCTCTGTATATAAGCATTTATTTTCATTATAGATATGTACCTATCTTTGTTTATTGCTTTGTATAAACATGTAGAATAATTATGTTGAGTTAAAAAATATATAATCTTTGGTCTACATGTACCTACTTCCATTGTGCATCTATGTACCTCCATGTACTTGGATCTGTGTGTCTGTTACTCTTCTCCTGAAAAAGCATATCCAATGCACTGCTCTATTTCTCATCCTGTACCTCTATCAATTTCTGTAATCTAAATATACTTACCTCCTTTATGCATCTATATACTTTCAATGTCTTATGGATCTATATATTTATCACATTCTTCTAATTTGGCACTTCCAATGCACTACCCTATTTCTCAGCCTATACTTCTCTCAATATATCTGCTAGCCCAACTTTCTGACTCATATCAAACTACTTTCTACTACTCTTTCCAATGCACTACCCTATCTCTCACCCTATACATCTATCACTATATCCTGTACATCCACTCTCTCATTTATCCCAAACCCCATACCACTACTATGACCCCCAAAATAAGCCTTTCTAGACGCTCTCCTTGCATCATCTGACACCTCTTTTTTACTATACCGATCACCCAAAACAAACCTCTCTAAACTCTTCCCTCTAACTCTTCCCCTCCAAAAACCCTTTTTACTCATCCAAAAGCCTCCTCCTACTGCTATGACCTTAAAAAAAGAAAATAAATCCTTCACTCTTATCCCTCCACCATCCTTTTCAATCAAAATAACAGACTAACATGTTCACTTCTCAAACTCCATATTCCACTATACTAACTCCCCACTAATCCTATATGGGTTCCAGAGTAGCGTGCTAATAAAGCGTTTCAACACTCCATCAGGGTTACAAGCACTATATAAGTGCTAACCTTTTTTCCCTTTTCCACCCCTTTTCCACCCCTCCCCAACCCTTCTTAATTCAAATAACTGACTAACATATCCACCACTCAAATTAATTTCATGTTTCACCATACTAATTCAACACTAATCCTTATGGGTTCCAGAATAGCGTGCTACTCGCCAAAAAAGCTCTTCGAAACCCCATCAGGGGTAGCAAGTGCTATATAAATACAAACCACTTTCCCTCTTCTATCCCGCCACCTACCCTTCTTAATCAATCAATCAATCACGGGATTTGTAAAGCGCGCTACTCACCCGGGAGGGTCTCAAGGCGCTGGGGGAGAGGGATACGTTACTGCTCGAACAGCCAGGTCTTGAGCTGCTTCCTGAAGGAGAGGTGGTCCTGAGTCAGCCGAAGGTGGATGGGGAGGGAGTTCCAAGTCTTGGCTGCCAGGTAGGAGAAGGATCTTCCTCCGGCGGTGGCTCGGCGGATGCGTGGTACGGAAGCGAGGGCGTGGCTGGTCAATCGTAGCTGGCGGGTGGGCGTGTAGAAGGTCAGGCGGTCGTTGAGGTACTTTGGGCCCAGGTTGTGGAGAGCCTTGTGTGCATGGGTGAGGAGCCTGAACGTGATTCTCCTGCTGATGGGGAGCCAGTGCAGGTCTCTCAGGTGGCTGGAGATGTGGTTGTGTCGTGGGATGTCCAGGATGAGTCGTGCGGAGGCGTTCTGGATGCGTTGGAGTCTTTTTTGAAGTTTGGCTGTGTTTCCGGCATAGAGGGTGTTCCCGTAGTCCAGTCAGCTGGTGACGAGTGCCTGGGTGACGGTCTTCCTGGTTTCGGTGGGGATCCATCGGAAGATCTTGCGGAGCATGCACAGGGTGTTGAAGCATGATGAGGAGACGGCGTTGACTTGTCTGGTCATCGAGAGGGAGGAGTCCAGGATGAATCCGAGGTTGCGTGCATGGTCTGTTGGTTTGGGAGTGATGCCCAGGGCAGGGGGCCACCAGGAGTCGTCCCAGGCGGAGGGCGATGAACCCAGGATGAGGACTTCCGTCTTGTCTGAGTTCAGTTTCAGGCGGCTGTTCTTCATCCACTCGGCTACATCTTTCATCCCTTCGTGTAGGTTGGTTCTGGCGGTGGCTGGGTCTCTATCCAAATAACTGAATTACATATCCACCACTCAAATTACTTCATATTTAACTATACCTGACATTTCACCAACCTATGAACAGAGCTCTAGTTGAGAATCTTTAGTGAAATCTTATATTGGTACCACTGTTGGAGTCCTGTGCTTTTCTAAAGCCGAAGTGTACTTGCCTGTGTAACCAATTCATGTCATGGTGTGTGTATGTAAATTGCAAACCTGCCTTAAGAGCCATCATGTGGCGCTGTATGTGTGGAATGCACCGTATTTTAATTTTTTAAGCAAAAGTTTGGAGTGATGTTTGCACTGATATTTGTCACTGCACCCATTTGAGCGGTCCGGTTCTTGGCGCACATAGCATTGGCTGCAGCGCACAGAGACCCAACACTGCCGCACACAGAGGAAAGACTGCACAAAATGGTTGCTACCAACCAGAGACACATTTCAGGGGGAAGGGGGAAGGCAGCACAATAGGCATCCAGTCACGGGGTTGTGTGACCACCTCCCAGACAGGATTTATTGTATTAGGGCTGGGCAGGTGTGCTTGCCAGCGCCTGGAAGTCTGCATGAGGAGCACATTTGCTGTCCCTGTGCATAGTCCAGTTCAAACCAGGCCTGGAAGCTGTTGGCTTCTGCTTTGGCGCGAAACTGGACAAAGGACATGGGAGTAACCTCCCGCCTGTCCAGACCCTCGCCTGGGAGGGTCCCCTGAATCTTCACAACCCTTTCCTTAGGGTACTGAAGGGCTTACCGGAGAGTAGGTCCTTAGATCTATTGTGGACAAGATTAAGAACTGAAACCACTGCACTTCGACCGTCTGGGCACTCTGGACTTTGCTGGACTTCGTTTGGGCCTGACTTCATCTCCCTCAAAGTCTACTGCATCGTCTGTGCCCGTGCACCGTACAGGATCTGTGAAGGGCCTGTTGAGCATCCAAGACACCTGCAGATAATCTCCCTTGGAGTGAAGGAGTCACTCCACTGCATTTGCAGGCACTGCAACACTGCTGACCGGTTTGCTGATCCCAAGCTCCTATGCACTCCGAAGGGTTCAACAACACAGGACATAGGTTCCTATATCCGTCGCGGCCCGAGCTGCCCTCTCACCAAGTTTGAGGCCAGTATCCCTTGTAGGGATTGCATGACCCCTATGCATAGCGTACTTTTGCAAGTGCATAAGATTGTTGGCAATTCTGTGACAAGTGCATTGGGCTCCTAGAAGTAGTAGTAATTTCAGCTGGGGAGGGGTAACTGGCCCTAAGAAGGTGGAGGTTAGCTCAGAGCTTCCTGTGGAATGCTTGTTGGGCAATGATTTGGAGACATCAGCTTGGGCTGAAGTGGAATTCGGGACACATGCAGAAATGTTAGGCATCACTGCAGATGTGTTTGCTGTGACCAGGTCACAGGGCAAATTGACTAACACTGAGCAGACCCTGGAACCTGGAACAATGGACCAGGTGCCTCCCAAGAGAAGGAGCAGGAGGGGTAAGGCTGTGTATTTCTCCCAGACTCAAATTGAGAATCAGTCTCCTGAGGTTGTTTATCTCAGTCCTTGTGAGGAAACTGTCCCAGATGAGCTTGAGTACTCGGGGACAGGGGGCCGTTCCAGGGCAGACTTGAGTTAAGAGCAGCAAACCTGCCCCTCTCTCTAACCCCTCAGACAGCAGTCTCTGAGGCTGCTGTGAGTATCAGTGGATCTCACAGGATCTATTGGGATGAGGGACTCCTTTCTCATAGGGTAGAGACCCCAAGCCTGGTTGTAGTAGAGTAGGATCAACACTTATATTGCCCCCACTTTTTTCTGATGTTAACACTGGTTTCTGGCTATAGTCTGGCTGGGTCCCTGCTAATCAGGGCCCCAGTCTCTCTGTTATCTCTAAACAACTTGGAGTGCATATTAGATGCACTACTGATTGGATACTGTGGTACCTTATGAGCCCCTAGTATATGGTACCTTAGGTACCAAGGGCATAGGTATTTCACAGTCCTACCAGGGTCTGAAGCATGTACTATGCCACCCCTGGGAAACAGACTAAATCTGACACCACAGGCCTGCTACTGCAGCCTGGGTGAGGTAATGTTAGCACTCCTCACTGAGGTATAGGTTCCTATATCTCATCTTACACACACATATAAACAGTCACCCCTGAGACAGGCCCTATCAATCCTGAGGGCAGGGGGCTTGGTTTAAAATGTGAGGGGGTGCCTCTGCATGAGCAGGGCCCCTCTGCAGCTGACAGAGTCTATTCTCTGTGCCGGTTTGTGGATGCGGTTAAACCTTATACTCTTAAGTGCATTATAACCTAGAGGTAAATGCTAACTTTGGCATGACTGCATCAAAACATGTCGTGTTTGGTGTCCAACAACTTGGAATCATACTCCCACAGCACTAAATGGTTTGGGAGTATGATCCCACCCTTCTAGAGGGGAGGAAATGTACCTACTGTGGAAACACAGTAGAAATCTGAAAGAGCCCTGGCATCACAAAATGGATGCCACCAGCACAGACACTGGGCTGCCCTCCTGCTGCTGACTGAAACTCTCAGTGGAGGAGGCCCAACAATAGGCATCCTGTCACAGGGAGGTGTCACTACCTTCCAGACAGGATTTAGTCATTGGGGCTGGGTGGGTGCACTCCTAGAGTGCTTTGAAGTCCTACACTGGGGGAGCAGTAGGCTCCTCTGTGCATATGCCAGCTCAAACTGGTTCAGGGGCTACCTGCCCCTGCTCTGGCGTGAAACTGGACAAAGGGAAGTGGGTGTAACCACCCCCTACCCTGACCCTCCCAGAGGAGTGGTCAAAGAGCTAGTCCCTCCCTTTCCTTAAGTATAAGTTAGGGAACACTTGCCATTGTAAGTTAGATATCCCTAAACGACGCTCTACAAGAAGAATCCTGGACCTTCGACGTTCCACTGCCTTTGGAAGACTGAAGAATCTCCCTTGGAGTCAAGGAGTGACTCCCCTGCTTGGCAGGCACCAAAAACTTGAATCAACGGTCGCAAACTCTCCCACTCCCGCTGGAGTCCGAAGTCCCTGCAGCCCCAGAAGTGGTTTCCCTGACTTCGACGGCCATTGTGAGCCCCCAGTAGAGCTGAGGCAAGTGGACCCCACGAGTGATGAGGAACAGAAATACCCGGGTACTGTGCTTTATTGTCGAGTGCAGCCCCTTCACGATGTTCTACGAACTTGTGCATTGGACCACACGTGGTCCAATCCTCCAGCAGGATTTCCCTTGAAAATCAGAGGCCTACCTCATCCCGAGTGGCCGTGGGCTCCTTTGAAGCAAATCCTCACAAAGCGTCTTTACGATCCCTTGCCGGCTGGCTTGTGGGTCCCCTGAAGACTTTCATCAAACCAAAGGGCTCACCTGGTTGCTCCAGGCCTGCCCTGACTTACTTTTGCTGGGTGAGTCCCTCAGACCTTGCTGGTCTGCACCGCTGACTTTCTTCAATTTCCAAGAGACTTGCTGTTGCCAAGGCCTGCTGGCTAATCTGGTTGCCGACACCTCAGTAAGCTGCAAACTTTGTGGGACACTCCGAATCCAGCTCCTGGTTGTCGTCGATGCCTCCTGGACCTCGTGGCTGAAGAGTCAAAACACCCTTGATCACCTGAAATCACCCGACTTCCATGGGCATCCATCTTCCTGGCCCCGGGTCACTGGCAAGTGACTGTGAACACTGTCCCCTCTGCTTGCAGGTCTTCTTCATCTTGAATCCAGCTTTGGAATCCACCGGACACTTCTCCAGTCTTCACCAGCAGCAAAACTTCTTCAGCTTCCATTGAAAACGACGATGCGACCCGACACCAAAAGACACCTATGCACCTGGCTTCCCTGGGTGAGGTAACTCATGCACTCCGGTGCTCCTGTGGGTGTTGGCCCTCGAATTACTTACCTTGTAAGTGGCTTGCTTGTAGACTCTCTAGAAGTACCCTAAAACCTAAAAAATCCAACCGCGACTTTCTCTATTGAAATCAATGGGGAACACGTGGCTGTGTTCTCACACTGCACGCGTCTCCTGTGGGTCGTTTACTTACCTGCCTTGGGTGGATTAGTGAGGCCCCAGCGATTCTACAGGCCCTAGGCCTTGTCCCCTTGCAAATCGACTTTCCTAAACCTCTTTTTTCGTATATGGTCTGGTACGCCCCTAGGGCCCCAGCCATATTTGTGCTTTACTTATTGTGAAACGTTGATATTTGCATATGTCCCTGACTTCTAATCTCAGAAAGAGATTAGTAGAGTGTGTCTAGTAATAAATACATATATATTTGCACTTGCCTGCTACAACCGTGAGGGGAACGGCCTAGTTCATTGCAGTTCATCCCGATCACAGACGCTGAACCAGTAAGCCGTGAGGGGAACGACCAGCTTGTCCACCGGCCATCGGGTCTTGCCGTGAGGGAAACGGCCATCATCAGACTATATTTCCCAGCTTACTCTGGGTGGCGCTGGGAAATCGCGTCACTGCAGCGCCGGGGACAATAATTACCCAGCAGCCCTCCCGCAGCGTGGGACGCGCGCGGGCAAAGCCCGGGCAAAGGGCGGGCCATCTGTAGCCGTCAGGGGCCGGGACGGGTCACCCCCCTAACATTGTTATCGGACACCCTTGATAGCCTGGACATCTACCCAAAGGTACTGTTACCACTGATTATTATTATTCCCTTGGACTTCTCAGCAAGGGCTTTGTAGGAATGGACTATCTCTTTTAACCATCCTATATAATGGGTAAAAATCAAAAGGTCGTAGTTTCCCGCCCCGTGACAAGACAACAGGTGGCCACGACACTACCCTTTCCTACGCTAACGGCTATCGATAAGATGCTTCAAAAAACCATTGGGGTAGTGGTAACTGCAATTGAAACACAGAGTGAAGGCTGTCAATTACTCCCGCTGCCCCCTTGGTAGAGCAAGCAGGGGACTATTCAGCAATTGTAACTAACCTTCCTGACGTAAGCTCGTTTCTTACGTCGTCATTTGCTGATTTACCCTGTGCTCATGTCCCTACTGATGCAAAAGCTAGCAACTTATCCCTATGTTCACCCCCATCTCCCCCCAAACACCATCATAAAAAATAAACCGGGCCCTGGAGGCAAGAAAAGGCGACCTGTAAAAAAGCCAAATAAAAATATAGGGTGTAAGTACGATTCTGTACTAGCTACTACCGGTCCTTCCCCAGTAAATGTGGGAGCTCCGCTGTGGGTTACTAGCTTAGTAGCTGACTTTCAGTCTCTCTTGGATCAGACTATTGGCAAACACATCAAACCCCTGGCATCTAGGATTGATAGATTAGCCTCTACTCTTGATAATATGGGTCTGGGGAAAACGCCCCTAACGGTCCCACATGGGAAGGCTGCCTCTAGTGAGGCTGGCGGTATTGCTCCTCAAGTTGGGACTGCCTTAGTAGTTGATAGTGTTATTGGGAGCCAAGGAACACGATTGGCCCCCATCAACAATGAGCCAGCTTTGGAAATTGCTAGCCCCCCTCCATGTATAAATACAGTTGCTAATGGCCCCCAGGTAATTGGGATCCCTGCCCCGGTTTCTCCTAAAGCAAAAGTCACTCCCAGTGATGAGAAAACAGGATGCGAAAGATATAGATTGGTAAGGGGGTCTACCGATGTTTTGGTCCCAACAAATATAAATCCATCATCCTCTATAGTTACCTCACCGGAGTTGCAAACCATTAATCTTCCCCCAGAATCTTTGCCGTATGTTGTAGTCTTAACGAGGGTACCACTTCTAAGCCAGGGAAAAAATGAACGTCATATTGACTTAAAAAATAAGTGCATCCAGTGGCTTAATGTAAACAGACCTCTCCCCTCTCATATTTCTGGGGAAATACTCTTTGTAAGACGAATAGACTGGATTGGGAAGGGACCCAAAACTATTACAGGGAATTGTGTAGTAATACATTTTAGGGATATCGCTGCTGTTGATTACATCTGTGGTATGTCTACCTCTAGATTAAATACTCAAATCCTCCCCCTCCACCTGTCTTATTTTTATCCTAAGCCCCATCTGAGACCAGCTCAATGTAAAAGTGCTAATTATGATGAGGGCCAAAATGGTCGTCCACCTAGAGTGCAAGAGGGGCAAACAAGCTGGGAGGACTTTTATGCTTATACTGCCCCTTTGTCATCCTTTGCGCATAGAAATAGGTTTAGTGTACTGAATCAGGTAGAATGACGCTTACTCGACAAAGAATTAGTCCTGAACAATACTAGTGAAACATCCACCCCTTTAATTGTATTGGAGGGAAATATTAAAACCTTTACCTCAGCAGAAGGTACACTATTCAATTCCTTGAATTGGGTGGGAAGGAGTGAATTGGGGGATGCAAAGCACCTGCGGGGAGTCTCTATTGTAGGGGGGGAAGTTCCTAGTATAGATAAAACGGAAAGGAAAGTTCAGTCAGAGACTCTTACCTGTGATGGCTCTTCCACTATGGCAACAGGGATTCCAAAAGATACTGGTAAGGTAGATGATGGAACTATAAAAATTCTTTCGTGGAACGTAGCGGGGTTAAAAAACAAATGACTTATTCCTGACTGGGGCACCTTCATGGCAGCACACGATATCTGCCTGATTCAGGAAACATGGGGCTTTAGAGGAGAGTACTAGCCCAGGTTACGCAACTTTTCACATCTTGGCAGTAACTAGTGGCAGAGGTCGTCCATCTGGCGGACTATCAATTCTGGATAGGCATCCACTTGAGCGTTCAAACTACCCAGATACCAACTGACTCCCCTGATGTTCAATGTGTGTTATTGACACCCCTGAACTCACCAAAAATAGCCATAATAAATATTTACTCTAGACCAGTTAGGAGCGGGCAGGAGTCAGATACGATCAAAGCACTAGATTTCTTTATTCAGACACTTGACCCCTCAGTTACAATAATTGTTGGCGGGGACTTTAATTGTCAGTTCGAGCCCTTGGTTAACCCTGATTTGGATGAGCAGGATGATGAAGACCTGCTCTGGTGTATCCCGGAACCAAAGATCCCTCCTGTCAAGGCTTGGACCCGGTTGGTCCTTCAAATAAAATCACTCTCATTTGCAATATCTCTGCGGGCGTGTAATGGGAGACTGGACCCTGACCGTCTGGGATTTCCTACATTTAACAGGGTAGAACAAACTTCCATCATTGATTATATTATGATGGAAGTAAGACACTGGGATAGGTTGTTGGAATTCAGAGTGCAACCGAGATATGATAGTGACCACAACGCCCTTGTCCTAACACTGAAGCCGGGTAGCTTTGGGCTGACTAACCCTGAAGCTGGTCCTACCAGCATGATCATGCCCCTCATGGTTTCGAACAATCGACGTAGGGTCAAATGGCCTCATTTTCAGGATTCACCGTCTAGGCTGGGTGAAGTATACCAGCTTGCTATACCATGGATAGCTGAGATGGCCGACTTGTCCTCAAATGGCCATGCTGCAAAAATTCATAGGGCAGTTGGCCAGTGCGTTGGGGGATGTTCTTTGCCCACTTAGTAGGTCTAGACGAGGTGGGGTTAAGATACACCCATGGTATAATGCTACCTGTAGGAATGCCAAGAAGGATCTCCTTACTGCAATTAAACTTAAGGACAGTTTAGAAATTAGGTCAACCCGTTTGTTATATAAAAAGGCAATCGAGGGAGCCAAGAGGGACTGGGAGGAAACAAGGTGGGAAGAGCTGAGAAGTGCGCTCCTGATTAAGGACACAAAGACATTTTAGGCCATTGTTAGTACAGGCTCCAAGGGAGCCGGGCAAGCTACCTTCCCAAACATTGCACCCTCAGTGTGGGAAGCACATTTCGGGGCACTATACGCATGTTTGGAGTATGATGACACACTTCGTCTAGGCCCTAAGCTCGCCCTAGCGCTCCAACAGGAGGGAGCTGAGACACCTGCCCGTCCCCGTCCCCCTGCCCCAGACCCCCGTCATGAGTATCGACTGGCGGGGGCCTCGGGTGGAGGGTCGGGACCAAGCTTGTACCCTTCTGACTCCCCAGAAAGTATCACCTTGAAGAAGGTATAATCTGCCATAGCTAGGTTGCTCCCAAACAAGGCTCCCGGCCTCGACAAATTGCCGGGAGACCTGTTCCGATCCCAGCCAAAAATATGGGCGCCATACCTTGTCATCTTGATCAATGCGATTCTTATGGGGTCTGATCCACCGGACACCTGGCTGGGGGCAGAGATTGTCCCCATTTACAAGAAGGGATGCCCACTTACCCCCTCAAATTACAGGCCATTAGCCTGTTAGACACAACACAAAAACTAATGGGTAGAATCATATTGGACAGGATACAAGCTTGGATGGAGGAACGGGAAATATTGTCTACCCTCCAGGCTGGATTTAGATCCGGTATCTCAACCTTGGACCAAATCTTCCGGCTCCAGGTCCTTTTCTGGAAAACCACAAGGGCTGAGGGTGGCAGCCTCTACCTTGTTTTTGTGGACCTGTGGGCTGCTTTTGACCTAGTCCCTAGGGAAAAATTGTGGGAGGTAATGGCTGACCTGGGCCTTCCGCCATACCTGCTCATTATCCTGACCCGTTTGCATGTTGGAAATTATGCACGGGTCATGTGCGGGAGACACGGGGATCTCTCGGACCGCTTCCCTGTTTCCAGGGGTGTCCGGCAGGGGTGCGTTTTAGCAAAGGATAAAAGGATGTAAAGGATAATGATGCTCCCTGGTTGACGACCGGTCGGGTGCCCGCATTGATGTTCGTGGATGACACCCTGTTGCTATCCCGAACATCTTCGGGTATCCAGCGCGTCCTGGACGGTTTCGTGTGCTTTTGTGCCTCGAGGGGATTGGAGATCAATTTGGATAAAACCAAGTTTATGATCTTTAATCCCCCGAGGCGTACACGCCCGAACCCTCTTCTGAATGGTGTTCCGTTGGAACGAGTCAGAACCTTTGTCTACCTTGGGATCACCTTGACGGAGGATTGTGGCTGGGGCCATCAGATTACCAGATCCGCTCTTAGACTTTCACAAATAGCAGGGGGTATTGGCAAGCTTCAGAGAGCATCATCTCCAAACTGGTTGCGCCCGCCCTTGAGATCTATGGCCTCTATGCTCGGACCGCATCCATCTATGGCGCCGAACTATGGGGCCATAAGAACGTATTTAGTCTACTGAGGGTGGAACAGGCCTTTATGAGGAACTTGGTGGGCCTACCGAAAAGTACACCCCTCATCCCCTTGCGAATGGACTTGGGTTTGGAGTCTTTTGAGAAATTGGCAGCTGTGCGACCCTTGCTCTATTGGAGGAGGCTTTGGTCAGTACCTGAGCTGGTATCCTTTAGAGCTGAATTTCGGGAGGTCTGGGAACAGATAAAAAACTAAAATATTCCATGGCTTTCCCATATTAAGGCTCTTTCTTTCAAAATAGGTTTGCCTCAGTTATGGGGGACCCCTGAGCTGAGCTGCCCGAGGATATCTAGGGCCCAGTTGTTAAATCTGGTGAGGCAACAAAATCTAAGTGCACTACAACGGTCAACATCCTATGGCAGGCTCTCTATTGAGTTCCTCTCAGTCAAATCTGAAATGGGGTGGGAGGAATTCTTTGATGTAGTCGAACCCCCTCTTGCGAGGAAACTATATGCTCAATTAAGGTATGGCTCCCTACCTATTAGGTCATTTACTTTGAAATGGGCAAAAACTGAAAATGAAACTTGTCCGGCATGTAATTACATTAGAGAAGATGTCATTCATGTTTTATTTTTTTGTCCAGCTTATAGCAATATACGCAAAACTTGGCTTATCCCAATATGCAGAAACCTGGGTTTTACACATTGTGTGCAGGCATGTAGAGTTCTTAAATATGATACCTCGCCGCCTATTGTATTTGCTGTCTCTCATTTCCTTTATGGTATGTGGCAGCGTAGGATAAGTTTTAAACCAATCTAAATTACCGAAATATGTCTGATAACTCATTGTTTAATTCTTTTTTTTAATAAGTGAAATACCTATATTTAATTTTTTATTTGATGTGCTATGTATGTATTGTGAGAAGTTGGCCTGATGTATGATGTCACTAGTTATAGTGTACACCTTATATCAGTCCAAATACCCTTATGGTGATTGGTTGTAAAGTCAACCTTATAGACCAGCTATCCTAGTGGTAGCATGGACAAGAGCAGTCTTAGGCTAAACTCTGAATGGCATGTGAAGCCAGCTGTGATACCATATATAATCCCTTGAATACCAAATGAAAGGACACCACAACAGATATATATATAAAATAAAGTGTATTTATTCTAAGCAAACCCTCAGCACTCTTTATGAGATTAGAGGTAAGTACAACACAGTCTTATTTATGCATACAGTAAGTCACACAGGTAAGTAATACAGTTAGGCCCTAGGGGCCACGCAAACCATATACTAAGTAAGTGGTATAAGGACCACTGTCACGGAAATAGAATAGGCCTAGGGAATCGCTGGGGCTACACTACACTAGCAACAGTTAGGAAGTGGGAGGCCCACGGGATTCGTATGCAGAGTGGAAACACTCACGCGTAATGCGTAAAAGTCACTAGCAATAGTACAGTTTAGAAATAGATAGATTTAGGACACTTCCGGAGTAGCTAGGAAGTTGAGACTTGAAACTTAGACACTAGGATAGTCACTATCCTGATGAGCACCGGAGTACCCAAGTTACCTAGCCCACAGGCTGCGGGTGCATAGGGTTGAAGTTGCGTCGGGTTTCGTCGTCGACTCCTATGAATGCCTGAAGAAAGATGCTGACAGGCAGTCAGTGAAGATGTCCGGTGGATCCCAAGGCTGGGATCAAGAAGAGAGGAGACCTGCAAGCAGAGGGAACAGAGTCAAGGTCACTAGCCAGTGACCACGTGGAACCAGGAAGGAACCAGACTATGTCGTGAAGACTTGCAGGTGAAGGTGAAGCTTGTCGCTGCAGCCAGGAGGACCAGGAAGCGTCGAGGACGACCAGGACCAGGAGGCGAGCTGTCCCACGAAGGCTCTTGCTGTCGGCGGCGTCGAAGCTGGACTAGGACTCACCAAGCCTTGGCAAGCGGAACCCACGAAGAACGGAGGACTTGCTTCTGGTGCAGACCAGGAAGGTCTGGGATGCTTCTTCTTTGCAGAGAAGCGGGAGCCAGTCTGGAGGAGCCAAACCAGCGCAGAAGATTTCAGGGTGCGTCGTCACAAAGGCCACTAGCCAGCGGGCAAGCAACCGGACAGACGCGGCAAGCAGGAAAATGCTGAAGGGCCCCACGCAGGACTCGTTGAGTGTGGGGGGCTGGTCTTCGGTGCAGATGGTGCTTGGGGGTGGGGCTTCTCAATCCCCGGTGCACAACTTCGAGGGTGCCTCAGAAGCTGCGCTTGAAGATACTAGCCACTTTTCCCAGGTAGCCGGTCCCACGTCGCTCGTCGCCTCCACGGATCTCAGCTCTGCTGTAGATGTGGATCAGGGTCGGAGAAGTCTGGAAGTCAAGGCTCTGGTCGGGCTCTGCAGTCGGTTCCTCGTAGAACGTGGGCAAAGCAAAGGGTAGTCTCTTGATGGTGCCTGTTTGCACAGGGTAGCCACTCCTTGGCCACAAGGGAGATTCTTCAGTCTTCTTCTTTCGTCGAATGTCGAAGGTCCAGAGTTTCTGTTCAAGATTGCAGGTTCAGGATAATCTAAAGTCTTGAGGCCCAACTCCCACTCTTATACTAATCTGGGGGGCTGGGATACCTGCTAGGTCACGCCTTATGGGTGGGACCTGGGAGGGGGTGGTTACACCCACTTCCCTTTGTCCAGTTTCGTGCCAGAGCTGGGGCTGGAGTGCCCCAGCACCGGTTTGAACTGGACTATGCAAGGAACACCTTGTGTGCCCCAGGCATGTCTCATTCCTTTCAGCCCACCCTGCCCCAATACACTAAAGGCTGTCTGGGGAGGTGCTAGCACCTCCCCAAGCAGGAAACCTATTGTCCAGGCCTCCCTGGCTGGGATCACTCCCAGCTGCAGGAGGTCAGACTTGTGTCATGGCAGCAGCATCCATTTTGTGATGCTGAGGCTTTGGTCAGAGGCTAACAGTGAAGTATGATTTTAACATGTCTTTCCCTCTAGAAGGGGGGAATAATATCCTCATGTCCAGAAATGGTATGGGGGTATTATTCCACAGTGTTAGACACCTTACACAACATGTTTCGATAAAGCCAAACCACAGTTACCATAACCGTCTAAGATTATAAGGCACTTTAAGAGTATATGGTAGGCTAGATCATAGAACAGCTATAAGGACTTGATTCCGAAAGCTGCAGACAGGCTCAGCTCATGCTAGAGCACCATCTCACATGTTACCAAGCACTCTGCCTCCAGGATTGTTAAGGCCTGCCATAGGAGTGACTGATAGGTACACAGGTGTCTATATGTAAGTCAGGTATAGGAATACTACACCTAAGCAAGGGGTGATTACACAACCTTGCCCCAGCTGAGTGATCAGCCAGTTGTGTCAAAATGGAAGGCCAGGCCAGGGGTGGCATAATACATGCTGCAGCCCCTGGTAGGCCTAGGGTACACCTATGCCCTGGGTACCTAGGGTACACTGTACAGGGGCCAATAAGGTGATCCTATCCAAATGGGTTATGCACCTAAAGTACATAGTATTAATTTAGAGAGAGAACAGCAGGGCTGTGGGTCTGATCAGCAGGCCCACAGCCACATCTAAGTCGAAAACCAGTAAAGCAAAAGCAAAAAGTTGGGGTGAACATAGAAAGCAGACCCTACTCTCCTACACAACCCCCCCCCCAAACTTAGGGACATTAAACTAACCTTGACCAGTTGAGTCTTCATGTTCTAAGTGGAAATATCTGGAGAGTCCATCTGCATTGGCATGGTCAGTCCCAGGTCTATGTTCCACTGTGAAGTCCATCCCCTGTAGGGAAATGGACCACCTAAGAAGTTTGGGATTTTCACCCTTCATCTGATTTAGCCACAAGAGGGGCTTATGGTCTGTCTGAATCTTGAAGTGAGTGCCAAACAAGTATGGCCTCAGCTTCTTCAGGGCCCAAACCACAGCAAAGGCCTCCCTCTCAATAGCTGACCAACGTTTCTCTCTAGGGGTCAGCCTTCTACTTATAAAAGCAATGGGCTGGTCTTGACCATCTACATTCAGTTGTGAAAGAACAGCTCCCACACCTAACTCAGAAGCATCTGTCTGGACAATGAACTCTTTGGAGTAGTCTGGAATTTTCAGAATAGGTGCACTGCACATGGCCTGCTTCAGGTCATCAAATGCTTTTTGACAGCTTACTGTCCACTGAACTTTCTTTGGCATCTTCTTGGAGGTCAAGTCATTAAGTGGTGTCACTATGGACCCATAGTTCTTAACAAACTTTCTGTAGTACCCAGTCAGGCCCAAGAAAGCTCTGACCTGAGTCTGGGTAGTTGGAGGAGCCCAGTCCTTTATGGTCTGGATCTTGCTCTCCAGTGGTTGAACCTGACCCCCACCAACTAGGTGGCCCAGGTATACAACCTTGCTCTGCCCTATCTGGCACTTAGTGGCCTTGATAGTGAGGCCTCCCTTGTGCAGGGCCTCTAAAACATTCCTCAGGTGGACCAGGTGATCCTCCCAGGTGGGGCTAAAGACAGCAATATCATCAAGATAAGCTGCACAATAGTCATCCAACCCAGTAAGGACTTGATTCACCAGCCTTTGGAAGGTGGCAGGTGCATTCTTCAAACCAAAGGGCATTACCACAAATTGATAATGTCCTCCTGGGGTCGAGAAAGCAGTTTTGGCCTTTGCACTCTCAGCTAGTCTGATTTGCCAGTAGCCTTCTGTCAGGTCAAATGTGCTCAAAAACTTAGCAGCTGCCAGTCTGTCAATGAGCTCATCTGCCCTAGGTATTAGGTGGGCATCTGTCCTAGTGACAGCATTGAGACCTCTGTAGTCTACGCAAAACCTCATCTCTCTCTTACCATCCTGGGTGTGAGGTTTTGGCACAAGAACTACAGGACTAGCCCAAGGGCTCTCTGAAGGTTCAATGACTCCCAGCTCCAACATCGTTTGTACCTCAACTTTTATGCAGTCCCTGACATGGTCAGGTTGCCTGTAGATTTTACTCTTCACAGGCAGACTGTCACCAGTGTCCACCTCATGGGTGCACCAGTTTGTCTGACTTGGGGTCAGAGAGAACATATGTCTGTAGGATTGCAGAACTTGTCTGCAGTCCTGTTGCTGATGGACAGTGAGGCTGTCAGAAAAGACCACACCATCAACTGAGCCATCATCAGGGTTCTGAGTCAACAGGTCTGGGAGAGGGTCACTCTCTTCCTCCTGCCCCTCATCTGTAGCCATGAGTAGCCCCATGTCTGCCCTGTCAACATATGCCTTCAATCTGTTGACATGAAGCACCCTGTGGGGGCTTTTGGGAGTCCCAAGGTCCACCAAGTAGGTGACTTCTCCCTTTTTCTCAACAATAGTGTGGGGTCCAGACCATTTGTCTTGGAGTGCTGCTGGGGCCACTGGCTCCAACACCCACACTTTCTGTCCTGGCTGGTAAACAGTCAGTACAGCCTTTTGGCCATGCCAAGCTTTTTGGAGTTCTTGGCTTGCCTCAAGGTTTTTAGAAGCCTTCTTCATATACTCTGCCATCCTGGAGCGGAGACCAAGTACATAATCCACTTTGTCAAGTTTGGGTTGTCTGAGAGGTCTCTCCCATCCTCCCTTCACCAAACATAGGGGTCCTCTTACAGGATGCCCAAACAAAAGCTCAAAAGGGCTGTAGCCAACCCCCTTTTGTGAGACCTCCCTGTAAGCAAACAGAAGGCAGGGTAAAAGGATGTCCCATCTTTGCCTAAGCTTGTCTGGTAACCCTTTTATCATTCCCTTTAGGGTCTTGTTGAATCTGTGAACTTATAGTTAACACCACACTCCTTCCACATTGCAGTCAAGTATCCTGACATGAAGTTGGCACCTCTGTCAGAAATGACCTCCTTTGGAAAGCCCACTCTGGAGAATACTCCAAGCAGGGCCCTTGCCACAACAGGAGCTGTTTTGGTCCTCAGGGGAATTGCTTCTGGGTACCTGGTGGCATGGTCCACTATCACCAGTATGAATCTGTGCCCAGATGCTGTTTGTGGGTCCATTGGTCCTACAATATCTATGCCCACTCTTTCAAAGGGAACCCCCACCACAGGCAGTGGTATGAGGGGGGCCTTTGTGGTGCCACCTGATTTGCCACTGGCTTGGCAGGTGACACAGGAGCGACAAAACTCCTTGGTATCTTCTGACATATGGGGCCAGTGAAAGTGAGGGACAAGCCTGTCCCAAGTCTTGTTCTGGCCTAAATGTCCTGCAAGGGGAATATCATGGGCCAAGGTGAGAAGGAAGCCTCTGAACTTCAGTGGTATGACCAACCTCCTTGATGCACCAGGCTTGGGGTCTCTAGCCTCTGAGTACAGTAGCCCTTCATCCCAATACACTCTATGGGTACCTTGAGCATTCCCTGCAGCCTCAGCAGCAGCCAGCTGTCTGAGGGGTTCAAGAGAGGGGCAGTCTAATTGAGCCTGCCTCAGGTCTGCCCTTGAAGGTTGTCAGGTGCTCCACAAGACTTACCTCGGTCTTGTGAAGCGATTCCGCAGAGACGACAAGAGCGCCCGCCCCTGTACCCACCTGACCCTCGTGGACAGTAGAACCCAGCAGGGATGAGATGGACGCAGGGAAGGGAGCCAGAAAACAAAGGGTTGCTGTGTAGGGTGTCTCGGAACCAACTAGAAAACAGGAAAAGAGCCAGGTAAGTGAGGACCCAAAATTCCCACTTGTGATGCAACCAGTACTGCACACACAGAATACCCTGGTCCCCAATTATGGAGACTCACCAGTGCGTGGTAGACCCAGGGACATCGTAGTGCAGATCAGTGGAAAACGTTGTCCAGGGTATCGAAAAGTCCGCTCCTCAGTACCCAAAAGAAAATGCTCCTATACTTGATGGAAAAGTCATAAAACACCCAGTACCTCTTGTGTGTGCCAGCGATACCAGGGTACCGCAACCGAGAGTCTAAGCAGCCCTGGAATAGTGCTCCAGTGCTGACAACCAAAGGAGACTCAATTCACCATAAGCGCTCCTGCGCGGCGAACACAAAATCATCAGAAAACACTATTGTGTGGCAAAACCAAAATCATCAGAAAGCGCTATTGCGCGGAATAACCAAAATCATCAGAAAGCGCTATTGCGCGGAATAACCAAAATCATCAGAAGGCGCTATTGCGCGGAATAACCAAAATCATCGGAAAGCGCTATGGCGCGGCAAAACCAGAAAGCGAGGCCCGCAAGGCTCAGAGTCAGATCAGTACCTTCACTCGTCTTCTTCCATAGAGGTGGAACCCTCAGCATCGGCACAACGAGAGTCCTTCTGTTTGTATTCGACGCATCTCGGCTCCTATGAACTGCTCTTCTTGACTCGGGGACTTCCAGTGGAATTCGAAGCACGGAGCCGGCGGGAAAACGCGCTCTTAAAGCGTTTCCCCCGGAAGTGCTTCCGTGCCCTTATGTGTGTGACCAACGACTAGACCGGGACTCGACCTCCACCCGGAAGTGAGTCTCCCGATCGGGTCTGTGTGCGCGTGAGCGGGGGGTGGGGCGGCAAGCGCCGTGAACACGACAGTACCCCCTCCCAAAACAGTTCCCCCCCCCAGATGCCCGCACCTCAGAAAGGGGAAGCAGGGCGCGGGCTCAAAGGGTGACTCAGATGAAAAGCACGGACCAGAACGGGGGCATGACGGACATGGGACAAAGGCTCCCAAGACCGCTCATCCGGGCCGTACCCCTTCCAGTCCACTAGGTAGAAAAGCTTACCCCTGGAACGTCGAGAACCCAAGATGGCCCTGACCTCAAACTCAACATGGTCCTCCACCACCACCGGAGAAGGAGGAGAGGGGACAGCACTATCAGAACGGACCGGCTGCAAAAGGGAGACATGGAAGACCGGGTGAATCTTCATGTGCGGAGGGAGAGAGAGTTTCATAGCCACGGGATTGACCACCTTCTCAACGACGAAGGGGCCCACAAAACGGGGCAACAGTTTCTTGGGACCCCGCACGTTGAGGTGCCGAATAGATAGCCATACCCGGTCCCCCAAGCGATACTGGGGCTCCTTCTGTCTATGGGCGTCAGCATGCGCCTTGTAGGTGTCCTTTGCCTTGGCCAATTCAAACCGTGCCTGCTGCCAGAGGTCACGTAAGGACACATGATAGGCACGTACCGTCGGCAGCCGGCTGTTCCGGGGCACCTCCCAAGCAGAGGTGCGAGGGTGACGTCCGTGAAGACAAAAGAATGGGGACATGCCGATGGCCGAATGCTTGCTGTTGTTGTAGGCGTACTCCGCCATCCACAGCACCTCGGACCATTCCTTCTCTACCATAAGCAGCAAACAACGGAGGTACTGCTCCATGGTGTGGTTAGTCCTTTCGGCCTGACCGTCCGTCTGGGGGTGGTACGCTGAGGATAAGCGTACTTCCATCTCGAGGATCCTGCACACTTCTTTCCAGAAACGGGACACGAATTGTGATCCCCGGTCCGTTATAACCACCGACGGAATGCCATGGAGGCGAACCACCTCCTGCATGAAGATCAGGGCCAGTTCCGCAGCAGAGGGAAATTTCAGTAAGGGTACGAAATGCGCCATCTTAGTGAGATGATCCACGATGGTGAGAACCGTGGTATACCCCGTCTTGGTGATTGGTAGTTCTACCACGAAGTCCATGGAAATGGTGTGCCAAGGAGATGGCAGCACAGGAATGGAGCGCAGTAGACCAACAGGAGGCTCCGACCTGTTCTTACTCAAGAGACAAACGGCACAGTTCGTCACGTGGTTTCTCGTGTCAGTCACCATCGTTGCCCACCAAAACTGTCTCCGTAGGAGCTCAAGTGTCTTATGGTATCCGGGATGGCCGGAGAGGACGTGATCGTGGCACAGGCGGACTGCTTGTTGCTGACTGGACTGCCCGGGTAGGTATAACTTTTCTCCCCAATACAGCAACCCATCCACGCAAGTCACCCCTTCGTGTCCCTCTGTCAGAGCCGCTAGGTCGGACCGCAGCGTGTCCCTAGTCACCTGATTCATGAAGTCCGAGGACGTTACTACGCCCTGGAAGTGCGTTTCTGACAGTATGGGAACAGGCTCGGTGTCATCGGCCTCCTCGTCGGAGTCTTCTAGTCGTGAGAGAGCATCGGCTTTGGCGTTTTCCTTCCCAGGTCGGAACGTGATCACAAAGTTGTATTCATTGAAGAATAGCGTCCATCGAAGCTGTCGGGCGGTGAGTGCCCGTGCCGACCGAAGGAACTGGAGATTCCGGTGGTCCGTATAAATGGTTACAGTGTGTTTAGCGTCTTTTAGGAAGTGGCGCCATTCTTCGAATGCGGTTTTGATAGCAAGTAGCTCCCTATCGGACACTGTGTAGTTGCGTTCCGCTGGTTGGAGTTTCTTAGAGTAAAAGGCCACCGGATGCAACTGTCCTGTGCTGGTGCTTCGTTGGGAGAGCACCCCCCCTATGGCGTTTTTTGAGGCGTCCGCCTCCACAATAAAGGGCTGTTCGGTGTCAGGGTGCACCAGAACCGGGGCTACGGTAAAACGCCTCTTTAGTTCCTGGAAGGCGTTATCTGCTTCCTGATCCCAACCAAAACGCACTCCTTTGCGCAACAAACGGGTGATAGGAGCTACCATTTCGGAGAACCCTGTGATGAATCTACGGTAGTAGTTGGAAAAACCTAGGAACCGTTGTACCCCTTTTACGGACTCTGGAGGAGGCCATGATAAGATGGCTTCTACTTTTTTGTTGTCCATGTGGATGCCTGCTGGAGTGATGATGTGTCCCAGGAACTCCACAGAGGTGACGTGAAAAACGCTCTTCTCTAGTTTCACGTACAAACGATGTCTTCCCAACTGTTGTAGGACGGAGCGAACGTGCTGCACGTGTTCTGCAACGGTCTGTGAAAATATCAATATATCGTCTATGTAGACAATACAGAAGACGTCGATGTAGTCCCTTAACACCTCGTCGATAAAATATTGGAACGCTGTGGGAGCATTACAGAGCCCGAAAGGCATGACCTGGTACTCGAACAGGCCGAATTTCGTCCGGAAGGCAGTCTTCCATTCGTCACCCTTTCGGACTCTGACAAGATGATAAGCACCCCGTAGGTCAAGCTTGGTGTATACTGAGGCGTCTTTAACCTGTTCCAGGAGGTTGGTGATCAACGGTAGTGGGTAACGGTTCTTTACGGTGATGGCGTTCATCGCTCGAAAGTCTATACAGGTCCTCAGATCACCCTCCTTCTTAGATACAAAAAATAGAGGAGAGGAGACCGGAGACCTGGAATGACGGATAAAACCGTTGTCCAGATATTCGTCCAAATAGGACCGAAGGTGGAGGTTCTCCTTCTCTGTGAGAGAATAGATTCTGCTGCATGGCAACGTGGATCCGGGGATCAGGTCTATTCGGCAATCGAACGACCGATGCGGTGGCAAAGTGTTGGCTCCTTTCTTGTCGAAGACTTCAGCCAGGTCCTGGTATTCGTCAGGTATGGCTGCTTGGGAAACCATTCCCATACCGTGTAACGGCAGTGATCGTGCTTGAATGGAACGCTCACCCAGGGGGTTATCCTCCGCGTAGCAGGCCCCACAACAGTGTTCTGTATTAAATGTATTAATCGGGACACCCAATCAACGCGAGGATTGTGCTTCACCAACCACGGTAGTCCCAATATCACCTTGAATTGCGGGGCATCTATGACGTCAAAGCAGATGGACTCGGCGTGGTGATTTTCAAAAGACATATTCATGTCCTCGGTTTGATGCCTGATAGGGCCGGAAGTAAGGTCCGTTCCATCGACAGCCTTGACGGTTTCGGGTTGAGGTTTTGACACTCGGTGCATGCCCAAGGCGCTTGAATATTCAGTATCAATAAAACAGCCTGTGGCCCCGGAGTCCAGCATGGCGGTTACCTGCCAGGTTTTGCCCGCATGATTCTGTAAGGAGACGTCCACCCCCATGTGGTAACTGCCGTCGAAAACAGCAGGGATCGCTACAGTGCAAAACGATGAACCCAGAGGACGGATCCCTTTGTCTACTGGGTTATCACGTTTCCCGTCTTGTCTTCTTTGGTGATGGGCAAAGCAAAAGGCCTTCTGCCCCGCGGTTTGGTTGGCTTCACCGGACATTCTCGAACGAAGTGTCCGCTTTTACCGCAGTATAGGCATTGGTTTTGCTTCCTCCTCCGTTCTCTTTCTTGACTTGTCAAAGGCCCTCTTATGCCTCCAATTTGCATGGGTTCGGTTGCCTCGCCCTGGGGAGTGGACTCCTCTTTGGCTTTGTCCGCACCCTTGTCCCCAAAGGACAGGAAACGTGAATCACTGCCTTTCCCCTTCTCGGTTCTTCTTTCCTGTAGACGGAAATTCATTTTTACCACCAGATCGATGAATGGACCTATTTCGTCAGGCGGGTCAGATAACTGGGAAATGAGGTCCTTTAGGTCGTCGCGCAATCCCCGATAGAACACCGATACCTTCTTATCCTCCGGCCAATGGGACTCGATCACAAGCCTGCTGAACATGGTAATGTAGTGAAGCAGGTCCTGGTTGCCTTGTTTTAGATTGAGTAACTCGTTGTCCGCTGCTTGTACACAAGTGTGACGAGCGAACATACGTCTCATGGCTTCCTTAAACGTAGGTAGGTGGTGTAGCATGGGATCGTCATGTTCTACCAATGCAATAGACCATTGAGCCGCATCTCCGCCCATGTATGACAGGATGTAGGCTACTTTGGATGCGTCGTCGGGAAAAGCCGTGTTTCTGGCCATGAAATGCAAGTGGCATTGGTGGATAAAGATGCCGTACTTGGTGCTGTCACCGTAGAAGCGTTCAGGTGGAGCCAGCTGTACGGGATGGGGGGCTATGATGCGAACGTCCGTGTTCTGATTGGTGGCAGCGGAGGACCCCCCAAACACAAAGGTGGGCTGTCGTAAGAGCCCGTCTTGCCTGACCTGGGGGCTAGGGGTAGTTCCCCAGGGACTGGTGACCCCGGCTGCCATCTGGCCCTGCAGGGCGGTCATGTCTTGGCGTAAACTGAGGTTCTCGGCCTGCATGGTAGCCAGCATGACTGCTATGTCTTGCAAGGTAACCTCCGGGTCGCCCATGTCGTCTAGGCGGAATGATTAACGTGGGCTTCGAATTCTGTCAGGTGCTCCACAAGACTTACCTCGGTCTTGTGAAGCGATTCCGCAGAGACGACAAGAGCGCCCGCCCCTGTACCCACCTGACCCTCGTGGACAGTAGAACCCAGCAGGGATGAGATGGACGCAGGGAAGGGAGCCAGAAAACAAAGGGTTGCTGTGTAGGGTGTCTCGGAACCAACTAGAAAACAGGAAAAGAGCCAGGTAAGTGAGGACCCAAAATTCCCACTTGTGATGCAACCAGTACTGCACACACAGAATACCCTGGTCCCAGATTATGGAGACTCACCAGTGCGTGGTAGACCCAGGGACATCGTAGTGCAGATCAGTGGAAAACGTTGTCCAGGGTATCGAAAAGTCCGCTCCTCAGTACCCAAAATAAAATGCTCCTATACTTGATGGAGAAGTCATAAAACACCCAGTACCTCTTGTGTGTGCCAGCGATACCAGGGTACCGCAACCGAGAGTCTAAGCAGCCCTGGAATAGTGCTCCAGTGCTGACAACCAAAGGAGGCTCAATTCACCATAAGCACTCCTGCGCGGCGAACACAAAATCATCAGAAAACACTATCGTGTGGCAAAACCAAAATCATCAGAAAGCGCTATTGCGCGGAATAACCAAAATCATCAGAAAGCGCTATTGCGCGGAATAACCAAAATCATCGGAAAAGCGCTATTGCGCGGAATAACCAAAATCATCAGAAGGCGCTATTGCGCGGAATAACCAAAATCATCGGAAAGCGCTATGGCGCGGCAAAACCAGAAAGCGAGGCCCGCAAGGCTCAGAGTCAGATCAGTACCTTCACTCGTCTTCTTCCATAGAGGTGGAATCCTCAGCATCGGCACAACGAGAGTCCTTCTGTTTGTATTCGACGCGTCTCGGCTCCTATGAACTGCTCTTCTTGACTCGGGGACTTCCAGTGGAATTCGAAGCACGGAGCCGGCGGGAAAACGCGCTCTTAAAGCGTTTCCCCCGGAAGTGCTTCCGTGCCCTTATGTGTGTGACCAACGACTAGACCGGGACTCGACCTCCACCCGGAAGTGAGTCTCCCGATCGGGTCTGTGTGCGCGTGAGCGGGGGGGGGGGGCGGCAAGCGCCGTGAACACGACAAAGGTCCCCCTGTCCCAAGAAACTCAACCTGATCAGGTTCAAGTTCTTCTAGGACAGTTCCTTCAGGGCTCTCAGAATCATCCTCCTGGGAGGGCTGATCCACCACCTGAGGCAGGGGGGAAGGCACAGCCTTAACCCTACTGCTCTTTCTCTTGGGTTGTGACTGGTCCATAGTTTCAGGATCCAGCACTTGTTCAGTGTTGCACTTTTTGGCCTGTGACCTGGTCACAGCAAGGACATGTGCATCTATCCCCAGCATTTCTGCATGGGTCCTATACTCCACTTCAGACCAAACTGAAGTTTCAAGATCATTGCCCAGTAAACACTCTACAGGAAGGTCTGAACTAACAACAACTTTCTTGAGGCCAGTTACCCCTCCCCAGGAGAAGTTAACAATAGCCACACTATGGGAGGTAGTGGCATTGCTAGCGTTGGTCACTAGGTAATTCTCACCTAGTATGATCTGTCCAGGGTCCACAAAAGCAGGTGTCACCATTGTGACACTAGCCCCAGTGTCCCTGTAGGCCTGAGCCATTCTTTGGTTGATAAAAGGAGTCTGTCTGTACTTGCCCAGGTTACTGGGGCCTACAGTAGAGGACAAAGCTAAGTCCCCATCACAGATCAGAACAGCCTGAGTAGGTACTCTGACTAGGCCAGAATCCTCCTCAGTTCCCAGGGTTAACCCTACTACACCCTTTTGCTGGGAACCACCACTTACAGCTGAACTAGGGGGTACAGTTGCCTTAGGGGCAATGGTGGCTGGGGGCTTATCCTTTTTGGTGCACTCACTAAACCAATGTGAGTTGGACTTACAATAGTTGCACCATGGTTTCTTTTGGCCATCTTTCTTTTTATCCTTTTTGGGACCACCCTCCCCCTGAGCCTTTTGGGGGCCTGGTGAAGACTTCTGGTCTTTTTGTTTCTGATCATTACCCTTCTGGTCTGCCTTTTTCTGATCACCGCCCTGATTCTGGTTTTTCTGCTTAACTCTAGTCCTGACCCATCTATCTGCCTTCTTTCCCAATTCTTGGGGAGAAGTCAGATCAGAATCAATCAGGTGTTGATGCAATAGCTGGTTTTGACAGTTGTTAAGTATTTGTTCTCTCATGATCAAATTATACAATCCTGTATAGTCCTTAACCTTACTTCCCATTAGCCAGCCTTCCAGAGCCTTAGTGGCACAATCTACAAAGTCAGTCCAGTCCTGAGTCTGTGTCTTCTGGATATCCCTGAACAACAACCTGTATTGTTCAGTGGTTAGGCCAAACCCATCAATCAGAGCACTCTTCAGGACAGTGTAATTATCTGCATCCTCATCACTAACTGTGAGGAGCTTGTCTCTTCCTTTCTCAGAGAAGGAGAGCCACAAGATAGCTGCCCACTGACTTTGGGGTACCTGCTGTACTTTGCAAGCCCTCTCCAAAGCAGTTATCCATTTGTGGATGTCATCCCCACACTTGTAGGGAGGGACAATCTTGCTCAGGTTTCTATTATCATAGTGCCTGTCTCTATGTCTAGGAATGTTGCTGCCACCAGTGGGTTCTGACCCACTTAACTTTTGCTCTCTAGCCAGAGCAAGCTTCTCCTTGGCAAGGGCAAGTTCTTCCCTCTGAATCCTCAGATTAGCCTCCCTCATTCTGGCTTCATGCTCCTTTCTCTCAGGTGAAGTAATTCCCCTGTGAGAGGAAGCATTATAGATGCTAGAGACATGGGAGTGGATGGATTCCCTTGAAGGGGATCTGTCCCTCCTGCTTCTCTGTGAAAGCCTACTTGTGGGTCTGTATGGGGGGACCCCATGCACACTCCCATGTAAGCTTAGGTTAGCCTGGCTAAGTCTTCCTACTTGGCCCTGGCTGTCTACCTCTTCCTCTGAAGCCCCATCTGACTCCTCTGTGGTGGGTAGACCCTCCTCTGTACCTAGGGTACCTGCCTGAGAGGCCGTAAGAGTATCATACTCCTCTAGGAGTTGTCTTAACTGAAGGAGGGTAGGGTTTGCACCCTGTTTTATTCCTCTGGAGGTACACAAATGTCTCATCTCCTGGAATGTTAAGGTATCATACCTAGAGGGGGTCTTCTGCAGACCTGCCCCTCCTGAGAGAGCATCTACTTGATCTCCTCCCAGAGGCATGATCTAGTGAGGGTGTGGTGTGTGCACCTACCTACACTAGTTGTTTCTACTAAACCTCTCTAGTAGCTGTAGTCAGGGTGTGTTACTCCCTTCAACCTACAACTACTAAGTCCAGTAGGACTTAAGTATTATAAACTATGTTATATGTACCTAGACAATATCTGTGTGATCTTTCAATTTAGTATCTCAAGATTACAATGGTATTACAACAGCAAGCTCAGATCCCAACCGCTGCTCACCAATGTGAGAAGTTGGCCTGATGTGTGATGTCACTAGTTATAGTGTACACCTTATATCAGTCCAAATACCCTTATGGTGATTGGTTGTAAAGTCAACCTTATAGACCAGCTATCCTAGTGGTAGCATGGACAAGAGCAGTCTTAGGCTAAACTCTGAATGGCATGTGAAGCCAGCTGTGATACCATATATAATCCCTTGAATACCAAATGAAAGGACACCACAACAGATATATAAATAAAATAAAGTGTATTTATTCTAAGCAAACCCTCAGCACTCTTTATGAGATTAGAGGTAAGTACAACACAGTCTTATTTATGCATACAGTAAGTCACACAGGTAAGTAATACAGTTAGGCCCTAGGGGCCACGCAAACCATATACTAAGTAAGTGGTATAAGGACCACTGTCACGGAAATAGAATAGGCCTAGGCCTAGGGAATCGCTGGGGCTACACTACACTAGCAACAGTTAGGAAGTGGGAGGCCCACGGGATTCGTATGCAGAGTGGAAACACTCACGCGTAATGCGTAAAAGTCACTAGCAATAGTACAGTTTAGAAATAGATAGATTTAGGACACTTCCGGAGTAGCTAGGAAGTTGAGACTTGAAACTTAGACACTAGGATAGTCACTATCCTGATGAGCACCGGAGTACCCAAGTTACCTAGCCCACAGGCTGCGGGTGCATAGGGTTGAAGTTGCGTCGGGTTTCGTCGTCGACTCCTATGGATGCCTGAAGAAAGATGCTGACAGGCAGTCAGTGAAGAGTGTCCGGTGGATCCCAAGGCTGGGATCAAGAAGAGAGGAGACCTGCAAGCAGAGGGGACAGAGTCAAGGTCACTAGCCAGTGACCACGTGGAACCAGGAAGGAACCAGACGATGTCGTGAAGACTTGCAGGTGAAGGTGAAGCTTGTCGCTGCAGCCAGGAGGACCAGGAAGCGTCGAGGATGACCAGGACCAGGAGGCGAGCTGTCCCACGAAGGCTCTTGCTGTCGGCGGCGTCGAAGCTGGACTAGGACTCACCAAGCCTTGGCAAGCGGAACCCACGAAGAACGGAGGACTTGCTTCTGGTGCAGACCAGGAAGGTCTGGGATGCTTCTTCTTTGCAGAGAAGCGGAGCCAGTCTGGAGGAGCCAAACCAGCGCAGAAGATTTCAGGGTGCGTCGTCACAAAGGCCACTAGCCAGCGGGCAAGCAACCGGACAGACGCGGCAAGCAGGAAAATGCTGAAGGGCCCCACGCAGGACTCGTTGAGTGTGGGGGGCTGGTCTTCGTGCAGATGGTGCTTGGGGGTGGGGCTTCTCAATCCCCGGTGCATAACTTCGAGGGTGCCTCAGAAGCTGCGCTTGAAGATACTAGCCACTTTTCCCAGGTAGCCGGTCCCACGTCGCTCGTCGCCTCCACGGATCTCAGCTCTGCTGTAGATGTGGATCAGGGTCGGAGATGTCTGGAAGTCAAGGCTCTGGTCGGGCTCTGCAGTCGGTTCCTCGTAGAACGTGGGCAAAGCAAAGGGTAGTCTCTTGATGGTGCCTGTTTGCACAGGGTAGCCACTCCTTGGCCACAAGGGAGATTCTTCAGTCTTCTTCTTTCGTCGAATGTCGAAGGTCCAGAGTTTCTGTTCAAGATTGCAGGTTCAGGATAATCTAAAGTCTTGAGGCCCAACTCCCACTCTTATACTAATCTGGGGGGCTGGGATACCTGCTAGGTCACGCCTTATGGGTGGGACCTGGGAGGGGGTGGATACACCCACTTCCCTTTGTCCAGTTTCGCGCCAGAGCTGGGGCTGGAGTGCCCCAGCACCGGTTTGAACTGGACTATGCAAGGAACACCTTGTGTGCCCCAGGCATGTCTCATTCCTTTCAGCCCACCCTGCCCCAATACACTAAAGGCTGTCTGGGGAGGTGCTAGCACCTCCCCAAGCAGGAAACCTATTGTCCAGGCCTCCCTGGCTGGGATCACTCACAGCTGCAGGAGGTCAGACTTGTGTCGTGGCAGCAGCATCCATTTTGTGATGCTGAGGCTTTGGTCAGAGGCTAACAGTGAAGTATGATTTTAACATGTCTTTCCCTCTAGAAGGGGGGAATAATATCCTCATGTCCAGAAATGGTATGGGGGTATTATTCCACAGTGTTAGACACCTTACACAACATGTTTCGATAAAGCCAAACCATAGTTACCATAACCGTCTAAGATTATAAGGCACTTTAAGAGTATATGGTAGGCTATATCATAGAACAGCTATAAGGACTTGATTCCGAAAGCTGCAGACAGGCTCAGCTCATGCTAGAGCACCATCTCACATGTTACCAAGCACTCTGCCTCCAGGATTGTTAAGGCCTGCCATAGGAGTGACTGATAGGTACACAGGTGTCTATATGTAAGTCAGGTATAGGAATACTACACCTAAGCAAGGGGTGATTACACGACCTTGCCCCAGCTGAGTGATCAGCCAGTTGTGTCAAAATGGAAGGCCAGGCCAGGGGTGGCATAATACATGCTGCAGCCCCTGGTAGGCCTAGGGTACACCTATGCCCTGGGTACCTAGGGTACACTGTACAGGGGCCAATAAGGTGATCCTATCCAAATGGGTTATGCACCTAAAGTACATAGTATTAATTTAGAGAGAGAACAGCAGGGCTGTGGGTCTGATCAGCAGGCCCACAGCCACATCTAAGTCGAAAACCAGTAAAGCAAAAGCAAAAAGTGGGGGTGAACATAGAAAGCAGACCCTACTCTCCTACATGTATGTATTCTATTTGCACTTTTATGGTCTTTTGACCGAAATAAAGTTATCATACGATATAGATACCTGTGTGGTGTCCTTTCATTTGGTAATTCAAGTGATTATAAGGTAAAACAAGCTGCTTTACATTCCTCTGCGACTTAGCCTGAAGGCTGCTCTCCACAGCTACCACTAGGATAGCTTTTTTTAAAAGGTTGTCTTAAACCTATCTACCATAAGAGTCGAATTGGACTGGTGCAAGGTGGCCACTCTAACTAGTGACCAGCATATGCCAGGCCAACTTCTCACACTGGTGCCACCAGGAGGTTGGTTGTACCTCTGAGGTTTAGGGGCTTCCTACTCACCTTGGCGCAGGACATTCCCTTAGCAGGACACCTAGGCCAAAATAAGACTTGGGACAGGCTTGTCCCTCACTTTGACTGGCCTCACATGTCAGAGGACACTAAGGAGTTTTGTCGCTCCTGTGCCACTTGCCAAGCCAGTGGTAAGGCAGGTGGTACCACAAAGCCCCCCCTGATAGCACTTCCAGTGGTGGGGGTTCCCTTTAAGAGGGTTGGGATTGATATAATTGGTCCCATGAATCCTCCTACAGCATCTGGGCACAGTTACATGCTAGTGGTGGTGGACCATGCCACTGGGTACCCAGAAGCCATTCCCTTTAGGATCACTACAGCTCCTGTGGTGGCAAGAGCCCTCCTGGGTATTTTTTCCAGATTGTGCTTCCCTAAGGAGATTTCAACTGACAGAGGTACAAAATTAATGTCAAGTTATATCACTGTTATGTGTAAGTAGTATGGAATGAACTACAAATTCCCCACCCCTATCACTCACAATGCAATGAGTTAGTTTAAAGGTTCAACAAAACCCTGAAGGGCATGATCATGGGCCTCCCCGAAAAGCTTAGGCGAAAATGGGATGTTCTTCCGCCCTGTCATCTCTTTGCCTACAGAGAAGTCCCACAGAAGAATCATTGACAAAATATCAACTACTACAATATCGAGGTACAAAAATATCATGCCAAAAGTCAAGAATATCGACATCCTATCTACATAATGGTAAGTACAAAAATATTGGGGGGAAAAATATTGTTTTTTAATGTTAAAAAATTATGTAAAATAAAGTAACTAATACATATAATTAAAAGAAGCCTAGTTAAAAATATTTTAAAATTTACAAATAAATTAAACATACATATAATATATTATATACAATTAATATTCATAAAGAATTATTTTAATGACATAAATTGTTAAAAACATTTTATACATTATAAATACACATATACAATAATATAAATACAAATATATATAACAAATTTTAATATTACAATATTTTTAATCTTTTTAAAATAAATGATACACTTCATTAACTAAAACAGTAGAGAAAATATTGGATAGTGGAGGGGTTACAATTACCATTCCCACTCCAGAGAGTGCAACCGTAGGGAAAGCGTTGGATATCGAATGGGTAAAAATTACTATTCCCACTCCAGAGAGTGCAACAGTAGGGAAAACGTTGGATAGCAGGAGGGTAAAAATTAACATGCTTATCAATTAAATAGCTTTATTTAAATAACACATTAATAATTAACAATAAATTAATTATGAATACCAAAAAATGAAAATTAATATTAACTTCAATTACATTAAATTACTTCCCACCCTTTACCCCTATAAACCCACAATCTGCTCTTAAATTAATTTAACACAATTAATATCATAAACAATAAATCAATGAATAGAAATTAATTACCAATTATTCATTAACAATACATTATTTATCAATACCAATAAATAAAAATGAATAATTATTTAATTATAATTTACTTCCCACCCTATTCCCCTATAAACCCACAACCCGCGCCACATAAAAATTAAAAGGTAATATAATTATCAATTAATAAAAAGTAATTACCAATTACTAATTAATTAATAAATTATCATTACCAATAAATAAATTATAATTAATTATAATAAATTACTTCCCTCCCTATTCACCTATAAACACACGACCAGCTCCTAAACTAAATTAACACAATTAATATATCTATCATTTAAACAATTAATAAAAATTAATTACTAGTTAATAATCAGTTACATTAATTATCAATACCAATTTATTTTTTAAAAATGTATAATTAATTTACTTCTCACCCAATTCCAATATAAACCCACAACACGCTCCGAAACAAATTAACACAATTAATGTAATTATCAATTAATAAAAATTAATTACCATTTAATAATTAACAAAAAAAAAATATCAATACCAATAAATAAAAATGTATAATTCCATAATAATAATTAAATTACTTCCCACCCTATTCCCCTATAAACCCACAACCCACTACGGAACTAAAATGCTAAATTTAATTAAAAAAATTCTCACTTCTAACCATTTAATACATATATTTTTAAAAAAAGCATTGGCATAGCCAATAGGTCTAGCCTCTGGGACCTTATACGTGTTTTGCCAGAAGTGTTTGGATCTTTGGTAAGAGATGCAATTTAACATAAAGGGATCCCACACCTCGTTGATACATTCAGTACCTGCAGTTTAATCAAACGAGAAGAGGGCATGGGGAAACCTCTTATAATATCTCAATCAATCGAGAAGGCACGCTTTACTGCAACTTGTACGAGCTTTCACCTTATAAATATTTAACACACGATCCGAGGCAGTTAAATGCAAGAAACGAGAAAGGGGAGAGAGAGGAAGGGAGGGAGGGAGAGAGAAAGAGACAAGAGACAGAGTGAGGAAGTAACGGAGAGAGGAAGGGAGGGAGAGAGGAAGGGAGAGAGTGAGAGAGAGTAAGGGATGAATTGATTTGATTTTGATATTTATAAAGTGCAACAATCACCCGAGGGAATCAACGTGCTAGAGATAGACCGCAGATAACACATCGTCCAGAAGAAGGATGGAGGGACTTCGGCTCACTGTTTGCCTGAAAATATCCAGCTCTTAAGGGCTTTTCTGAACGGGAGCAGGAGAGAAATAGATCTGAGTGCCAAGGGTAGGGAGTTCCAGAGCTTACACGCTGACACTGAGAAGGCCCTATCCCCCCACTTCTTCTTTGTTCTTGGTACCAAAAGTTGCATTTGATGAGAGGAACAAAGTAGTCGGCATGGGGAATACCATTTGAACATGGTCTTCAGTCTCAGAGGATAGGAAGCATGCAATGATTTATGGACCATACACAGTGCTTTAAAACTGATGCGTTGTTCAATGGGAAGCCAGTGTAGGTGTTGTAGTCCCTTTTTGGCTGATTTGTCTTTTGGTAATATCCAGAATGAGTCTTGCCAGTGAATTGTGCAGTACCTGGAGTTTATGTTGTAAACCCTTACTGGCAGCCAGGTACAGAGCATTGCAGTTGTCTAATCTGGCCATTACCAGAGTCAGAGCTACCTGGATCCTGAATTTTAACATCCTTATAAGCCAGGAACATGTGGAGATGGTACGATTCACTTTAACCATAAAGCTAAGTTCCATATCCATCAAGACTCCCAGATTCTTGGCCTTTTCACTCAGGACAGGATAGCATCCTAAAGATTGAGGCCAGCAATTACTGTTCCATTTGGCTGCCCCTGATCCAAATACCATCACCTCCGTTTTCTCCCCATTAAGTTTAAGGAAGTTAGCCGACATCCAGTTTGCTACTCCGGACATGCAGCTGCGGACATTCTCTGACCATGAGCTCAGCCCCTTAGGGATGGTAACTATAATTTATGTATCATCTGCATATGACACCACCTCCAATCCAAAATAATGGATTCTGTAGCGAGGGGTGCCACATACAGATTAAACAGGGTGGGACTCAAGGAGGACCCCTGCGGGACTCCACAAGGTAATGAGTAGGAGTCTGAGTGAGAACATTTTAGATTTACCCTTTGGGATCTCCCTGTCAGAAATGATGACAGAAGGGCAAGAGCTTGATGGTAGATACCAAGACTCCGGAGTCTGTACAGCAGCAACATAGCAGAGATGGTGTCAAAAGCTGCTGTCAGATCCAAGAGAATTAGTACCACTCTGCCCTTCGTCCACCTTACGCCTGATGTAGTCTGAGGCTGAAACCAGGGCCGTTTCTGTGTCGTGATGCCTTCTGAAACCAAACTGTGACTCATTAAGCCAGAATTGCCTATCTGCCACTTCCATAACCTGCTTCTTAAGATGTATCTCCAAGACTTTTGCTGCAACAGGAAGCAGAGAGATGGGACGGTAATTCTTACAGTCCCTAGAGTCCAGATTTGGTTTCTTCAGAAGAGGTCTGATTATGACTTGTTTCCAAGAATGGGGATAAATTCCACAGCGGATGATGATATTTATTAATTTACAGAGGTGTTTTGCTATAGTATCGGCAACCATATGTAAGTTAGCAGGTGGGTATGCCTCCATAGGAGAGCCGGAATGCATTCTCTGGAGAAACTGTATGAGAATAGGGGGTGTCAGGTCGCAAAATATTTGAAGACCTCTTTGTTCGTCAGTAAACAGCAGTGGACCATCTTTGGTAGGGCTGTTTATTGTTGGATTTCCAGTGGGCATATTTGAGTTTGCCTCTAGCCCAGTGTATATGTCCGTGACCTTGTTCTGAAAAAAGGAGGCTAATTGATCACAAAAAGTTTGTGATGTGTCAGATTCTGCCAAGGACTGAGAGGATGAAAGCTGAAACAATTCTTTGGTAGATTTAGAGTTATCAATTAGCTGTGTGTAGTACAAAGATTTTTCTTTCGCAAGCGCAGCTCTATACTCCTTGACCCTAGCTTTATAAATAATTCTATCATGATCCTCTTGAGTTCGTCTCCATGCCCGCTCAGCACGGTGACATTGTTTTGAATGCCTTAGTTTGTCATTGTACGAAGGAGCGGCATTTTTTCTGAGTATATATTTTAGGAGGTGCTGCTGATGGAGAGAGGTAGGGACGAAGAGAGGGAGGGAGAAAGGAAGGGAAGGAGAGATAGAGAGAGAGAGAGAGAGAGAGAGAGAGAGAGAGAGAGAGAGAGAGAGAGAGAGAGAGAGAGAGAGAGAGAGAGAGAGGGAGGAAGTGAGAGAGAGAGGGAGGGAGAGAGGGAAGAAGAGTGGGAGGAAGGGAGAGAGAAAGGGACGGAAAGAGAAAGGGATGGAGAGAGAAAGGGATGGAGAGAGAAAGGGATGGAGAGAGAAAGGGACGGAGAGAGAAAGGGATGGAGAGAGAATGGGACAGAGCGAGAAAGGGACCGAGAGAGAAAGGGACCGAGAGAGGGAGAGAGGGAGAGAGGGAGGAAGAGAGGGAGGGAGGGATAGAGGGAGAAAGGAAGGGACGGAGGGAGGGAATAAGAGGGGAATGAGAGCGGGAAGGAGAGCAGGAGGGAGGGGGAAAGGAGGGAGAGAGGAAGGGACAGAGGGAGGGAGAGAGGAAGGGAATGAGAGAGAGAGATAAAGGAAGGGACGGAGAGAGAAAGGGACGGAGAGAGAGAGAGAGGGAGGGATGGAGGGAGTAAGAGAGGTAGGGAAGGAAAGAGGGAGGGAGAGCAGGAGAGCAGGGGAAAGGAGGGAGAGAGAAAGGAACGGAGGGAGGGAGAGAGAGGAGGGGCCAGAGGGAGAGAGTGAAAAAAAGAAAGAATAAGAAATAGCAATGAAGAGAGGGGTGAGAACAAGAAAGAAGACAAGAGCTAAAGAGAGAATAGAGAAAGCAGAAGAGAAGAAAGGTAAGAGGAAGAGAGAAAGACACACATGTAGCGCAGGAGCGAGACTGTGAAAGAGAGCAAGAGTGACCAAAAGAGTCGGAGTACGAGAGAGCGAGCAAGAAACAGGGTGAATAAGAGAGATGAACAGCTACAGAGGAAGAGAGCGAGAGGGGTGGAGACTGTGTAAGAGAGGCAGGTTGACTTCACCGGCATCAGAGCGCACGCGGTCCACTTGGGTCAGTACGTACTCAAACTGATTAAGCAAAACAAATCGGATATTAAAATGTGGCGTAGAAAAGCTAATCCGAAATGCAGTTTTAGCTCAACCCCCTTGAAGCACTGACATTTTACTGAAGCACTGACTGTGCCAGGGGCGCTCTTTAGTAAGTCTGTGCCATTATATTTCCTAAAGCACGCGGCATCGGCTAAATTTATTTTACTTCACTTGTGCAAAACCAGGCGAGCAGAGAACATGCACGTTTGGAGGGCGTGACAATATGGAAACAGCTGTGCAAAAAAAAAAAAAACACGTCATCTAACAAAAACGGGGCAAGAGGCTGTGCGGGTGGGGGTTCAAATAAGCAAGCAAATGAGTGAAAAATTCAATTGATTATAAGCAGCAGGACACTGTCCACAAAGTACTTGAGAGGTCTATCGCAACTAGATATGTAGGAAAAATCCCCTCCAGCAGGGCCTGAGCTCAGGGGCTGCCTCTCCTGATAACAACCCTCCACCCTCCCTGCTGCCTCATGGTGGGCTGTGCACCTGACCCAAAGCAGAAGTGCCCTGGAAAGCAGGTCGATGCAGGCCTGATGGGGGAGCACGAAGGGTATTGACAAGTAGCCCGTGTCCGTCTAGATAGCTTGAAGCTGTCTGTGAGAACAATATGAAATCAATTATGTGCTAATCTCAGAATCGGCACTTTAATACTTTAATGCGCCACTTCCTGCCTGTAATCCGCTTGTTAAAGGCGGAGGAGGCGGCAAGGCTGACATGTAATGAATGAGGAGGGGGAAGCCTGGTCGGTTGTCACTGTGGGAGTCCGAACTAGAGACGAGAAAGAGATATGTCAGGGAGAGAGCGAGGAAAGTGGAATCGGTGAGATGGAAGCAGGAAACCTGTGGTAATGAGAAGCCAGAAGAGAAACTCAGAAAGAAATAGGCAGGATGAAAAAATAAACAATAGAGGCAAACAAGCATTTGCGGGCGGCATGTGGCGCCCGTGTTAATAATGAAAGCAAGCGCTGTGACCTGGGTGAGGAAGCCTACTGAGCTGCACATGTTCCATTGTTGAAGTTAACAAGCAGCAGCTGTTTTGAAGCACTCGTGCTTGTGCTGGCCTCTGCCTTGCGGGATCGAGCAGCGGCAGCGCGAGAGCCATAGGGTTTCAATAAGCACGCGCACCGCTGCTCGCTCCCGCAGGGTGGATGCCAGTACAAGCATGAGTGTGCTTGGAGCAGATTGATTTCTTAAGGTCATCTCCTAGAACAGCGCATGTGCGCTGCCTATGTGAGACCTAAAAATATAGAACACATACACATAAAATACATACTAAAATACATAACACTAATATAAACATCGATATTAACAATGATATTTTACAAACCATAGTACTAACTTGGATATTAACAAAACAATATTTCTTACCTTCAGCCAGGTCGATATTCTGGTCACCAATATTCTTGATGTCGATATTCTGTCCCTCCAATATTTAAAACTCGATTGTTCTGTAGGTCGAAAAAAAACCTCGATATTATGTCGGTACATCCCCACAGAAGGGGGTTGGCTACAGCCCTTTTGAACTTCTGTTTGGGCATCTAGTTAGTGGTCCCTTGTGGTCAGTGAAGGAAGGATGAGAATTATCCCTCAAACTGCCTAAACAAGTGGACTATGTACTTGGTCTCTGCTCCAGGATGGCTTCATACATAATGAAGGCAAATAAAAACCTGGAGGCAAGTCAAGAACTGAAAAAAGCTTGGCATAACCAAAAGGCGGTCCTGTCTGTTTACCAGGCAGGACAGAAGGAGTGGGTGCTGGAGCCTTTAGCCCTAGCAGCTCCCCCAGACAAATGGAGTGGACCCCATACCATAATTGAGCACAAGCATTGGCATAGCCAATAGGTCTCGCCTTTGGGACCTTTTAAATGTTTAGTTATGCAACACAATATCCTTGGTGCAACAACATCAACTGTTGCATGGCTAAACACTTATAAGGTCCCAAAGGCGAGACCTATTGGCTATGCCCATGCTTGTTTTTATTAAGATGAGCACATAAACATGGCTAACTGTAAGCTTTTAACAAACCACATAGAGTAAAGTTATTGTAAAACTGTGTTTTAAGATATGCTGCTTGACAGGTTTCAGCCACTGGCTGGATGGGGGTTCTGGAGAGCTTTCTGCACACCCACTCGCTTCTCTGACAGAAGGACATTATAATGTCATGGCACGCTTTAACCTCTCTGGAGAGCCATTCCAGCCCAAATCTACAAGGAGATCTGACCACATTTGCTGTTTTGTTTAATTGATGGAGCCTGTGTGGTCGTTTTGGGAAACATATCTTTCTGGAAGTCTCCAAGTATTTCAATAGAGCGCTATAAGAAGTTTAAGCGCTTTAAACATTATTTGGGGACAGTTAACTGATTAAGCCAATACGCACTTAGAAAAAACCTCATTTGCTCACGTTGTGAGAGTGAGTTCCGTATCCGTATGATAGAACAGAAGATCTTTGATTTAGGAAATTTACTTTAAAATGACCTCATAATTCAATGATCAAACAACTACATCTATTTTTCAGTAAATTAATATTTCACTGATAACGCTGAACTATATTAGGTGACTGCAGTCGGTTCACGGAGAAAGCCTAGCTTTCCTTTAAGCAGGAACACTACTTCATATTACCTTGCAAACAAATAGAAGAGGGTGCGAAATGAAAGCACAAGGACAGACGAAAACTGCCAACTTTTGCTTTGTCCCAACGGGTGCATTATGGGTCACTGAAGCCGTGCAGTTGGTTCCCACCTAGGTTGCTCATTCAGAATGGTGCTTCCATGTGAAAGTGCAAGCCTGAAATGCAACATTTGTAGAATGAAGTCGATTTTTTGCAACATTAACAGGAACGTGGAGATATTTTTAGATTTCAAAACACATTAAGGAAGGAAAATCCAGTTTAGCTGCAGATTCACCCTGAACAAAGTCAACAGTAGTATTTCATTACATTTAACTGCAATGAGTAAAGACAGAACATTCAGTACTAAGATTTTACCGCAGGTGTGAAAAGAGTGCATCAGTTTACATGGCACACTAAGCTACAAAACAACATTTTGGTGCAAAGTAAAGATGCGTCTTTAGAGAGTATAAATCACGTTTCTGCTTGGTTGGCAGACATGCCGAAGGACAGAGTGAAAACACTGTTATGATGCGGAAGGTGATTGTGTGGGAGCTATACAAATAGAGAATTTCTGGAACATGCTGGGAGAAAAGATGCAAGTGTCTAACAGGGGCAAGTGAAGGGAACGGCTGTGACTGAGACACTCCGAAGCACGGTACTCCTTCCACAGAAACATTTACCTGTCGCATATTTTCAGAGGTAAAGCATTTTCAATGTTTTCATTATTCACAATAAAATCATTGTTCTTCTTTATCTGATAATACTCATCAGCAATTTCAAAGCCAATGGGTCTGGTCCGTTGTAATTGCATGTTCCTTGGTACGTGACATTCGTAGATGCATTATCAGAAAGCTCGAATACAACTCTTTGAGCTAGCGATAATTGTTGAAAAGGCACGATGGTTCGCTTTGCACCGAGGCGCTTTTTAGCCTCGACGAAAGAAGCGTGCGATGGATCTCTAAATTGCTTTGGCCGATGTATGTAAGAAATGGCTTAAGCACATAAACTACTGTGTTTTCTATAGAGTGCAACCCGACAGAAGATGTGCACGCGCTGCGTTGGGATTACACGTGACATCAGATAGGTGCTGGGGCGGGTGTTTCACGTCTGGCATGACTGTTGTTTTCTCTCGTTTGTTTGCAACCGGGGAGCTCTGTCATCCATCCGCGCAGCCTTATTCCTACAAATCCATAATGGACCATTCCAAGCAACTTGTAGGAGGAGTCGATTGTTAAGGAAGCCGGTTATAGTACATCAAGAACCCTGCAGGTGCACCTGTGCTGTAGAGATCGACTGGCACGTACGTTGTCTGCTGCAGCCATAACACGAGGGGAGCTAGGCGCGAGCCGGTCTCCCCATGGGTGTGTTCGCACAATAGGAACGGCCACGCAGGTGTGGGAGGGGGTGATTAGGGAAGCGGGAGGCGCGCGAGGCAAGTTGTTAAATAGAAGGCGGGCTAGGGCGGGAAAGAGGTTGGGCCCAGGGAAGCCAGGAGGAGGGGTTTTTCCTTTTGTTTGTCCCACCCACCCTTCCCCTTTCTTCGCTTTTCTTTATTTTTCTGTTAGGTTCTTGGGTTAGGGGCTTGGCTAATGCCGGGCCTGGGTTTCACATCGCCACGATAAGACAGGTTTTCTCTTTCTTCTCTTTCTAGTTGGTAGGCTGTTTTTTTGGTTGGGGGTGGGCAGACTGGAGCGGGATTGCCCATCCTCCAACGGGGGAGGTGGGGGTTCTCTGTCACGGGGATGGGGAAATGGGATTGATGGGGATCTAGCAACAGGTGTCATTTATTAGGTTGCTGCTTGGGGGAATATTTTGGGGTTCTTGCTTTTATAGATGGGTCAAGAAAAATTGGAATTTTGTTTATTCACATGATGACAATTGTGTTTCAGAGCAAAATATAAGTTTTGACACCTGTCTTAATAAAGTGGCCTTTTTTGCTAATTCAAAGAAGCAGTGGATAGTGATTTATTGTGAGAGTATCCTTAGATGTCTGCCTAAGCAGAGTTTACAGAGTATCAGAAATCTCAGGGACACCCAAATACTGATCAGGGGGTAAACTAGTTGAAGCACATGATTTTTCTTTCACGCGTTTAATCCACACATTTCATCGGCGATCGTGTTTTCTGGAAAGGATTCCTATAGGTTTCTTTGAACATGCCCCTTTATGAAACTTCATGACCTTTAAGCCCCTCTTAAAGCACTGGTTGTGTTTCGTGAAATATGCAGAGTGAGCATTAGCATTGCTCCTGCTGGAAGGGTCGCTTTGAGTGCTGCGGCTGCCTGCAGTGTTGTCACTCGTTCCCATCGAAATTTCGCGCCACCTCTCAACAAGCAGCAGCTGTTTGAAGCACTTGTGCTTATGCTTGCCGCGCGCTTGGGAGAGCAGTCTTCACTTTTTCAGAGGGAGTGATAGAAGAGGAGGCAGCGAGAAGGGGAAATAGGTGGAAAGGAAGAGTCAGAGGAAAGTATAAGAGCACACATATGAGAGCGGGAAAGAGACTGCGGGGGAGGGAGACACGGGAGGTGGGTGGGGAAGGAAGTGGGCATCAGGTGGTTAGGTGAGAAGGGTGGGGGAGATGGTTTGCATGTAAAACAAGCATTGGTCGCGCAGCAGTAAAAGTAACGCCGTGCGGCCATAAAAGCGAAAGTCATTGCAATCGCTCTGAAAGCGAAAGTGATCGCTATCGCGATGACGCACTAAAGCACGAGTTTTCAAAGTGCTGCTGAAGGCTAGCGGTTCGCAAGTGAACACAAGCGCTAGGCCAGCCAGCAGCACTTTGAAAACTCACCTCCAAAATGTCTCTCCGAGCCAGCGCATGCACTGTGCTCAGCGAGACCTAAAACAGGTGAGATCGCTTATCTGATGGACCTTGGCGCTCCCACGAGCTCCCACATGTGAACAGGCTCAAACCTTTTGTAGACAGGGCTGATATAGGCTTGCATCCAATGACGAGCCTCGCAGTGGCAAAGCACACCTACCACTATTTTAAAAAATGCCTTAGGTTTCTGCAATTGTGGTTCCCATTGGCTGTAAGTGCATGGGCATTGGCGGTGACACGCCGCAGGGGCCAGGCGGTTACTACCGTGATCGTGCATCTTACAATTGCATCCAATGACTGGCCCCATGGTGTCAGAGCACGCCTACCGCGATTTTTAAAAATGCATTAGGTTTCCGCGATTGCAGCTCCCATTGGCTCCAAGCGCATGGGCATTGGCGGTGACATACTGCAGGGGCCAGGCGGTTGCTATCGCGATCGTGCATCTTAGAATTGCATCCAATGACCGGCCCCTCAGTGGCGGAGCACACCTACCGTGATTTTTAAAAATGCATTAGGTTTCCTCGATTGCGGTTCCCATTGACTGTAAGGGCATGGGCAGCGGTAACACACCACAGGGGCCAGGCGGTTGCTACCGCGATATGGCTGCTATACATTGCAGGAAATGACCATGATATGGGTGGCGGAGCATGCCAACCGCCATTTCACAATGTGTATATCACTACCGCTAGTGCGGTGGGCATTGGCAGTGACACACGTGGGGGGCCAGGCAGTCGCTACCGCGATATGGCTGCTTTACATTGCGGGACATGACCGTGATTTGGGTGGCGGAGCATGTTGACAGCACCTATGGACACATCATGCTGTGTCAATGGCAACGGCCAGTTCTCCACAGAGCACAGTCGACACCTGATTCATGGCACAAGATTGTGCACACAATACCAATGTGAAATTTAGCCCACTTATGCCTACATAATGCCATGATGGTGTATATGATTGGAAACATTGGAATGTACTCCTTCACATGTCACTTGTGATATTGCTGGGCATGTACACAGACCAGTGTTGTGATGGACACTCCAATGGGTAGACATGTCAATGTGTGATGTGGCTAAGAAGATCACAGTGATGAATGTCTGACTGCATATTGTGCCTATTTCACTGTCAAGTTTCCTTGGCTCATGCACATACTTGACCTTAATGCACAGACTGTGTTCATTTTGTTATTGATGTGTGTCCTCTTCGACTTACTCAAGGAGGTGTGGCAGGTACAACAGCTAGGTAGGAGCCATCAGTGTTGCTGTTTAACACACATGCTGTATGAACTACTGTCAGTGCTTGTTCTGCAAGATGTAGACATATACCTTTGGCCATTCACATAGTCAGATTTTGTTCTGGAAGTACTCACTGTGTGAACAGTGGACAAGTGTAGGACTAGTGTAGCTGAAGGTGTCCCCACATGTAAGTTGTGAGGTAAGCTGAACAGCGATGCCAGTCATTGTTGGTGTTGTGTCAGTCAAAACGTAAAATGTTTGATCACATCTCATAGGGGGATTGAATTGACATGTGACCCTTTCATCTCACCTAGGAGGCGACCAAATGTGCATCGTCCCTTCACAGTGCTGACGGACATGGAAGACGAGGAGGTCATATGGAAATTCCGTCTGGATCGGCCCACCCTACAAGACCTATGTGCTCTGTTGGAGCCCCACCTGCAGCCTTGCAGAACGTATCCGACTGCTTTGACACCAACGTGTAAGGTGATGGCAGCCCTACATTTCTTTGCTATTGGTTTATTCCAGTACACGGTGTCCACCGCAGGTGGGATTTCACAACATATGTTCAGCATGGTGCTACGTGATGTCCTGTCTGCTATGATGAGCTACAAGGACAGACACATCCATTTCCCCCGGAGGCATGAATTGACTACATCCTTAATGTTGTTAGTGCCATTGACTGCACACATGTTGGCCTGATTCCACCACAGGCACTTGAGCGCATCTACAGGAACAGGAAGCATTTCCATTCCATCAATGTGCAAGTGGTGTGCCAGGTGGCTATGATCATCTCACACGTCTGTGCCAAATTTCCCAGCTCGGCCCATGACTCTTACATCCTACGTAACAGTTAAACCAGATTGGTCGCACACTGCTACACCTACCAGGCGTGTTCCCCCAATGAAAATGGTCCCTGAAGGTCAGCGTCGGCGGATACACCTATGCTCGAGTGTGAATGCAAGTATGCGTGGCGTGTGCCATCCCTGGACACGTGTTTCGAGGTAGTTGCCTCTCGTCAGCAGGGAGTAGGAAAATGTGTGGGGTTGCTGTGTAAGCTGCTAAAATCGTTGTCAGGTCTAGTACCTCTCGTAGCGCGCAGGTGCGTAACCATGAGTCCGTCGACTCCACCGGCTCAAGGGAGCCTGAATATAAAGTTAAACCAGATTGGTCGCACACTGCTACACCTACCAGGCGTGTTCCCCCAATGAAAATGGTCCCTGAAGGTCAGCGTCGGCGGATACACCTATGCTCGAGTGTGAATGCAAGTATGCGTGGCGTGTGCCATCCCTGGACACGTGTTTCGAGGTAGTTGCCTCTCGTCAGCAGGGAGTAGGAAAATGTGTGGGGTTGCTGTGTAAGCTGCTAAAATCGTTGTCAGGTCTAGTACCTCTCGTAGCGCGCAGGTGCGTAACCATGAGTCCGTCGACTCCACCGGCTCAAGGGAGCCTGAATATAAAGTTAAACCAGATTGGTCGCACACTGCTACACCTACCAGGCGTGTTCCCCCAATGAAAATGGTCCCTGAAGGTCAGCGTCGGCGGATACACCTATGCTCGAGTGTGAATGCAAGTATGCGTGGCGTGTGCCATCCCTGGACACGTGTTTCGAGGTAGTTGCCTCTCGTCAGCAGGGAGTAGGAAAATGTGTGGGGTTGCTGTGTAAGCTGCTAAAATCGTTGTCAGGTCTAGTACCTCTCGTAGCGCGCAGGTGCGTAACCATGAGTCCGTCGACTCCACCGGCTCAAGGGAGCCTGAATATAAAGTTAAACCAGATTGGTCGCACACTGCTACACCTACCAGGCGTGTTCCCCCAATGAAAATGGTCCCTGAAGGTCAGCGTCGGCGGATACACCTATGCTCGAGTGTGAATGCAAGTATGCGTGGCGTGTGCCATCCCTGGACACGTGTTTCGAGGTAGTTGCCTCTCGTCAGCAGGGAGTAGGAAAATGTGTGGGGTTGCTGTGTAAGCTGCTAAAATCGTTGTCAGGTCTAGTACCTCTCGTAGCGCGCAGGTGCGTAACCATGAGTCCGTCGACTCCACCGGCTCAAGGGAGCCTGAATATAAAGTTAAACCAGATTGGTCGCACACTGCTACACCTACCAGGCGTGTTCCCCCAATGAAAATGGTCCCTGAAGGTCAGCGTCGGCGGATACACCTATGCTCGAGTGTGAATGCAAGTATGCGTGGCGTGTGCCATCCCTGGACACGTGTTTCGAGGTAGTTGCCTCTCATCAGCAGGGAGTAGGAAAATGTGTGGGGTTGCTGTGTAAGCTGCTAAAATCGTTGTCAGGTCTAGTACCTCTCGTAGCGCGCAGGTGCGTAACCATGAGTCCGTCGACTCCACCGGCTCAAGGGAGCCTGAATATAAAGTTAAACCAGATTGGTCGCACACTGCTACACCTACCAGGCGTGTTCCCCCAATGAAAATGGTCCCTGAAGGTCAGCGTCGGCGGATACACCTATGCTCGAGTGTGAATGCAAGTATGCGTGGCGTGTGCCATCCCTGGACACGTGTTTCGAGGTAGTTGCCTCTCGTCAGCAGGGAGTAGGAAAATGTGTGGGGTTGCTGTGTAAGCTGCTAAAATCGTTGTCAGGTCTAGTACCTCTCGTAGCGCGCAGGTGCGTAACCATGAGTCCGTCGACTCCACCGGCTCAAGGGAGCCTGAATATAAAGTTAAACCAGATTGGTCGCACACTGCTACACCTACCAGGCGTGTTCCCCCAATGAAAATGGTCCCTGAAGGTCAGCGTCGGCGGATACACCTATGCTCGAGTGTGAATGCAAGTATGCGTGGCGTGTGCCATCCCTGGACACGTGTTTCGAGGTAGTTGCCTCTCGTCAGCAGGGAGTAGGAAAATGTGTGGGGTTGCTGTGTAAGCTGCTAAAATCGTTGTCAGGTCTAGTACCTCTCGTAGCGCGCAGGTGCGTAACCATGAGTCCGTCGACTCCACCGGCTCAAGGGAGCCTGAATATAAAGTTAAACCAGATTGGTCGCACACTGCTACACCTACCAGGCGTGTTCCCCCAATGAAAATGGTCCCTGAAGGTCAGCGTCGGCGGATACACCTATGCTCGAGTGTGAATGCAAGTATGCGTGGCGTGTGCCATCCCTGGACACGTGTTTCGAGGTAGTTGCCTCTCGTCAGCAGGGAGTAGGAAAATGTGTGGGGTTGCTGTGTAAGCTGCTAAAATCGTTGTCAGGTCTAGTACCTCTCGTAGCGCGCAGGTGCGTAACCATGAGTCCGTCGACTCCACCGGCTCAAGGGAGCCTGAATATAAAGTTAAACCAGATTGGTCGCACACTGCTACACCTACCAGGCGTGTTCCCCCAATGAAAATGGTCCCTGAAGGTCAGCGTCGGCGGATACACCTATGCTCGAGTGTGAATGCAAGTATGCGTGGCGTGTGCCATCCCTGGACACGTGTTTCGAGGTAGTTGCCTCTCGTCAGCAGGGAGTAGGAAAATGTGTGGGGTTGCTGTGTAAGCTGCTAAAATCGTTGTCAGGTCTAGTACCTCTCGTAGCGCGCAGGTGCGTAACCATGAGTCCGTCGACTCCACCGGCTCAAGGGAGCCTGAATATAAAGTTAAACCAGATTGGTCGCACACTGCTACACCTACCAGGCGGGTTCCCCCAATGAAAATGGTCCCTGAAGGTCAGCGTCGGCGGATACACCTATGCTCAAGTGTGAATGCAAGTATGCGTGGCGTGTGCCATCCCTGGACACGTGTTTCGAGGTAGTTGCCTCTCGTCAGCAGGGAGTAGGAAAATGTGTGGGGTTGCTGTGTAAGCTGCTAAAATCGTTGTCAGGTCTAGTACCTCTCGTAGCGCGCAGGTGCGTAACCATGAGTCCGTCGACTCCACCGGCTCAAGGGAGCCTGAATATAAAGTTAAACCAGATTGGTCGCACACTGCTACACCTACCAGGCGTGTTCCCCCAATGAAATGGACTCTCCAATGGGTAGACATGTCAATGTGTGATGTGGCTAAGAAGATCACAGTGATGAATGTCTGACTGTCTGAATGTCTGACTGCATATTGTGCCTATTTCACTGTCAAGTTTCCTTGGCTCATGCACATACTTGACCTTAATGCACAGACTGTGTTCATTTTGTTATTGATGTGTGTCCTCTTCGACTTACTCAAGGAGGTGTGGCAGGTACAACAGCTAGGTAGGAGCCATCAGTGTTGCTGTTTAACACACATGCTGTATGAACTACTGTCAGTGCTTGTTCTGCAAGATGTAGACATATACCTTTGGCCATTCACATAGTCAGATTTTGTTCTGGAAGTACTCACTGTGTGAACAGTGGACAAGTGTAGGACTAGTGTAGCTGAAGGTGTCCCCACATGTAAGTTGTGAGGTAAGCTGAACAGCGATGCCAGTCATTGTTGGTGTTGTGTCAGTCAAAACGTAAAATGTTTGATCACATCTCATAGGGGGATTGAATTGACATGTGACCCTTTCATCTCACCTAGGAGGCGACCAAATGTGCATCGTCCCTTCACAGTGCTGACGGACATGGAAGACGAGGAGGTCATATGGAAATTCCGTCTGGATCGGCCCACCCTACAAGACCTATGTGCTCTGTTGGAGCCCCACCTGCAGCCTTGCAGAACGTATCCGACTGCTTTGACACCAACGTGTAAGGTGATGGCAGCCCTACATTTCTTTGCTATTGGTTTATTCCAGTACACGGTGTCCACCGCAGGTGGGATTTCACAACATATGTTCAGCATGGTGCTACGTGATGTCCTGTCTGCTATGATGAGCTACAAGGACAGACACATCCATTTCCCCCGGAGGCATGAATTGACTACATCCTTAATGTTGTTAGTGCCATTGACTGCACACATGTTGGCCTGATTCCACCACAGGCACTTGAGCGCATCTACAGGAACAGGAAGCATTTCCATTCCATCAATGTGCAAGTGGTGTGCCAGGTGGCTATGATCATCTCACACGTCTGTGCCAAATTTCCCAGCTCGGCCCATGACTCTTACATCCTACGTAACAGCATTGTGCCACAACTGATGGCAAATCTGCTTCCAGAGTGTGCATGGATTGTGGGTGAGTATGCAGAGTCAAGTAGCGTGCTGTATGTGTGACATGCTGTCCTCTGCCACAGTCTTATTACAAGATCGGTATGTGTATTTCACACCTAGGTGACTCTGCATATCTCAACCACCCTTGGTTGCTGAGCCCCCTGCGTAATCCCACGACCCCTGCTGAAGTCCACTACAATGATACGCATGGTAGGACATGTTGTGTGGTGGAGCGTAGTTTTGGTTTCCTGAAGTCACGATTTCGCTGCCTGGACAAGACCGGTGGTGCACAGATGTACTCGCCCAAAACGGTGTGTCAGATTTGAGTTCTCTGCTCCTGGACGCTGATGAGCAGCCGAGGCCCCCGCATGCAAACCCACACATGTCCAGTGATAAGGATAGTGGAGAGGAAGAAGGTGTCGAACTTCGTCAACAGCTCATCAATCGCTACTTCCCTTGAGGTGAGTGAAAACATACAACAGGGCCATTGTCTGCCGATGTTAGTGAAAAGGCCTAGGATAGCTTTGTGACTGCTGCCTGTTGTTGGCTCTGTGCTGGCTGCTAATGTTTCTGGGACAGTGTAGTTATGCACAGCTACAGTATGTCTATGTCGGTACTGTTGCTCATTGTAATGTGTGCAGATTATTTACCTTGAAGACAAGTGTTGTGTAATGGCTGTGATGACACCGCCTGAAAAGTGAACATTTCTCTCTTGTGTCTTCCTAGGTCACTTCAGCCTCTCATTGCGTGCAAACAATCCGTGCTCCGTGCTCCTGGTACATTGTAATCATTGTCAACATTGTACATCCTGTGATAAATATGGAGCAGACACGACTATATAGGTGTAAGGAGTGTTTATTTATAATGGGTATATGTGACAGGGAAGTGAATATTTACAAAAAGGTGAATAGGGAATCAATGAGTTGTCAGTGATGGATGATGAGACAATTGAGTAGTCACCACATTGATATGGTGACCCAGTCCAACAGACGGATGCCATTAACATGGCAGTGTGGGGAAGGACAGTCAACAAAGTCAATGCAATGGTGAAGAGGGGTGCCATCATGGCTGGCTCCTTGCTGGCATTTGGCATGTACTTTGCCACGGTATCCTCTCTTGGATTTCTTTGGACGGCCCCTTGGTCGTTTGGCAGGGGGGCCTCTGCTGCGGGGCCAATGGGTTCTGAGGAATCCCCACCCCCCCTCTCTGTGGCCGCAGGGGAGGATGTGGAACTGTCATCCTGCGGGCCACCAGAGGGACGTGGAGGTGTTGTTTGGGCCACAGGCCTGTCTCTCAGAACAGCCACTAGCTGGCCCAAGAGGCCCACGATTTGGCCCATGTGGGTCTCTATGGACCTCAGCAGGAGGCAGAACTCACGGGAATCTTCCTGAGCCTGGCCCGTTTGTCCCTGGGCTCGTTCATAGGCCCCAAGGACTCTGGTGATGCTGGCCAGGGCTACGGTCCCAGTGTCCGGTTGCCTTTGACTCCCACTAGCCCTCCCACCTGCCCTGCTGTCACGGACCTGTTGTCTCACCACTGTACGCACCCGCCTACTCTCCCTGGCCTCCTCAGTTGTTGGGGTGGGGTGGTCATCCTTGGAGGCAGTGATAGTGTTGCAGGCAGAACTGGTGGTGGTGGCTGCACAGGCCATTACAGCAGGAGTCAGCATCGATGTTGTTGCTAATGTGGTGGCGGGGGGACAGTGGGGTCCTGGGACCAGTAGCGCCCAGGCATGCCAGATGGGCCTGCTTCTTGCTCCGCATTCTCGAAATCCAGGGAGTCATCAGAGAGTCCATGTTCCGGGGGTGGAGACTGGCTCTGCAGGTTGGTGTTGTCATCCTCTGTAGTCAGTTCTTGGTCACCTGTGGGATAGAGGGTAAATGGTCATTGACGTGCACCACTCAAGGCTGGTGTTCGATGTATCTTATTTACAGGTTATGCACCATACAATTTACTAGTTCTCACATTGTATGGCTGCACAGTAATGTGCTTCATGACATGATGTAGAGGTACATACATTACTTGTCCATGGTGTGACATGTCAATGGATACCATGTGCCACGTGCAGATTTTGTGAATACGAGGACTTGTTGTCATCTAACGACTAGCGGCACAACGACTTCATGTGAAGCATATTTGCTGATTACTCTGCCTGGCAGGCGTTACATCTGCACATGAACTAGCCATTGTCATCTCATGCATACCTTTGTCATGTGCGTTGCTTTATTTGTTCTACAGACCATGCTTGCTTTGTTTTCATATGGTCCTTCAAGCTCTGCCCCCATGGAACTTACAGATAGCATTCGGAGCTGTGCATGATTGTGCCCTGAATTTCTTCAACGTGATTTTTTTGAGTCAAACTTTTGTGACAGTTACATATGCTTAGCTTTCTGCACACTGTAAGTGGCTATTGGATCTTTGTCAACTTTGGTGGGATGTGAGTGCTAGTGTTGACATATGGCTCCATGCTTTTTGAGAGGAATGTTGGTGTGCATGAACTGTCTACTTACCTGTTTTGTTGTCACATTGGTGTGGAATTTCTGAAACATCTATATGGGTGTGTGTCTGAGTGCTCCATCCTGCTCAGGAGTGTGACAGGGAGGCTTGTGGGAGTTGTAGTGCAGGCCTCCCACCCCCAAACAGCCCTCCCTGTGAAGATGGCTACCTACCTGTAAGTTTGTTTGTTGTAATACAATGGCTGCCACATGCAGCTGCCTGGGGGGAGTGCTCCATGTTGCTGAGCTGTGGGACATGGGGGCCTGTTGGGAGTTGTAGTGCCGGCCTCCCACCCACAGACACTCCTTCCTGTTAAGATGGCTACCTACCTGTTAGTTTGATGAGGGTAATGTAATGGCTGACACATGCTTCTGGGTGGGGTGGGTGCTCTATTTTGCTGAACTGTGGGACATGAGAGCCTGTTGGGAGTTGTAGTGCTGGCCTCCCACCCACAGACACCCCTCCCTGTTAAGATGGCTACCTACCTGTTAGTTTGATAAGGGTAATGTAATGGCTGCCACATGCTTCTGGGTGGGGTGGGTGCTCCACCTTGCTGAACTGTGGGACATGGGGGCCTGTTGGGAGTTGTAGTGCTGGCCTCCCACCCACAGATACCCCTCACTGTTAAGATGGCTACCTACCTGTTAGTTTGATGAGGGTACTGTAACGGCTGCCACATGCTTCTGTCTGGGTGGTGTGGGGTGGGTGCTCCACCTTGCTGATCTGTGGGACATGGGGGCCTGTTGGGAGTTGTAGTACTGGATTCCCACCCACATACACCACTCCCTGTTAAGATGGCTACCTACCTGTTAGTTTGATGAGGGTAATGTAATGGCTGCCACATGCTACTGGGTGGGGTGGGTGCTCCACCTTGCTGAACTGTGGGACAAGGTGGCCTGTTGGAGTTGTGGTACTGGCTCCCAAACCCCAAACAGCCCTCCCTGTGAAGATGGCTACCTACCTATAAGTTTGTTTGTTGTAATAAAATGGCTGCCATATGCTTCTGGTTGGGGGGGGTGATCCATCCTGCTTATGGTGGGACATGAGTGCCTGTTTGGAGTTGTGGTGCTGGCTTTCCACCCCCAAACAGCCCTACCTTTGAAGATGGCTACCTACCTGTAAGTTTGTTTGTTGTAATACAATGGCTGCCACATGCTTCTGGCTGGGGTAGGGGGAGTGCTCCGTCCTGTTCATGGGTGGGACATGGGGGCCTGTTGGGAGTTGTGGTGCTGGCTTCCCACCTCCAAACAGCCCTCCCTGTGAAGATGGCTACCTACCTGTTAGTTTGAAGTGAGCAATGCAATGTCTGCCACATGGTTCTGGGTGGGGGGGAGTGCTCCATCTTGCTGAGCTGTGGAGCAAGGGGGCCTGGTGGGAGTTGTGGTGCTGGCTCCCTGTACACATTCAACCCAGGGAATGTTGCTGGCTACCTTTCGGGTGATTCAGATGGAGTGTATCTATCTAACATCTGTGAGACCTGTGTTGGGTATTGTGGTGCTGATGAATGTAATTGGGCCTAGGAGGTGTAGCTTTGTAGTTGTGCAAGTCAGTACACAGCAGTGTGATGGTACTCATTTGTTTGTACTTACCAGCCTGCACTCTCCTGGCTATTCCTGCGAGACTCTCTGGATGTAGTATGGCAAGCACCTTCTCCTCCCATGCAGTGAATGTTCTTGGTGGAATGGGAGGGCCACCACCAGCCATCTGAGCCAGCTGACGGTTCTTGTTGTTTTTGTCTTTCACCGTCCTCTTCAGGTCATGCCACCGCTTCTGGATTTCCTGCTTGCTGCGCGGGGTGTTCCCTACTTCATTGACCTTGTCGACTATCCTTGCCCACATTTGTGCTTTGGTGTCTAATGGTGTCTGTTCGACCAGGTGACCAAACAATTGTGGTTCTACTCTGATTATCTCATTTGCCATGACTGACAACTCACTCTCAGTGAATTTGGGCATTTTCTTTTGAGCCATGGTGTGTAATGTGTAAATGGTTTGAGGTGCAGTGGTGAGGGTGGTGGGTGTGGTGTAGGTGGTATGTGTGTGTATGTGTTGTTGTGCAGGTGAGATGTGTGGTTTATTGCCTATCCAATGTGCTGCAGGATTTAGTTCCTTCAGGGCTGGAGTAGCGCAAAGGATTCTGGTGAGGGAAGGGGCTGGTTTTATACTCAGCTATGTGGGTGTGTCAAAATGGAGTATTGCTGTCAGGTGTGTTGTGTGGGTTGTCCTGGGATTTGTGTATTTTTTAAGTTGCTGATGGAGTGTGTCATTGGGGTGTGTTATGTTTTTGGGGGCTGAGCTAGTTTGATGTGTGCACTTGGTGGCCTTCTTGTGTGTTTTTTTGTCGACCTCCACATTTGTCGAGGTGTATCCGTGGTGGTGGCTATGCAACAGCCCTTCCGCCGGCTCTCCCATTCATCACTGTTTGCGATCACGGCAGTCGGAAACAGCAGATTGTCCCGCTGTCACATCAGTGGAATCCTAATTTGACGTGCGATCACTCTGCTGGCCTCACGGCGCTATTGTGTTTTTCCACCACGTATCCGATCGCCGCGGATGGATTTTCACCAGCTCCGCCCACTACCGGCGGTCTTTCGTGGCAACGTTCCACCACGGTTGGGAATTTTCGGCGGTTGATCCTAATCGGACCGCCGCTCTTGCGGCGGTACCAGCGGACGGTTGATTTCCGCTACCATGGCGGTCGGGATGGTGTTCCAACCGCCATCCTAATAGACCCCATAGTCTCTTGTACTGTTTTGTTTAAAACATATAATTTGTTCAGGGATAAGAACATTCCTGAATAAAGCATCAATGCCCTGGACCTGCCAGTGTTGTGTACCCCAAATTGATTTCACATCAATACTTTTCTCCAATATTCATAAGCCTTGATTATCAATTGGTAAATAAAATATTCAGAATGAATATATTTTGTTTGTGTCAGCATATTTTTTTTTTGTAGGGGAGGGAGTAAGCGTAATATAAAATGAAACCTGGGTCTATGGGTCTGTTCGCCCTAAGTTGGCAGGTTATGCCCAGACGTAGGTCCCTTGCTCACTTTGCCACTGGATTCAAGATAGCCTGGCTGATAAGGGTTATGAACCCGAAACCGGTCCCAGGATGCTTGTTTCCGGTCCAGGGAAGACATGGCTTGGCAGTTCGGGCTGGACTGTTCCCATGATGCACAGGGACAGACTGATTTGCAGATGGCCATGTCTGAACTAGGTGGCAGAGGAAGCTAAAGAATGATGATGGATTAAACCCAGATCAGTTTTTAGTGTAGTTCCTATTTCCCTTATAGGCTCTGCACATTGGAATAATATACACTATAGTTGTGGCATAGGACTGAGGTCAGTATACCTCTATCGCGTACATTAAACTTAATTACTTTGTGTGCCAGCTAACTCAGAGGCCACTAGAAACTCCTTGAATAAACAAGAAGGGAGTAGTTTCTGGCAACCGCATAAACATGACAACTTTGTTTCCCTTAGAATCCGAACATGTCTCAGAATCGTGGAAACAACAGATAACAGTTTCACCGAGTCAATAGTGCATGCTTAGTTTCTTCAGAGTTACACAGAAATAGATAGACGGGCGTTTTAATAAAAGGATAAGTGGATACTCATTTTTTGCTTCTAAATAGTACTACCCCAGTGTACCTAACCTAAGTGTAGTACAAGGTAAGAAGTAGGTGCTGTATTCCATAGTATGGTAAGCTATAGTTTTGCATATGCCAAGAGTCCCTCTAGGTTCTAGTCAGCTGCATACTTTAGAATGAGAGAGGTGGGAATCTCTTTCCGGGTCTCAAACTCTAACACCCCACGAAGGGAGTCAGAACACTGGAAGCCTGATTCTCTGTGAGCAGGGATGACAGCGTCTGGTCAGTGAGTCAGGCGGGGACTCGAATTCTTCCGAACTTGCCCTGGCGAGCCGTATCGAGCTGTGCAGTGGAGCCGTGGTTTGCCATGGTAAGGGAAGGTATATTTATACCTGGAATGTGCTTTGGAATGTTAGCATTGACGTAAAGTCGGACGGAGGAAGACGTCATGAATGAACCCCCAAGGAATAGTAGTTCATGCATAATAGATGAGTTCTTGGAGAAATCAATAATCCTAGCTGGGGAAAGTCCCAACAGCTTAAGGGTCTGGTTTCTAAGAACTCGTTGTGAAGTGGGGATGGACGGATGTCGGTGACCATGCCTGTATTTGGATAGCATGGCTATTGCCTAAATAAGGACTGGGATTTTATGCCTAAATAAGGGCAATGCGAATTGTGCCTATATAAGGACATGATTTAAGAAAACCTATGTACGGACATCTAAATCGAAACACAACACCCACTCCACTTTCAAATGAACGATAATACTAAATGCTAAACATGAAATGCTAAACATTTAAAACTGAGTACCGCATGTTGCTAAAAACATTTGTAAAAGCATAAGTTTATTGTAAAAAACGTTTTTGCTAGACATGAAATACAAAGGTGCTGTACATATTAAAGCAATGTTTCATTCTAAGCATATGTTTATAATGAATGCTAAGTGAACGAACAGAAATATATACACATATGATGAAATGGCTCATGATTACAGAAGAAAAGGTCAAAGCCATTTTATGTTGTGGTACATAAATGAAATTGTTGTGAATAAAGGTGACAATGTGTCCCTGGAAGTGTTCAAAGAAGTCTGTTCTCTATGAATAGTTCTACTTTAAGCATATTACTTTGCCATAAAATGAAAAATTTATTTTTGGAAAAGAAAACAAATTGTATGAAAAAAGTTCCAAGGTTTTGTCTTTGTTTTGAAAAATGAAGGCCAAATTCATAGCTTTCCGGGTACACTGTGAGCCGAATCAATAGTCAGTGTAAGTAGCTGGTAAAAATATGAAATCCTCTACTCCTGTAGACAAAAGATCATCTACCGATGTCGGTGATAGTTGGAATACCTCGTTTAGAAGATGAACTGCACATAAATGTGAAGCATCGCCAGTAGCAATGTTCGTTTCCGATGTTACCTGTGTGCCGGTTGATCCATCTCGTACCTCAGCAGTAGCATGTTGCGTCTGTGAGATCTCAACGAATGCCGTCATCAGGATTGGTAGACTCTGGGGACAACAGAGAGCATGGGCCGTTAATGGGTCCATCAGAGTATCGGTATCTGTTGGCATGACTGATGGGCGTGTAAGACAGATGTCTAGCACGCATTCTTCACCGCAAAGCAGGCAGCGTAGAACAGGTAGGATACAATCTTGCCAGATTGGTCTGAATGACAGAAACCATGTGGTATTTAATTCTCGTAGATGAGGTAAGCCCAAAAGTTGTTCTATGCGCTCACAACACTTAATTTCCAGGAGAGCTTTCTCCAAGGTGCTGGGAGTGACGCTGGTGGATTGGCTTGCCATAGTGTGGTAGTAGGAATAAAAACAGGATTCCTGCAACGAGTGTTAGAATTAGAGGCAGAGCACCAAACACCGAGTGCACGAAGTTTGGAATGATTCCGAGGACTGCTTGAAAAGGTGTTAACAGTCCAGAACATATGGTCTTAAATACATGCACAATACCGCTCGTATCAGACATGTTTAAGATACGTCACAACATTTCTGTGAAATGTGTAGGGTAGTTTGTACGTACCAGAGCCTGTATCTCGGCCGAAGTCCTTGCAATTTGTAGATCATAGGTTTCTTTGGCCGAGGTCAAAGGCACGGTTTGTTGTAAAAGAATGGCTTTCATTCTGCTTAAAGTATCAATTCATTTAGAAGAGATGTTCAGTGAAGACCATAAAAGCGACTCCCTGACTATGTCTATATGGGGGAACAAAACCTGCATACAGCAAGTGACCCTGGAGCCAACCGTTACCAGATATGGGATGCCTGGCAACATGCCACAACAGCTCTGATCATTCAACATGAGGTAACTCCCATTTGAAAGTTGGCCAAACGTTGGATTAATCACAGCGGCTGGTGAACCTTGCAGGTGGCAGGATACATTTGCAGTAGAACCGCTACAGGTCCTGTGTAAACTAATATCCCGACATATGAGTGAACCGCTCAGTGCATTTCACAGTGTGTACTGCTAAGATAAGAAAAACACTTCATGCCCCCATTCCAACATCTGTGTGTGTAAGGTAAATCCCAGGATGTCTTGATGTATTCTTTACCCAACCTTTCATATTTGCCTGCTTGCATTTGTTTGAGGCAATACTGAAAATGGAAAGTTGTAACAGGCAGATTTATTTTGCCATGAATTATCCATTCTGTGGCTGTTTTTTCTGCTGCTGTAAATGTCAATTTTTCCAGTTTTTCAATGCTCAGCACTGTATACTTTGCTCCCCTTTGTGCCAGTTCAATCTGTTTATCACTGAGATTGTATTCTGAAAACAGAGACGACGTGTTGTTGAATCGCCAAGGCACATAGCCTGCACACAAATTTTGTAGCGTCCAGCCTAATAACAGAATAGAACGCAATTGGAGTGGAGTGGAGAAGTGTAGCTCACTGGTTAGAGGAGGCATACCCTGAAGCAGAGATCAGACCCGGGACCTGGGTTTGATTCCCGACGCGGCAGGGTCCAGCACCCAATTGTCCACGGACTCGATAATTCTCGCTTCGGTGCCCACTCTAAGCACGAGTTCACACTATGCAGCTCTGGGCAACAAGCTGCTTAATCTCCACAACGGCCCCCCCCGCGGCGGGATGCCTGGCTTTCACCTTGGGGATGCCCAGCACGGGTTATCTTACAGGGAAAAACCAGGACGGGTTCCCAAGGCAAGCGCCAAGATGCCCGTAGGGTGATAGCTGCGCTCTACAAGTACAACAATCAATCAATTGAGACTGGCCTTGTAGCAGCAGGACCAAATCTTGTTCCACAATGTCTATGGCAGAGGTTACAATGTTGCCCAGTGAATATATCCTGGATGACAGTCGTTAACCCATTGTCAACCACAGCGAGAGATTTCTCAAAATGAATACGATCAATTTCTCGTAATCATTCTGCGGCGTCTGCTTGGGTAACTTTCCATATTTCATTATAAGCAGCATAGCTGCTGGCATATTTGAAAAATTTTTGACGCGGTTTTCTTGGACCTAGCAAGAAATCCCTAAGGTCTGCGTCTTCTTTAAGTAAAGATAAGTGTTATTTCACATTCTCTAGTGTAGATTTCTGTAGCCAATCAAGGCATACGTTTCCTACACTGTATGTTGACTACCCATGGATGCTGTCTTTGAACATAACGTGGGTCTGGCCTATTGATTGCAAAATCTCGTATTCTGTTCAGGAATCTTTCTTGACAGATGTTTGTGTCTGTGGGCCAGAGCAACCATTTTTCCCATTCAGGATCTGATCTGTTTTGTAAAATTGTATGTACGTTGACCTCTCCCTGTGTAGTGCTATTACTTGCAGGTGTAGGTAAGGATGGTGTGCTCATGTCTTTGATCTTGGCTAACCCAAGGCAAAATGTTTGTTGGACAGTATCATTCAAAAACATTATTTGCTGTGGGATGATGCAGGCTCTAAACAAAGCTTCTATCCCCTGCACTTGCCAATTTTGTTTCAATTGTGTCTTTCCAAAAGTCAAAACCCTGTCTAGACAGTTGGGCAATAAAGGCTGCAGAATAAATCTGTTTTGTATTGGTTAACATATTTTTCGTTCTTGTTTTGTTCACATTTTTTAAGTGAAACGTTTCCGGATTGGATGTTTTGTACCCTGAAAAATATGGAAACTTCATTGCAAACGTTTGTGAGCTACCCCTTGGTGGTGTAGGACAATGTTCCCATTGGTTACACATAAATACATTTCTAGGTGTTGCAGATCTATGCAAGAAAGGATGACCATGGTAGTTGTAACAATAAAGCTGTTCATAGTCTGTTGAACCCTCTAAGTATTCATGGTTAGAGAATGCAGCAGCCCTTTCTAGATCAGACATCATTTTATTAACAGTCTCGAAGTCCCAATCATCAGAATAGGTACTGGAGGTAATAAAGTCACTTAATGAAATTTTAAATAAGTGTGGAATCTTCAAAAGTTCAGACAGGCCAAATATATCATAATCCGTTTTGTCCCAAACTATACCATCTTGTATAGGAACGGCTGTGATGTTCACTGCTGACAAGTCTCTTGCTTCATGATGGGATTACTTGTGTGGTTTCAAAAGTAAGTTCACATTTTTACTTTCTGTGTCCAAGTGAATATATCTTCCATTGATCAGCATGCTCAGAGTCATTACTAAAGCTAGCCAAAGCAGAAAGAAAAGTGTTCCAGAAATAATGCATAGTTCAATCCATGGTGAAACCAGATAAGTCTTTTCAGGAAATGAAAAAAGTCTTATGCTTGTTCTTTGAAAGTTCTTTTGGCTGGCATAGTTTCAGGCTCGCTTGGATCCTCAGAAAACGTATCAAAGTTAATGAAATAGCCAGAGGAAGTTCTGTCAATGGTTGATATTGCATCAGGATTCATTGAAATTGCTGGCACCAGTTGATCATGTGCTACGTTGGTATAGACAGGTGTATCAGGATGAACTGTTGGTTGGGTTTCAAGAGGAATGGGTTTGATAGCATTGTTGCTTAGTCCTCAATTTCTTCCTGCTGACTCCTCAATGGTGATGAGTCTTTCAGTTTGAACCTCTTGAATGGTAGCTAGCGGAGTGCGTCTGCTACTTGGTCGGAGTCCACAAGGCCTACTGCTTAGTATTGGCCACATAGTGTGGTTTGATGAGGTCGATTGACACACATCTTTTCTCCTTTATTCCAGCAAGGGGGAGCAGAAGTACTGTTCTTGTTCCGTAGATGGCTAGGACAGGTACTGATTGTCTTTAAGAAGGCCCAAATTCCTTCTTGTCCGTGATCTTTTCTCTGACTAAATCCCCAAGCTTTGGGATCCAGACAGGCCTTGCTGGGACAGCTGGAATTTCCCCGGTGGTGGTTGGCTTCAGGAACACGTTGCTTTGTTTCGATCTTAGTTCAATTAAGTCCTGTAAAACAGACAAATGATGTTTGATATCAAATGGTTTATTTTCCACCACTGTGCCTTTACATTCGAGATCTGGAACCCACATTTTTGTCCCAAATAGGACCTCATATGGAGTGACTACCTCTAGAGAACTTCTTGGCAAATTGTTTAATGAGCGTTGGACCCCATAAAGATGTTTTACCCGCCCATCACCCAAACCTAATACCCTAGCTGTTATAGACTGCTTTATGTCCCGGTTTTTCCTTTCCACAACAGAATTTCCCTCAGGATGAAATGGAGAGGAGTACCGCAATGCAACGCCCAAACTGACCATGGCTTCTTTGTAAGCTCGAGAGCTAAACGCAGGGCCCTGATCAGAATGTAGTGTGCCAGTTGCGTATGTGCAGATTAAGACTCGCAAATCTTTTATAACATTTCGAGCGTCAGCCGAGCGCTGAGGCCACATCCATAGGGACCTTGAACACAAATCCACTGCGTCCATGATATATTTATAGTTACCATCCCTTTGCAAGGGACCGCAGTGATCCAGGTAAACACAAGCTATTTATTTATCTGAAATTAACAAGGGTGTCTGTGCAGGACATTTAACTGTAGAGACTTTCATCTGTTGGCATATTTCACATTCCAAAATATAGTTTTTGGTCCATTTCCTAATGCCGGGCCACCAATATCTCAGTTTTAATAACGATACTGTGGCAGAAACACCTGCATTGACAAAGGCTATCCCTTTACGTGCTGCTAGGATAAGTTCTAATCTACGTTCTATGTTTGGAATTACCCTATCCTCCACTCCAGGGATTCGAGCAAATGGAACTTTGTTTGCATCAATTATACACGAGTGGAAACGTTTTTAGGTAACGCTGCACCACTGCCTTTGCTTGAAGCATTGACAGCCAATATTATCTCAGGTCTATTCTCGTTTTTGAACGAGTCAACGCAGCTACAGAAGCCGTTTGCACAGCCCTCTGCGCGGCTTCATCAGCCAATGAATTCCGTGCAATGTGAACACCATCACGTTGATGACTCAACGTGTGTATCACGTGAGTGTTTTGTGGTCCATCTCGCAACTAAACTATTTGTTCACAAAGCGTTTTATGCTTGATTGTGCCACCTTTTGCATGTTTGAAACCATTTTGAAGCCAATTCTGTAAATATTCATTATATGATTGAACACAGTAAAAAGAATCGCACACTATAAGTGTGGGGAATTCGCAATCCGTATTTTCAAGTGCCAATTTGAATGCTTGTAGTTCAGCCCGCTGAGCTTTACAATCTCCTAGAGATTGTGATTTAGTGACTATTGGTTGGAATTTACCATTGCACATGCGACCTTTAACGATTGCGCACGCTGCACGGTAAGCTTGCTTACTCCCGGTAGCGGATTGTGCTGATCCGTGAGTATAAATTATAAATTCGTACTGATCAAGAGGGAGAATCTTAATAGGCAGAGGACATTCATGTTCATATTGCAGGAATGCTTGTGTTTTTAAATAAGGATCAAAAAACATATTCAACATCTGTTGCAGCAAGAGAATTAACCCATTGTATCCATCTTGGATTTAAAGCTTTTGCATTTGAAATGCTCGCTTTTGTAACTGCCACTAAGGCTGGTACTGATAATGTGTTTCCCCTGAGCTAGGGCTCTTTCTTTTGCTACAGCGGTTTGAACTGCTGTCAGAATTTTTTCTGTCGAAGTGAAGCTCATTTCCGCTTGTGTATACAAATGTGATTTGTATGCAATTGGTACTTTTTCACCTTCATTAAAAGTTAAGTATGTGAATCCGCATTGACCCGAAATTATTCGGATCACTAAGTTGCGTGTATTTACGTGTGTTTGTAAGTGATTTGTTGCTAACATATCAGCTTGAAGTGCAAGCAGGATATCTGTGTGTTCCTGTGTCCGATTTTGATTTTGAATTCAGGTTTGATTAATTCTTAGAGAGGTTTAACCCTTTCTGCGTAATTTAGAATGTAAGCTCTTCAAAAATTCAGGAAACCTAGAATCAACTGAGTTTTTCAGCGTTTTTGGAGGTTGGAGCAGCGCACACTTATCTAAAAAGTTAGCTGCCAGGCTTTTGCCTTCACTTGAAAGCTCATATCCTAGAAACAGGACATTGAGATGGGCAATTCTGGATTTTTTAAAGTTGAATTTCATAGCCCTCAGAGGCAAAGCCCAGTATAATGGTATTCACCCTGTTCAAGTGCCTATCCAGGTCATCGTCTGTCAGATAGATATCATCTACATATGACAATGCCTCTTCATCATAAATTTGAAGTAACTCTGTTACCCTTGCTGAGAATAAGCCCGGGTTGTTCTTGAACCCTTGAGGGAGTCGACTAAAGTGACCCTGGGTCCCCATTATTTAGAAAGCTGTCAAGTACCTACTTTCAGGTGCTATGTTTTGGCAAAAGAAACCATTTGAAGTGTCTAATGTGGTTTTATATTTTTTACGCACAATGTTATTCATTAATGCTGTACTGTGTGCATTTTGCACTGCAAATGTCTTAGAGCAAGGGTTTAGGTGTCTGTAATCCAAAACTAGACGATATGTATTGTCTGGTTTGGAGACAGGAAACAAAGGATTGTTCATTGATGAGGTGCATGTTGCAATCACCCCTTGGTATTCAAGCTGATCTAAGATCTCCCTGATGTGTTTTTTAGCTTCTTGCTTATTGGGTACTGCCTTTGTGCAGTAGGTTGATTTTTTAACTGTATCTTGTGGTGAGGCGAGTCCTCATCCCATCGTACATGATTTTTGTATAATGCTGGGGCCTGGGCAACTGCCCATTTCATGGCATATGTATATTTTAGGTTTATTGGAACATGGTTGGAGAAGGTTGGCATAATGATGTCTTCACCATATGGGCACTCTGACAAATTCTGGTGGCCAGTCCTGTTCTGCTAGAAGTATATCATAACCCCTTGAACGTTTCTCCCAAAATATTGCTCTCACTTTTCTTGGTATGTCTCCCTCCATCCGGAGTGTTATTTCATATAACCTTTGTGGAGTACTAACCGCGGTATCTACAGTCTCAACTGTGATGTACTCATTCAAGTCCACTATCTCCAGAATTTCCTTCAGGTTCTGCCAAGCTATTGTTACTTCTGCTGCACTGTCCAGCATTGTCTGAGCTGATTCTTCGTTCTTGAGTTGTGTTCTCAGAATTCTTTGCATGTCTGATCTTCAGACCTGCTACCTTCTTCTTAGTTAATTGAGGTTTTGGTTTGTTTTTCTGAACGTGTTGTTCGTCTTTGGACTTTGCGCGTTCTTATTTGTGATCGACCGTCCTCTTCTTTCGGATTTCTGTGACGATATCTGAAAGATACGAGAGGAACGTGTATCAGTATCTTGATACCTTTCAGTTTTTATCAAATTAGCCCTATTCCTGAGGTTATACCTCCTTTCAGAGGGCTCCTTTTGAGGAGACCTACCTCGGGGTTGAGAACGTTTCTCTTATGAAGGTTTGTTATTTTCCCACTTCTTTTTAGAAGATGTAGGATTGTGTTAAATAGAGTCCTTCTCAGGACCTTCAGACAGATGTGGTTTAACTGGTTTCCCACCCAAACTATCTCTACCTAATTCTTCATAGGATTTTTCTATTTTTCTGGGTAGTTCTTGTTGATGATCTGTTACATCAAATTCCCTTAAGCGTTGGCGGATCGCCACTGCTGCTGCCTCCCCTTTAATATTAGATAATATTGTTGAGATCTGGTCAAAGTTTTTTAGTAATTTCATACCTAAATTCAGAGCAGGCTCTGCCCCGTATTCATTTTGAATTTGTTTCAGGACATCTGGTATTACCGGAATAGACGGAACGCCATGTGTTTTAGTATAGATGGCAGCAAAGACTGTGCCCCAAGTGGTGCAGTCTTCCAGATGTGGTGTGATCCCCATTGGTAAACAGATTGTTAGGATTCTGTGGTTCTCATAAGGGCTTGCATTAGGTAATACTGCTTCGATTTAAGTCATTTTTTTTAGCTATCCAGAATGGAATTTGTTCACGTTTTGTGGGCATTTTACCCATGACTGCGTGTAAAGTCTGTGGAGTAATTTTTAGTGTATTCTCCTGGTGAGGGGTTTGATTTGTAATGGTTAATGGTGGTTGGACCGTAAAAGTCCACATGGCATTTTGGACTGTCTGTACATTTTTATTAACTCTTTAAGTTGAGTGAGTAATTCATCGTCTGACATCTATTCGATGTCAGGATGAGGTGTGTAGCCGGGTAAAATCGGCCATGTTGCTCCTGGTCTACCTAGTGGACCGAGCCTGATAATGTGATTGTATTGTTTTAGGGTACCTTTAAACCAGAGATTATGTTCCTGGTATGTGAGTGGAATTTCAACATCCTCGAAGGGAATATATTCCTCAGGTGGTTCATCTTCTTTATAGAAGTGAAACACTTTTGTTACTGTATTTGATTCTGGGAATACTAACCATAAATAGAATACCTCTGTCTGAAAAGATTCATGTGCCTCTATCACGAAACCTGCTCTAGCACCTCTTGGTGTTAGCCATGTTTATACGTTTTTGAGTGATGGCTGGATGGATGTTTATAACACCCTCATCGGTTTCATTTAAACCTGTAAGATTAAAAGCTGTAACAACTTGGTCAGTCGTAGCCTTATCGCTCATGGTATTATTATCCCCGTTTTGGGACATTTTTTTGAAAAATGTAGAACAAGTTTCAAGGGAACAAAGGTAAGGTGCACAATATTTTGGAACACTGTATCCTTCAACGTTGAACAAACCAAACAGCTAATACATAGGATTTTCGTCCTACTCAGCTATGGCGGATATTAACCCTACCCACTCCAGACGTCTTATTGAGTATTATTAGAAGGGGTCTCTGAGAAAAGCATGACTGAGTTACTTCAGTATCTAGCATTAATTATAGCCTTACTAAACACGTCGAGTGCCATGTAGTGTAGTTCTTATTTCCCCTATAGGCTCTGTGCATTGGAATAATATACACTATAGTTGTGGCATAGGACTGAGGTCAGTATGCCTCTATCGAGTACATTAAACTTAATTACTTTTTGTGCCAGCTAACTCAGAGGCCACTAGAAACTCCTTGAATAAACAAGAAGGGAGTAGTTTCTGGCAACCGTATAAACATGACAACTTTGTTTCCCTTAGAATCGGAACATGTCTCAGAATCGTGGAAACAATAGATAACAGTTTTACTCAGTCAATCATGCATGCTTAGTTTCTTCAGAGTTACACAGAAATAGATAGACGGGCATTTCAATAAAAGGATTTATTGAACAGTCTTGTTTCTCGTGTAAGAGATATGAGTTGTTACAATCGCAAGACAGTATGCAAGATAATACCTACAGCATAAGCAGTAAGAAGAAATAATACTGCAACAGTATTGTCTTCTAGGTATGACATATATTCATATACACATACATAAATAACATAGGCTGAAAAGTGGATACTCGTTTTTGCTTCTAAATAGTTCTACCCCAGTGTAACTAACCTCAGTGTAGTACAAGGTAAGAAATAGGTGCTGTATTCTATAGTATGGTAAGCTGTAGTTTTGCATATGCCAAGAGTCCCTCTAGGTTCTAGTCAGCTCCATACCTTAGAATGAGAGAGGTGGTAATCTCTTTCCGGGTCTCAAACTCTAACACCTTCCAAAGGGAGTCAGAACACTGGAAGCTGGATTCTCTGTGAGCAGGGATGACAGCGTCTGGTCAGTGTGTCAGGCGGGGACTCAAATTCTTCCGAACTTGCCCTGGCGAGCCATATCGAGCTGTGCAGCCGAGCCGCGGTTTGCCATGGTAAGGGAAGGTATATTTATACCTGGAAGATGCTTAAGAATGTTAGCATTGACATAAAGTCGGGCAGAGGAAGATGTCATGAATGAACCCCTAAGGAATAGTAGTTCATGCATAATAGATGAGTTCTTGGAGAAATCAATAATCCTAGCTAGGGAAAGTCCTAACGGCTTAAGGGTCTGGTTTCTAAGAACTCGTTGTGACGTGGGGATGGACGGATGTAGGTGACCATGCCTGTATTTGGATAGCATGGCTAATGCCTAAATAAGGACTGGGATTCTATGCCTAAATCAGGGCAAAGCGAATTGTGCCTATCTAAGGACATGATTTAGGAAAACCTATGTACGGACATCTAAATCGAAACACAACAAGTTGATGGGGGGGTGAGTGCTTGCAATTTTAAACACTCTGTCCATCATCCCCTTTGGTTTTGCTTTGTTCGCCCTAAGTTGGCAGGGTATGCCCAGACGTGGGTTCCTTGCTCACTTTGCCACTAGATTCAAGATAGCCTGGCTGATGAGGGTTATGAACCCGAAAGCGGTCCCAGGATGCTTGTTTCCAGTCCATGGAAGACATGGCTTGGTAGTTCGGGCTGGACTGTTCCCATGAGGCACAGGGTCAGACTGATTTACATATGGCCATGTCTGAACTGGGGTGGTGGAGTGAGCTAAAGAATGATGATGGAATAAACCCAGATCAGTTGACTGGGGGTGACTGCTTGCAGTGTTCAACACTCCGTCCATCATCCCCTTTGGTTTTGCTCTGTGGGACATGGGCAGAAAAAAATAAGGGAACTTTTTAAAATACTGGTGGGGACTCCCTACCAGTGGTGTTAGGCAATGTTCCCACTGTACATAATTAAAAACAGCATGTGGTGTATTAGCTCTGTGTAATTAGTTGTATGCATAATGATGATAGCAAAAACATCCGCTATAATTTGCAGAGGCAACCTCTAAGTCACCTATGTATTCCTCTGTGACGTCTGAATTGTCCAGGTGGGAGTAATCAGGCTCCCCCTAGTCAGGGTTAGATTCAAGGTCAAAGAGGTGTTCCCCTCCGGGCCTATCCTGTTGCCCCGTCCCATCCACTCTCTCCTACTCATCTGACCCTGAAGGTTTTCTAAGGTCATCTAGGAGTAACACCTCCAAGAGGCGTTGAGTAGTGGCACCTTTCCCTGTCTTCAACTAGGGGGACACAGTGCTTTCAGTTCTTGGAGCGAAAGTTCACTGTATCTAGCAGTCAGAGAGCCACTGGCATCTCCTTTGGAAGACATACTAAGTGAGGTGTGGTGTGGTGTTGCATCTACCTAACCTAGTGGGAACTAAACTCTCTTAGGTTGGAAAAAGGGTGTGCTAGACCCTTGACTACCCAACCCTAAGTTCAGTAGAACTTACTTATTCTAAGCTTGTATTATATGTGCCTAGAAGTAGTGATGTTTTTTCAATTAATCAATACAGAGATATATCTAGTACAACAATGCAGGCTTGAATCCCAACCGCTGCACACCAATGTGAGAAGCTGGCCTGGTATATGAGGTTCACTTATCTAAGCGAACATCCTGCATCAGTCCAGACAACCCTTATAGTGATTTAAGAGGTCTCAGACAACCTTTAGAAAGCTATCCAAGTGGTAGCTGTGGAGAGCAGCCTTCAGGCTTAGTCTTGAAGGAGTGTAAAGCAGCTTGTTTTACCAAAATGTAGTCTTAATCTATAGATTAGGTGAAAAAGAACCACACCAAATATTTATAAAAATGTGTATTTATTTTAGAATACTCTCTAGAATGCTCAAGTATCTCCAACATGGATATGGACAAAATGCACACAATACTTTAGCAAAGAAACACAGTAAATAGCACGAATACACAGTGGACCTCAGGGGGGACAAAACGATATCCTAATAAAGTGATATAAGAATCAGAACGCTAGTCAGGACAATGTTGAGAGGACGAAGAATTGCTGTGGACTCACAGAAACACCCAAGGTCAATCAATCAGTTTATCAGGGAATTGAAAGCGCACTACTCGCACGTGAGGGTCTCAAGGCACTAGGGGGGGTATGCTGCTCCATTCAGCCAAAGAGCCAGGTCTTAAGGGTCTTCGTGAAAGTGTTCAGGGAGGGGGCACGTCTGATGTCTGCCGGTAGCTTGTTCCAGGTCTTGGCTGCTATGTGGCAGAACGATCTTCCGCCTGCTCTGGCTCTGTAGGTAAGTAGCTAGGAACCCCATGGAGAGCATGTGCAGTGCGAGTACACAACCGTGTGTTCCCTACAACTCTACGTGCAAATCGCGGTTGTATTTTTAAGGATTAGGGGCCCTTCTCAACGGACCCTGAAGAAACCCCTTGGAAGTTAGGGGGTTGGAAAGCCACCCCACCCGTGAATACCCTAGTACCCACGAAACCTACACCAGGGACGCCATGTGCATAGGGGTGAAGTGGTGTCAGAAACCGCTGTTGTTTTCAATGGAGGGCTTCAGGAAAATTCCACTGCTGGAAGGGGCGAAAGTATCCGTGGGAATTCAAACGTGGATTCTTTTCGAAGTGAACCTGAAAGCAGAGGGGGATAGTGTCTGTCATTCAGGAGTGACCAGGAGCCCAGGAAGACGAATGCCCTCCGATGTTGGGTACTTCAGGACAAAGGACGATTACCTTGTCTCTGCAGTCGCTAGGTCCAGGCGATGCTGAGGAAGACCAGGAGCTGTCCCACGGAGGATGTCATGTGCTGAGGGGTCGGTGTTCAGCAGGAGCACCAACAATACTTGGCAAGGTCAACCCATGCAGGATGTCGCAAAGGTTCAAAGTAGGGACCTGCAAGGTCCAGGAGACTCACCACAAGGAGGGGAGTCAGGGCAAGCCTGAAGCAATCAGGGAAGTCCACAGGAAGCAAAGTTGACTTGCTGCAAGAAGTTGCCAGAGGTTGGGGCTACTTGGAGCCCAATGCACTTGTCACAAAGATGCCAAAAGGTAATTGCAACTGCAATTGTTCAAGGTGCACAGGGGTTCAGTTCATGTAGCCCCCATGAGGGATTATGACCTCAAACTTGGTGAGAGGGCAGCTCGGGCCTCAAGGAATGTAGAAAACCACCACCTGTGTTGGGATCAGCAGGCAGGTCAGCAGTGTTGCAGTGCCTGCGAATGCTGGGAAGTGACTCCTCCACTTCAATGGAGATTTCCTTCAAGTGTCTTTGATTCTCCACAGGTCCTGCTTGGATCCTGGATGGTGCACAGGCGATGCAGCAGACTAAAAGGGAGACAAAGTCAGGCCCAAACGAAGTCCACATTGCCCAGGCGGTAGAAGTGCAGTGGTTTCAGTTCTTAAACTTATCCCTTGACGAATCTAGGGACCTACACTGAGGTAAGCCCTTAAGTACACTATGGAAAGAGTTGGGAAGATTCAGGGGAACCCCCAGGGGAGGGTCTGGACAGTTGGAGGTTACGCCCATGTCCTTTGTCCAGTTTCATGCCAGTATGGAAGCCAATGGCTCCTAGAACTGGTTTGAGCTGGACTATGCACAGGGACACCAAATGTGCCCCCAGTGCAGGACTTCAAAGTTTAGATAGCGTAACCGCCGTGCAAAAGGTAAGAACGACTTTCTCTAACCCCGCATACCGCTTGATAGAGGCACACCAGATACCTCTAAAATCATGCTTGTTTGTATTTTATTGCACTGCATCACCTACCACGAGCAGAGTGAGAGCCACTATCAGGCCCACCTGGTTTCATACTTCGAAATCCCCCAGTCTCCCCACATCCATAGCACTATTACACGCTTAATGGCTATCCAACATTGTACACTATGACCTATGATTGTAACGGAGATCCACATTGATTCTCCTGTCTGGCTGCCTGATATCACCCTCACAAGGGGTAAGTGATTTCCACTTCTACAAGCATCAGTTTTGCGCCTAGGCACATAAAGCCGTTTCATTAATCATACTTGAATTTTTATTCACAGCACCGGGTCGGGTACTCTGTGAGTTTATTTTTTTCACTATTTACACGGTGTCACTGTCTTTACACATCAGGCAGCGCAGACCACCGTTCAGGTACATTTGTACAAAAAGAGCCTTTGCCCACTCTGTTCTCTAAATAGGACCCAGCCCTGATGGTATCATTCCTTTTTCCAAAGGTGTCCCGACATTTTAAGGTCCTTTATCCTAAATAGGGTTGAAACGCCGTCGACAGTAAACAAGGGAGAATCATTATTCAACACTTACGATGAACAAGTGTTATGAATTGTATTGCTTTATTCCTTATGGTCGCCTTTATGTTTAATAATTGAAACCTTTTACATATGTCACATGTTATGTCACTTTTAGTTTAGGTTCAATCACTTTTTCACTGGGACTCTTTTTATGATTGTTTGTTAATCCTCAGATTGTATTTGATTCGATTGTGTATTTAGACACTGTTTATTTGTTGCCTATCAAAAATACGAACAATATTATTATGTATCGACTTTCCGATGTGTATAGCCAATTTTCTTTCTGACTCCATCTCAAACCCTATATTGTGCTTTTTCTATCATATAGTTGGTTATTATTCCACAGGAGCCATTGTTTCCTCTCTAGATTTACTACCCAGGCTCCATGTGAGTAGGATTCCCTTGTTTTTTGGTTTCAGAGTTTCGGTCAGCAGCAGGAGGCCCGACCCGTGTCTGTGGCTGCAGCATCCATTTTGTGATGCCAGAGCTCTATTAAATTTCTACCGGGTATACCGGTGCTGTCATGTCTCTCCCTCTAGAAGGGTGGGATCATACTCCCACACCAGTTACTGGAGGGGGTATGATTCCAAGGTGTTTGACACCAAACACAACATGTTTCGTGCAGCCAGTCCAAAGTTAGCATTTACCATTTGGTTATAATGCACTTAAGAGTATATGGTCAGGCTGCACTACAAACAGCATCAGAGAAGGGATTCCGAATGCTACAGAGGGGCTCTGCTCATGCAGGGGCACCCTCTCACATAAGAAACAAGCACTCTGCCTTCAGGATTGATAAGTCCTGCTATAGGAGTGACTTATAGGTTTATATGTGTGTATATATATATTCACTGAAAAAACCATAGGTTTCACACACGTTATAGTTAGGAATTAGCATTTAAAAAACCTTGCAAATTCACTTAAAAACCATAGGTTTCACACATGTTATAGTTAGCTGGGCATTTCCCTCGTAAAAAAACAATGAAATTCCCCCGTTATAGTTAGTGCAGGCAACTATAACTCACGCGACCGCAATCCGCTGCTGATGACGTCAGATATTACATATTAGGGTGTGACGGAGGAGCCGGCGCACACACAGTCACAGCCTTTGAAAAAGGAATCTCTCCGAAACGCGTCAGGCCGCTACACATGGACGGACGAGCCTACATAGTATTGTCAGTTCCAGAGTGCACTCTGCCAGCTGTGCAAACCAGGAGCTTATATTACATATTATATATATATAGAGAGAGATATAGGTAACCTATATGCACCACCTTACCCAGGCTGCAGTAGCAGACCTGTGGTGTCATTTTGGGTGGCTTCCCAGGGGTGGCATAAAACATGCTTCAGCCCCTAGTAGGCCTCTGGGGTACCTATGCCCAGGGTACATAGTATACCATATACTAGGGACATATAAGGGCACCTCAGATACAATCTGTAATGTACCTAAAGTACATGGAATCATATTATAGAGAAAGCAGCTAGGCTGGGGCCCTGAATAGCAGGGTCCCAGCCAGGCTAAAGTCGAAAAACAGTGAAACACCAGCAAAAAGTTGGGGTACCCATGTGAAGCAGATCCTACTCTCCCACTCTAGTAATAACATGCCAAAGAAAATTCAGACTGCATTAGTTACATCAAGGCTAGTGACAATATCTCAAGAAAGACAGAGTGGTGCTGATAAATCCCAGCATTGGGTAATATGCAAGGAATGCAGCCAATAAAACATACAGTCAGGGTATTACTCATGGAACAGATGGAGAAAGGAGAGAAAATTGATTGTCAGCTACAAGGCACTCTTGGACTAATAACTACATGACAATGAAAATTAAGAGTGCATGAATTACATCAAAGCTTGTGGCAATATCCCAAGAAAGACAGAGTTATGTTGACAAATCACAGCATCAGATAGTATGTGAGTAATGTGAGAGCAGTGCAGTTCAAACGTAACCTAGGACATAGGATATAACAAAATGAGGACAACAATAGCGAAGGAAGGATAGGGTAGAGTCGCGCAAGACCTGCCGCCATAGCCAGATTTGCCGGAGGACCTCAAACACCTCTATGACTCAGGGGAAGTGGGGTTCTGTGGCAGAGGGGCAGTGGTGATCTGGATGTCAGCGTTAGTCCGCAGTCGCGTCAGTGGGGGAGGTACTCTGAGTGCTAATCCTCTGTGACGCAGGTGGGGATCCCGTGTCTGTCCTCAAAAGTTTGGAGACCATCGCATCCCATTGAGGTGCCGGGGGAACATGCGAATGCCAAGCAGGTCTTCTCTGCTTAGCACCGCACCCTTTGCCCTCGCCCAGTTGGATAGGGATCGACGCCAAGCAAGAGGGTGAGGCAGCATGGGGGATTTCCACTGCTTGGTGATCAAATATTTCCCTGTTATTAGACCTAGGTCTAGAAACCACGTGACAGCTCTATATGTCTTGTTTCTGCTGAAGAGGTGCAGTACATGGGCTTCCCAGGTCGGGGGAATGGTGTGGGATGTGCACCTTATGAGGGTAGTTGTCACGGTGTTTCAGTAGTCATGCAGGAATGAGCAACCCCAAAGCATCTGTATCAAGTCGACATCCGATTGTTGGCAGTGGGGGCAAGCTGCATCTATGCGGAGGAAGTACCTGTTTATTTGGGCTAGGGTAAGGTAGGCCTGATGTAATATGAAAAATTGTATCTGTTGGAATCGTTGATTCCAGTGGATGCAGGTCGGACCGCTACGGGCAGCCAACCATTCCCTATCTGTAAATGCTCTACCCAGGGTCTCCTCCCAGTGGAATCGAAGTTGAGTGAGATCTGTTTCCGTGTGCTGATGAAGCGAGGATGTGAACCAGCGTGTGAGGTGTCTTCCTCTCCCCATCACGTGAAGGTATTGCAAAGTGTGGTGTATGGGAGGTTCCTGGGCAAGCACACCCCATTTGGACCTTAATGAAGCTATGAGTGTTCTGTGTAATAAGAACTGCCCAGGATGTATATTCTCCCCCATTATAAGTTCCTGAAATGGAATAAGAGCGCCGTCTTGAAAGAGGTCCCCCACATCTTGTACCCCCTCCGAAGTCCAGTGATGTAACTCTGCTGCTGTTTTGTAAGTGTCCCCCCGTGGAGTTCCCAACAGTGGGATGGTGTGTGCGTATGGAATGGTGGTTCTATTCAGGAAAAGGCATCTGCAAAATCATTTGTGCGCTACATTGAGGAGGAAAATATCTGGAGGTCTAAGCGCGGAGCAGGGATGGAAGACCTGGAGTAGAGTTTTCAGCAGCAGCGGGGGTCGCAGGGAGGCCGTGTCTAGTAGGTATCGGGAAGACAGCCACCTGGCGATCCATTGCAGCTGGGAGGTAGTAATGCTCAAAATTGGGTACCGCGAGGCCGCCCAGCTCCATAGGCAGATAAAGTTTTCCCATGGACACCCTATGGTGCGAGGTCCCCCAAATGAAATCCTGCACTACTCTTTCCCACTGCTTCAAGAAGGGGGGAGATGATGAGGGGTAGAGTTGCAAAATAATAGAGGAGGCGGGGAAGGACCACCACTTTAACCAGAGCGATTCTACCAGAGATCGCTAATGGGAGAGTTCTCCAGAAACCCATCTGGGATCGAATCGCAGTGGTAGCTCGGATAATGTTTCCGTCAAAGAGGTCGGCCTTGGCGCGATATATCCGGACACCTAAGTAATGGAAAGGGTCAGTGCACCAGGCCACCGGCGTCCCCCCCAGCATATAGCCTAGATCCGGAGTGTCCCCTAGGAATGGGGAGAGTATGGACTTTATCGGGTTGACTCGCAGCCTGGAGGCTCACGCAAAAAGGCTAAGGGCTCTATCAAGGGAAGGGGGAATATTATGAAGATCCCTGGCATATATTAACAGTTCATCGGCATAGAGCAATATAGTGTGTACGCCATCACCTAGTTCAATTCCCATATCAACGTGCGTGCAGATATGAGCCTCCAGCGGCTCCACCGCTAACGCAAATAGTAGTGGGGACAACGAGCATCCCTGCCGGGTCCCACGCCGCACTCAAATCGGATCTGAGATATATGGGCCCATCCGAACCCGAACCGATGGATTACAATATACCAGTTGCAGTAAGCCAAGGAAGTAGGGGCCAACTCCAAAACGAACCAGTGCAAAAAATAGGAAGTTCCAGGTCAGCGAGTTGAAGGCCTTCTCAAGGTCTAATACCATGCAACCAGAGCACGGCCAGGCGTTTGGGGCATGTTCTGCAACTCGAAAGTAGCGGCATAAATTCAGGGCCGTGCTACGCTGAGAAACAAAACCATTCTGGTCAGAGTGCACCAGATCAGGGACTAGCGGAGCCAGCCGGTCAGCCAAGACCTTCGCCAGGATCTTATAATCCAAATTTAATATATCGATTAGTCGGTAGGAGCCAGGGGATGTGGGGTCCTTACCACCACGTTAGCGGTACACATGGTGGGGTGCAGGGTCCGTTCCGAGATTGCCTCCAGAAACACTGAGTGTAGTTGCGGTACCAAATGTTCCATGTAAGTTTTGAAAAATTCCATCGGGAGTCCGTCCGGCCCTGGAGTTTTACCTGCGGACAAGGCACATAATGCATCTTGTGTTTCGTCTTTAACTATAGGAGAGTCCAGCTCCAGGGACTGGTCCACTGTCAGAATGGGTAACTCCACTGTGTCCAGAAAGGATCCTACATCATGCGTGTTACCTGTCAGAAGGGTGTCATACAGATGGGTGTAGTGTTCAGTCATCAGTGCGTGTATGTCTCACTGGGTGCTATATTCTCGACCAAGATCATCAAGTAAGAAATGTATGGGGCACTGGGGATGTTCCTGCCTAATCAAATAGGCCAGCAGTCGCCCCGCTTTGTCCGCGGTCGAGTGGGAGCAGATCGAGTGTGCCAAATAGTTATGACAGCGCAGGCGGTACAGAAGTGCCGCTCGTTTGGTATGAGCAGCATTGAGATGCTGCTTTTTCGATGGGCCGGTGACAACCTGTTATTTGAGTAGGAGTAACCGTCATTCAATGTGGGTCAACGAAGTGCCTAACTTCCTGCAAATACTCCAAGTCTGTCCCAGACAATGACCCCTAACCACCACCTTAAAGGCCTCCCAGTCAGTGAGGACCGAGTCCACGGAGCAGGAATTAAGCGCAAAATAGTTAGCTATTGCTGACTCCAGCGAGCTTCGGAAGAGGGGGTCCTCCAGAGCCTCGGTCTGTAAGCGCCAGGTTGGAACTGGTGAGGGTGGCGCCTCCCAGGCCAGGTGCATCAACAGGAGGTTATGATCGGAGTGTGTCTGACCAAGATAATCCGTCACTTGTATCAAGGGGAGGAGGGGTGCGGATGCGAGTATACGGTTGAGGCGCACGTGTAGCTTATGGACTGGAAAATAGAAGGAGTATACCCTGGAGTGAGGATGACGTTCCAGCCAAACATCTGAAAGGGCCCAGTTACCTAGACATGTGTTTAAAAGGCAAGCGTTGGAGGAGGCTGTAGTACTAGTGAGGGGGAAAGGAACGGTCAAAGGAAACATCAAGTACTGCATTAAAATCCCCGCCCAAGAGCCACAGGACGTCCCTCCAGCGAAGTAGTATCTCTGAGATATCACTCAGAAAGGTGCTCTGGGCACCATTAAGGGCGTATAAGGAACCCGGTAAAATCAGTTGGCCGTTCAGTCTACTGCTTATCAGGATGTACCGCCCCATTGGGTCTGTCAGGACTTCCTTTTCTTCCCATGGGACCCCAGCTTCAATCCATATCATCACCCCTCTAGCCATAGATGAGTAGTTGGAGCTGTAAATCTGACCTTGCCAACGTCGGCGTAAGCGTGTGGCTTTAATGGCCGCCAGGTGTGTTTCCTGTAGGAGTGCAACACTCGTCTTATGACGCTGCAAATAGGCATAGATGGTGTATCGCTTAGAAGGTGTCTGGATACCCTTGACATTCCAAGTTAGGACGTTAAGGTCGGTCATCGGGGCTATTAAGATCAGTATGTCCCACCCGGGCACTGAAGGGATCCCTGTGTGAAGGACTCCCTTCGACAGGGAGGACGGAGAGGCGGCAGGTCTGCAGGGATGGCGACTCGTACAAGGGATGAATATTAAGAAGGTGGGGCAACGTGAATTTCTACCCTGATTTTACTCCGGCGGTCCAAAAGCAGAGACTAAGTTTTCTCGGAGTCAAACGTCGCCTACGGGACCTGAACCTTAAGTACGCAATGCTTTTTCCAGCTAAGCTGAGGGTAGAGGTAGATGGCCGCACGCACTTTTTTGACCGTCCCGAGGCGGCTGGGGACTGGTTGGACACTTTGCCCGGGGATCGGGGCCGGGGGGGTGGGGGGGTGCGGTTGGCGGGGAGGGCTCGCCGGATCAGGACTGAGGGATGAATAGTAGGCCTTGCTCTGGACAACATTCTTGTCACCATTGACTGCTCGTCTACGTTCCCCTCCTGTGGAGGTCGTACGGGGTCTATTGGGGGCTTTCCCTCCTCCTCTGGGGGACTAGTTAGTTTTTCATCTATGGGGCGACAGGCACACTGCACTTTGGGGGGGCTGTCTGGGCTCATGCAGGGGTGCAGGGAGGGGGGAGTTCTGTTGGGACGGGTGGGTGGGGGTGGGGTGTTGTTTCCTTTTCCCGCAAGGCAAACCCTTTACTGTATTGGTGTTTTCGAGGTGCTCTTGGGGGGACGACTGATGGCTTCTGTGTGTGATGGGGGGTAGGGATTTGACTTTGTTGTCGTGGAACGTTAACGGACTGGGGGATAGGATTAAGCGTGGTGTGGTCCTGCAGTATCTGAAACGAATTTCACTAGATGTGGTCTTCCTGCAGGAGACACACCTTATTGGTAATTCCTTCCATGCCATGAATCGGCGAGGCTATCGCTTGGTGGCCCACTCGGGCTTCACCTCGGGCTCGCGGGGGGTGGGCATCATGGTTAAGAACTCGCTCCCGCTGGAGATTGATGAGGTGCGCCATGATGAGAGGGGACGCTACACTGTCTTGGTGGGTAGAATGGAGGGCAGAGTAGTCGTTTTTGTATCAGTGTACGTTCCACCGGGGTTACAATCTACCACGTTTGCGGACCTGGGGCGCCTCCTCCTTGACCTCCTTGACCTCCCGGGGGGGCTTCTGGTAGTTGGGGGGGACTTCAATGCGGTGGCTTCTGGGTCTATGGATCGTCATCCCCCTAGGGACCTCCCCCGGGCACAGGCGTGGCTGTCCGGCCTTTTAGATACACTGGGATTGGTGGACTGCTGGCGACTAAAGCATCCCGCGCAGCTGCAGTACACCTTCCATTCGGGTGCCCATGGTAGCCTCTCGCGGCTTGATTATGTCCTTGTCCCTGCGGCCTATGCTGGGAGAGTGGGAGAGGTGCGCCATCTGGCGCGGGGTATTTCAGATCACTCCCCTCTCCTGTTGCACTTTGATGTCTTCCCGAGGGGGGAGGGCAGGGTAGCTCCAATCAATGCATGGTACCTGCGCGACCCCACTATTCGTGCTGACTTGATTAAATCCTTGCAGCGGTATTTTGAGGAGAATGTGGGGTCTGTCCCTTCGGCTATCTCCCTGTGGGAAGCCTTCAAGACAGTTCTCAGAGGGGAGGCGCTCTCCTTTATCTCCCATGCCCGGAAGCGCAAGCAGGAGGAGGTGACCCGAGTGGAGGCGGAAATTACTGAACTAGAGGGTGACCTGGGGAGTGGGGTGACGGATGCCGCACTACATGTTCTACACCTTAAGCAGGCGGCCTATAGGGCCCTCGTCACGGAGGCGGCCAGGGGCCTCAGTAGAGAGCAACAGGGGCGACTGTATGATGTGGGTGATAAGGCTGGTAAATTGATTGCGTGGTTGGACAAAAAGGAGAGAGCGAATCGTGTGGTCCCGCTGATCGAGAGAATGGATGGTGTACGTGTCACCGAGCTGGAAGCCATTGTCTCCTGCTTCGCGGATTATTTCCGCGAGGTGTATTCCCCGGTTTCTCCCTGCTCGGAGGAGGATTCCCATGCCCTGCTTCGGGACATCGCGCTGCCCTCCCTTTCGGTGGAGGACAGGGAGTCGTTGGAGGCTCCTCCCACCTCGGACGAAATTGCCCTTGCCATACGCTCGGTCGCATCTGGCAAGGCCATGGGCCCCAACGGCATCCCTATCGAGCTGTATAAGCTGCGACCGGATGTACTGGCGCCCCGCCTTCGCGCAATGTTCCTGGCGGCCCGCTCGCGGGGCTCCCTTCCGCCGGACCAGCGTCTGGCTACAATCGTGGTGATCCACAAGGAGGGGAGACCCCGTGAGCGGGTCACATCCTATAGGCCTATCTCGCTCTTGAATGCGGAGCCCAAAATCCTCGCCAAGGTGCTCGCCAACCGGCTGGTCGGCGTGGTGGGCGATCTGGTCCACCAAGACCAGTCCGGCTTTATACCCCATCGCAACACGGCCCTTAATCTGCGGCGCCTGCACGGGGTGCTCGCGCGTGTTCCGTTTGTGCGGGAACCGGCCATCTTTGCGTCCTTGGACGCCACCATGGCGTTTGATACGCTCGAGTGGCCATACATTTGGGCGATGCTGGCGAAGTTTGGCTTCGGACCGGGATTCATCAGCTGGGTCAAATTGTTGTATTCGGGCCCATTGGCGCAGGTGGTGGTGAATGGACGAGTCTCGGCCCCATTCGCGCTGGGACGGGGCACGCGACAGGGTTGCCCCTTGTCGCCTCTCCTGTTTGCACTGGCCTTGGAACCCCTGGCGGAGTGGCTGCGGTGGCACCCTTCCATCCGTGGTCTCCGCTGGACCCCCGAGCATGAGGACCGCGTGTCCCTCTACGCTGACGATATCCTGTTGTATCTCGCCTCCCCGCGTAAATCACTGATTGTCCTGGTTGATGTTTTGCGCTCATTCGGCCGCAACTCAGGCCTTGTCATCAACTGGGCTAAATCATGTGTATATGTGCTTTCCGGGGAGGCTCCCGTCCTCCCGCGGGACTGTCCGATCCAGATTGCCTCCCAGGGGTTTCGGTACCTGGGTATATACATTACTCTGGACCCGGAGGCCCGCTACGAGCGGAATTTGCTTCCCCCCCTCCAGCGCTTGAAGGAGGACGTTGTGCGTTGGCGGCGTTTAAGATGATGTTGTTGCCGCGCTTCCTGTACGCTCTCCAGAACACTATGGACTTGGTCCCGGCGCGCTACTTCCGTGAGGTGGAGAGTCTACAGCGTCGCCTGTTCTGGGACGGGAGGCCGCGTATTGCCTTGGCTAAATTGACGCTCCCGTGGTACGACGGGGGGGTTGCCCTCCCGGATATTAAACGGTATTACTGGGCCTCCCAGCTAGCTGCAATTAATCACGGCCTCTACGGGCCCGCCCTGAACCCGGCATTTGAAATGGACAAGATGCTCCTGCCTGGTGGCGAATACAATTGAGCGCTCTACTCTGGCGCGCCCGACCCCCGCCTGACGAGACCTACGCGTGTCATGGTGCGAGTATGGCACGCGGCTAACGCAGCTATGGGGTGGAAGGACCGTTTGACCCGGGCGTCACCGCTATATGCGTCTGAGAGGTTGGGCTCCCTGTGGACCTCGAAGGGCTTCGAGAAGTGGGACACGATCGGCATCAGTACAGTGGGAGATCTCTGGACGAGGGGAGGATTTAAAACATTCGAGACGCTGCAGACGGAGTTTCAGCTGCAGGGCAGTGAATACTTTCGGTACTTGCAAGTCCGTCACGCACTGGGCTCCGTCTTCCCAGACGTCGCATCCATTCCGGAGTCTTCCCCCCTGGAGGATAGAGTGCTGGATGGCCATGTTCCAGACAGCACGATCTCCCTTATATACAAAAAACTGATTAATGATCGCTCGGGCCTGCTGACTGGCCTCCGCGAGGCCTAGGTTGCCGATGGGCTGGAGTTGGACGACGAGGACTGGATTTCCGCGGTGGCCTCTCCGAAGGAGGTGGCCATACCGGCTCGCCTTCGCTTCGTCCAGCTTAAGATCCTCCACCGGGTTTACATGACGGGGCCAAGGCTTCTGCGTATGGGCTATGCTGAGGATGGGTTGTGTAAGCGTGGGTGTGGTGCTTTGGCGACTTTTTTGCATATTTTGTGGGAATGCCCAAAGGTGGAGCGATTCTGGCGTGGTGTGCATGAGGTCCTGCGAGTGGTTACGCGTGTCGCGCTGTTGCCTGAAGCGAGGAGATGCTTGCTGAATGTGTGGGAACCAACTGACTACTCGGTTCCGCAGACACGATGGGTGACTCTGGGATACATGATAGCTAAGCGTGACATCGCGCAGCTGTGGGGGTCCCAGAGGCCCCCGGCGGTGTCGGCCTGGAAAGAACACATGGATTGGTGTATGTTCCGTGAAAAGGTGGTGTATGTGGCGAGGGGTAAGCCTGGGGCGTGGGTGAAAATCTGGGGCCCCTGGAACGCCTACCGCGGGGGTATTTGTGAGCCGCCACTGCTGCAGGCTGCCTCACCAGCTCCGTCCCCCTAGCTGACCCCCTCCCCCAGCCACGGGCACGGGGTTCCCCAGTCCCTGATCTGTTCCCATTCCCCTCTTTAGAGTCTTGCGGCTAGTTGGGGTCCCCCACTTAAGGAGCGCGTGCTGTCACTTCGGATTGCGGGTTGCCTTGCGGGTGTGGTTTTTTGTGTTGTTGTGTTTTTATAAAATGAAACCGTATTGTGGGCTTGGAGTCATGTGGCCCGCGTCATTGATACCTCCTGATTTACCTCTTTGCACCGCCAAGAGCCTTTTTCTGTATGTATGTCATATGCTTCTGCCACTCTAGCGGCCGGCCGGACGGTTGTAGGCCCATACTTGTATCTATTTGAGATTGCAATAAACGGTTTAAAAAAAAAAAAAAACAAAAAAAAAAGAAGGTGGGGTAATAGGAAACTTTGAAACAGGAAGAGAGGGGAACCCCAACGTGAGGAACTGCCCAAACAATCATTCCAAATCATGGCTACTGAACTATCATCGTTGTATAACTGTGGGGGGGAAAATGTAGACCAGCGAATAAGAGGAGTCAATGTAAGGGCCAGCCCCTTTAATTACCTCAATAGATTAGGAGATAAAGCATCACAAGTGTATAAAAAGAAACATGCCCTGAGGCACTATGGTGTTCTAACATGCATATAAGGCACAAGTCAGCTAATGCCAAGGCGTTGGGGGGAGAGGATAACTGAAAGAGGAAATGAACAATGTAAGGGCTGACCCTTTCAAGCACCTCAAGGGAGTATGCGAAAACAGAGGGGGGAAGGGGCCCAACACACGGCTGCTAGAAGGAAACAAAAAAGTTCTGAAGTAGTACGGGGGTCCAATATGAATGCAAAGTTAACATCAGATAATGCAATCTGTGGTTTGTGGGGTGACACCCCGAAGTGGGGGAAAATCCGCATCCATGGACCATTCCGTCGTGCACTCAGGGGCTCTGGACCGGAGCGGGAGGCAGCAGAGCAGGCTGGGGACGGAGATCTGGAGGGCTGGATGACCGCCATCGCCTGCAGGGCCCCCTGACGCTCCAATCTGATTTGGTCGGGACTGGGGATGGTCACTGTATGCCCCGCGCTCTTGGCCCTACCCCCTCTGCGTCTAACTCTGTGGGGGCGTTCACGAGGATGGGACTCATCGGATGGTTTGGGTGCCATCACCAATCCCTGTTCCTCGGGCCAGTCCCATGCCTCAGCGGGGGCATCAAAGTACTTCGTAGATCAATCTTTGATAACGTGCAGGCGGGCCGGGAAGAGCAAGGAGTAGCGGAGGTCCAGATCTCGGAGCTGTTGTTTTACTGCTGTGAAGGTGGCTCGCCTCCTCTGCACCTGAGCCATGTAATCAGGAAAAAGAGAAATGGAGACGTTTTGCACCTTAGGGCCGGGGTTTCTGCCCAGCTCCCGTAGAATAGTGTTTCTCTCCCTGAAGATCATGACTCAAAATAGGAAGGGGCGAGGGTACGCCCCAGGAGGGGGTCTGCAAGCAGGTATTCGGTGAGCCCGCTCCACTACGAATTGTGGGGAGAGCGATCCGAGGTGCAAGAGCTCCTTCATCCAGGCCTCCGTGAAGGTCTCTGGGTACCGCCCTTCCGCCCCTTCAGGGTGATTGACTACGCGTATATTATTTCAGCGAGAGCTACCCTCCACATCATCCACTTGTCCTCCAGGGTGCAAACTCGATCCAGCAGATCTTGAAGTGCGGAGAAGCAATTCTGGGATCAGGGTCGGAGGTTTGCTAGCGTGACCTCAGCCTCACACACTCGGTCTGAGAGTTTGTATTGGTCGGCCCAAAGGAGTGTGAAGTTCGAGGTGATAGTATCCATGCGGCCCTCAAAGGATGTGCAGGTCAGGTCCACGGCATTGCCAATGCGTTCCACTGCTGCCAGTACAGAGTCCAGTTTGGTGGCAATGTTGAGCGGGTTTATCACCGTTGTTGACCCGGGGGTCATGTGCAATGCCCCCGTCTGGCCCCCAGGAGGTGCATGGCAAGAGGTGTTGTTGCACAGGCGACCCATGACGAACTGTTGAGCGCTCTGCATATGGAGGGTAAACGACCAAAATATAGAATCCAAAATATAGACAGGACAGAATATCGACTCTAAAATATAGATAGCACAGAATATCGAATTACCACAATATAGATAGGACAGAATATCGAAATTGGGGTATGAAATATATCGATTTCCATAATATCGAATTTAAAAATATAGATTTCCATAATATCGATTTTTTTTTTAGTGTTATGTATGGTAGTATATGTGTTAAAATTATGTATTATCCTTGTAATGTATGTTGAATTTTTTTAAAGTAATGAATGTTATGTAAATTAATGTTGGCGTAATTTCATTCCGTAGCGGGTTGTGGGTTTATAGGGGAATAGGGTGGGAAGTAATTTAATTATAATAAATTAAATATTAATTTGTATTTATATGTATTGATAATTAATTGATTGATAATTAATTATTAATTGCTAATTAATTTTTATTAATTGCTAATTAATTTTTATTAATTGATTAATTGATAATAATGTTAATTGTATTTTTTAATATTGTTAAGGGGGTTGTGAGTTTATAGGGGAATTGGGTGGGAAGTAAATTAATTGTAAAAAAGTAAATATTACTTTTTATTTATATGTATTGATAATTAATTGATAATTCATTATTAATTGGTAATTACTATTTATTAATTGGTAATTAATGTTGTTTCAATGGTAATTGATTTTTATTAAATGGTAATTATTTTGTATTAACTTTTTTATTGGTATTGATAATTCATTTAATCTTATTTTAATATTAAATAATTACTTTCCCTACTGTTGCACTCTCAGGAGTGGGAATAGTAATTTTTACCCTCCCACTATCCAACGCTTTCCCTACTGTTGCACTCACTGGAGTGGGAATAGTAATGTTTACCCTCCCGCTATCCAATGCTTTCCCTACTGCTGCACTCACTGGAGTGGGAATAGTAATTTTTACCCTCCCTCTATCCAACGCTTTCCCTACTGTTGCACTCTTTGGAGTGGGAATAGTAATTTTTACCCCTACGCTATCCAACGCTTTCCCTACTGTTGCACTCACTGGAGTGGGAATAGTAATTTTTACCTTCCCGCTATCCAACGCTTTCTCTACTGTTGCACTCTCTGGAGTGGGAATAGTGATATTTACCCTCCTGCTATCCAATGCTTTCCCTACTGTTACACTCACTGGAGTGGGAATAGTAATTTTTACCCCTACGCTATCCAACGTTTTCCCTACTGTTGCACTCACTGGAGTGGAAATTTTAAATTTTTACCCCTACGCTATCCAACGCTTTCCCTACTGTTGCACTCACTGGAGTGGGAATAGTAATTTTTACCTTCCCGCTATCCAACTCTTTCCCTACTGTTGCACTCTCTGGAGTGGGAATAGCAATTTTTACCCTCCAGCTATCCAACGCTTTCGCCAACTTTTGCACTCACTGGAGTGGGAATAGTAATTTTTACCCTCCCGCTATTCAACGCTTTCCCTACTGTTGCACTCTTTGGAGTGGGAAAAGTAATTTTTACCCCTACGCTATCCAACGTTTTCCCTACTGTTGCACTCACTGGAGTGGGAATAGTAGTTTTTACCCTTACATTATCCAACACTTTCCCTACTGTTGCACTCATTGGAGTGGGAATAGTAATTTTTCCCTTCCGCTATCCAACTCTTTCCCTACTGTTGCACTCTCTGGAGTGGGAATAGTAAATTTTACCCTCCCGCTATCCAACGCTTTTCCTACTGTTGCACTCTTTGGAGTGGGAATAGTAATTTTTACTCTCTCACTATCCAACAAAATCTCTACTTTTTTTACATTACATTTATTATTTTTAGATTTTAAGCTTTTTTATATTATTTTAACTATGTTTTATTTAATTGTTTTTAATATTTAATTGTTTTTATATTATTTTTAATACATTTAAAAAATTCGATGTTTTAGCTACCTATATTTTAACATTCTATATTTTGGAATCGATATTTTAGTACTTACCTGTTTGTAGATAGGGATTCTATATTCTGTACTTCTATATTTTGGAGTCGATATTTTGGGCATTCTATATTATGTCCCTCGATATTTAGTCACTGAACCCATATGGAGCAAGGCCGAGCTGCCAAGTCTCCGCGATCCCTCCAACTTAGGGGTCTCGTCTGTGACTAGAGTCGGGCTCTCCACAGCGTGGCTGCACTCTAGTGAACAATGCACGCCAGCATGCTGTCATTGACCCCAGGATCCCTCCAGACAGTTAGGCTCTCTCTGCAGCAGTCTCTACAGAGGAACTCTCAAGTCATCCCTGAGAAGAGTACATGTGCTTGCCGGGTGATGTCCCGGTCGGTAATCAGCAAAACGGTGGGAAGGTGAGATGCCCCCAGACCCGGTCAATCCTCCACGTTCTCCACCCGTGAAAGGGGGTCCCCCGGCACCACACAGCAGGCTGTCACTACAGTCACCTTGTCAGGCGGGGGAGCAGGAGAATGTGAGGTTGTAATAGGAATGACGTGTGTTGGTCCCCACTGCTCCCCAGTCTACCAGCAGACGTGCGTCTCAGTGGTCAGATGCGGCGCAGTGTATTCCCCTCTCTGCTCCGGGCACCCGGGTCTCAGAAGATACCCTCCGCGGACAGCACAGTGGGCAAACCAACCCTTAGCAGCAAGGAGCCCGCAATCTCAGTCCGCTGCGGGCCCCAGGTCCGGCAGACAACAAAGCCAGCTCCTCAGTTAGCCCCACATAGTCACTTGGTCAGAAGGAGCACATCTCTGAGAAGTAAGGTCCGGGTGTGACAGGTGGTGAATTACCGGATCCTTATTCCCCCCAAGTCGCCGCTGGCAAAATGTCTCACCGCAGGAGCGAGCCACAGCAAGAGGCCAAGTCCTGGAAGGGGCCACCACCGCCCCAACAGACATCGACCGCCTCAGAGGGGAGGGTGACGCTGTGCACCAACTTTTAATTCCAAGGACAGCAGGGTAAAAGTGCGACCACATTCTCCAAGGCCACAGCAGGCGTAGCTACTCAGTCTTAGCCCCATGCAGATGAGGGCCCCCTAGGACCGATTGACCCCCATAGACCCCAAATCACACAGGCTTCACAAATCCAGTAAAAGTGCAGGGACTGCTGCATGCACCCAGGCAATAGGATCCCCCTGCAAGTCATCACCGCTAGAGCCCTATGCCTGACCGGCCCCCGTGACTCTCACCGTCCATCCAAAACACAGGAGCGGTGGTGCCGCTATCAGGCAGGGGTCCCCTGGGCCAGATTGACCCCCGTGGTCCTCCATCACCGCCAGCAGGCACCCCAAGCATCCCCTGCAGGCCTACCTCTGTGGCAAAGGCCTCACCAGGAAGCTTCAGCGTTGCGTCAGCAGACCCCGTAGAAGCAGTCCTTGTCGCCAGGTCCAGGTACCTCCCATGAGCCGCTGCCAGTCCGCAGAGAGCGCCCTCCGCCGCTCACGGCACCACCAGGGTAGGAGGTAGCATCCGGCAGCCTCAGGATTGCCGAGGGGTCTCCACTCTCGCTTAGACAGCAATGTCGCCGTGCATGGGCAGCCGCGCGGCCACGTGACCAGTCCTAGGTGTCTCCAGCACAGCAGGCCACAACGCTTAGGGCGCGCCGCAGTGTGGTTTCAGGACCCAGAGAGCTCTCTGCCAGCAGCACAGTCCCAGCTAGCCATAGCAAACGAGCACTGGGGCCGAGTAGAGCCCCGTAGAAACAGGATGCCGAAGATAATCATGGGATGAGGCACGGAGCGTTAGCAAGACACGTCCGCATCATGGCGCCTGGCCACGCACCCTTCTTTCTGCACTTCTCTTGCTGCTTTCTGTACCTATCTTACCTCTTTCTCTACCTGTCTTGCCTCTTTCTTCACCTCTATTGCCTGTTGTTGCACCTTTCTTCCTCTTTCTGCACCTTTCTTCCTCTTTCTGCACATTTTATGTCTCTTTCTACACTTCTCTTGCTTCTTTCCACACTTCTATTGCCTCTTTCTGCACCTCTCTTGCCTCTTTCAGCATCTCTTGCATCTTTCTGAATCTCTCTTACCTGTATCTGCTCCTCACTTGCCACTTTTTGCACTTCTCTTGCTTCTTTCTGTGCTTTTCTTCCACTTTCTTTCAGCACCTTTCTTGCTTCTTCATGTACCTCTCTTGCCTATTTCTGTAACTCTTTTGCCTCTTTGTGTACCTTTCTTCATCTATCTGTACCTTTTCGTCTCTTTCTACCTCTCTTGCCTCTGTTTGCATCTCTTTTGCCTCATTCTGCACTTCTCTTGCCTCTTGCTGCACCTCACTTGCCTCTATAGCACCTCACTCTTTTCTTTCTGCAACTCTCTTGCTTCTTTCCTCATCTCTCTTGCTTCTTTCCTCATTTCTCTTGCTTTCTGCACATTTTCTCCTCTTTTTGCACCTTTCTTCTTTCTTTCTGCACATCACTCTGTTCTTTCTCTACCTCTCATGCCTCTTTCTGTACCTCACTTGCCTCTTTCTTACATCTCTTGCTTCTTGTTGCACCTCTCTTTCCTCTTTCTGTAACTTCTCTTGCCTCTTTAGACACCTCAGTTACCTCTTTCTGGACTTTTCCTCCTTCTTTCTTCACCTCTCTTGCTTCTTTCTACAGTTAGCTTGCTGCTTTCTGCACCTATCTTACCTCTTTCTGTAGCTCTCTTGCCTCTTTCTGCACCTCTATTTCCTATGTTTGCACCTTTCTTCCTCTTTCTGCACCTTTATTCCTCTTTCTGCACCTCTCTAGCATCTTTCTACACCTCTCTTGCCTCTTTCTACACTTCTATTGCCTATTTTAGCACTTCTCTTGCTTCTTTCTACACCTCTCTTGCTTATTTCTGTAACTCTTTTGCCTGTTTTTGTACCTTTCTTCATCTTTCTGCACCTCTCTTGCATCTTTTTGCACCTCTCTTGCCTCATTCTGCACCTCACTCTCTTATTTCTGCAACTCTCTTTCTTCTTTCCTCATCTCTCTTGCTTTTTTCTTCATTTCTCTTGCTTTTTTTCTGCACATTTTCTCCTCTATCTGCACCTTTCTTTTTTCTTTCTGCACATCACTCTGTTCTTTCTCTACCTCTCATGCCTCTTTCTGTACCTCACTTGCCTCTTTCTTCACATCTCTTGCTTCTTGTTGCACCTCTCTTTCCTCTTTCTGTAACTTCTCTTGCCTCTTTAGATACCTCAGTTACCTCTTTCTGGACTTCTCCTCCTTCTCTCTCCACCTCTCTTGCTTCTTTCTGCAGTTACCTTGCTGCTTTCTGCACCTATCTTACCTCTTTCTGTAGCTCTTTTGCCTCCTTCTGCACCTCTATTTCCTATTTTTGCACCTTTCTTCCTCTTTCTGCACCTTTATTCCTCTTTCTGCACCTCTCTAGCATCTTTCTACACCTCTCTTGCCTCTTTCTACACTTCTATTGCCTATTTTAGCACTTCTCTTGCTTCTTTCTACACCTCTCTTGCTTATTTCTGTAACTCTTTTGCCTCTTTTTGTACCTTTCTTCATCTTTCTGCACCTCTCTTGCATCTTTTTGCACCTCTCTTGCCTCATTCTGCACCTCACTCTCTTCTTTCTGCAACTCTCTTGCTTCTTTCCTCATCTCTCTTGCTTTTTTCTTCATTTCTCTTGCTTTTTTTTCTGCACATTTTCTCCTCTATCTGCACCTTTCTTTTTTCTTTCTGCACATCACTCTCTTTTTTTTCTACCTCTCATGCCTCTTTCTGTACCTCACTTGCCTCTTTCTTCACATCTCTTGCTTCTTTTTAAACCTCTCTTTCCTCTTTCTGTGACCTCTCTTGCCTCTTTCTGCACCTCACATGCCTCTTTCTGGACTTCTCTTGTTTCTTTCTCCACCTCTCTTGCTTCTTTCTACAGTTATCTTGCTGCTTTCTGCACCTCTATTGCCTGTTGTTGCTCCTTTCATCCTCTTTCTCCACATTTCCTCTTCTTTCTGCACCTCTCTTGCGTATTTCTACACCTCTCTTGCCCCTTTCCAAACTTTTATTGCCTATTTCTTCACTTTCATGGCCTCTTTCAGCATCTCTCTTGCCTATTTCTGCTCCTCACTTGCCTCTTTCAGTACTTCTCTTGTTTCTTTCTGTGCTTTTCTTCCACTTTCTCTACCTCCCTTAGATCTTTTGTCACCTCTCTTGCTTCTTTCTGCACATCTCTTGCCTATTTCTGTAACTCTTTTGCCTCTTTTTGTACCTTTCTTCATCTCTCTGTACCTTTCCTCCAGTTGCTACACCTCTCTTGCCTTTTTTTTCCTCCTCTTGTGCCTCATTCTGCACTTCTCTTGCCTCTTGATGCACCTCACGGGCCTCTACTGTGAGAGAGGTTGGCCTGATATATGCTGTGCACCAGTTATAGTGGGAACCTTGTATCAGTCCAAACAACCGCTTATTGGTTATAGATTGATTAAAGACAACCTTTATTGAAAGCTATCCTAGTGGCAGCTATGGAGAGCAGCCTTCAGGATCAGTCTTGAAGGTATGTAAAGCAGCTTGTTTTACCAGTCTATAATCTCTTGAGCCACTAAATGAAAGATATCCACACCAGGTATATATATAAAATATATGTATTTATTACTAAACACACCCTCCTAGTCTCTTTATGAGACTAGAGGTCAAAACACATAAGTTACACTCCAATAATAACAGTAAAATAGCACAAATACACGTCAGGCCCTAAGGACGAGCCAAACCATATACTAAAATAGTGGTATTAGAACCACGACTTAACTAGACACAAGGCCTAGAGCCTGTAGAATCACTGGGACCCCAAGGAACCACCCAAGGTAGTGACACAGGGGACCCACGGGGGCCGTGTGCAGTGTGGGAACACAGCCACGAGCTCCCGTTAGCTTCTATGGGGAAAGTCGCGGTTAGATTTTTAAAGATTAGGGACACTTAGAAATGAGTCAGGACCAAACCCTTTTGGACTTAGGAAGTTCTAGGGCTAGCAGCCACGGGAGCACCGGAGTACTCGTTTTACCTTACCCAAAGAAGCCGGTGCATAGGTGTCTGTTGGTGTTGAGTCGCGCCGTCGATTTCAATGGGAGCTGGCGAAGAAGTGCTGCTGCCGTGAAGATGCAAAGTGTCCGAAGAGATTCAAACCTGGATCGAAGATGAGAAGAACCTGAAAGCAGAGGGGACATAGTCTGGGTCACTAGCTAGTGACCAGGAATGCGATGACCGATGTCGGGTGATTTCAGGTAAAAGAGTTGAAGCTTGACTCTTCAGTCACGAGGACCAGGAGGTATTCCAGCTGTCCCAGAAAGGATGTTGAGTGCTGCAGCATTGGTGCCCGGATTGGACACAACAAGCCTTAGCAACAGCAACCCACGCAGAAAGAGAAGAAATGCTTTGGTGCAGACCAGCAAGGTCTGGGGGACTCACCACTTGACTGTGAGCCAGGTCACATCTGGAGCAACCAGGGAAGCCCAAGGAAATACAAAGTTACCCCCTCAGGGACCCACCAGTCAACGGACCAGGGATCACAAAGGGACCTCAAGATGAAACACAAAATGGTGGCCCACGGGTCACTCGGAATGACCAGGCTGACAATCTTCAGTGGACTCTGTGCTTGAGGTGGGGGATACAAGTTAGCCTAAGCACGACTTCAAGGGACGTCGAGAAGTCAATCCACGTGCAGAAATGCATGGTTACCAGGAGTTCCAGTTCCACACTACTCACGAGGCTGCGGGTCTCAGCTTTGCTGGGGACTCGGGTTGGTCTCTGAGATGTGTGGAAATCCTCTTCCTGGGCTGAAAATACTTCAGAGTCTAGCGGGAGCTTCGAGGATGCAGACTGGCAAAATGCTTCATTGGTGCCTGCCAAGCAGAGGAGTCACTACTTGACCCCAAGGGTCAAGTAGTCCTCTGGTCTTGAGCAGAGCGGTGAAGGTTCAGGATTCAGCTTCAGAGTTCTGTCCAGGGTAACCTAAAGTCCTAAGGACAGGGGTCCCATACTTATACTAAGGTAGGGGGTTGGACATACTCTGGGGACCCACCTATGGGAAGGTTTGGAAAGAGGGGTGGCTACACCCATTTCCTTTGTCCAGTTTCATGCCAGAGCAGGGGATGGAAGCCCCTGAACTGGTTTGAGCTGGACCATGCACAGCAAATGTGCACTTCCAGGCACTCATAGAGTGCTCCCACCCAGCCCCAATAAACATAAACCTGTCTGGGAGGTGGTTACACCTCCCTGTGACAGGAAACCTATTGTCCAGGCCTCCCCTGCCAAAGTTTCGGTCAGCAGCAGGAGGCTAGACCCATGTCTGTGGCTGCAGCATCCATTTTGTGATGCCAGGGCTCTATTAAGTTTCTACCGGGTATACCAGTGATGTCATGTCTCTCCCTCTAGAAGGGTGGGATCATACTCCCACACCAGTTACTGGTGTGGGGGTATGATTTCAAGGTGTTTGACACCAAACACAACACGTTGCCATGCAGCCAGTCCAAAGTTAGCATTAACCGTTTAAGATATAATGCACTTAAGATTATATGGTCAGGCTGCATTACTGACAACCATGGAGAAGTGATTCCAAAGGCTGCAGAGGGGCTCAGCTCATGCCTGGGCACCCCCTCACATATAACCAAGCCCCCTGCCTTCAGGGTTGATAAGGCCTGTCATAGGGGTGACTGATAGGTTTGTATGTGAAGTATATGGTGAGATATAGTGAACCTATATCTCTGTAAGGGGTGCATGCACCACCTCACTCAGGCTGCAGTAGCAGACCTGTGGTGTCATTTTGGGTGGTTTTCCAGGGGTGGCATAACACATGCTTCAGCCCCTGGTAGGCCTCTGGGGTACCTATGCCCTGGGTACATAGTATACCATATACTAGGGACTTATAAGGGCATCTCAGATCCAATCTGAACTGTACCTAAAGTACATGGAATCATTTTAGAGAGGAAGCAGCTAGGCTGGGGCCCTGAATAGCAGGGTCCCAGCCAGACTAAAGTAAAATAAACAGTGAAACACCAGCAAAAAGTGGGGGTAAACATGTGAAGCAGATCCTACTCTCCTACATACTGCACCTCACTCTCTTTTTTCTACAACTCTCTTGCTTCTTTTCGCATCTCACTTGCTTTTTTCTCCAGTTATCTTGTTGCTTTCTGTACCTATCTGACCTCTTTCTGTATCTCTCTTGCCTCTTTCTGCACCTCTATTGCCTGTTTTGCACCTTTCTTCCTCTTTCTGTACCTCTCTTCCTCTTTCTGCACCTCTCTTGCCTCTTTGTACACCTCTCTTGCCTCTTTCCACACTTATATTGCCTATTTCTGCTTCTCTCTTGCCTCTTTCAGCATCTCTCTTGCCAATTTCTGCTTCTCTCTTGCATGTTTCTGCTCCTCACTTGCCTCTTTCTGCACTTCTCTTGCTTCTTTGCACTTTTTCTCCTCTTTCTGCACTTTTCCTCTATCTTTCTGCACATCACTCTCTTCTTTCTCCCCCTCTCATGCCTCTTTCTGTACCTCACTTGCCTCTTTCTTCACATCTCTTGCTTCTCTCTGCACCTCTCTTTCTTCTTTCTGTAACCTCTCTTGCCTCTTTCTGCACCTCACTTGCCTCTTTCTGGACTTCTCTTGCTTCTTTCTCCACCTCTACCCAAACCGTGGGGGGAAACATGTGAAGCAGATCCTACTCTCCTACATACTGCATCTCACTCTCTTCTTTCTGCAACTCTCTTGCTTCTTTCCTCATCTCACTTGCTTCTTTCTACAGTTATCTTGCTGCTTTCTGTACCTATCTTACCTCTTTCTGTACCTCTCTTGCCTCTTTCTGGACCTCTATTGCCTGTTTTTGCACCTTTCTTCCACTTTCTGCACTTGTCTTCTTTCTTTCTGCACATCACTCTCTTCTTTCGCTACCTCTCATGTCTCTTTCTGTATCTCTCTTGCCTCTTTCTTCACATCTCTTGCTTCTTTGTGCACCTCTTATTCCTCTTTCTGGACATCTCTTGCTTCTTTCTCCAAATCTCTTGCTTCTTTCTACAGTTATCTTGCTGCTTTTTGCACCTATCTTACCTCTTTCTGTCCCTCGCTTGCCTCTTTCTACACCTCTATTGCCTGTTCTTGCTCCTTTCTTCCTCTTTCTGCACCTTTCTTCCTCTTTGTGCACCTCTCTTGCCTCTTTCTACACCTCTCTTGCCTCTTTCCACACTTCTATTGCCTATTTCTACACCTCTCTTGCCTCTTTCAGCATCTCTCTTGCCTGTTTCTGCATCTCTCTTGCCTGTTTCTGCTCCCCACTTGCCCTTTTCCCGCACTTCTTTTGCTTCTTTCTGTGCTTTTCTTCCACTTTCTCTACCTCTCTTGCTTTTTTCAGCACCTCTCTTGCTTCTTTCTGCACCTCTCTTTCCTATTTCTGTAACTCCTTTGCCTCTTTTTGTACCTTTCTTCGTCTTTATGTACCTTTCCTCCTCTTTCTGCACCTCTCTTGCCTCTTTTTGCATCTTTCTTGCCTCATTCTGCACTTCCTTTGCCTCTTGCTGCAACTCACTTGCCTCTTCTGCACCTCACTCTCTTCTTTCTGCAACTCTCTTGCTTTTTCCTCATCTCTCTAGCTTCTTTCTTCATTTCTCTTGCTTCTTTCTGCATATTTTTTCCTCTTTCTGCACATTTCATCTTTCTATCTGCATATCACTCTCTTCTTTCCGTACCTCTCATGCCTCTTACTGTACCTCACTTTCCTCTTTCTTCACCTCTCTTGCTTCTTTCTGTACCTCTATCCTGTTTCTGTAACATCTCTTGCCTCTTTCTGTACCTCTCTTGCTTCTTTTTGCACTTCTCTACATCTTTCTGTACTGTTCTTCCCATGTCTGCACCTTTCTTCCTCTCTCTGAACCTCACTCTCTTTTTTCTGTTCCTCTCATGTCTCTGTCTGCATCTCTCTTGCCTCTTTCTACACCTCTCTTGCTTCTTTCTGTACCTCTCTAGCCTCTTTCTGCTCCTTTCTTCCTCTGTCTGTGCCTTTCTTCCTCTTTCTGCACCTCTCTTGCCCCTTTCTGTATCTTTCTTACCTCTTTCTGCACCTCTTTTGCCTCTTTCTGCATCTCTTGCTTCTTTCTGTACTTTTCTTATTTTTTCTGTACCTTTCGTCTTCTTTCTGCACCATTCTTTCTCTTTCTGCTCCTCGCTCTCTTCTTTCTGCACCTCTCTTGCCTCTTTCTACACCGCTCTTGCTTCTTTCTTGCAGCTCCCTTGATTATTTCTGCAGTTATCTTGCTTCTTTCTGCACCTTTTTCTGTACCTTTCTTGCCTCTTTCTGTACCTCACTTGCCTTTTTCTGCACCCTGCTCTCTTCTTTCTGTACCTTTCTTCTTTTTTCTGCGCCTATCTTCCTCTTCCTGCAGCTCTCTTACCTCTTTCTGTAGCTCTCTTGCCTATTTCTGCACTTTTCTTGCCTCATTCTGCACCTTTGTTGCCTATTTCTGTACCTCTCTTGCCTCATTCTGCATCTCACGTGCCTCTATCTGCACCTCAACCTTTCTTTCTGCGCTTCTTTTGCATCTTTCTGCATTTCTCTTGCTTCTTTCGGCACCTCTCCTGCGTCTTTCTACATATCTGTAGCCTCTTTCTGCACCTCACTGTCTTTTATTGCACATCTCCTGCTTATTTCTGCACCACTCTTGCTTCTTTCTGCACCTTCTCAGCTTCTTTCTGCACATCTTTTGCTCTTTTATCTGCACCTCTTTTGCCTCTTTCTGCACCTCTATTGACTCTTTCCAAAACTTTCTTCCTCTTTCTGTGCCTTTCTCCCTGTTTCTGCACCTCTCTTGCCTCTTTCTGCACCTTTTTTGCTTCTTTCTGCACCTTTCTTCCTTTTTCTGCACCTCTCTTGCCTCTTTCTGCACCTCTCTTCCCTCTTTCTGCACCTCTCTTGCCTCTTTCTGTACCTCACTTGCCTCTTTCTGCACTTCTCTTGCATTTTTAAGTATCTGTCTTCCCCTTTCTCTACCTTTCGTGCTTCCTTCGGCACATGTCTTGCTTCTTTCTGCTCCTGGCTTGCCTCTTTATGCAATTCTTTTGCTTCTTTCTGTACCTTTCTTCATCATTCTGTGCCTTTCCTCCTCTTCCTGATCATCTCTTGCCACTTTCTACCTCTCTTGCCTCTTTCTGTACTTCTCTTGATTCTTTCTGCACCTCTCTTGCCTCTTCCTGCATGCATCTTTTTGCACAGTCTCTTGCTTCTTCCTGCACCTTCCTTCTTCTTTCTGCAGCTTCGTCCCTCTTTCTGTACCTCACTCTCTTCTTTCTGTACCTCTCTTCCCTCTTTCTGTACCTCTTGTGCCTCTTTCTATACCTCTCTTGCTTCTTTCTGTACTTCTCTTGTTCTTTCTGCACCTTTCTTGCCTTTTTCTTGTTAGAAAATTAATGTTCCTGCTTACGTATTATCCTATGTAAGTTTTTTGTTTGTATTCTCTACTGTCTGACTGACTCTTCGTTTGGTATGCAAGGCTGAGAGGTGGTAATTAGTGACCTGAGTGACACGAAATAGATAGGGAGCTGCCGCCAATCCGAGTAAGGTGAGTAAGGCGAAAGCAGGGGATAACTACCAGATGCTGTGCAGCAGAGCGCAGACGTCTTCGGGGAATGTAGAAGGCGAAACGTCTCTTCAGGTATATTGGCCCGCTCCGTGTAAAGCTCCATGCGACAAAGTAAGAGCCTTAAACTGGACACGGTGGGCCATGGGAAGCCAATGAAAGTCCCGTATATGTTGCTTCATACTTGATCTTCCTGGGATACCGAGCAGAACCCTAGCTGCTGCATTCTGTATGGTTTGCAATCTTTTTAGATGGTATCCGGGCAGGCCAATGTACAGAGCACTGGCATAATCAATGCATGACAAGATAAGAGCGTGAGTCACCATTTCCTTAGCTGGCCGGGGCAACAAAGGAAGAAACTTTCTGAGTGTTTTCAATGTGCCGAAGCAGACTCCCGCAAGTTTCTTTATCCGCGTCAAAAACCTAAGGTCCTCACTGAACCAGAACCCCAAGTTCTTAACAGGGTTGCCGACAGAATTGGGCGGGGGGTAGTGAGTAGGCCATAAAGCCTCCCTAAAGTGTGGGGGGAAGGATCTGTACAGGAGCACCTCTGCCTTGTCTTCATAGCACTTCAGCTGTGCCCATGCAAGCCATTTACAAACAGCAGAGAGACTGTCTTTCACTATGTCCGGCACAGGTCAGTTTTCTTCCAGGTAAAGAGGAGCTGGGTATCATCGGCATAAGCTATAATCTTAGCTCCCAGCTCCTCTGCTAAGTAAATCAGGGGAGTGACGTAGATATTAAAAAGCAGGGGTCTCAAATTGGACCCCTGCAGTACTCCTGTAGTCACCTTTCTTGGGTTTGAACAGTACGGGGGCTGCCATACCTGCAGGGTTCTGTCCTCGAGGAAATATTTAACCCAGTCCCAAGCCCGTCCAGAGACCCCAATGCTTGAGAGACGGGCAAGTAGTTGATGGTGGGGCACCGTATCAAAGGCGACAATGCCGAGTTACACTGGCCGTTGACAGGCACTATAGATGAGCAAAAGATTGGGTTTTTTACAGGAACAGTTATTTAGCAGACAAAGTAGACAGTCTATGTTTGTTTCCCTCAGAACATGGCAGAAAGTACCTAGGGAGAGACGACTGAAGATGGAACAAGATGCACTGAAAGGGAAGCTGCAAACACTGAGCCAGAAAGTTGTAGCATATGATAGAGAGAAGCAGGAGGCAGGAGCTGAATGTGAGGATAGGAGGTTTTGACTACAAGATTGATGAATCTTATTTGACCTAGCCTAAGAGGAAAATGATACTTTTGTGGAGGAATTGTTAGACACTTGACCCTTGCCCACATATGCCCCACAGAAGATATATCCCAGTGTTCCTTCATTATCACAGCAGCCTGTTATAACTGCTCCAACTGTTCCTATGTCTACTGCTGTCGTTTCAACAGCTTTGGCTACGGCACCTTCTGCTCCCTCTTTGTCTTCTTCATCTGTAGCAACTGTAACTATTAGCACACCTATTGTTTTGACACCTATACCTCCTTCTCTCCTGCCTCCGGCGCAACCGTCAGCGTTGATTGTACCGTTACTACTGTTGCTTTTCCTTCTTTGGTTCTTCATCCCCCGACAATTCTGAGTGTTGAGACGCCAGTCTGTGGATTTGAGGATAGAGATTGGATGAAATCTAAGGAGCGAATGGGCCCATTGTGCGATCTGGTGTGAGGGATGACGAGAAGAAGGTAGCAGATGATCAGGCTGTGCAGTGGCTTTGTAATTCCATTTATAGTGTGGTGGACGTTTGGGCAGTAATACAAGATTTTGAGCCTTTTGTACATCAGCATGCTCTTAAGCATATGTCTGCCACGTTGATTAATCTTCCTCAGCAACACTTTGGGGATGATGCACCTCAAATTCTATATGATATTAGAGATCGTGTGTATGTTAGCGGTTTAGAGCCCGGCCAAGTTTTCAGGAATATTACGACGTTAATTGCCTATAGGGGTAGGTTGCATGAGAAGAGTCCTACCCCGGTGTTTCAGTTTCTGATGCGGGAGTTTCATCCTATATACTATCCAGAAATACCAGAGTTAATGGATCAGAGCGGTACTATTACCAGACCGGGTGTAGCAGCCCGTTTTCAAGAAGAGTGGGTTTATACACCGTGGAAAAGAAGTGAGGTTTTATCCCTCAAGGCTCATTTGCCTGATCCAAGGAAAAATTCCACTGCTTATTATAAAGAGTTGACTGAATCTGCCTCTTCTACTTTAATGACCCTTGCTGATATTGAAATGTTTTTTAGCCTTCTTGTTCCGGTTGATATTTAGAGACAGGTTCATACTCAGGATCATGTTGGGTGGTACCTGGGATCAGATGAAGGGATGGGATCAGGAAAGTCAGGTGATAAGCCTCGAGCTGAGATACTTGCTTTACCTGGTCGTATTATTCAATATATGCATTCCCTTATTCTGCCGAATAATGTGAGTTGGGATAAGTTAACAGCTTCTCAACAGAAGAAGGATGAAAGCATGTCTGATTTCTTCACTCGGTTTGAAGATATGTTTTTGGTTTATAGAGGGCAGGATATGTCTATTGAGTAAGGAATTTGATTGTTTTTTGACAGTTTTGTTTTTCACTTGCTTCCTGAAATTTCAAATCGTATACAGTCATCAGAGAGCACTTGGTCCACCTTTTCCCCAACTGTTATTTTGAATATGGCTCAATATTATCAACATTGTGACACAGAGGATAAAGAGAAGAACGAGACAAAACATAAGGATCTAAAGACAAAGGTGCTGTTGCAGCAAGCGTTTAGAAGGAATGGTAGAGGACGTGGAGGTCCTGTTAGACAGCTTCCATGCACCAGTTGGCAGTGGACCGCAACTCCTTTGGGGCCGAATCAGTGTGCATATTGTAAGGAGAAGGGCCATTGGTGTAGTGAGTGTCCTGTGCTTTTCCAGAAAGCTGCAGTTCCTAGAGGGCGAAGTTCTCATGGATGGGGTTGTGGGACCGATAGAGCTCAGAATGCTGCGGTCTCACAGGGCTGTTCTGATAACAATTACTTTGATGACCCTCACTATGGACAGTATTATCATGATGAGTACGATACAGATGCGGTGACAGGGATGTCTTACAGCTAGGATAGCCAGGGACTGAGTAAGGGACCAGTTCCGATACCTGTAGATCAGCGTGGTCCTAGTTATGTCACAGCGGATTGGCAAGGCTCGACTAAGGAATTTTTGGTGGACACAGGTGCAACGAAGAGCTCTTTTGCTCAACATTTGGTCTCTGGGGCAGCTCTGTCTGGCCATAATAATGTTTCTGTAGGTTTTTCAAGTGCACCGGTTGTAAGCCCTATTTCACGACCTCTAGTATTGACTGTTTGGTCCTTTTACGGTGGATTCCTTGCTTTTGTTGATGACCAAGTGTGGTAAAAATGTGATGCGTTTGAATCTTCTAAAAAAATTGCATGCTCTATTTATTGTTCCCCGAAAGGTGTTTATAAGATAATGGGCCTAAATGTGAGTACTAAACAATCTCTGTCTCACCTTCTTCCCGTTAAGTTTGCTAATGTGCCATCCACATTATGGGCAACAAGTGAGACAGATGTAGGACTATTGCATATACGACCAGTTTCTTTCGATACAGGTTAAAGACAATGCTATTTTGCCTTGCATTCCTCAATATAAGATACCTAAGGTGGGAGAACAAGCCCTTCTACAGATTATTCGGGATTTGATAAAAAAGGGTGTAGTTAAAGAGACTTCTGCAATAGTTGTACTTGTCCTATTCCTTGTCCTATTCTTCTATAAACATCCTCACGTTCCCCTGATGATTATTAGGATGTTTACCGTTTTGTGATTGATTTGCGTGAGGTTAATAAAATTGTGGTTACTCCGTTTCCGTTGGTTCCTGATATTACCACCCTTTTGATAATGATTCCTCCTACTGCTACATTATTTTATGTTATTGATTTGAAAAATGCATTTTTTAGTATGCCTATTCATCCAGATAGTAGATATCTGTTTGGGTTCACCCTAGCTGGTAGGAGCTTTAGATTCTGTTGAGCTCCTCAGGGCTATACAGTCAAGCTTTAAAGAGTCAGTTGTACTCCCTTTCGCTTCCCGCAGGTAATATATTGGTACAGTATGTTGATGACTTACTCATCGCTTCTGACACCAAAAAGGTTGTAGAGATAGTACAGTTAAACTGCTGTTACATTTAGCTCATCATGGCCATAAGGTTTCCCTTTCTACATTTCAGTATTGTCGACATGAAGTCACCTATTTAGGTCACCTACAGTCGAAGGAGGGTAGAAGGTTGATCCCGGAGCGTATCAGTACCATTGTTAGAATGCCTATTCCACAAACTCAGAAAGATGTGCGTGCTTCTGTAGGTGTCACTTACTACTGTCGCCTATGGATACCTAATTACTTCTTACTAATCAAACCATTGCTTACATTAACAACTAAAGAAGTGCATGAGCCTTTGGCTTGGATGCCTGAATGCCAGCAGTCTTTTGAGCAATTGAAAGCTGCACTTTGTTCGGCTCCCGTGCTTGGCATACCTAACTTCAGTAAGCCATTTGTGTTATACATCCATGAGATGGACAGCTGTGCACTTTCTGTTTTAACACAATAATTTGGGGATAAGCAAAGGCCATGTGCTTATTTCTCCGCTATGCTCGATCCCTTTATCCTGTCATGAGAACCCGCCCGAGTTGTCTAAGAGTGGTTGTGCTGTGGTCACTTTGATCAGACAATAGGTTGGACTCGTACTTGATACTGACCTCACAGTCATGGTACCCCAGGCTGTGGACATGCTATTGAATAAGACAAAGACACAGCACCTCACCAGTGCACGTCTTACCGGTTATGAATTGACATTGTTTGCTTAACACATTGCGATTAAAAGATGTGCTACTCTGAAACCAGCCACGTTACTACCCCTTCCTTCCGAGAGTGATGAAGTTGACAAACATGATTTAATCTTCCGAACGGAGGAAGAGACCGAAAGTACAAGTAGACTTGACTGATGTTCCTTTATCTGACCCTCAAGGGGAACTATATGTCGATGGCTCTTGTTTTAAATTACCAGATGGCACCACTACTACAGCCTATGCTATTACCACACTGAGCACAGTGGTAGAGACCTCACGGGTCCCTCATCAGTCAGCTCAATTTGCTGAGTTATCTGCCCTTATTCGAGCTTACGAATTAAGTGAGGGACTGGTTGTCAATATTTATACTGACAGCCCCAGTATGCCTTTGGGGTCATGCATAATTTTGGGAAACCCTGGGCAGAGAGAGGGTTCCTTACTTCGCAAGGCACCAAAATCCAACATGGGCACCTTATTTTGAGGATTTTGTCTGCTTTGACACTCCCCAAGAAATTGGCAATTGTGAAGTGTAGCGCCCATCGGTAGATCACTGATGATATAGGTAGAAGAAATGCTTTTGCAGATCAGACAGCTAAGGAAACGTGAAGGAGGATCCAGTTTAACCATATAGTGCCCCAGGTCCATTCTGTATACACCTGAAGCATGTAACCCTGATAAGGCCCCACCAGCCAGCATACAGAGTTGACCATACTGTCTCAGTTGTTCTTTTTCTGTAGTAGGCCCAAAGTGCCTGTCTGACTAAAATCACAGGGCATCTCCTCAATGAGGCCCCAGCTCCCCCAAACCCCCACTGCCTCATTGCACCCATGACTTCTGCCCTCACATCTATTGAAATATATCAAACCACAAGAACACGGAACATTGAACCACAAGAACAGGGAACTTAGAGGAATAGCGCACAATACCTGATGGTGGGGGCCACTTTCCACCTGTCGATCTTTAAAACCTTTTGTAGTATGGGTCACTTCTGTGTTCTTAAAGGTTTTCCGAGAAGTGACAAAAGTACATCATGTCCTGCGGGCAAAGCTCCTACCTGCTAATGTCGTGATTTTGCGGTAAATAATTCATCATTATGAGGGTATAAAAGATATGGTCTTCAGTCTATTTATCGGACTACCTCAGCAGAAGTGACACCATGGGTGGTCTCCCTCAGCCATCATTTCTAGCAACTGTGGCTGAGGCTATTTTCTATTGTATTCTGTAAAAGCATTATTATCTTTGCATATGCTCTGTTATATTTAGAAATGTTTTCTTCTTGTTCTCCTCTGCAGTACAATTGATTTAGAAGTATATTTACACTGCATGTGTTTGCTCTCTAATTCAAAATGTACCTTTGATATTTGGTCATTGCTAAGACTATGGTATTTTGTGCATTAAACAAGTGTATCTAATCAAATATTGCCTTAAGTTTTGAATGCAAATATGTTGTTGAAACTCTTGATTCAGTTTCCTGCCTCACATATGTGTATTTCCTCATTGTAGATTGAGCACCCAGGTACAAATTAAGGTATCCCATTTCCCCACAACATCTTTGTGTTTCCACCTGGTCCTGCACAGCTCCAGCCGGCAGTGAATCATTGTGACCACAGATGACGAATGCCTTCAAGTGCCTTTTCCTGACCAAACAGACACAACGCACCCGGGTAAGTCATTTTTGCCTTCCCCCGATGTGTTGCTTGCCTGAGGTTGTCGGCTAAGCACTTGTGGGCTCGTCTGTCCAAAGTTACAATTTCCTGCTTAAACTGGTGTTTTGCCAGGATAAAAGTACCACGGAGCTCCATGGCGGCTGAAGCAGGTATCGAGGAGGGTCCTAGACCTTGACAAAATGTCTCTTTTCTAGCACAGACAACCTTCCTCGATGTTTCCTCCTCCCTGTGCCTTCTTTTCCAATCCTAGTATTTATAGTTCTTCTTCATAGGTTGAATTTTGTGGTTGACATACTACACAGCAATGACACAGTGTTTTGGTAGTCACTCGGAATCTGGGATTGAACCACACTTGTTGAAAGAGGTGCATCATTGCAACAATTCGTACATGTGCAGGACCCTGATGATGTCAAGCCATAAGTGACAATAAGTTATCAGAGTTACAAAAAACAAGCCCTCCTTGACCTGCGGAGCCATTGCTGCCGTTTGCCCCTCGTTAGGGGCAAGGAGAGGAGACGAGGAGACCGGGAGCCGGGAGAACTTCTTCCACCAGCCTCCCTAGCGGTTCAGCGTTCTGCCGCCGCCAACACCACGGGACCAGCTGCACAAGGGGTGCCTCCAAAATCCATCAGGGGCTCACGCAACGGACGAAGCCCCCCTTGAATTGCGGTGCCATTGCTTCCGGCCGGCCCTTGTTAGGGGCAAGGAGAGGAGACGAGGAGACCGGGAGCCGGGAGAACTACATCCCCCAGCCTCCCTAGCGGTTCAGCCTTCTGCCGCCGCCAACGCCATGGGACCAGGGGCTCACGCAACGCAGGCCTGCGTGGGCAGCACCCGGGCCAATCCCAGGCCAAGGGTGGGCCCGTCTGCACCCATCCTAGGCCGGTTGAGGCTGGGTTGGGTCCTTTCTCTTGGCCTTTACCCCCAAGCACCCTGGACTGTGCTCTTCTACGCGGCCGCATTTTGCAAAACCCACACAGAGGCACAGGAAATACAGCAAGGCTGGGCCATCATCTGCCACTGTGAGGCTGCCACCGGGACAAGCAGTAAGTGCAATCAGATTGGTAATCTCTAGTTGCCTCTGTGTATTATCTTTATCTTTGTGCTGGGTTTTTCTCCCCCTGTTACCCCAGTACTAAAATTAGTGGGGCATATAATAGACTAGCGATTAGAAACAAGAGTAATCCAAGGGATCCCCGCCAAGCGTCTAGTAAATCCAGCTAGAAATGGGGAAGCACACCACAAGCGCATTATGCCACATAACTCCACGGCTTGTACCTCCCCGTCTATCACAGACATCTATAGACAGGATGCTCTAAAGGGCCATAGGAGTGGTGGCCACTGAGATAGAACTCACTATCACTCATAATCCTTCTGGTGTGGAAAGGGAGAAGGGGAAGAACCTATGGATACCTAATTACTCCTTACTAATCAAACCATTGCTTACTTTAACAACTAAAGAAGTGCATGAGCCTTTGGCTTGGATGCCTGAATGCCAGCAGTCTTTTGAGCAATTGAAAGCTGCACTTTGTTCGGCTCCCGTGCTTGGCATACCTAACTTCAGTAAGCCATTTGTGTTATACATCCATGAGATGGACAGCTGTGCACTTTCTGTTTTAACACAATAATTTGGGGATAAGCAAAGGCCATGTGCTTATTTCTCCGCTATGCTCGATCCCTTTATCCTGTCATGAGAACCCGCCCGAGTTGTCTAAGAGCGGTTGTGCTGTGGTCACTTTGATCAGACAATAGGTTGGACTCGTACTTGATACTGACCTCACAGTCATGGTACCCCAGGCTGTGGACATGCTATTGAATAAGACAAAGACACAGCACCTCACCAGTGCACGTCTTACCGGTTATGAATTGACATTGTTTGCTTAACACATTGCGATTAAAAGATGTGCTACTCTGAAACCAGCCACGTTACTACCCCTTCCTTCCGAGAGTGATGAAGTTGACAAACATGATTTAATCTTCCGAACGGAGGAAGAGACCGAAAGTACAAGTAGACTTGACTGATGTTCCTTTATCTGACCCTCAAGGGGAACTATATGTCGATGGCTCTTGTTTTAAATTACCAGATGGCACCACTACTACAGCCTATGCTATTACCACACTGAGCACAGTGGTAGAGACCTCACGGGTCCCTCATCAGTCAGCTCAATTTGCTGAGTTATCTGCCCTTATTCGAGCTTACGAATTAAGTGAGGGACTGGTTGTCAATATTTATACTGACAGCCCCAGTATGCCTTTGGGGTCATGCATAATTTTGGGAAACCCTGGGCAGAGAGAGGGTTCCTTACTTCGCAAGGCACCAAAATCCAACATGGGCACCTTATTTTGAGGATTTTGTCTGCTTTGACACTCCCCAAGAAATTGGCAATTGTGAAGTGTAGCGCCCATCGGTAGATCACTGATGATATAGGTAGAAGAAATGCTTTTGCAGATCAGACAGCTAAGGAAACGTGAAGGAGGATCCAGTTTAACCATATAGTGCCCCAGGTCCATTCTGTATACACCTGAAGCATGTAACCTTGATAAGGCCCCACCAGCCAGCATACAGAGTTGACCATACTGTCTCAGTTGTTCTTTTTCTGTAGTAGGCCCAAAGTGCCTGTCTGACTAAAATCACAGGGCATCTCCTCAATGAGGCCCCAGCTCCCCCAAACCCCCACTGCCTCATTGCACCCATGACTTCTGCCCTCACATCTATTGAAATATATCAAACCACAAGAACACGGAACATTGAACCACAAGAACAGGGAACTTAAGAGGAATAGCGCACAATACCTGATGGTGGGGGCCACTTTCCACCTGTCGATCTTTAAAACCTTTTGTAGTATGGGTCACTTCTGTGTTCTTAAAGGTTTTCCGAGAAGTGACAAAAGTACATCATGTCCTGCGGGCAAAGCTCCTACCTGCTAATGTCGTGATTTTGCGGTAAATAATTCATCATTATGAGGGTATAAAAGATATGGTCTTCAGTCTATTTATCGGACTACCTCAGCAGAAGTGACACCATGGGTGGTCTCCCTCAGCCATCATTTCTAGCAACTGTGGCTGAGGCTGTTTTCTATTGTATTCTGTAAAAGCATTATTATCTTTGCATATGCTCTGTTATATTTAGAAATGTTTTCTTCTTGTTCTCCTCTGCAGTACAATTGATTTAGAAGTATATTTACACTGCATGTGTTTGCTCTCTAATTCAAAATGTACCTTTGATATTTGGTCATTGCTAAGACTATGGTATTTTGTGCATTAAACAAGTGTATCTAATCAAATATTGCCTTAAGTTTTGAATGCAAATATGTTGTTGAAACTCTTGATTCAGTTTCCTGCCTCACATATGTGTATTTCCTCATTGTAGATTGAGCACCCAGGTACAAATTAAGGTATCCCATTTCCCCACAACATCTTTGTGTTTCCACCTGGTCCTGCACAGCTCCAGCCGGCAGTGAATCATTGTGACCACAGATGACGAATGCCTTCAAGTGCCTTTTCCTGACCAAACAGACACAACGCACCCGGGTAAGTCATTTTTGCCTTCCCCCGATGTGTTGCTTGCCTGAGGTTGTCGGCTAAGCACTTGTGGGCTCGTCTGTCCAAAGTTACAATTTCCTGCTTAAACTGGTGTTCTGCCAGGATAAAAGTACCACGGAGCTCCATGGCGGCTGAAGCAGGTATCGAGGAGGGTCCTAGACCTTGACAAAATGTCTCTTTTCTAGCACAGACAACCTTCCTCGATGTTTCCTCCTCCCTGTGCCTTCTTTTCCAATCCTAGTATTTATAGTTCTTCTTCATAGGTTGAATTTTGTGGTTGACATACTACACAGCAATGACACAGTGTTTTGGTAGTCACTCGGAATCTGGGATTGAACCACACTTGTTGAAAGAGGTGCATCATTGCAACAATTCGTACATGTGCAGGACCCTGATGATGTCAAGCCATAAGTGACAATAAGTTATCAGAGTTACAAAAAACAAGCCCTCCTTGACCTGCGGAGCCATTGCTGCCGTTTGCCCCTCGTTAGGGGCAAGGAGAGGAGACGAGGAGACCGGGAGCCGGGAGAACTTCTTCCACCAGCCTCCCTAGCGGTTCAGCGTTCTGCCACCGCCAACACCACGGGACCAGCTGCACAAGGGGTGCCTCCAAAATCCATCAGGGGCTCACGCAACGGACGAAGCCCCCCTTGAATTGCGGTGCCATTGCTTCCGGCCGGCCCTTGTTAGGGGCAAGGAGAGGAGACGAGGAGACCGGGAGCCGGGAGAACTACATCCCCCAGCCTCCCTAGCGGTTCAGCCTTCTGCCGCCGCCAACGCCATGGGACCAGGGGCTCACGCAACGCAGGCCTGCGTGGGCAGCACCCGGGCCAATCCCAGGCCAAGGGTGGGCCCGTCTGCACCCATCCTAGGCCGGTTGAGGCTGGGTTGGGTCCTTTCTCTTGGCCTTTACCCCCAAGCACCCTGGACTGTGCTCTTCTACGCGGCCGCATTTTGCAAAACCCACACAGAGGCACAGGAAATACAGCAAGGCTGGGCCATCATCTGCCACTGTGAGGCTGCCACCGGGACAAGCAGTAAGTGCAATCAGATTGGTAATCTCTAGTTGCCTCTGTGTATTATCTTTATCTTTGTGCTGGGTTTTTCTCCCCCTGTTACCCCGGTCCTAAAACTAGTGGGGCATATAATAGACTAGCGATTAGAAACAAGAGTAATCCAAGGGATCCCGCCAAGCGTCTAGTAAATCCAGCTAGAAATGGGGAAGCACACCACAAGCGCATTATGCCACATAACTCCACGGCTTGTACCTCCCCGTCTATCACAGACATCTATAGACAGGATGCTCTAAAGGGCCATAGGAGTGGTGGCCACTGAGATAGAACTCACTATCACTCATAATCCTTCTGGTGTGGAAAGGGAGAAGGGGAAGAACCTTATACAGCATCCTTAATAGCCCGAAGCAAATAGCCGAAAGTTTAGCTGCCTGGTGACTGAATGAAAGAGAGTGATCAATCCAGATGCCTAGGCTCTTGATTTGATCTTTAGGGGTCGGAGCCGGGCCTAGGCAAACTGGCCTCAAGGAGGCCGGGTTAAAGACAGGAGAATTGCCCAAAAGCATGAGCTCCGTCTTATCCCCATTAAGCTTAAGGCATGATTGTTCCATCCACTTGGCAACCCCCTCTAGGCAACAGGCTAGAGTGCTAGATTAGATGACCCTTCAGGATGGTTAAGAGCTACCACGAGCTGGGTATCATCTGCATAGGAAACAATTTTTATGCCAAATGGATGGACAATTTCTGCCAAAGCTTTCATGTATATATTAAATAGCGTGGGGCTCAGGGCAGAGCCCTGAGGGACCCCGCAATTAAGGGGATACTGATCGGAGACTACATCTCCCTCAAAGACCCTAAAAGAGCGACCACTGAGAAAAGATTGCAGCCACTCTACTGCCATACCAGACACTCCCAGGTTCATGAGTCTAAGGAGCAATACGGCATGATTGACAGTATCAAATGCAGCACTGAGGTCAAGAAGGATAATAGCCGCAGTGCCCCCTTGGTCTAAAATCTTTCTCGATTCCTCAGTCACTGCAAGGAGGGCCGTCTGGTACCCATTTGGGGACAAAAACCGGTCTGAGAGGGGTGTAGTAGATTATTAGTTTCTAGAAAGGCTACCATGCTGTTGTTTACATGCCTTTCTAGAATCTCTCTCACCCAAGGCAAAAGGGAGATGGGGCGATAGTTAGCCAGATTATCCTGATCCAAATTCGTTTTATTTTAACAGGGCTTTAACCATCGCGCATTTCCATGCTGACGGTACTGAGCCAGCGGAGATGGAAGAGTTTACCAGGTCCATGATTATGGGGCAAATAGTATCGGCTACCAGAATGAGAGCCTGGGATGGGGCAGGGTCAATAGGAGAGCCCGATTTTATGTGGGCCATGATGGAACCCAACGAGGCCGAATCAAGAAGGGGGAATTGTGCTAAAAGAATATGGGGCCTTTCAATCGATTCAACAGGAACAATCATGGTGCTAGTAGATTGAGAAGTTGAAAATGCCTGATAGATCATTTGAATCTTCTTGTGAAAAAACTCTGCCAGAGTATTTCAGTGTGCCAAGGCATCACGTAATCTTGGGGCTTTCAGGGGTAGTTTGGTAAGGGTTCAGGCAATTTAAAAAATTTCTTTGGGGGAATTGGCAGCTAGAACAATTTTCTGTTCATAAAAAGTAGCTTGAGTGACTTTAATTACGGATTTATAGTATTTAATAGATTCCCTATATTCCGTTTTACTGGGATCAGAGTAGTCCAGCCTCCATTTCCTTTCAAGCCGTCTGCAACGTTGTTTGAGTTCCCTTAGATTATCAGTGAACCAAGGAGCAGTTTTCGGCCTATTTGACATGAGGGCAAGTTTTTTGGGGAGTACCATATCCAAGGAACCTTTGATCCAGGAGATGAATTTCTCATTAGCTTTCCCCAAATTAGAGTTGCCCTCACAAGATGGTCTATTATTTTCCAGGTACCGACTTCCACTGGCCAGTTGGAAGTCTAGACCAGTTACGCCTGCATACCGAGGTTCTTTCTCGCCAGGATTATGGTAATGCTTTATACCTGGGAGCACCTCAATACACCATCAACAAGCTTCAAGTAATACAGAATTAAAGCACTGGCTGCGATCAGACAAAGGATCCAGTTTAAGGCTATGTGCCTGTCCCACAAAGCCTTCTGGAAGAAGGGCCCCCCCATTCTTCAGTCACTTATCACCCCCTATCATCCGAAGAAAGATCTTCGATGATCTGGATTTTTTCTTGCCCTTCTACCCAGAATAAGAAGGGCCAGATGTGGTAGCCGCTCCTTTTCATATAATGGTGCCACTGGATGGAATGCTCTTCCACTTCAACTACGTAAGGAACCTAATCTTTTATCCTTTCGCAGGTCATTAAAAACCTGGTTGTTTTAAGCTTCTTTCCTGCCTCCTGCTTCTTGCCTGTCTGTCTGCAGCGCTGGGAGGCCTACGGGTAGCCAACGCGCTTTATACATTTCATTTCATTCATTTCATTTCATTCATTCACTGAACGTAGACTGTCACTAACCCCGGACCTTAGCACCACCACAGATTTGCCTACTATGCAAATTGGGTTGCAACAATTCCCCGAACCATCCACACAGACTTTGACACCAGAGGTGGACACTGGAGCAATTCCAAAAGTGGTTACAAGGAGTAGGGGAGCCACTAAGGGTACACTCAAGCCTTCTAATACAAAACAGTCCACTAAGCCCACAAAGGCAGGGGTTAAACGGAAGAAGCCAAATGATGAAACCCCAGAGCATATGGGAGATGGGTCAGAACTGACTGCGCCCGAGGGGCTAAATCAACATGAGGTTATGTCACCACCTGCTTGGGCTGCTCCCATGTTAAAACATTATGAGGCCAAATCCAAGAAATTATGAGAGAGGAACTCGCCCACGTACATGCACGACTGGACCAACTCTCTAACTTATGTACCTGCATCACTGGGAAAACACTCAATCCTCCAATAATAGCTAGAGAGACCAGCGCGGTGCTTGTAGCCCCCACAGCACCCAGAACTGTTGAGAACAGAGAAAGGCTCAACACACTCCGTGAGGCCCCTACCGTTACCCTGAAGGAGCAAAGCACATGGCGTGATATGAGCAACAAAGTCAGGGACAGGGTACCCGTGAAAGAGGGTACATTTGGGAACACCACTGACAATGTGGGGCCGTCGAGAATGAGAGGATGGTAAAGGACTAACCTACCAACAATTAACCTACCACCAGCCTCAACCCCTACGTTACTGTCCTCACTGGAGTTCCAGTCCTAAAAGAAGGTCAAAAAGAGTTAAAAAAACAAGTGCCTGCACTGGTTTGTTAGACATTGTCAATTCAACTAAGCTAATGCTGTCGAAATACTTATGAAACGCAGGGTGAGCTGGGTGGGTAATAGACCCAAAGATGCCAGTCGGGGCATTGTTATAGTTAATTTCTGGAACCCACGTATCGTAAAACATCTTTTGCACTTGAGCCAATGTTACTCATCAATAAGTTCCGGGATCAGATTCCTCCCTCTCACCCATTTTTACACCTCTGTATTCACCCATAACAGCAGGGAAGATCCCAGATATAGACACAACGACTGGCATCAAACATGGCCATTGATAGGACAAGGTGCCCCTCAATTGCATCCCCACATCTTCAATCTGCCCCTAGCAAATAGATTTGGGGCTTTGGAAGAGGTTGACTGACTTTCAGCCGAGCAGGTCCTCGTCCAAGAATGTGTGAGTGAGTGATTTCATAGAGAAAAGTGCTCCGGAGCCTAAGAAACAGCTAACTAGCTCTCTAGACAACAACCTTACCAAGAGCACTGCTATTGAATATCCCGACCGAATTGTCTCACCCAAACAGCCTAAAGTTTTATTAGCAACCACCAGTCATAGAAATACCATCACTACACAGGGAGTACATCTTCTTTCTCCCACACATTTCTATGTTCCCAATTGTTTTAAAGGCATCCTGGAAAACCCTGGCAACTAAGATAGAGGAAAAAATATAGCGTTGATCATCGATCCTCTGAACATGAGCCAAGTATTGTTATCAGATACTGAAGCTCATCTAGCAAACCATGATCAGGGGGATCCATTAGAAAAGGCTATAGAGACTAAGAGTGTTGCTAATGATCAAAATGACTCCAAAAAGATGAAGGGGACCTCAAGATGTGTGGGTGTGTATTCAATTACAGATCTTAATATCCAAACAACTAAAACTATTGCGACAGGTCAAGAAAGTATAGCTATAGTATCTTGGAATATAGCGGGCCTAAAACGAAAGCTTGAAGATCCTGATTGGCATAGTTATATAGACAGATTTGACATCTGTCTTTTCCAAGAGACATGGCTATTGACACCACAACACAAGTTGGGGTATAAAACCTTTTATAAGAATGCAATTCCCACACAGAGAGGGAGACCATCGGGTGCCTGGTAATATTGATTAAAATTACACTAGGAGCTTGATCCACAAACTTTAGAATAGACTCCCCTGATCTGTTGGCAATACATTTAAAAGATTACAATGATGACCTATACCTGTTTAACATCTACAATAAACCAATAAGGCAAACATTATATTCTGAGACCATTAACACACTAAGCATTCCTTGGATCTTTTAGACTATACTGTAATTATATGTGTGCCTATGAAACACTGATTAGACTGGAATGCACCACAGAAGAAGACGATACGGCTCTAAGCCTTCCCCAACTAGCGGCTGGGCCCTCTAAACCCTGTACTAATGCAGCGCTACAGATAGTACAGTTAACGGTGGAACAACATCTAAGGGCTTGCAATGGAAGGGTACTCAATAATGGGGATGAAACCGCCTCGCTCAATACTTTCAAGAATGGCAGTACACAGTCGAGAATCGACTATATAATGCACAGTATTCATAGTTGGAGCAGAATAGTGAGCTTCAAACTAGAAATGAGGGACGACAGTGATCACCGACCATTATGCTTGGAAGTAATAGGACATCTATCGAGGGTAATCCAAGCAAATATTGATTCCCACGATGTGCAACCCTTAGTAGGGAACCATTGAAGATCTATGGGGTGGCTGAAGATCACAGGTAGCCTAGAAACTATGACTAATATCTATAACACTTTTTCAGAAATAGTAGGTGCACACTTAGGGGCCGATTCCAATCCTGGAAAAACCGGGTACGAACCGTCGGACGGAGCATTTTCTCCGTCCGACTCGTACCCGGTAAATAAACATTACAAATATCAAAGTACGATTCGTACGGAAACACTATTTCCATACGAATCGTACAAAACACCGACCGACTCAAATAAACATACAAATGTGATCCGGGAAAGCACCGACGTGACGTCGGGACGTATGCAGCCTGCGTTTCACGAACCAGGAAGTACAATCCGTACCGAAGTCACCCCGCACGGATTATATTTTCCGGCAGCCAGTCGGGAAATCAGGACGACGCGCACAAGGAACACCTGTACGCGACGGACGGCCATGGACCCCAACCTACGTGTCATCCCGGCCCTCATAGCAGTCGACCTGCTCTACAGGTACCGACGCAGACGCCGCAGAAGGTCAGAACAACACCCAGGGGCAAAGGGGGGGGCAGGGGCAGGACACATAACCCCCACCCAAGTCACACATCATACATGCCCTGGACATACCTGACCTCCAGGGCCTGGTCACTACGAGGGGGTGGGGGCGTGTCCAGCAACGCCAGCGTCCGCCACAACGGAAGTGGGTGACGACGCGAACCGGCAACACAACAATACTGGTACGTACCCTACCCACGCCTTAAGAGCATGGGTACGGGTCGTACCACGCCCAACCCTACGTCACCCCAACAATGGCGGTACGGCCCGTACCCACATGCCAAAGGCCTGGGTACGGGCCGCACCAGCATTGTTGAGCGTGGGTATGGGTATGTACGGAGCGTACCCCCACCCGTGTAAGTATGTAGTGTACCCACAACCCACCAATAAATGTTCGGAACGTACCCCCACCCGTGTATGTATGTAGCGTACCCCCACCCCACCAGTGTATGTTCGGAGCGTACCCCCACCCGTGTATGTATGGAGCGTACCCCCACCCCACCAGTGTATGTACAGAGCGTACCTCCACCCGTGTATGTATGGAGCGTACCCCCACCCCACCAGTGTATGTACGGAGCGTACCCCCACCCGTGTAAGTATGTAGCGTACCCACACCCCACCAGTGTATGTTCGGAGCGTACCCCCACCCGTGTATGTATGGAGCGTACCCCCACCCCACCAGTGTATGTACAGAGCGTACCCCCACCCCACCAGTGTATGTACGGAGCGTACCTCCACCCGTGTATGTATTACCCCCACCCCACCCCACCTGTGTATGTACAGAGCATACCTCCACCCGTGTATGTATGGAGCGTACCCCCACCCCACCACTGTATGTATGGAGCGTACCCCCACCCCACCAGTGTATGTATGGAGCGTACCCCCACCCCACCAGTGTATGTACGGAGCGTACCTCCACCCGTGTATGTATGGAGCGTACCCCCACCCCACCTGTGTATGTACGGAGCGTACCTCCACCCGTGTATGTATGGAGCGTACCCCCACCCCACCTGTGTATGTACGGAGCGTACCTCCACCCGTCTATGTATGGAGCGTACCCCCACCCCACCAGTATATGTATGGAGCATACCCCCACCCCACCAGTGTATGTACGGAGCGTACCCCCACCCGTGTAAGTATGTAGCGTACCCCCACCCCACCAGTGTATGTATGGAGCGTACCACCACCCCACCAGTGTATGTACAGAGACTACCTCCACCTGTGTATGTATGGAGCATACCCCCACCCCACCTGTGTATGTACGGAGCATACCTCCACCAGTGTATGTACGGAGCGTACCCACACCCCAACAGTGTATGTTCGGAGTGTACATGCCCAGACATATGAGGGGTGGGTGCAGAGTCCTCCCAGCAGTGCCCAGACATAGGAGGGGTGGGTGCAGAGTCCTCCCAGCAGTGCCCAGACGTAGGAGGGGTGGGTGCCTTTCACTCCCAGCAGTGCCCAGACATAGGAGGGGTGGGTGCCTATAACTCCCAGCAGTGCCCAGACATAGGAGGGGTGGGTGCAGAGTCCTCCCAGCAGTGCCCAGACACAGGAGGGGTGGGTGCCTATCACTCCCAGCAGTGCCCAGACATAGGAGGGGTGGGTGCAGAGTTCTCCCAGCAGTGCCCAGACACAGGAGGGGTGGGTGCCTATCACTCCCAGCAGTGCCCAGACATAGGAGGGGTGGGTGCCTATCACTCCCAGCAGTGCCAAGACACAGGAGGGGTGGGTGCCTATCATTTCCAGCAGTGCCCAGACACAGGGGGGGTGGGAGCAGAGTCCTCCCAGCAGTGCCCAGACACAGGAGGGGTGGGTGCCTATCAATCCCAGCAGTGCCCAGACACAGGAGGGGTGGGTGCAGAGTCCTCCCAGCAGTGCCCAGACACAGGAGGGGTGGGTGCAGAGTCCTCCCAGCAGTGCCCAGACACAGGAGGGGTGGATGCCTATCACTCCCAGCAGTGCCCAGACACAGGAGGGGTGGGTGCAGAGTCCTCCCAGCAGTGCCCAGACACAGGAGGGGTGGGTGTAGAGTCCTCCCAGCAGTGCCCAGACATAGGAGGGATGGGTGCCTATCACTCCCAGCAGTGCCCAGACATAGGAGGGGTGGGTGCCTATCACTCCCAGCAGTGCCCAGACATAGGAGGGGTGGGTGCAGAGTCCTCCCAGCAGTGCCCAGACACTGGAGGGGTGAGTGCCTATCACTCCCAGCAGTGCCCAGACATAGGAGGGGTGGGTGCCTATCACTCCCAGCAGTGCCCAGACATAGGAGGGGTGGGTGCAGAGTCCTCCCAGCAGTGCCCAGACACAGGAGGGGTGGGTGCCTATCACTCCCAGCAGTGCCCAGACATAGGAGGGGTGGGTGCCTATCACTCCCAGCAGTGCCCAGACATAGGAGGGGTGGGTGCAGAGTCCTCCCAGCAGTGCCCAGACACAGGAGGGGTGGGTGCCTATCACTCCCAGCAGTGCCCAGACACAGGAGGGCTGGGTGCAGAGTCCTCCCAGCAGTGCCCAGACACAGGAGGGGTGGGTGCAGAGTCCTCCCAGCAGTGCCCAGACACAGGAGGGGTGGGTGCAGAGTCCTCCCAGCAGTGCCCAGACATAGGAGGGGTGGGTGCCTTTCACTCCCAGCAGTGCCCATGGAACGAAAAGGGTGGAGTACCCACAGATCCAATGGCCACAATTGTCAGTCAGGTGCACAAAGACCCTGTAGAACACGTAACACATGTGTGCGAGGCTGGGAGTACACACATGCATAGTGCCTAAAAGGGAACATGTCCACATGAAGTCATGTCAATAGACTCCATACACAAGTACAGTGACCACCAAGGATGCCACGAATGATGCAGGTGGAGACATCGCTCAGCATGCATGGCCAAAGTAGAAGTGGTCCGTCACACACCCAGCTAATGTAGACACAGCTCAGCACAAAATATTGAAAACACCCTGCAGGGAAGATGTCAGGGTACACAGAGGAAGGAACACACCTTGGGACAATGTCACCATGCAGTAACTGCTTACATGAACAAAGAAATTTAGCTAACACCTTGTGATGGCACACAAATTCCAGGGTCCACCCCATGACCAGCACACTACTACATTTCCCACACACCCAACACATTATCACCACCCCAAATCATAGAGCAGCACCACCAACAGCAATAGCAGAAAAGCAGTAGTGTTCAAAGGAAAAAAATAAATTGCTTTATTCAGCATGATCTAAATATTTTACTTTAAAATTTTCAATATTTACAAGGCCCATAGGGCAGTCCATAAGTCACATCCGGATGGGGGACACAGTGGGATGAGTGTCCCCTAGCTTGCCTGCACAGTTCAGACTACCCTGTCTTCCACGGGGGGGGCATCATGTGGGGGGGAAGGACCAGGCACCGCAGGGGCAGGAGGGGCAAGGGTAGGCGTTGTGGGTGCAGGGATAGAGGACTCCACCACAGGGGGTGGGGCAATGCCAAAGGTGGTGGTTAGGATGGCGCTGCACACGGTTGCTAGCACCCCCAGCGTCTCCCCTGCACCCGAAGGAACCACAGGCCCCAAGGAGGGGGGGTCGGAGGGATGGGTCGCAGCGCTACTGGGGGAGGGTGTGGACAGGGGGGGGGACTCAACTACCCTGACCGGGGACTCCTTTGACCGCTTGCAGGGTGGTGGCACACTGGGGCTCAGGGACAGACCGACCATGAAGGATTCCTTGCTTGAATCTTGGCCAGGAGAGCTGAGGGGAGTGGATTTGGAGGGAGTGGGTTGTGAGGATTGTGGACTCCCACTGTGGCTGCGTGTTTTCCATTTGCCCCCCGACCCTGTGTGTGCGTGCCAGGAGGTGTGCGCTTGCCCTTCCCTGCTGGTGTGGTGCCTGTGTCTAGTGGGGTGCGTGCATGCTGACGTCTGGGTGTACTTGGGACAGGCATGGGAGTGGGAAGTGTGGATGGTGCAGGGGTAGGGGGGGATGAAGCGCTGCAGGAGACCCACTGCTGCAGTCAGTGTCGAGTCTATGGACCTCAGTAAGTTGCGTTGGTCAGCCTGCGCTGCTGAAATGCCCTCCATGTATGCCTCCATCTGGTTGAGCACTCGGGTGTGGCCATGGAGGACATTAAGAATCGCAGTCTGACCAACCTGCAACTGCCGCAGGATGTCCACAGACTCGGCATTGACGGCAGCAGTAGAGACAGGAGCAGGGGGTGCGGTGCCTGGCAAGAAGGAGACACGTGGTGACCTAGCACGGCGGGAAGGGACACGAGCAAGTGGGAGGCCGGTGATGGGAATGGAGGGGGCGGGGAGAGATGGAGTGCTGCTTTCAGCTGTTGGAGCAGCCTCCGCCCCCTCAGAGAGCTCAGCCTCGGACTCGTCAGCTTCATATTCTGTTGTGGCACTGGACAGGTCCTCCGCCTCACTCCCCTCGGCCTCGGTTCCACTCGATGTGCCAGACAATACAGCACTGCTGGCACTGGTGCTCGCTCCCTCTTCATGGTCTGTGCCGGTGTCTCCCTTGGTTTCCCCCGACGATGCTGTGGGCAAGGTGAAGAGACAGGAAATAATCAGACACCTGTATACATATGTCACATGAGTCAAATCTACATAGGTCACAGTGCATAGCCTGAAAAGCAACATGAGTAACATCTACAATACTACGCACATATGTAGGCCCTGCAACCCACAGTTGGTTGACCCACCTTGCCAACGAGAAACAATGGAGAGCATGACACAACAGCTAGGTACTAGATATCAAATTGGACAGAGGAGGCAGGCCCTGGGGACAATCGAGCACAGCATCTGCACCACACAGCGTTGGAAAAAAAGGGATGACCATGAACCATGTATTTGAACTATTGGCAGATGCGGCAAAGGGAATACATTGAACCGTGCCCAACATGACTGGGTCACTGCACCTTGAGTGTATGTCCAGACAAACATCACACACAGCCCAGATCTAGCAACGAGACTTCATGTTTTGACATGTAGGCCTTGCCCGCACAATCCACCCCCTACCTGAGACAATGTGATTGAGACAGAGGAAGTAATTACACCTCATACTCTGGGATGGAAAAACATGGCCTGCAATAAATCCTGATTGTACACTAACTACCCCTGGTGCGCCTGTCCACAAATATCATTGACAAACAACCATCATCAGATGGTCGTACCAAGACACACAGGCACTGGCCACTGTGAATATGCATAAGCTAAATTGGGTCACTTGGTACAGTGGACACATGTAGCACACTTCACGTAAATACAAATGAGGCCAGGGTACAATGTCACAGAGCCCAACCTATGGCGAAGACACAGAGAATGTCCACATTGTTGGATGACGCACATGAAACCTAGGAAAAGGTGCCCCAGGGAACTGTAGTGGCCACACTCCTCCATGGTCCTGGACGGAAATGACTGCAACACAAGCCACCATCCCTGTACTATGCATATCTCACACTCAAGCACATCATGTCAGAGGGCACAACATTGGACATGCATGCAGTAAGGCATTACACTTTTGAGACACACTCCTATGTCGGGACTCAGCATCAGTACCAACTAACATGGACCCCACAATGACTGAACTGGGCAGGGCACAGGCAAGGTCCCAAAACCTATTACACACCACCCCCACACATGATGCTGCAAGCATTGTTCACTTGGATAAACGGGCAGCCTAGATAACCTTGTGCAAGAGTGACTACACACAGACCAGGGAACACATGGCAAGGAGGGGAAGGGAGGAAGAACAGCACCGGTTTACTTTGGGGAACAGGATCTGCACTGCACATGTAAACCCTGGCAGTGTATCCATGCAACTGCGCACTTCCAAAAGCTGGTGACACACAACAAACACACATGTACCTACCCCCTTCCTGCTGCTGCTTCTCCAGTAAGCGCCTATCCAATTCAGGGAAGACCACCGCCAGCACACGCTTCTGGATGTGGGTCAGACGCCTGCGCCCACGGTTCTTGTGGCTCTCAGGTGAGTCCCCCAGCAGGACCAGTGCGATCCTCCGCGTACAGCACCGGATATCCTGCCAGCGTTTCCTCACCTGGGCTAGGCGCCGCTTCCGACCCTCCGTCTTCCTCACGGCACTGACGGCTTGCCTCCAGATCTCCCCCTTGGCATAGACGCCTACCTGTGAGGATGCAAAAGTAACAATACTTTAATCCACCTGATCTATGTCACAGAGACACACATATTGCTAATTAGGCATGTTTGAACAGGGCATAGTATGCAGACAACTCATTGCACCTTTGTCATAGTGACATTATCCTCTGGGGAAGGGCAAATGCAGTAGGTGGCATTTAAAGTACACAGGTGGCAGGAGGGGTGCGACACAATCAATGAATCAGGCTCACACTGTGCATCACAAGCTACACCAGGATTATGTACAGCACCTCTAAGCAGTCACATGCCCCAGGCCACTGACGCAACCTCAGCAGAGTACACAGACACACACAGGCACAGAACAATCACCTGCCATTGGCAACTGCGGCTCCAAACCTCACTCTGCACATGTGCCACTAGACTGGGGGGTGTCACAGGTGAGGGGCTGGCTCAGCACAGCAGTCAGACAGCACTGCTCCCTGCTCACAGCAGATGGGCAGGGTATATCCATCCCTCATGCAGCTGGGGTGCAACACTCCGCATATGCACTCACCCACATGACAGGAGACGTACACACACACACCAATGTCAAGGGGACTACCACATCATTTGGACACTCTCACCACAGGTACACTGAACAAACACACATCTGTGGGTACTGCCACCTGTCACACTGGGGGGACCACAGAATCACATCAGGACTGTAGAAACAACATTCCCAGGAGGATTAGCCAGGCTGAATGTGGCATGCTCCATGCAGTGATCGTCACAGTAAGCACTATGCAAGTGAGGAGTGCACACAGGAACTACAGCATGCTCTGCATGAGAGACATGAGGCCTTCCCCCCCCTGGGACCCACTATCAACAACATTGCATGTCTGTCACACATGGACACAATGCCCAAAGTCACAGTCACAAATAAGGGGCACAGTCTAAGCTAGTGGACTCTGCACTCACCTGCTTCCCTGGTCTCCCATACAGCCTGGTGTATTGTGGGAGGATGACGTCCAGCAACGCCTGATTCTCCTCTTGGTTGAAAGGCTGGGCCCTCTCCACAGACCTGGACATGGTGCCAGAGGAATCACGAGCAGCAGCAGTGTTGTGGAATGAATGGATGTGCAGGCAAGTGCTCTCTCATGGGACCTGGCTGCCTTATATCTGCCTTGCTGGCCTGTTTCATTTACAGGAGTACAGAGTGATTGGTCAGTCACATTTGCATCCTACGTGTCCTCCAATCCCTTTAAACCTACCCCAGTGAGTGGCTTTGCATGGTTTGAAAATTGAGCATGATGTCAAGTCAACAACTACTTTGCAACAAAGTATATTGTCTCCAACCGACTTTTGCTGGCCACCTGATGAAAAAAGTTCTACATTTAAACTCGGTCTCCATGACAACCAGCATGCATTTATGGCTTTATACTTGTCCCTCATGTGTCCCCTATGTAATTTTGATATTCACACACAGGTACGGTGCGTTCCAGGGCCCTAGGGCACCCCAAATGCATTGAAACGGGCCGTACACGCGTGTGTACGGTCCGTATCACTATGGGTATGCATACGCGAGCAAACCCATAGTGATTGTGACCATACACACGCGTGTACGGTCCGTATCACTATGGGTACGCATACGCGAGCACTACCATAGTGATACGGACTGTACACGCGTGTGTACGGTCCGTAACACTATGGGTACGCATACGCGAGCACTACCATAATGATACGCACCGTACATGTGTGTGTACGGTGCGTATCACTATGGGTACGCATACGCGAGCACTACCATAGTGATACGGACCGTACACGCATGTGTACGGTCCCTATCACTATGGGTACGCATACGCGAGCACTACCATAGTGATACGGACCGTACACGCGTGTGTACGGTCCGTATCACTATGGGTACGCATACGCGAGCAAACCCATAGTGATACGGTCCGTACACGCGTGTGTACGGTGCGTTGCACTATGGCGTACGCATACGCGAGCACTACCATAGTGATAGGGACCGTACACACGCCCCCAGAGCGTATGTACGGTGCCTTTCACCCGTGACAGTGGTGACAGCCGGCACACAGAAAGGAATTGAGTTTTCATACCTGTCCAAGGCTGGACATCAAGGCATTGTCTGTGCAGTACTACATGTGTGGGGCACAGGTGTGTCAGGCTGTGATGTGGCACATAACTCCGGAGGTGTGAAGCCAATAGATGTGTGATGAGCTGTGTACACATGTCATGTGTGATGGTGCACTATGTGCCAGACATCCCCTTCACTCCTTTGACATGTGTGCATGTAGTACAGACTAGTTGAGCAATGCGTCACTGGCATGGCACAGTCAACAACACACGCAACTGTCCCCTGATGCCAGGTACAGTGGTTTTTACACCTGACATGTGACTACCCGCGTTGCAGGATGTGACAATGTCATGTGTGTGTCGTGTGTTCCAATAAGCTTGCTGTTGGTGTTCCCTCAAATGCATCTGCAGTAGCTGCAACCAACATGTGTCTGTGTGTAGATGGGCATGGCACACTGTTACGCACACCAGGCAACATGTGGAATCCGAAGTAAGGTGTGTAAGTATGCATGGAACAAGGAGTTGCGAAAGAAGGACATCTCTGCATACTCTCAATGTATGTGTGATCAGTCTTGACATGTACACCTTCATGGCAAGGTGTGTGGTCTGTCCTTATTCCATGTCATGTGACCTGTGCCTCTAGTGTTCCGCTACCTGTCCCTGCCATCTACATCCTTGTTTGGCACATATGTGGATGTCTGTCACTCCTGTAATGCGTCTGGCTTTTCACATACACTGGCACACAGCTAGTCTCATGGCATGGGATGTGGAGGTTCACAATCCACGTTTGGAGCTGGTTCTTGGTAGGAGTGTCACCTGCCTGGCATACGTGTCCATAGCATATTGCACAGACCTGACTCTGTATGTAGCATATGTGTATTGGCTGTTGAACATGTGCTCTGTACAATGACATTGTTGTTGTAGTGAATTCACTCTTCGTTGTCCCTTCCCAATGACTGCAGGGCTCCGCCTCTCCCCCGACCAATTCCGGACTTGGCTGACATGCGGGAAAATGACTGTATATGCCGCTACCGCTTCCCCCGACCGTTGATAGAGGAGTTGACGGCAAGGCTGGCACCACACCTCCAACCGCTACACAGGTATCCTACGGCACTGACACCCAAGATGAAGGTAATGGCAGCCCTACATTTCTTTGCCACGGGTACCTTTCAATTTACCATTGCTCATGTGGGTGGGATGTCCCAAACAATGTTTAGCCGTGCTCTGCATGATTTTTTAGAGGCCATGTTGGATCACCTGAATGAGTTCATTAAGTTCCCAACTCCTGAGCAATTGACAGGTGTCAAGCGTGAGTTCTATGCCCTGGGAGGGATGCCCCATGTCATTGGGTCCATAGATGGGACACATGTGGCTTTGGTACCACCACAGGCACAGGAGGTAGCGTACAGGAATCGCAAGCATTACCACTCCATCAATTCCCTTGTGGTGTGTCTTGCCAACATGGTGATTTCACATGTCTGTGCTCGTTTTCCAGGATCGGCACACGATGCCTGCATCATGAGGCGTAGCAGGGTGCCTGAAATGATGCTGCAGCTGTGCAACGAACGAGCATGTATTGTCAGTCCTGTAATTTAGCGTTAACTTCCTATCTGACTGCTTCTCCTGACCCACTTTTGTCCATGTTGTTTCCATGTAGGGGACGCTGGCTATCCCAACATGCCATGGCTGATCACGCCTCTCCGCAACCCCAGCACGGCGGCCCAGCACCGCTACAACAACTCCCATGGGCGGACCAGGCGAGTGATAGAGAGGACGTTTGGCCTCCTGAAGAGCCACTTTCGTTGCCTCCACAAGACCGGCGGCGCACTCCCATATGCACCGGTGAAGGTCTGCAACATCTTTATCGTCTGCTGCATGCTGCACAACATGGCAGTTGAGAAAGCTGTGCCACTCATCCTGGATCCAGATGAGCAGGAACATCCACCCGTGGAGGATGAAGGGCTTGGTGATGAGGCTAGTGATGTTGAAGATGTGGCGGAGGCGGACATCCGGAGTCAGCTCATACGCAACTTCTTTGCTTAGTGGTGAGTTCCAGTGTCTGGATGTGCATGCATTGGGCCTTGTGTGGCATGTGTTGCAATATGTGTGTCCATCTGCATGAATGCCAAGTGAGTCAGAGGTGTGTTTGGATGTGTCACTCGAGTGATGGTGCAATAGATGAATTGTTTTTCCAGAGTCATCATTGTCACCTAGCATGTTGACATCCTTATACGTGTTGAGTACATGCGCATGCAAGCGGATGTGCTTATTTTGGCTGACTTCTTGTGTGTCTCTCATCCCCAGGTACTTACGCATGCTGTCTGCTGGTGGCATTGTTGTGGTCCTGCTATTCCTCATGAACACAGCAACGAGTGATGACTCAGCGTTACATGCACGGACAAGTTTGAAAATCTCCTTAGGGTAAGGGATGCATCACGGGTTGTTGGGTGTGGTATTTGTTTAGAACGTGTGTACACTGCTCCTGTTCATGTTTGGTTACTTTGCATACATGTAGCATCACCATGGGGCACATGACATGGAGCTGGATTCACCTGATTTGATGGTCAGACTTGGTGCCAGTCATCTGTAATGGAATAGTGGATTGTGATGATGGCATCAATGTGTGTAACACTGCCCTCGGAAACATGCGGGTTGCACCGGGTTGACATGGTGTGTGACTTCCCCATTAGCAGCTCAGTGGTGTATAGCAGGCTCTCCGTGAGCAGCAGGGGGTGTATAGCTGTAACCCGTCACTTGTGTGCCAGTTCAATGGATTTCCAGCATCTGTGGTGCAAAGGGGGGTACCAGTGTCAGTCCCACATGTTCATCCATGTCACCTGTGTATCTGTTTATATTGATGCATTTGCATTCCGACACACATGACTAATAAAGGTGTCCCTCTGCCTCCAAGGTGCCTCATCTCTGTCAATGCTGGTCTGTTGCCACTGTGCATGCGGCATGTCTGTCATGGTTATTAGAGATAGTGCCTATGAGTCTATGTATAGAGTAGCAAGATGCAAGCTGTTTTTCAGGGCTTTAAATCTGTATTGTGCATGATGTCCATGGCTGTGTAGGTATTGTGGCATGTCAGTGTCCACGACGGCCACTGTGCTGCATGTGCATCCATTGTGTGTGTGTGTCTCATGTTGCACCAGACATTTCTTCCTTGACATACACCTTTTACATATTTCCATCCTGAGATCCTTGTATTTGTGTGCAACTTGTGGCATTGTTTTCTTGACATGGCGCATGCTGCTGCAGGCCCTGCAGCAAGGGCAGCCAGTGTCCACGCAACAAGCTGGTGTTCATCATGGATTGCTTGCTCACATGTGCTATGCTGATCAGCAGCATCTGTGCCTCATGCTGCAGCACACTCTGCATTCTGCACAAGATCACCAGTTCCATCCACCTCAAGGCAAGAGAGACCATCCCCCAGGTGAACTACAATATCCGTGTCTAATCCTTCCCTGCACTCTACGGACATGTGCGTTACAACTCCCATGATGCTTGTCCACATACAGGGTGCAACTGCACAGCTCTGCTTCTACATCTGGCGACCATGCCACATCAACGTCCAACAGAGATGGGGGGAATGGATCACTGCCAGCTGCAGGATGACCTTCTCAATCCACGCCCACACTCAGGATGCAGCCCACGACCCCAACACAACCTTGTGACACTGATCCAAGACCCCATTGTGCCATCCCCATGTATCCAACGTTGTCCAGGCCACCATTCTCCACATCCACCTGCCTCAAGCATGCAGGACATGGTTCTGCCACCTGTCTACACATACCTGGGAGTAGCACCACAGGACACTCCACATGATCCCTGACCTCTGCGCATGACTGTTGCTCTTCTAAATAGGTCTGTCGGCACAGTTGTGTGGGCACCCCCTCAGCTGGTTGGGCCCATCACGGGTGAGTATGGTGCTCCATGTCTGTATTGGATTATACATTGTGACCCATGTGTGTCCTGTGGCAGACTCAGACACCAGGGTATGGATGGTTGTAGTAATTTAAAAACTCAGCCATGGTTTGACTTTACAACACACACATGTAATGGAATAATGCTATATGAAGGCTTCATCTCTTGATTGTGATGAATTTTATTTGTGGTGGGGTACGTGTTGGGGGGGGGGGATGACAAGAGGTGCTTTCCGGGTGTGTAGAATCCAAAGTTCACTGGGGGAGTCGGTATCCTTGCCATTGTAAGTCATCAGAGTCCATGCCACAGTCTTTGTCAACATTGTTCAGACAGTGACCAGCAGATCCATGTGGCAGAGAATGTCATTTGCTGATGTGCTGCTGTTGGGCCAGTGGGCCAGGTGCCAGGCCAGGTGACCTGGGAGATGGTGATGTTCCGCTGACTTTCACGGTCTTTTGCGTGGATGACCCACCTTCTTGCGGGGACCCTCAGAAGCAGGCCCTGACGATGTTTGTGATGCTCCGTCGGATGATTCCTCCTCGTCCTGATCCCACCCTGTGGCTGGTGATGTTCTTCGCCTGGTGGCACAGGGAGGGTTGCCCATGTTGTCGGCAATCCGACGGAGTGAACGGTTCATTTCCGTGTGCAACGTCAAGAGCTCAGCCAGTCTGTTCTCCATCCGTCCTTGGTGTCGCTGTTGACTGGCATGTTGCTCGGCCTGCAGGGTCTTGATCTCCTCGAGGGTCCCCTCATCTCATTGAGGGTGGACACAACGTGGCTGATGCCCCTGGTGTCACGTCGGTATGTGTCGAGGATGTTGCTGACGTGGGACTATACCGGTTCTGCAGCCAACTGGTCAGGCTCGCGCCTCCGCCGTCCTCCACTCCCACCACCCCTGCCCACTTGCGCCTGGCCTGCCGTTGTGGGCACATCGGGTCTCCGGGACCCCTGAGGGATGGCCTTTGCGGTGTCACCTGCCTCCTCCTTGGTGCCCGGAGAACCTTGTCCCTCCTGGTCAGACTGGCTGCGTTGTGTTGTGCGGGCAGGGCTCCTGCGTGTCTCCTGGGATGTGGCAGGAATGGGGGTGGTGGTTGGCCCAGTTGTACCTGACGCAGGTGCTGCAGGTGGTTGGACGCCAGGGGGGCCAGGTTGGTCGGGGTCATCCACAGAGTGGTGAGAGTCGTCGCTGCCGGTGGGATCCTCTTCCCGCAGAGCCTGGTCCTGTGAGTCTTCCCCCCCAGTGTTGGGGGGAGATCGACGATGTTGATCTGTGTTTGTGAGAGACAATGTTAATTGTGTTCCATGCGACATCCATGTTCCATTCATATTACAGTTGGCACAGTTCCTCTGGGTAGTTGGATATGTCTAGCATTCCTCTCACAGTGCATTTGTGCATGGCTATGTCCCTTGGCCACAGCTTTGGAGACTTTACCTATGTGTGACGCACTCTTAATTGATGCATCATTTTTGACTGCAGTCAGCAGTGTAGTGAGCGGCCGTAGCGCGCCATGCAGATCCACCTCACGTGTTGCACTGTACGTGGGCAAATGGTGTTGTTCCACACACTTAGAGAATGCAGGTTGGTAACTTATGCATTAGTGACTGTGTTCTAACACACACAGTGAGTGGGTATACTGGGTGTAAGGTTATGTTTGTGCCTGCAGCACGGATCTACTCGTGCACAGATTGACACATGACCCAGTGTTTTGCAATGGAAAAAGGGGGGATTCAGCCACTGGCTTACCTTGTCTACATGCACACAGTCCACCTGCTGACGAGCGGACATGCCCACACCACCCAAGGGTGATTTGGTCTCCCTGTGTCTCCCTTTTTCCCTCCCTCTCTCTCCCCCTCTCCCTCCCTCCCTGTGTCAGCCTCCTCCCTCTGTCCGTCTCCCTGTGTCTCCCTTTCTCCCTCCCTGTGTCAGCCTCCTCCCTCTGTCTGTCTCCCTCTGTCACCCTTTCTCCCTCCCTCTCTCTCCCCCTCTCCCTCCGTCTGTCTGTCACCCTCTGTCACCTCAGCCCAGCTTCCTGGGCACACACAGTTTGCAGGTCTTTGGAGGGCCATTGGCTTGTTCATGTGGGTTTGTTTGTAATTTCCTGGCACCCATTGGGTGGAGTTTCTGAGTCTGCGCTGCTGCTGTGGTGGTGTGTGCTGCCACTCTTTCACAGTGTTGCCTTTTCATTAGCTGCTGTTATGTGCAAATTGTACCTTCATACCCATGTCATCCACCATTTGCAGGCAACACAGTACTGTGTGGGGACAAACTGTCTGTATGGCTCTGCCCTAGGCCATATGGGCTGAGGGCATTGGTGTGTGCTTCTGAGTTGCAAAATGTTAATTTTGAGGCCCACCCTCCCGGCATCCGGGACATCCTGTCTTGTGTTGGTGTTTTGTGTGGCCTGTGACTTGGCATGGCCTTGCTTGGTGCATGGGGCATGGAGGCGCTAGTGGCATGTGCGTGTTTTTGGAGTGTGGTTGAGTCCGGTGATGGCTTGGGTGTGGTTGGGTGCATAATTGTAATTTTGGTTGTGGATGGCGTTCCCCCATGTGAGGTGAGTTGTTTGTGTACTCACCAGACTCTCGGACTCCTTCTACTCCGTGTACTCCCACCGGCGGCAGCGTGGCCATCACCTTCTCCTCCCAGGGATGGTAGTGTACTGGTCTGCGGGGCGGCCCTTCTCCAGTGATGTTGGCCTGGTTGTGGTCGTCGGTCATTTTGCGGCGGACCGTCCTCCGCAGATCGTACCACCTGGCTTGGCATTCATGCCTGGTCCTTCTGGTGGCCCCAACATCATTCACAGCATCAACGATCCTCTGCCACATGGCAGATTTTTCGGCTATGCTGGTCTGTCTGACCAATGTTCCAAAGAGCTGTGGCTCAACTCTGATGATTTCGTCGACAAGGATCTCCAACTCTTGCGTAGTGAACTTTGGATTCTTTTTAGTGGGGTGTGGGTGTGGATGGTTGTGGGTGTGTGATTGTGGTTGTGAAGGTGTGTGTGTGAATGTGATGAGGGGGTGTTTGTGATAGTGGTTGTGTGTAGGAGTGCAAGTGTAAGGTGTATTGATGGTTGTAGTATGGTACAGTGCGTTGTCTCTGTGATCTGGCAGTGGTGGATCTGTTGCAAAGGATCATGGTTTGTGTGTGTTGGGCCTTTTTATTGGTCAATTTGTGGGTGTGGCTGTGTTTGAACTTTGGGTGGGTGTGTTATAAGGAGTGGTTGTGATTTGGGCCTCTGTTTAGGTGTTTGGCAGTTGCAGGTCAGTGAATAGGTTGTATTTGGCCTTGTTGGACATGTTTTGTGGTGTTGTGCGATTCGAATTGTCTCTCCTTGTGTTGTTTTGCTTTGTCCTGTTTCAGTACGGTTGTTTTTGGCGTCTGTACGGTGCGTACATCGGCCATGTTGTTGTAGAGTGGTGATCTTTGCTATGGCTTAGTACGACTCGTAAATGCGCGATATTGGGTGAGGGTGCTGGTGTTGCGGCCTGGGGTTCGGTCCGTACATACACGGGTGGGGGTTCGCTCCGTACATACGGGGGTGGGGGTTCGCTCCGTACATGCGGGAGGGGTGGGGGTTCGCTTCGTACATACGGGGGTGTGGGTTCGCTTCGTACATACACGGGTGGGGGTTCGCTCCGTACATATGGAGGTGGGGGTTCGCTCCGTACATACGGGGATGGGGGTTCGCTCCGTACATACGGGGGTGGGGCTTCGCTCCGTACATACAGGGGTGGGGGTTCGCTCCGTACATACGGGGGTGGGGGTTCGCTCCGTACATACACGGGTGTGGGTTCGGTCCGTACATACACGGGTGGGGGTTCGCTCCGTACATGCGGGGGTTGGGGTACGCTCCATACATACACGGGTGGGGGTACGCATCGTACATACACTGGTGGGGTGGGGTTTCGGCGCGTACATACGGGGGCTTGGGGGGTGGTTCGGCGCGTATGCGGGCACATGTCTCCATGGTTGTTATGGGAGTTCGGTCCGTACGGTGTTTTTTCCATACGGTTGTACAATCGGACGGCCGGTACGGATCGTACTTGCGCGGTCGGACTTTATTTTTCCGATCCGTACGTAAAATCGTCTGGGGACGTGTCGGACACATTTTCCGACCTGAGGACGTGTGGGGAACTTTTCCCAATGCGGTTCGTATGGACTTTTTCCCATACGAATCGTACTTGGCAGTTTGTACGGCGCTTGTACGATTCGTACGGAAAAAAATCCGGATACAAATCGTACGGGGAATGTTTTTAACGGATTGGAATCGGCACCTTAGAGTCAAGCAATTGGTCTATAACATACATGCATACTGCCTTGGTCTCAAAGTAAAAGCCCCTGCTCACCAAAAATAATGGGAAAAACCTGAAATCCAACCTTAAGGCAGGACAAAAGGTAAACCCATGGTACACAACTGAATGCAGGAAATCTAAGTCAGCCTTACTGGAGTTGATAAAGCCTGGAAGTGCAGACTCAGTGAGGAGCGCCAGGGATGTACACCAGAAAGCACTAGCTATTGCCAAGCGGAATTGGGAACAAAATAGTTGGTTGGATCTTCTGGATCTTCTGAATAACCAGGCAGAGTTTTGGAAAATCATAGCTTGGGGTGGGAAGGACCAAGTACGAAGAACAGAGCAATATCTGGACTCTGTGACTTGGACCGACCACTTCACTGATTTGTACTCAAGTTTCATGCCCATTGCAGTGCCGAGCAGAGAAATACGGCCTACTGATATAGAGGGAGACAGCGAGGTGATCGTCTTCTCACTGCAAGAAACGGAGCATGCTATAGACTCTATTAAACCGGGAAAAGCAGATAGACTTCTCTGTGATGTATTCAAACATGATAAAAAGGTATGGGTCCCAAACGTTAATGCTCAGAACAATGCAATATCGGCCGGTGCCCCAATACTGGGAACGTGGAAAGGGGCTGAAATTGTCCCCATCCACAAAAAGGGCAGCAAACATAAACCCGAGAACTCGAAACCAATTAGCCTGATAGACATACTCCAAAACATGTATGCCAGGCAGGTACTGAACAGGCTTAATGACTGGATAGAGATAAATAGAATACTGTCCCCATACCAGGCAGGGTTTAGATTAAGTACCAGTACAATAGATCAAGTCTTCAGACTCCTGTGTATTATCTGGAAATATGTTAAAATCAGGAAGGGGCACATTTATGTGGCATTCGTTGACCTGAGGGCAGCGTTTGACCTCGTACCCAGATGCTTACTATGGGAGTAACTTGAAAAACAAGGTGTACCCCTGAATTTGGTTATGCAGCTAAAAAGGTCACATAACGGGAACTATGCTAGAGTCCGCTGGGATATGAATGGGGAACTAACAAAGCCAATCCCAATAGGGAGAGGAGTGAGACAGGGATGTGTATTTGCTCCCACCCTGTTCTCACTCTATATTAATGATGTTGTGGACCACCTACACGACCAAGCAAATGATCCTCCAAGGCTAAATGGGAATTTGGTGCCGGTGCTATCTTTGCAGACGACACCATTCTGATATCACAGACCATGAAGGGGCTGTAAAATATGCTGAATGGGTTTAATAGATACTGTACAGAAAAGGGCTTAGAAATAAACGCAAATAAAACTAAGTACATGTCCGTAAACCCAGAAAAGACCCTTAAAAAAAATCTTGTGCTCAGTAATGTGAAAATAGAATATGTCATTAATTTTACTTATTTGGGCATATTACTAGACACAAAACCAGCCTGGAACCAGCACAAAAATCACTCAGCCTTAAGGTTAGCCCAAGGGTCAGGGCCGATCCTTAAGAAGTACAGACCAACTACAATCAAAGCTGTGACACCAGCACTTGAGATATATGAATGTTAGGTCCAGGCTGCAGCAATGTTGTTCAGAGTTATGGGGCACAAGTGAAATCCGACTTTTAACAGCTGGGGAAAATAAGTTGGCAAGGAGATTATTAGGATTACCCCGATCAACACCACTTGACCCAATGTTCCACGATCTAAATTTGAAGAGAATAGGTCATCTTGCAACCCTACGTCCAATGCTCTACTGGATACAGCTATGGACTACGCCAGAATTACTAGCAAATAGAGAAGGTGCACGTGAATTACTGGATATTGACACATGTCTTACCTTCCCGTGGTTAAGATTTGTCCGGAAATGGCTGATTGAGTTAGGTCTTGAATCATACTGGATTAAACAACATATTTTAACACCAAGTTGTAAAGGCAATCTAAAGGGTATTTACTGGCAATATACATTGAATGCACTCCACTCTGACCCAAGATTAGGAAGGTTAACACGTGAATTCCTTTCTATTAAGCCAAGTCCGAATCGCGAGGATTTCCTTGACCATATACAACCGTTCCTAGCAAGAATTTTGTATCTAAAGTTAAGATATAACACATTACAGATCAAGAGCTATACTATAAACTTGGGTGGGGGGCGGATCTTGCCTGTTCTCTATGCACTAGATGCACTTTAGGGCCTACAACCAACATCGAAAACATTGCACATATATTGTTTTTTTGCCCGGCGTGTGATAGGGCAAGGAGCAAATGGACTCGACCACTATGTAATTCGTTGGGATTCAGAAAACATCAAGAGGTGCTGAGGCTAAGTTGGGTAATTAATTCCCCTTCAATCCTGAGGGCCCCTGGGGGCCAACTAGCCCACCAGATGCCTCCAGTAAGTGACACGGTGCGTGCTACGTTGCAGAGAGGTGGTGCAGGCCTTGCCCCTTTTTACACCTCTCTACAACGGCGCTTACTGAAGGTACCTATGGGGCTAGTTTGACCCTAGGGACCCTCAGGATTCAAGGGGACTTAATCTCCCAACTTTAAACAGCCACAGGGCGCGTTTACACAGCGGTGAAGGGAGGGGATGGGGCCTGAGGTGACGTGTGAAAACACTCCCTGTGGCGCGTTTTAAGTTGGGGAAATAATTTCCCTTCAATCCTGAGAGCCCCAGGTGGCCAACTAGCCCACCAGGTGCTTCCAGTAAGCGCCACTATGCTTTGTTTCAGAGAAGTGGCCCAGGCCATGCCCCTTTTTACACCTCTCTGCAACGCAGCTCTGTGGCGCTTACTGGAGGTACCTAGTGGGCTACTTGGACCCTAGGAACCCTCAGGATTCAAGGGGACTTAATCTCCCAAATTAAAACGGCCACAGGGTGTGTTTACACAGTGGTGAAGGGAGAGGATGGGGCCTGAGGTGAGGTGTGCAAACATGCCCTGTGGAGTATTTTAAGATGGGGAAATAATTCGCCTTCAATCCTGAGGGCCCCTCGGGGCCAACAAGTCCACCAGGTGCTTCCAGTAAGCACCACTGCGCTGCGTTGCAGAGAGGTGGTCCAGGCCGTGCCACTTTTTACACCTCTCTGCAATGCAGCTCTGTGGCGCTAACTGGAGATACCTGGTGGGCTAGTTGGACCCAAGGGATACTCAGGATTCAAGGGTACTTTATCCCCCAAATTAAAACGGCCACAGGGCGTGTTTGCACACGTCAGCTTAGCCCCGCCCCCTTCACCAGTGTGCAAACATGCCCTGTGGCGCATTTTAAGAGGTAGTTTTAATCTCCCTGCCCTATTATGTATTAGGGGCTTACAGAGGAGGTCATTCTAATCACAGGGGTACCCCAACGCATAGTGTTCCCTAGAGTATGCAGGTGTTTTAACTGTATTCTAAGGGTCTTTCAGCATAGAACTGGCTCTAGGACTCACTCCCCTTGCACTCCTCTAGTGACCCACTAAGCACCATGTACTAATTAATTCACTGAGCCCCAACCCAAACACTTATAAATTCACCCAGGCACTCTTCTTGCAGTACTCTAATCATTCAGTCAGTACCCAAGTACTCATCCAGCCACCCAGGCCTTAGCACATGGACTGCTTCAAACCCTTTCCACTATGCATACAGTCTTCTAACCACCTACACACTTGTCTTTCACACCTTCAATTTTCCAGTCAGTATCCTTACACTTCCAGCAAACACCCTGTCACTCCCCTTACACTCCTGTAGTGACCCATTCAGCACCATGTACTAATCCATTCACTGCGCCAAAACCTAATTACTTATAAATTCACCCAGGCACACTCCTTGCAGTACTCTAATCATTCAGTCAGTACCCAAGTACTCATGCACTGAGCCAGGCCTTAGCACATGGACTGCTTCAAACGCCTATCCACTATGCATCCAGTCTTCTAACCACCTACACACTTGTCTTTCACACCTTCAATTCTCCAGTCAGTATCCATACACTTCCAGCAAACACCCTGTCACTCCCCTTGCACTCCTCTAGTGACCCATTCAGCACCATTTACTAATCCATTCACTGCGCCAATACCCCACCACTTATAAATTCACCCAGGCACTCTCCTTGCAGTACTCTAATCATTCAGTCAGTACCCAAGTACTCATGCACTGAGCCAGGCCTTAGCACATGGACTGCTTCAAACGCCTATCCACTATGCATGCAGTCCTCTAACCACCTACACACTTGTCTTTCACACCTTCAATTCCCCAGTCAGTATCAAAACACTTCCAGGAAACACTGTGTCACTCCACTTTTACTCCTCTTCAGCACCATGTACTAATCCATTCACTGCGCCAAAAGCCAAACACTTATAAATTCACCCAGGCACTCTCCTTGCAGTACTCTAATCACTGAAGGACCACACGGAGCAACCAAAAGGGGAGAACAAAAATAAAAACCGGGAACTCGTGCAGGAAAAACCGGAGAATGGGTCAATAGAACTAGACGATCTAACCACCAAAAACGAACTGAGGATGATAATTTTAAGATTAAAGACAGAGGGGGCAGCAGGACCAAACGGGCTGCCAAATGCAATCTTTAAGCACGACCCGGACCTGTGGTCGGAGACCCTAACACCCCTGTTCAATCAAAAATACAAACAAGCAGAGTTACCTGCCTCCTGGAAAGGTAGCATCATTCACCCCATATTTAAGCACGGTGACCATCGTAACCCCTCAAACTACAGATTGATATCCTTAACCCGTTCTGTGCCCATGACGAGCTGGACTCGTCATGGAGCACAGTCGCGCTGTGCCCATGACGAGTCCAGCTCGTCATGGCACCCACCCATGGGGGAAGCACTGGCGCTCCCCCCGTGAGTGGTCGATTTTTTTTTTTTTTACTGGGAAGGCAGGGTAAGACCTTCCCCTGCCTCTCCCCGCCCCCCTCCCCCACGTCATCAATGACGTCAGCGCGTGAGCCGCGCTGACGTCATTGGAGGTTTCCCCTTTGTTCTCCAAGGCGCAGGAAGCCATTTGCTTCCTGCGCTTCGGAGAGTAAAGGTGAGTTTTGGGGCTGGGGAGGGGGGATTTTTGCGACCGGTGGGTGAGGTAGGGTGGGGGCACAATGTTGGGGGGAGTAGAAATGTTTTATTTTAGGCTTCGCTCTGTTTGTGCGCTTGGTTCTTGCTAATTGCAGTTAGTTGCATGTGAAATGGATCCAAAAAAGAAATACACGCTTTCAAGAGATGCCCTTTTTCTCTTGTTTTCTCTCTGAGGGGTGCTGCTAGCGTGAGAAAGGGAGGTGGGGGGCGAAATAAAGTAAGACAGAGGGGTTGCAAAGTGGCCAGATTGATTTTATTTGCATCCAAATACACCAGCATCACAGAGTTTGCCAGTGAAGTGCTACTTTCGTTTTCTCGTCTTCCTTTGAACAGCATTGTTGTTTCCAGGGTGGGAGAGTGTACCATTCCTGGAGATACTGCAATACCTGGTTGATGGGTGAATTGGAAAACACAATGTGCACCATGGCTCTGTGTTTATGCATGTGGTCTACCATACTGCTTATGTTTTGTAAGGATGTAAGCAATGGACAGTGAAACGGTTCCCTTCAGGGCCCTCTAGTCATGTCCATAACTTTTCAGGTGAAACCACTCGCTGATTTTTGAATAATTAGTGAGAGATTATTTAGGTAACCATGTTGTTTCTGCTTACATTTCACATGCTTTGCATTCCCTATGAGTGGTTGCTTTTTTTTTTTTTTAGGCAGCGTATTACTCTTATCAAGTGCATAATTTGAATTGAGCCACATCCAAGTGTTTATAGCGGGCACAATTAGGTTATAGCTGAAGGCAGTGCGAATTTGGAACAGGGGAACCGGGTTCAGCATTCATGACCAGTCCACCACACCACTGTACTGAGGGAGCGCATTCCCATGCTAGACCGTAGAAGGCCCCACTAGACCTTAGAAGGCTTGATGTCTTAGCACAAGCAGGTGTACTGTAGTGGTGTCAATTGTGGGTTATCCTTGAAGGCCTGTCCACCACAATCCATACTGAAGTTCATCTCCAGTGTTGCGGGCAGGCCTACGAAGCAGCACACTCTAGAGCAACAGTGATCCAGTCGCTGTGACTGTCACTGAGGTCACATGAACCTTGAGCAGGTTAGGGCGATGCGAACGATGTGACCGAACTGGGTACCTATTTCGGGTGGGTATTTGCATTGTGATGAGGGGATTACCAGGTAATTATTCACGCAGCTCTCTGATGGATGTCACATGAGGTAAAATACTGCAATAAATGGCAGACACTCTGAAAACAAGAGCAAACGTTATGTTACATGAGGCAATGGTGGAAATTGTGCATGTATCAAAAGCAAACAAAATACGAGAGGTAGCAAACAATACGTTACAAGAGGAAAAGTGACATGTGTGCAAGTTACAAAAGAGTACAAAGTACAAGTAGAGGTATAAAAGTGCAATAAATGGCAGACACGCAAAACACAGGAACACACTGGGAAGGCACTTCTACGGGCATGGAGAACAGAATTTCCTATAATGTAAAGACTTCCTTCAGACAATAGAGAGGGTGTGAATTAAGTTTGGAGGTGTCTTTGCAGTAGGAGAACTTTGAGGTCAGTTTTGAAGGACTGGGAAGAGGGAGGGGGTGGTCCGGAGCTGAGGCTCAGTTCCAGATTCTCGCCGCGTTGCTTGTAAAGGATTGGGCCATCGATCTTTCCTTCTTGAAAGTGGGAGGTTCTAGAAATACATTTTGCGCAGTACGTGATGGTCTAGAGCATTATATGCATATGTGACAATAAAGTTTTTTTCTCCTTTTTATTCTAGTCTAAAGCTTTTCGACAGTGGTTGTTCTGCAGTTTTGTGTAGTTGCATTGTTTTGGTAAGAATTTTTTTTTTGTTGTATTTACTCCAAATGAGTAATATTATAATGTCTGAATGAATTTTTTTGTAAGTGATGTCATAATGGCGGCATATTTAGTTAGTGGTTTGAGCATAAAATTCTTTGCCATGTGTTTTGCATAGTCTTATGTGTAATTGCTTTTCTCTTTCGTTTTTAGTGGGATATTGTTGATCCATACTGTGTCTGTACAGAGTAGGTGGTGGTGAGTAGTTTAGCTGCCTCTGGCAAGTGAGTGGTATTGTTTTGGAGTATATATGAGTTTTTGATAAAGGTGCTTTTTGTTTATTACTTATTTTACAAAGTGTTTGTTGTTGTTCACTTGTTTGACAAGTTACCTTTATTAATAAGCAATATGGCTAGCCGTGCAATGACTGCTCAACAGGTGGTCGGTATGCTTCCTGAATCTTCCTCTGAGCATGATTATGAGACTGACAGTGCATCTGAGGGAGAGGAGGGAGGGGAAGATTCTGGCAGTGAGTTTTCACTCAACATGGAATCATCGGATGATGAAGGTACTCTCAGTGCAGATGAAGGTACTCTTGATGTGGATGAAGCAACTCTCAGTGCGGATGAAGTGCCTGTCTTAGAGGAGGAAACTGCTGTGCCGATGGTGCAAGAGGCATCTGGATTGCAGTGTGAGGCTGCTAGGCTTCCTACTGGAAGTGCTGGACTTTGGGTTAATCCAAACATGGTGCAGCCGGTGTTGCCTGCCTTTAGCGGTGATGCAGGGTGTACAGTGGATTGTGAAAACTTTTTGCCGATACAGTTTTTTCAGTTGTTTATGGATGATATATTTTTGGGTGAGATTGTTGAGCAGACGAATTTGTATGCTGAACAGTTTTTGAGGGACAACAGCGACAAACTTAGGCCCCAGTCTAGAGCTACCCGGTGGACTCCCACATATCTGGAAGAGATTAAGAAGTTTTGGGGTTTGACTTTATTGATGGGTGTGGTAAGGAAGCCAAGCTTGGCTTCATATTGGTCTACTAGCCCCTTGTTGGTAACTGCCATATTTCCTGCAGTTATGACTCGTAATCGGTATTTACTTTTGCTACGTATGCTTCATTTTGTTGATAATTCTATGGCGTTGCCACGAGATCACCCTGACTGTGACCGTCTTTTTAAGATTCGGCCCGTTCTTGATCACTTTGTAGATCAATTTTCTGAGATCTATACTCCAGGGAAAGAAATATCTATTGATGAGTCTTTGGTCTTGTTCAAGGGCCGTTTGGTTTTTAGGCAGTACATCCCTAGCAAGAGGGCACGCTATGGAATTAAGCTGTATATGTTATCTGATAGTAGGACAGGATATGTTTTTAATTTTCGTGTGTACACTGGTAGAGATTCTACTATTGACCCCCCAGGTTGTCCGTCCACTTTTGGAGTTTCAGAGAAAATTGTGTGGGATCTTGCTAGAAGACTGTTTAATAGAGGCCACCATTTGTACCTTGATAACTTCTATACTGCAGTGCAATTATTTAAGGAATTGCATAAAGTGGACACTTTTGCATGTGGCACAATCCGCTCTAACCGTAAAGGTTATCCGAAAGAGCTTGTTTGCAAAAAACTTCAGAGGGGGCAGTGCAGTTCCTTGCGTAGTGATGAACTACTAGCTGTAATATTTGTGGACAGGAGGGATGTGTACATGCTGACTACCATCCATGATGAGAGTACTTCACCTGTGGCTGTTTGGGGTCAGGTTGCTGAAGTGCGCAAACCTGTGTGCATTCTAGACTACAATAAGCACATGGGTGGTGTTGACAGATTAGATCAGAGGTTGGAACCTTACTCTGCTATTCGGAAGGCTTATGTTTGGTATAAGAACTTGGCCATCCATTTCTTCGAATTAGCAATTTTCAATGCTTTTATTGTGTTCAAGGAGTGTTCTCCTGCGTCAAAGTTGACATTTCTTCAGTTTCAGCACTCTTTGATAGCTAGCCTTGTTGTTGTGGAACAGGCAAGTGTTCCTAGATTTGGAGTGGTGGAGGATGTGGTTCGATTGAAAGATCGCCACTTTCCTGATTTCATCCCACCCACACCGGCAAAAGATTTTCCCACTAGGAGATGCAGAGTCTGTTGGCAAAGAGGTACGCGGAAGGAGATTCGTATGTACTGCCCCGACTGTCCATCTAAACCTGGGCTGTGTGTCCCTGCTTGTTTTAGAGCGTACCACACGCAAAATAATTTTTGGGAGCATTCATGAGTGGTAAAGTGAACTGCCTGGTCTGTATTCTTTGAAAAATTTGATTCTGTTTCAAGGTTGGCGTTAGTGCAATGTGTTTAGTTCCTGATTTTGTGTATCTATTTGCGATTTGTTTGTGTTTTTATTTTTGTCTGTTGGCGGTGTGTGTGGACTGGCACTTGGTTGGCGGTGTGCGTGGACTGGTACTTGGCTGCCGGTGTGCCTGGACTGGCGATTGGCTGGCGGTGTGCCTGGACTGGCGCTTGGCTAGCGGTGTGCGTGGACCGGTGTTTAGCTAGCGGTGTGCGTGGACTGGCGCTCGGCTAGCGGTGTGCATGGACTGGCGCTCGGCTGGCTGTGTGTGAGTAGTGACTTGCTGCTGGTCACTACACACACTGCTAGCGGAGTGCCACTCCACGCAATCCATCAGCTTGTGTAGTTGCTGTGTCAGGAATGTGGGCGTGTGAAAGTGATGGGCCCTTAAATGGCGCTGTGTGCTGGTGTGAATTTTGTTATGTGATGGGCCCGCGGCTGGCGGTGTGAATGGTTTTGTATGTCTCACACGTATGAAAGGTGTATGAATGGCCTGTAAAGAGGTTGGTGCCTTGTCGTGGCTTTACAGCTCACGAGCTGTGAGTCAATGGTTCAGTTTCTCGCCCTTTCAATTATTAACAGTGCATTTCATTTTTGTGAAATCACTTGCTAATACAATTGTATATACTGAAGCATAACTCACCCTCGTGCCAAATCCAACCAGTATGTGTGTGTGCTTGAGGATTAGATGGCTGTGCAGTAATATTTGCATTTCTGAAGCAGGGTGTACCTTGTCCCTTTTGTGAATTTTGTAATGTGTTGTTTTTGTGCCTGGTGGTGCGAATGGTCTTGTGTGTATCACGTATGAAAGGTGTGTGAATGGCCTGTAAAGCGGTTGGTGCCTTGCCGTGGCTTTACAGCTCACGAGCTGCGAGTCATTGGTTCAGTTTTTTCTCCATTTAATTATTGACAGTGCATTTCATTTTTGTGAAATATCTTGTTATTAAAATTTAATATACTGAACCATCACTCGCCCTCGTGCCAAATCCAACCAGTATGTGTGTGCGTTTGAGGAATAGATGGCTGTGCAGGAATCTTTGTCTTTTTAGTTTCTCTGCCAAGGTGTATGTTCCATGTAAGAATAACCCACCAACTGTAGATATTGTCGTAAACCCATGGGAGTTCATGGTGATGTCTCTCTTGTGAATTCCAAAAAGTTATTTTATCCACAATGTCCTGCAATCCTCAAAATGTCTGTCACATTTTCCATGCAATATTGTGCCGAAATTCTCACGCTGTAGAAACAAACAATGTCAAAACAATCTGGTTTTGCAAGGGGGTTAACTGTCTTTTTGGCCCGTGCTCGGTGGCCATATAGGGAAACCTACCAAACACATACATTTCTGAGAACTAGACACGCGGGGGATTCCAGGGAGGAATGGCTTGTGTGGATCCCCCAACGTTTCCTTACCCAGAATCCCCTGCAAACCTCAATTTTAGCTGAAAAAATCACTTTTTTCACACATTTTTGAGTGGGAAAATTGTGGCATCACCGGGCTCACTCAAATTTCCCACCTCCCAGTGTTCCCCTGGGTCTCCCGTTAAAAATGGTGCCTCACTTGTGTGGGAGGCCCAAGTACCTGCGACAGGCAAGGGCCCAAAACGTAGTGTGGTGACATCAAAATTGCCTATCTCAAAACCACCTGGTTTTGCAAGGGGAGTCACCTGGGTTTTTGGCCCAGTGCTCGGCGGCCATCTAGGGAAACCTACCAAACCCATACATTTCTGAAAACTAGACACCCGGGGGCTTCCAGGGAGGTATGGCTTGCGTGGATCCAAGCCATGGAGGAATTTGTTTGATTCTTATAATGTGGCAATTGGTGGGGAAAAATTTTCAGCAGTCAGACAACAAGCTATTTTATTGCATAATCTAGGTGTAGAGGGACGTAACATATATGATAGTATTGATCTAATTCCGGTAGGATCAGGTGAAGGTGAATCTATTGATGTGTATGAGATGTCAATGACAATGCTTGAAGGGTACTTTGGGCCACGTATAAATGTTGTACTGGAGAGGCACAAGTTCTTTACCAGAACCCAAGGTAGCAATGAACGTGTCAAGAGTTATGTTGCTTCTCTTAAAACTTAAGCCAGAACGTGTGAATTTGGTGACCTTTCTGATTCTTTAGTCAGAGATCAGCTTGTGAGATGTACAAATAGTACACGGGTACAAGAAAAACTTTTATCGAAGAATCTCACTTTAATGGAAGCAGTTTCAATTGTTGAGGGGATGGAAAACACTACTTCTTGGGTGAAGGAGATGAATGTAAGGGGTGATGTGAAGAAGGTGAATTCAAGTGATGTTCATGCCTTAATGTGTGAAGAGAGCTCAATGGATCCAGAAAATGTGGCTAAAATTAAGTTGTCTGAGAAGTCTAAAACCCCTCACAGAGATACAAAGGCTGTTAGTGGTGTTCCAAGGAATCTTCCTGCTAAGCAAGACAGTGAAGATCGGTTGAGCTCCCATACTGCTAAGGGAGATGGGGAGAAAGGTAACAGAGAGTTGCCTAAAGTTAAGTGTTACAGGTGTGGAAGCACGAGTCACTTCTCAAATTATCCGCATTGTTACGCTAAAGATTCGATTTGCATGAAGTGTGGTGTTAAGGGTCACTATGCTCGTGTGTGCAAATATAACAGAGTTGTAAAAAAGAAACCTGAAGTGGTACGCACTATAATTTTAAGTGTTGATGAAGAGAGTGGTGGTGTGGATGCTGGGAAACTATCTATGCCGGAGTGCAAGATCTCGGTGGATGGTTATGGGTTCCTAGTACTTGCTGATTCAGGATCTCCCTTCACGATGATTGGGAATAAGCAATGGGATGAAGTTGCAGGTCTGGACAGTGTCACACTCCTTCCTCCTGACATAAATCCTGTTAGCTATGGTGGTACCAGAATCAATGTGTTAGGTTATGTCGAGGCCGGCATTAAATTCAAGGAACGAGATACAGTTGGCAAGGTGTATGTGGCTGAACGGGGTGATAACCTGTTGGGTTGGAGGCACCAGAGGGATTTGGGGATTATGCTTAATCCCAACGCCAAGGACCCCAGAGACCAGGTCATGTTGGTTGAAGATAAAATTAAGAATGTAATTGGGAGTGAAGATAATTAATATTTTTGGAGATTTCCGGAGGTTTTTACGGATGAGTTTGGATGTCTCAAGGCGTTTGAACACCAAATTATTCTCAAGGAAAGGGCTACACCTTGTGTTCACAAGGTAAGGAGGGTACCTAACATGATGATGGAACCTCTCAAGACTGAACTCAATAAATTGTTGGGCCTGGGTGTCATTGAAGTGATGGAAGCTTCAGAGTGGTTGGCGCCCATCGTTTTGGCTCCAAAGGATGGTGGTGCTGGGGTCAGGATGTGTGTGGACTTGAGAAGTCTGAATGAGTGGATCTGGGTGGACAGGCAACCCTTGCCAAATATATCGGAGTCATTGAGCATGCTCAAGGGTGCGTGCATTTTTAGTGTGTTGGATTTGTCATCTGCATATCACCAGATTCCCTTGCACAAAGACTCGAGGCATCTTAACTCGTTTGTGACACCGCTTGGTGCTTATAGGTTCTTAAGAATGCCCTTTGGATTGGCCTCGGCTGCGGCGTGTTTCCAAAGGGTAATGAAGAAGGTGGTGGGTGATGTGAAGGACATATTGTTTTTCCAAGACGACATATTGATTTATGGTAAGGACAAGGAGGAACATGATAGAACCTTGATTGAGGTTCTGGAGAGACTCAGGGATAAGGGCTTGACTGTAAAGAAAGAAAAATGTCGTATTGGTGTTCAGACTGTTACTTATCTTGGCCATGTGATTTCGGGTGAGGGAATTCAGCCCAAGCTTGAACTTGCACAGAGTGTGGTTGGAGCTCCAGTGCCAAAGGACAAAGAACAAGTGAGATCGTTTTTGGGCCTTGTTGAGTTTTACTCTAAATTTGTCAAAGGGTTTGCGTGTGTAACGGAACCTATCAGGGCTCTGCTCAAGAAGGGATTGGATTTTGTATGGTCTGAGGAATGTCAGGAAGCTTTTGAGGTTATTAAAGGGGAGATTGGGAAGATGCCCACCCTTGGACATTTTGAGGTTAATAACAAAACGATCCTGACTACAGGTGCCAGCCTTAAAGGGTTGGGGGCTGTTCTGTCCCAAGTGGTGAATGGTGAGCAGAGGACGGTGGCTTTTGCTTCAAGAGCGCTTAGAGATGCTGAAGTACATTATTCGTGCATAGAGAGAGAGGCTTTAAGTGTGTTCTGGGCTGTGCAGCATTTCAATTTTTATTTGTGGGGAATACCGTTTTTGATAGGACTGATCATCGTCCGCTTGTGCAAATTTTTTCTTGCAGGCATAGCGAACATATTACTCCTAGGATCAAACGATGGAGTGAAGGGTTGCAAGAGTACAACTTTGTAGTGCAGTACATACCTGGTTCCAGCAATAAGACTGTTGATTGTCTGTCCAGGTTACCGGTCAACATGGTGAGTGGAGAGGGTGAGAGTGATATGGTATGTTGGGTGGCTGAGCCGTCTTTGTCTCTGGAGTCATGGACTGAGGGAGTCAAAAAGGACAAGACTTTGGGGTCACTAAAGGGTTGGGTGACTTATGGTTGGCCTGAATATAAAATTTTGGATCCTGAGATGAAAGCTTACTGGTCAGTAAGAGATGATTTATCTCTTACAGGGGGTAATCTCATGAGAGGTGAAAGAGTAATTCCTCCAGTAGAGTTCAGGGAAAGGATCATTAACACAGGTCATGAAGGTCATTTAGGACGGAGTCTTACGAAAGCCAGAGTGCGTGAGAGGTATTGGTGGCCAAGTATGGATCGTATGGTTGAGGAGGTGGTAAAAGATTGTGTGTCCTGTGCCATCAGTGATAAGTCACATGTCATTGGTAAGGTTCCGTTGTCCCCTGTGGTAGTTCCTGATGTGGTCTGGTCAAAACTGGGTTTGGATATTGTGGGTCCTTTTGAGCTGCTGCCGTCTTATGAACGTTTTGTTATTCTGCTTGTGGATTATACTTCCAAGTGGGTGGTCACCAAGTGTGTGTGTTCTGTGACCACGAAGGTAGTTATGGAGTTTTTAAAGGATGTTTTCCTTTCTGAAGGGGTGCCAAAGTTTCTTGTCATGGATAATGGTGTACAATTTGTATCTCATGAGATGGTGGAATTTCTCAAAGATTTTGGTATTGTACATCAAAAGACGGCATTGTATACTCCACAGGCTAACGGGTTATCCGAGAGAATGAATAGAGTTGTGAAGGATTGTGCTCAACGGGCATTAAGTTCTGGAGTCTCATTCAGTGGGGTTTTGAGGGACACGTGGTGGGCACACCGTACCACGCCTAATGCAGTCACTCAGGTCTCGCCATTTGAGGTTTTAAGGGGCAGGAAGGCCACGTCAAAACGTAATCCTTCTTGGTTGCTTGTGTCTGCTGGGCCTGTGAGGAGCAGGGAAGAATGCCGAGAGAGGATTTTGGAATATCAGCACAAGTATAAGGCTGATTATGATTCAAAGATGAGGGTTAAGAGCAGGAAGTGGAATGTAGGGGACAGGGTCTTAGTGAAGAATCCTAGACATAGTTTGAAAGGAGAGTCCTCATTCATTGGTCCCTTTACCATTGTGACTATTAGGAAGAATGTGGTGAGAGTTGATTCGGGTGCAATGTGGAGTATGTCGAGGTTGGTGAAGTATCAGGGAAACTCTTACAGTGATTGTGTGGTAGAGGGTAATAGTGAGTGTGGTGTGGGATCTCACGGTGGATTTCTTAGGAGTGAGAGTGCGGTGCCAGTAGGTGAGCGTCCTTCAAGAAGGAAATGCATTCCAAGAAGATTCAAAGATTATGTGTTACAATAACTGTTCATTTGAGATCTCTTTGGGGGTGAATTAATGTTATGTATGCTCTAGTCTTAGGTTTCATGGATTATTGGTACAAAATTGTTCTATTATTTTTATTGTTATATTTTTGTTGCATTTTCTTTTACTTTTAGGTTAAGTGTTCTTGGAAAATTATTTTCCTCCATGTAAAGGGGATGTGTTGTAATCTAGCCTGGAATGTTATGAGTAGAACATGTGGAGGTCATAGAATGTGGGTGGGGAGTGTTCAAACTGGAGTGGGAGGTCGTGGCGAACGGAGACGGTTGATGCCTCTGATATTGATTCCTGAATAAATCACCTACCAACATATTCTTCTGTGGGGAAAACCTACTTTTAACACAGGCCCAAATACCCGCGACAGGCAAGGGCCCAAAACGTAGTGATGCGACATCAACATTGCCTATCCCAAATGTCCCATCACTACGTTTTGGGCCCTTGCCTGTCGCGGGTACTTGGGCCTCCCACACAAGTGAGGCCCCATTTTTACCGGGAGACCCAGGGGAACGCTGGGAGGTGAGAGAGCCCGGTGATGCCACAACTTTCCCACACAAAAATGTGTGAAAAAAGTGATTGTTTCAGCTAAAATTGAGGTTTGCAGGGGATTCTTGGTAAGGAAATGTTGGGGGATCTACACAAGCCATACCTCCCTGGAAGCCCCCGGGTGTCTAGTTTTCAGAAATGTATGGGTTTGGTAGGTTTCCCTAGATGGCCGCCGAGCACCGGGCCAAAAACCCAGGTGACCCCCCTTGCAAAACCAGGTGGTTTTGAGATAGGCAATTTTGATGTCACCACACTACGTTTTGGGCCCTTGCCTGTCGCGGGTACTTGGGCCTCCCACACAAGTGAGGCACCATTTTTACCGGGAGAGCCAGGGGAACGCTGGGAGGTGGGAAATTTGAGTGAGCCCGGTGATGCCACAACTTTCCCACACAAAAATGTGTGAAAAAAGTGATTTTTTCAGCTAAAATTGAGGTTTGCAGGGGATTCTGGGTGGGGAAACGTTGGGGGATCTACGCAAGCCATACCTCCCTGGAAGCCCCCGGGTGTCTAGTTTTCAGAAATGTATGGGTTTGGTGGGTTTCCCTAGATGGCCGCCGAGCACTGGGCCAAAAACCCAGGTGACCCCCCTTGCAAAACCAGGTGGTTTTGAGATAGGCAACTTTGATGTTACCTCACTACGTTTTGCGCCGTTTCCTGTCGCGGGCACTAGGTCAACACACACAAGTGAGGAACCATTTTTCTCGTAAGACTTTGGGGAACACGGGGTGGGTGGAAATTTGTGGATCCACGCAGATTCCGGAACTTTCCACCACAGAAATGTTGGGAAAATGTGTTTTTTTGACAATTTTTTAGTTTTGGAAGGGTTTCTGGGTAACAGACCCTGGTGCGAGGCAGTCAAGCCACCCCATCCTGGATTCCCCTGGGTGTATAGTTTTCAAAAATGTATAGGTTTGCTAGGTTTCCCAAGGTGCCCGCAGAGCTAGGGTTCAAAATCTACAGCTAGTCATTTTGCCATAAAAGGGTCATTTTTCACTGAGAAATTGATGTGTGACCACGTTGCGTTTTGCGCCGTTTCCAGTCGCAGGCACTAGGCCTAAACACACAAGTGAGGTACCGTTTTTCTGGTAAGACTTTGGGGAACGCGGGGTGGGTGGAAATTTGTGGATCCACACAGATTCCGGAACTTTCCACGACAGAAATGTGGGGAAAATGTGTTTTTTTTGACAATGTTTTAGGTTTGCAAGGGATTCTGGGTAACAGACCCTGGTGGGAGGCAGTTAAGTCACCCCATCCTGGATTCCCCTGGGTGTCTAGTTTTCAAAAATGTATAGGTTTGCTAGGTTTCCCAAGGTGCCCGCAGAGCTAGGGTTCAAAAAGTACAGCTAGTCATTTTGCCAAAAAAGGCTCATTTTTCACTGCGAAATTGAGGTGTGACCACGTTGAATTTTGCGCCGTTTCCTGTCGTGGGCACTAGGCCGACCCACACAAGTGAGGTACCATTTTTCTCGTAAGACTTTGGGGAACGCGGGGTGGGTGGAAATTTGTGGATCCACGCAGATTCCAGAACTTTCCACGACAGAAATGTGGGTAAAATGTGTTTTTTGGACAATTTTTTAGGTTTGCAAGGGATTCTGGGTAACAGACCCTGGTGGGAGGCAGTCAAGTCACCGCATCCTGGATTCCCCTGGGTGTCTAGTTTTCAAAAATGTATAGGTTTGCTAGGTTTTCCAAAGTGCCCGCAGAGCTAGGGTTAAAAAACTACAGCTAGTCATTTTGCCAAAAAAGGGTCATTTTTCACTGCGAAATTGAGGTGTGACCACGTTGCGTTTTGCGCCGTTTCCAGTCGCGGGAACTAGGCCGAAACACACAATTGAGGTACCGTTTTTCTCGTAATAGTTTGGAGAACGCGGGGTGGGTGGAAATTTGTGGATCCACGCAGATTCCGGAACTTTCCACGACAGAAATATGGGGAAAATTTGTTTTTTTTGACAATTTTTTAGGTTTGCAAGGGATTCTGGGTAACAGACCCTGGTGGAAGGCAGTCAAGTCACCCCATCCTGGATTCCCCTGGGTGTCTAGTTTTCAAAAATGTATAGGTTTGCTAGGTTTCCCAAGGTGCCTGCAGAGCTAGGGTTCAAAAAGTACAGCTAGTCATTTTGCCAAAAAAGGGTCATTTTTCACTGCGAAATTGAGGTGTGACCACGTTGAATTTTGCGCCGTTTCCTGTCGCGGGCACTAGACCGACTCACACAAGTGAGGTACCATTTTTCTCGTAAGACTTTGGGGAACGCGGGGTGGGTGGAAATTTGTGGATCCACGCAGATTCCAGAACTTTCCACGACAGAAATGTGGGTAAAATGTGTGTTTTTTGGACAATTTTTTAGGTTTGCAAGGGATTCTGGGTAACAGACCCTGGTGGGAGGCAGTCAAGTCACCCCATCCTGGATTCCCCTGGGTGTCTAGTTTTCAAAAATGTATAGGTTTGCTCGGTTTTCCAAGGTGCCCGCAGAGCTAGGGTTAAAAAACTACAGCTAGTCATCTTGCCAAAAAAGGGTCATTTTTCACTGCGAAATTGAGGTGTGACCTTGTTGCGTTTTGTGCCGTTTCCTGTCGCGGGCACTAGGCCGACCCACACTAGTGAGGTACCGTTTTTCTCGTAAGACTTTGGGGAACGCGGGGTGGGTGGAAATTTGTGGATCCACGCAGATTCCGGAAATTTCCACGATAGAAATGTGGGTAAAATGTGTTTTTTTGACAATTTTTTGGTTTGCAAGGGATTCTGGGTAACAGACCCTGGTGCGAGGCAGTCAAGTCACCCCATCCTGGATTCCCCTGGGTGTATAGTTTTCAAAAATGTATTGGTTTGCTAGGTTTCCCAAGGTGCCCGCAGAGCTAGGGTTCAAAAACTACAGCTAGTCATTTTGCCAAAAAAGGGTCATTTTTCACTGCGAAATTGAGGTGTGACCACGTTGCGTTTTGCGCCGTTTCCAGTCGCGGGCACTAGGCCGAAACACACAAGTGAGATACCGTTTTTCTCGTAAGACTTTGGGGAACGCGGGATGGGTGGAAATTTGTGGATCCACGCAGATTCCGGAACTTTCCACGACAGAAATGTGGGGAAAATTAGTTTTTTTTGACAATTTTTTAGGTTTGCAAGGGATTCTGGGTAACAGACCCTGGTGGGAGGCAGTCAAGTCATCCCATCCTGGATTCCCCTGGGTGTCTAGTTTTCAAAAATGTATAGGCTTGCTAGGTTTCCCAAGGTGCCCGCAGAGCTAGGGTTAAAAAAGTACAGCTAGTCATTTTGCCAAACAAGGGTCATTTTTCACTGCGAAATTGAGGTGTGACCACGTTGAATTTTGCGCCGTTTCCTGTCGCAGGCACTAGGCCGACCCACACAAGTGAGGTACCATTTTTCTTGTAAGACTTTAGGGAACGCGAGGTGGGTGGAAATTTGTGGATCCACGCAGATTCCAGAACTTTCCACGACAGAAATGTGGGTAAAATGTGTTTTTTTGGACAATTTTTTAGGTTTGAAAGGGATTCTGGGTAACAGACCCTGGTGCGAGGCAGTCAAGTCACCCCATCCTGGATTCCCCTGGGTGTATAGTTTTCAAAAATGTATTGGTTTGCTAGGTTTCCCAAGGTGCCCGCAGAGCTAGGGTTCAAAAACTACAGCTAGTCATTTTGCCAAAAAAGGGTCATTTTTCACTGCGAAATTGAGGTGTGACCACGTTGCGTTTTGCGCCGTTTCCAGTCGCGGGCACTAGGCCGAAACACACAAGTGAGGTACCGTTTTTCTCGTAAGACTTTGGGGAACACGGGGTGGGTGGAAATTTGTGGATCCACGCAGATTCCGGAACTTTCCACGACAGAAATGTGGGGAAAATTAGTTTTTTTTGACAATTTTTTAGGTTTGCAAGGGATTCTGGGTAACAGACCCTGGTGGGAGGCAGTCAAGTCATCCCATCCTGGATTCCCCTGGGTGTCTAGTTTTCAAAACTGTATAGGCTTGCTAGGTTTCCCAAGGTGCCCGCAGAGCTAGGGTTAAAAAAGTACAGCTAGTCATTTTGCCAAACAAGGGTCATTTTTCACTGCGAAATTGAGGTGTGACCACGTTGAATTTTGCGCCGTTTCCTGTCGCGGGCACTAGGCTGACCCACACAAGTGAGGTACCATTTTTCTTGTAAGACTTTGGGGAACGCGAGGTGGGTGGAAATTTGTGGATCCACGCAGATTCCAGAACTTTCCACGACAGAAATGTGGGTAAAATGTGTTTTTTTGGACAATTTTTTAGGTTTGAAAGGGATTCTGTGTAACAGACCCTGGTGCGAGGCAGTCAAGTCACCCCATCCTGGATTCCCCTGGGTGTCTAGTTTTAAAAAATGTATATGTTTGCTAGGTTTCCCAAGGTGCCCGCAGAGCTAGGGTTAAAAAACTACAGCTAGTCATTTTGCCAAAAAAGGGTCATTTTTCACTGCGAAATTGAGGTGTGACCACGTTGCGTTTTGCGCCGTTTCCAGTCGCGGGCACTAGGCCGAAACACACAAGTGAGGTACCGTTTTTCTCGTAAGACTTTGGGGAACGCGGGGTGGGTGGAAATTTGTGGATCCACGCAGATTCCAGAACTTTCCACGACAGAAATATGGGTAAAATGGGTTTTTTGGACAATTCTTTAGGTTTGCAAGGGATTCTGGGTAACAGACTCTGGTGGGAGGCAGTCAAGTCACCACAAACTGGATTCCCCTGGGTGTCTAGTTTTCAAAAATGTATAGGTTTTCTAGGTTTTCCAAAGTGTCCGCAGAGCTAGGGTTAAAAAACTACAGCTAGTCATTTTGCCAAAAAAGGGTCATTTTTCACTGCGAAATTGAGGTGTGACCACGTTGCGTTTTGCGCCGTTTCCAGTCGCCGGCACTAGGCCGAAACACACAATTGAGGTACCGTTTTTCTCATAATAGTTTGGGGAACGCGGGGTGGGTGGAAATTTGTGGATCCACGCAGAATTAGTTTTTTTTGACAATTTTTTAGGTTTGCAAGGGATTCTGGGTAACAGACCCTGGTGGGAGGCAGTCAAGTCATCCCATCCTGGATTCCCCAGGGTGTCTAGTTTTCAAAAATGTATAGGCTTGCTAGGTTTCCCAAGGTGCCCGCAGAGCTAGGGTTAAAAAAGTACAGCTAGTCATTTTGCCAAACAAGGGTCATTTTTCACTGCGAAATTGAGGTGTGACCACGTTGAATTTTGCGCCGTTTCCTGTCGCGGGCACTAGGCCAACCCACACAAGTGAGGTACCATTTTTCTTGTAAGACTTTGGGGAACGCGAGGTGGGTGGAAATTTGTGGATCCACGCAGATTCCAGAACTTTCCACGACAGAAATGTGGGTAAAATGTGTTTTTTTGGACAATGTTTTAGGTTTGCAAGGGATTCTGGGTAACAGACCCTGGTGGGAGGCAGTCAAGTCACCCCATCCTGGATTCCCCTGGGTGTCTAGTTTTAAAAAATGTATAGGTTTGCTAGGTTTCCCAAGGTGCCCGCAGAGCTAGGGTTAAAAAACTACAGCTAGTCATTTTGCCTAAAAAGGGTCATTTTTCACTGCGAACTTGAGGTGTGACCACGTTGCGTTTTGCGCCGTTTCCAGTCACGGGCACTAGGCCGAAACAAACAAGTGATGTACCGTTTTTCTCGTAAGACTTTGGGGAACGCGGGGTGGGTGGAAATTTGTGGATCCACGCAGATTCCGGAACTTTCCACGACAGAAATGTGGGGAAACTTGTTTTTTTGGACAATTCTTTAGGTTTGCAAGGGATTCTGGGTAACAGACCCTGGTGGGAGGCAGTCAAGTCACCCCATGCTGGATTCCCCTGGGTGTCTAGTTTTCAAAAATGTATAGGTTTGCTAGGTTTCCTGTGAGAAGTTGGCCCGGTATATGCCGTTCACTAGTTAAAGTGACCACCTTGAACCGTGCCAAGCAACCCTTATGGTGTGGTTGTAAGTCAACCTTTTCGGACTAGCTGCCCTAGTGTTAGCGTAGGCTAAGCAGTCTTTCAGGCTAAACTCGTTTTGGCATGTAAAGCAAGCTGTTTTACCATACGTAACCCCCTTTTATACCAATGAAAGGACACCACACAGATATATATTCAAAATATATACGTATTTATTTCTCAAAGTATCCCCTAGACTCTTTATGAGCACAGGAGCACAAATCGTTAAAACAAGAAGTATCACAGTATACAAAAGTTGCACTTTATATGGATAGGCCCTGGTGGCCCCTAGAACCATATACTAAAATGGTGGTATCAGCACCACGGATAAGAAAGGTAGAAGGCCTAGGGCCTCTAAGACCGCTGGGCCTACAAGGAGCTAACGGGAGTTAGTGACCAGGAGGTCCACGGTTGCAGTGTGTAAAGTTCAAAAAGTTACTGCGGGAAAGGTCTTCTGGATGGACTACGACTTCAGGAGTTAAAACATGGACACTAGAGATATTTCTCTACACTCGTGCACCGGAGTGGCAGCTTTACCTCACCCACAGGAAGCGGGTGCATAGGGCTCAGAGTGCGTCGGGTTTCGTCCTTCCGTTCGATGGGGCCTGACGACAAAGATGCTGCAGGCGGCCGGACCAGAAGGGATGAGGTGGATCCCAGGATGGATCGGAAGTGTTGAAGACCTGAAAGCAGAGGGGACAGTGTTCACAGTCACAAGCCAGTGACCGGCGTGGCACCAGGTAGGTACCAGGCGATGTTGGGTGCAAACAGGTGAAGAAAGGAAGCTTGTCTCCGCAGCCACGTGGTCCCTGGAGGTCGACGACGTCCAGGAGTCGGTTTCACGAGCAGTCCCACGCAGGCTCTCGCTGTCAACGGCGTTGGCGACTCGGAAGAAGCAAACAGGCCTTGGCAAAAGCAAGAGTCGTGGAAAGTGGAAGAAGCTTGTCGTTCTGACCGGCAAGGTCAGAGGGGCTGCTCTTTTGAGGGCAGCTGGGGCCAGTCTGGAGCAACCAGACCGGCTTCGTGATTTTCAAAGATAGGTTCGCCAAAAGGACCACTAGCCAACGGGCCAGGGGCCGGACAGGCGCGTCGAGTTGCAAAGGCAGAAGGGCCCCACGCAGATCGTGGAAATGCTGGAGGGCTCACCTTGTGTGCAGATGCTTCTCGGATGTTGGGCTTCTCAGGACCCAAAGCACAACTTGGAGGGAGCCTCTGTTGTTGCGCTTGCAGCTTGTCGGGTAGTCTTTCAAGATGGCTGGCTCCACGTGTCTCGATGCCTCCACTGGTACCTTCGTTGCAGGGGCTGTGGATCGGGCGGACAGAGGTCTGGAGATACAGTTCTTGTCGGGCTCTGGGCTTGGGCTCCGGCGGGAGGCGGCGGCAAAGCAGACGACGATTCGCTGGTTGGTGCTTGCGTTAGCAAGATGGTCACTCCCTGACCATAGGGGAGATGTTCCTTCAGTCCTCTGTGCGGCAGAGCTTCGAAGTTCCCGTCTTCTTCTTAGTGGTTAAGTTGATTTCAGGATGTCTGAAGTCTTAGGACACAGCTCCTACCTTTTAAGCGGATTCTAGGGGCCGGACTACCTGCTAGGTTCCTCCCTAAGGGTGGGACCAGGAAGGGGGGCAGTTACACCCCCAATCCTTTGTCCAGCCCGCCCCAGGCCCGGGACTGGTGTGCCCCAGGACCGGTTTGGACTGGCATATGCACCGAGGCTCCTTGTGAGCCTCAGGCATGTCTGGTTCTATTCAAGCCCTACCTGACCAATACACAAAATCCTGTCTGGGGTGGTGCTCGCACCTCCCCTGGCAGGAAACCCTTTGTCCACGTCTCCCAAGCTGGAAGGACTCCCAGCAGCAGGAGGTCAGACTTGTGTCTGTGGTGGCAGCGTCCATTTTGTGGAGCTGAGGCTCGGTCTGATTTTACCCGGGTTTCAGGATCGGTACATGTCGTGTCCCTCTAGAAGGGTGGAATGCTAACCCCGTCGCCAGAATTGGCGAGGGGTTAGTATTCCAATTCGTATGACACCTTACTCGACATGTTTTGATAAAGCCAAACCAAAGTTAGCATTTAACCGCGAGGTTCATAATGCACTTAAGAGTATATGGTATGGCGATATCTGGAAACGGTAAAAGGAAGTTGTTCCGACCACTGCAGACAGGCTCAGCTCATGCCAGAGCACCATCTCACATATAACCATGCACTCTGCCTTCAGGATTGTTAAGGCCTGCCATAGGAGTGACTGATAGGTTAACACGTGTTCCATTTAAGGTTAGGTATAGGCATACTACACCTAAGTAAGAGGTGGTTACACCAACTTACCCCAGCTGAGTGATCAGCCAGTTGTGTCAAATTGCTAGGCCAGGCCAGGGGTGGCACAATACATGCTTCAGCCCCTGGTAGGCCTTAGATACACCAATGCCCTGGGTACCTAGTGTACACTGGTACAGGGGCTCACAGGGTGATCTAGTTCCAATGGGTTATGCACCTAGGGTACATGGAGTCCATTTTAGAGAGAGAGCAGACAGGCTGAGACCCTGAATGGCAGGATCTCAGGCCTACTAAGTCGAAAAACCAGCTAGACACTAGGCAAAAAGTTGGGGGTAACCATAGTCAGATATCCACCTTCCTACACAACCCCCCCACAAACGAAGGGAGATAAGGCTGTCCTTGGCCAGGTAAGCCTCTATTGTCCAAGTGGCCATATAAGGAAGAACCAGCACTGGCATGGTTACCCCCCGTCTCATGGTCCACTAAGCAATCCCTCACCCTAAAGGTATCATAGGGTCTCCACCATAGGGAATCTCTATCTTTGGTGTGTCTTTGCAAAGTAAAGGCTGGTGTGGAGATGGAGTACTGAAGTGAGTGTCCTCAAAGTGAGGCCTCAGCTTCCTCCAATCATCCTCCACCATGGATGCCTTTCTTTCTTTAGCTGAGTTGCACTGTGCTCTCAGGGTCAGCCTCTGGCTACCTAAAACTGGAGGCTGGGTCCCTTTTGTGGGCTTATTGGAGGGACAGGTCAGGTTTGGGGCCCTAAGGTCCCAGGTTTGCTTGTGCCCAACAGAATCCCTCTGGGGGAGGTCCCTAACTAACTGTAAAGGAGATCCCTCAGGAATGTTTTTACCCAGCCCCTGGCTAGGACTACTAGCCAGGCAATCCTCATTCTTTTGATGGGGGGGGTTCTTGTGGACAGGGGCCCTCTTGGGGTCCACTGGCCTCCCTGACCTCTGCAGCCCCGGGCTGACTGAGGCAGGGTAGAGAGAGGCAGGCTACCTGCACCAGACTGGGTCCCACCTTGGAAGGGGCCACTGACATCAGAGGCTCAGCCAGGCCAGGCCTGGCTACCTCTGGGGCAGTTCCTTCACAAGGGGTGAGGTCAGATCCCTGAGGAGGCTGACCTTTTACTAATGTCTGGGGAGAGGGAGACTTTTATTCCTCCCCACTACTCTCTGTTTGTGTGGAGTGATCCATAGTTTCAGGTTTCACTACACCTATGTCAGTCTGAGTATGGGCTGAGACCATTACAGCCTTGCCAACCTTTTCAGGGAGGCACTCAGTTTGGGTTTGAGCTGTGACTGTCACAGCTCTGCCAGTCTCTACAGGGAAGTCTGTATTTGCCTGGGCTGTGGCTACCACTGCCCTTCCAACCTTTTCAGGGAGGAAATCTACTTGGACAGGGGTTGTTGCTGGCACAACCCCACTACCCTTTTGTGAAAGGCCTACCATTTTAGAATGGGTGTTTTGTTCAACTCCAGCCCAAGCTGAGAGTTCTAAGTCATTCCCCAGTAAGCAGTCTACAGGCAAGGTTGGGGACACTGCCACCCTTTTGCGGCCAGTGACACCTCCCTAGCTGAGACATACCTCTGCCATGGGATGACTGTTCTGTTTGCCATCAATGTTAGCTACCTGGTAGGAGAAACCAGGCAAAAGCTGCTCAGAGGGAACTAGCCAATGGGCCACCATAGTGATGCTAGCTCCAGTGTCTCTGTAGGCCTCAGCTTTTGTACCATTGATGTAGGGCTCCTGTCTGTACCTGCCCAAAGTGTTGGGACAGGCAGTGAAGTTGGCAAACCCCATGCCACCATCACAGACAAGAGTAGTTGCTGTAGGGGAATTGGCGAAGCCAGGGTCCCCCTGTGTTCCCCAAGTAAACCCGCCCATATTTCTGGGGGCACTCCCACCACCTGGGGGATTACTGCTGACAGTAATAGGTGGTGTGACAGGAGTAGTTGGAGGAACAGTTTTGTTTTTAGCCTTTGGGCAACTGCTGTCAGTTTTCCAATGCCCAGGAATTTTACATTCATGGCAGTAAGGCTTTTTAACTGTGGTAGAGGAGGGAGCTTGGGACCCACCACCCTGTGTGGAGTTTTGGGGCCCTGAGGAAGATTTCTCTTTTGTTTTATCCCCACCCTTCTCTTGAGGTTTGGTGGTATCTTTCTTTTGGTCACCACCCTGATTTTTAGGCCTGATCCTGGTCCTGACCCATTTATCTGCCCTCTTTCCCAATTCTTGGGGAGAGGTCAAATCTGAGTCTACCAGGTGTTGATGGAGGAGCTGGTTTTGACAGTTACTTAAAATCTGTTCTCTCATAATCAAATTGTACAATCCTGTAAAATCTGAAACCTTACTTCCCAGCAACCAACCCTCCAAAGCTTTAGTGGCACATTCAACATATTCAGACCAGTCCTGAGTCTGTGTCTTCTGGGTATCTCTGAACATTAACCTGTACTGCTCAGTGGTTAAGCCTAACCCATCAACCAGGACACTCTTCAGGACTCTGTAGTTTCTGACATCCTCTTCTCTAACAGTGAGGAGTCTATCTCTGCCTCTACCTTCAAAGGAGAGCCATAAGATTGCTGCCCACTGGTCCTCAGGAACCTGCTGTACTTTGCAGGCTCTCTCAAGAGCAGTCATCCATTTGTGGATGTCATCCCCACTTTTGTAGGGGGGCACAACCTTGGACAGGTTCCTATTATCAAAGACCCTATCTTTGTCCTTAGGGACAATGCTGCCACCAGTGGGTATAGACCCACTCTCTCTAGGTTGCCTAGCCTTGTTCAGTTTCTCCTCCAACAGAGCTACTTCTAACTCCTGTTTCCTGATCCTCAGCTGAGCTTCCTGCATTCGGGCCTCATGCTCTTTCCTCTGAGAGCTGGTCATCCGTCTTCGGGACTGACCCTGAGAACCCCTACAGGTACGAGAGGCATCAGAGTCACCGGAGTGATTCCTCTGTCTCCCAGACCCCTGGTTAAGTCCACCGGGGAAATTCAATGGGGGCAACCCCCGGTCATTCCCTAATAGGCTTAAGTTAGCGGTGCCAAGTATAACACTTGGCACTGGGCTATGTCTCCCATCAGAATCGCTACTACTATCTGTATCAGTACCTGTATCACTCTCGTCCTCTGTAGCCTGGTTCTCGTCTGAGGGGTGGCTATCGGGAAGGGGTATTATAGTAGCATCTTCAGAAGGAGGGCCTCCTGTCCCGGTCCCTGAGGGGCCTAACTGGGAAGCTTTCTTGAGAGCTCTCTGATCTTCATCAGCCTGCAAGAGTTCTCTGAGTTCAGCAGAGGTAGGGTTCTTGGGCTGTTTAAGGCCCCTAGAAGTTGCCAACTGCCTAAGCTCATTTTGCGTAAGGGTAGCAAAGATGGTTGGTGCCCTCGGGGGGTCACTCTCGACAGAGATGGGTACCTTGGTCCCCTCTGCCCCAGCCATTGCTCTTAAGTGTGGGTGGAAGTGTTGCAACTACCTACACTTGGGTTTTCCTACTAAACCTATCTAGTAGTTGTAGTCAGGGTGTGCTACTCCCTTTGCTCTACAACAACTAAGTTCAGTAGAACTTAGTATATCTAATCTTGTTTTATATGTACCTAAAGGTACCTGTATGATCTTTCAATTGGTAACGAAGAGATTACAGAGGTAAAACACAGCAAGCTCAAATCCAACCGCTGCTCACCAATGTGAGAAGTTGGCCCGGTATATGCCGTTCACTAGTTAAAGTGACCACCTTGTACTGTGCCAAGCAACCCTTATGGTGTGGTTGTAAGTCAACCTTTTCGGACTAGCTGCCCTAGTGGTAGCGTAGGCTAAGCAGTCTTTCAGGCTAAACTCGTTTTGGCATGTAAAGCAAGCTGTTTTACCATACGTAACCCCCTGTTATACCAATGAAAGGACACCAAACAGATATATATTCAAAATATATATGTATTTATTTCTCAAAGTATCCCCTAGACTCTTTATGAGCACAGGAGCGGAGCACAAATCGTTAAAACAAGAAGTATCACAGTATACAAAAGTTGCACTTTATATGGATAGGCCCTGGTGGCCACTAGAACCATATACTAAAATGGTGGTATCAGCACCACGGATAAGAAAGGTAGAAGGCCTAGGGCCTCTAAGACCGCTGGGCCTACAAGGAGCTAACGGGAGTTAGTGACCATGAGGTCCACGGTTGCAGTGTGTAAAGTTCAAAAAGTTACTGCGGGAAAGGTCTTCTGGATGGACTACGACTTCAGGAGTTAAAACACAGACACTAGAGATATTTCTCTACACTCGTGCACCGGAGTGCCAGCTTTACCTCACCCACAGGAAGCGGGTGCATAGGGCTCAGAGTGCGTCGGGTTTCGTCCTTCCGTTCGATGGGGCCTGACGACAAAGATGCTGCAGGCGGCCGGACCAGAAGGGATGAGGTGGATCTCAGGATGGATCGGAAGTGTTGAAGACCTGAAAGCAGAGGGGACAGTTTTCACAGTCACAAACCAGTGACCGGCGTGGCACCAGGTAGGTACCAGGCGATGTCGGGTGCAAACAGGTGAAGAAAGGAAGCTTGTCTCCGCAGCCACGTGGTCCCTGGAGGTCGACGACGTCCAGGAGTCGGTTTCACGAGCAGTCCCACGCAGGCTCTCGCTGTCGGCGGCGTTGGCGACTCGGAAGAAGCAAACAGGCCTTGGCAAAAGCAGGAGTCGTGGAAAGTGGAAGAAGCTTGTGGTTCTGACCGGCAAGGTCAGAGGGGCTGCTCTTTTGAGAGCAGCAGGGGCCAGTCTGGAGCAACCAGACCGGCTTCATGATTTTCAAAGATAGGTTCGCCAAAAGGACCACTAGCCAACGGGCCAGGGGCCGGACAGGCGCGTCGAGTTGCAAAGGCAGAAGGGTCCCACGCAGATCGTGGAGATGCTGGAGGGCTCACCTTGTGTGCAGATGCTTCTCGGATTTTGGGCTTCTCAGGACCCAAAGCACAACTTGGAGGGAGCCTCTGTTGTTGCGCTTGCAGCTTTTCGGGTAGTCTTTCAAGATGACTGGCTCCACGTGTCTCGATGCCTCCACTGGTACCTTCGTTGCAGGGACTGTGGATCGGGCGGTGAGAGGTCTGGAGATACAGTTCTTGTTGGGCTCTGGGCTCGGGCTCCTGCGGGAGGCGGCGGCAAAGCAGACGATGATTCGCTGGTTGGTGCTTGCGTTAGCAAGATGGTCACTCCCTGACCATAGGGGAGATGTTCCTTCAGTCCTCTGTGCGGCAGAGCGTCGAAGTTCCCGTCTTCTTCTTAGTGGTTAAGTTGATTTCAGGATGTCTGAAGTCTTAGGACACAGCTCCTACCTTTTAAGCGGATTCTAGGGGCCGGACTACCTGCTAGGTTCCTCCCTAAGGGTGGGACCAGGAAGGGGGGCAGTTACACCCACAATCCTTTGTCCAGCCCGCCCCCCCAGGCCCGGGACTGGTGTGCCCCAGGACCGGTTTGGACTGGCATATGCACCGAGGCTACTTGTGAGCCTCAGGCATGTCTGGTTCTATTCAAGCCCTACCTGACCAATACACAAAATCCGGTCTGGGGTGGTGCTCGCACCTCCCCTGGCAGGAAACCCTTTGTCCACGTCTCCCAAGCTGGAAGGACTCCCAACAGCAGGAGGTCAGACTTGTGTCTGTGGTGGCAGCGTCCATTTTGTGGAGCTGAGGCTCGGTCTGATTTTACCCGGGTTTCAGGATCGGTACATGTCGTGTCCCTCTAGAAGGGTGGAATGCTAACCACGTCGCCAGAACTGGTGAGTGGTTAGTATTCCAATTCGTATGACACCTTACTCGACATGTTTTGATAAAGCCAAACCAAATTTAGCATTTAACCGCGAGGTTCATAATGCACTTAAGAGTATATGGTATGGCGATATCTGGAAACGGTAGAAGGAAGTTGTTCCGACCACTGCAGACAGGCTCAGCTCATGCCAGAGCACCATCTCACATATAACCAAGCACTCTGCCTTCAGGATTGTTAAGGCCTGCCGTAGGAGTGACTGATAGGTTAACACGTGTTCCATTTAAGGTTAGGTATAGGCATACTACACCTAAGTAAGAGGTGGTTACACTAACTTACCCCAGCTGAGTGATCAGCCAGTTGTGTCAAATTGCTAGGCCAGGCCAGGGGTGGCACAATACATGCTTCAGCCCCTGGTAGGCCTTAGATACACCAATGCCCTGGGTACCTAGTGTACACTGGCACAGGGGCTCACAGGGTGATCTAGCTCCAATGGGTTATGCACCTAGGGTACATGGAGTCCATTTTAGAGAGAGAGCAGACAGGCTGAGACCCTGAATGGCAGGATCTCAGGCCTACTAAGTCGAAAAACCAGCTAGACACTAGGCAAAAAGTTGGGGGTAACCATAGTCAGATATCCACCTTCCTACATTTCTCAAGGTGCCCGCAGAGCTAGGGTTCAAAAAGTACAGCTAGTCATTTTGCCAAAAAATGGTCATTTTTCACTGCGAAATTGAGGTGTGACCACGTTGAATTTTGCGCCGTTTCCTGTCGCGGGCACTAGGCCGACCCACACAAGTGAGGTACCATTTTTCTCGTAAGACTTCGGGGAACGCGGGGTGGGTGGAAATTTGTGGATCCACGCAGATTCCAGAACTTTCCACGACAGAAATGTGGGTAAATGTGTTTTTTTGGACAATGTTTTAGGTTTGCAATGGATTCTGGGTAACAGACCCTGGTGGGAGGCAGTCAAGTCACCCCATATTGGATTCCCCTGGGTGTCTAGTTTTCAAAAATATATAGGTTTGCTAGGTTTCCCAAGGTGCCCGCAGAGCTAGGGTTAAAAAACTACAGCTAGTCATTTTGCCAAAAAAGGGTCATTTTTCACTGCGAAATTGAGGTGTGACCACGTTGCGTTTTGCGCCGTTTCCTGTCGCGGGCACTAGGCCGACCCACACTAGTGAGGTACCGTTTTTCTCGTAAGACTTTGGGGAACGCGGGGTGGGTGGAAATTTGTGGATCCACGTAGATTCCGGAAATTTCCACGACAGAAATGTTGGAAAATGTGTTTTTTTGGACAATTTTTTGGTTTGCAAGGGATTCTGGGTAACAGACCCTGGTGCGAGGCAGTCAAGTCACACCATCCTGGATTCCCCTGGGTGTCTAGTTTTCAAAAATGTATAGGTTTGCTAGGTTTCCCAAGGTGCCCACAGAGCTAGGGTTCAAAAGCTACAGCTAGTCATTTTGCCAAAAAAGGGTCATTTTTCACTGCGAAATTGAGGTGTGACCATGTTGTGTTTTGCGCAGTTTCCAGTCACGGGCACTAGGCCGACCCACACAAGTGAGGTACTGTTTATCTCGTAAGACTTTGGGGAACGCGGGGTGGGTGGAAATTTGTGGATCCACGCAGATTCCGGAACTTTCCACGACAGAAAAGTGGGGAAAATGTGGTTTTTTTGACAATTTTTTTAGGTTTGCAAGGGATTCTGGGTAACAGACCCTGGTGGGAGGCAGTCAAGTCACCCCATCCTGGAATCCCCTGGGTGTCTAGTTTTCAAAAATGTATGGGTTTGCTAGGTTTCCCAAGGTGCCCGCAGAGCTAGGGTTCAAAAACTACAGCTAGTCATTTTGCCAAAAAAGGGTCATTTTTCACTGCGAAATTGAGGTGTGACCACGTTGCGTTTTGCACCGTTTCCAGTCGCGGGCACTAGGCCGACCCACACAAGGGAGGTACCGTTTTTCTCGTAAGACTTTGGGGAACGCGGGGTGTGTGGAAATTTGTGGATCCACGCAGATTCCGGAACTTTCCACAACAGAAATGTGGGGAAAATGTGTTTTTTTTTATAATTTTTTAGGTTTGCAAGGGATTCTGGGTAACAGACCCTGGTGGGAGGCAGTCAAGTCACCCCATCCTGGATTCCCCTGGGTGTCTAGTTTTCAAAAATCTATAGGTTTGCTAGGTTTCCCAAGGTGCCCGCAGAGCTAGGGTTCAAAAACTACAGCTAGACATTTTGCCAAAAAGGGTAATTTTTCACTGCGAAATTGAGGTGTGACGACGTTGCGTTTTGCACCGTTTCCAGCCGCGGGCACTAGGCCGACCCACACAAGTGAGGTACCATTTTTCTTGTAAGACTTTGGGGAACGCGGGGTGGGTGGAAATTTGTGGATCCACGCAGATTCCGGAACTTTCGTCGACAGAAATGTGATGGAAATGTGTTTTTTTTGACAATTTTTTAGGTTTGCAAGGGATTCTGGGTAACAGACCTTGGTGGGAGGCAGTCAAGTCACCCCATCCTGGATTCCCCGGTGTGTCTAGTTTTCAAAACTGTATAGGTTTGCTAGGTTTCCCAAGGTGCCCGCAGAGCTAGGGTTCAAAAACTACAGCTAGTCATTTTGCCAAAAAAGGGTCATTTTTCACTGCGAAATTGAGGTGTGACCACGTTGCGTTTTGCGCCGTTTCCAGTTGCGGGCACTAGACCGACCCACACAAGTGAGGTACCGTTTTTCTTGCAAGACTTTGGGGAACGCGGGGTGGGTGGAAATTTGTGGATCCACGCAGATTCCGGAACTTTCCACGACAGAAATATGGGAAAAATGTGGGTTTTTTGACAATTTTTTAGGTTTGCAAGGGATTCTGGGTAACAGACCCTGGTGGGAGGCAGTCAAGTCACCCCATCCTGGATTTCCCTGGGTGTCTAGTTTTCAAAAATGTATAGGTTTGCTAGGTTTCCCAAGGTGCTCGCAGAGCTAGGGTTCAAAAACTACAGCTAGACATTTTGCCAAAAAAGGGTCATTTTTCACTGCGAAATTGAGGTGTGACCACGTTGCGTTTTGCGCCGTTTCAAGTCGCGGGCACTAGGCCGACCCACACAAGTGAGGTACCGTTTTTCTCGTAAGACTTTGCGGAACGCGGGGTGGGTGGAAATTTGTGGATCCACGCAGATTCCAGAACTTTCCACGACAGAAAAGTGGGGAAAATGTGTTTTTTTATTTGACAATTTTTTTAGGTTTGCAAGGGATTCTGGGTAACAGACCCTGGTGGGAGGCAGTCAAGTAACCCCATCCTGGATTCCCCTGGGTGTCTAGTTTTCAAAAATGTATGGGTTTGCTAGGTTTCCCAAGGTGCCCGCAGAGCTAGGGTTCAAAAACTACAGCTAGTCATTTTGCCAAAAAAGGGTCATTTTTCACTGCGAAATTGAGGTGTGACCACGTTGCGTTTTGCACCCTTTCCAGTCGCGGGCACTAGGCCGACCCACACAAGGGAGGTACCGTTTTTCTCGTAAGACTTTGGGGAACGCGGGGTGTGTGGAAATTTGTGGATCCACGCAGATTCCGGAACTTTCCACGACAGAAATGTGGGGAAAATGTGTTTTTTTTAACAAGTTTTTTAGGTTTGCAAGGGATTCTGGGTAACAGACCCTGGTGCGAGGCAGTCAAGTCACCCCATCCTGGATTTCCCGGTGTGTCTAGTTTTCAAAACTGTATAGGTTTGCTAGGTTTCCCAAGGTGCCCGCAGAGCTAGGGTTCAAAAACTACAGCTAGTCATTTTGCCAAAAAAGTGTCATTTTTCACTGCGAAATTGAGGTGTGACCACGTTGCGTTTTGCGCCGTTTCCAGCTGCGGACACTAGACCGACCCACACAAGTGAGGTACCGTTTTTCTTGCAAGACTTTGGGGAACGCGGGGTGGGTGGAAATTTGTGGATCCACGCAGATTCCGGAACTTTCCACGACAGAAATATGGGAAAAATGTGGTTTTTTTGACAATTTTTTAGGTTTGCAAGGGATTCTGGGTAACAGACCCTGGTGGGAGGCAGTCAAGTCACCCCATCCTGGATTTCCCTGGGTGTCTAGTTTTCAAAAATGTATAGGTTTGCTAGGTTTCCCAAGGTGCTCGCAGAGCTAGGGTTCAAAAACTACAGCTAGACATTTTGCCAAAAAAGGGTCATTTTTCACTGCAAAATTGAGGTGTGACCACGTTGCGTTTTGCGCCGTTTCAAGTCGCGGGCACTAGGCCGACCCACACAAGTGAGGTACCGTTTTTCTCGTAAGACTTTGCGGAACGCGGGGTGGGTGGAAATTTGTGGATCCACGCAGATTCCAGAACTTTCCACGACAGAAAAGTGGGGAAAATGTGTTTTTTTATTTGACAATTTTTTTAGGTTTGCAAGGGATTCTGGGTAACAGACCCTGGAGGGAGGCAGTCAAGTAACCCCATCCTGGATTCCCCTGGGTGTCTAGTTTTCAAAAATGTATGGGTTTGCTAGGTTTCCCAAGGTGCCCGCAGAGCTAGGGTTCAAAAACTACAGCTAGTCATTTTGCCAAAAAAGGGTCATTTTTCACTGCGAAATTGAGGTGTGACCACGTTGCGTTTTGCACCCTTTCCAGGCGCGGGCACTAGGCCGACCCACACAAGGGAGGTACCGTTTTTCTCGTAAGACTTTGGGGAACGCGGGGTGTGTGGAAATTTGTGGATCCACGCAGATTCCGGAACTTTCCACGACAGAAATGTGGGGAAAATGTGTTTTTTTTAACAAGTTTTTTAGGTTTGCAAGGGATTCTGGGTAACAGACCCTGGTGGGAGGCAGTCAAGTCACCCCATCCTGGATTCCCCTGGGTGTCTAGTTTTCAAAAATGTATAGGTTTGCTAGGTTTCCAAAGGTGCCCGCAGAGCTAGGGTTCAAAAACTAGAGCTAGGCACTTTGCAAAAAAAGGGTAAATTTTCACTGTGATATTGAGTTGTGAGCATGTTGCGTTTTGCGCCGTTTCCTGTCGTGGGCTCTATGCCTACCCACACAAGTGAGGTACCATTTTTATCGGGAGACTTAGGGTAATTCAGATTCGTAAAGGAACTGTTATTATCTATTGACTTTCGATGCATTTCTGCCTTCCAAATGAAAGATATTGTGTAAAAAAGAAGTCATTCTAAAAAATGACTGATTATTCTCATGCTAGTATGAGTATTCCCAATTTCAGAAATGTGCAAATACCTACTATTTCTAAACTCTATATTTTGTTCCCATTTCAGAAATACATAGGTGTCTTTCATACCGATTTTTCCATGTACACATTTTTACAGAATAATTACTATATACCCGGTACATAATAAAAAACCATTGCAAGTTGCTGCTCAGTTTTTGGCTAAGGGTTCGTCGGGTTCTTGGTGAACCCACAAGTCCTATATATCCCCACAACCAGTAATGTCCAGCGGATGCAACGGTATATTGCTTTCAAAGAGCTGTCATAATTAGAAGAAGTTACAGGTGAAAACGTTGACACAAAAGGCTGTTTTTTTCAACTAATTTTCAATTTATCCTATATTTAACTGTGTGTTTCTATAAAAAAAAACCTTGATGGATCTACACAAATGACCCCTTGCTGAATTCAGAATTTTGTCTTCTTCTCGAAAATGTATAGCTTTCCAGGAACCATTATTGCTTTTGTACCCCTTTCTGCGATTAACTGCAAGGAGGTCAAAAGCACGAAAAATAGCAAAAATCATCTATGTCCCAGAAAAATGCCAAAACTGTGTAAAAAATGTTGGGTTTCTGACAAAAGTCTGGTATCCCCAAAAAGCTGGGAAAATTGTGATTTCAACCCCACAAACCCTTTTTTGATAACATTTACAGGGAAAACCCCAGATGCTTTCATTTGCAGCCCGTTTTTCCCATTTTTCCGAAAAAAAACAAAATGTTACTGTATTTTGGCTCATTTCTGTGACCCCTCTAGAAGAATCCACAAACCCTGAGTACCTTTAGAATCCCCATGATGTTGGAAGAAAAGGACGCAAATTTGGCGTGGATACCTTATGTGGTCAAAAAGTTACAGGGGCCTAAGCGCGCACTACCCCAAATAGCCAAAAAAAGGCTTAGCACAGGAGGGAGAAAAGGCCTGGCAGCGAAGGGGTTAATAGATGTAGAGGCCAAACTATATGCCTCTTGTATCCTACTCAAACGACAAGCTTGGATATCAGAAACAAAGATTATGCCAAAATTCCAAACAGGATTTAGGCAAGGAATGGGAACAATAACTAACCTAACTTGCCTGGCTATCCTAATAGATCAAGCTGTAGAAAAGGGCACTCGCCTGTATGCCTGCTTTATAGATATCAAGTCCGCTTTCGATCGAGTAAACAGAGAGCGCCTATGGAGAAAGTTGGAGAGCTGGGGGCTGCCATACCAGCTCTTAACAGCCATCAAAGCCCTACATCACAATACTTGGACAAAGGTGAAATTGGGAAATGGAGGCAGTACCACAAGGAGCATTCCAACGCACCAAGGTCTAAAACAAGGCCGTGTTTTAGCCCCTACCCTCTTTAATCCTTTACTTTCTGACCTCACTAACGCGATCGAATCAGTAGATAGTCACCCTCCACACTTGGTAAATAACCCAATATACTATTTACAATATGCTGATGACATTGTTCTGTTGAGCAAAACCCCAATCGGCTTACAAAGAGCCATTAACAAACTAATATCGTACTTAGAAAGGGAAAGCTTGGACATAAACAAAGAAAAAACCAAAGTGGTCCGTCTAGTCGACCCGCAAAAATTAAAGTACAAATGGACGGCACAAGAGATAACAGTGAAAGAACAAGAGAATTACAAGTATTTGGGAATAACAATAACAAAAGGAGCAAATTACAAGGACCACAAAACAGCATTAAAAGCAAAGGCACTGTCCTAACTATAACCACCAATTAAAAGTTATGGCAGCACAGATAATGCCCACCCTATCTTATGGCTTGGTTACATGGTGTGGGAAGAAGGCCGATCTCTTAAAAAACTTACAGATCAAAATTTACAAAGCGGTCTTCAACCTGCCTAAATCTGCCTCAGCCTCACAAGTCAGGCTTGAATTTGGTCTGCAAAATCAGAAGTACCGGAGCATGAGCGGCTTCGTGAAACTTTGTCATAAACTTCGAACTGCACACTCAGAAACATTGGACTGGCTAAGCTGGGAGGAAATAAAAAAAGTGGGGAAACTGGAAAGCCGAACACCTGAGGACAATATCTGAAACTATGTGTGGAAAAGTTGGAGCTGGAATCAGTCTGGAAATCAGGGACAGACAAGGCAACGCTAAGTAAACTAGCGTTAGCAAAATGGAAATCCTTTATGGAGGATAAAGAGTCATTGGCAAAACGTCGGCACGGCTGGACCATCATGAACTCTTTCACAACTCTAAAACCACTGCCATATCTAGCATCCCACTTCAACGGTCATCTCAAAAAGGCATTTATAGCCTATCGGATGGGGATGCATGTCTCAAAAGACTTACTACCATCTTGGAAACCGCCTCACCAGACGAAACGATGCCGCCTTTGTGGGTATAATACAGAAACTTTGGTCCACCTTTTCTGTACATGCCCGGCCCTGATAAACCAGAGACGATTCTTACTGAAACCCATCTTCAACGATTTAAGCATTCGCTCTTGCAGACAACCAGTCACATGCTGGCTCATAGGCTCCTCCATAATCTTGGCATGCCGCGGAGTCAAATTTCTGGAAGAAGCAAAAAAAAGCCTAGAATGAATAGAACAGGAGGGCCAAACAGCCATTGGGCCACCTGGGACTTCTTAACCTCTGGACTGTATATGCACCGTCCCTAAAAAAATGGTAGCCGAAAGTAATTATGCTTAGCATTTTTTAAAAAAAAATGTTTTTAATTTTGTACCGTTATTTTACTATGCAAATTTTGTAATAATTTTAATTAATTATGCAAATAAAATGTTCTTCTTCTTCAACTCTAATCATTCAGTCAGTACCCAAGTGTTCATGCAGTGAGCCAGGCCTTAGCACATGGACTGCTTCAAACCCCTATCTACTATGTATGCAGTCCTCTAACCACCTACACACTTGTCTTTCACACCTTCAATTCCCCAGTCAGCATCCAAACACTTCCAGCAAATACCCTGTCACTCCCCTTGCACTCCTCTAGTGACCCATTCAGCACCATGTACTAATCCATTCACTGCGCGAAAACCCAACCACTTATAAATTCACCCAGGCACGCTCCTTGCAGTACTCTAATCATTCAGTGAGTACCCAAGTACGCATGTAGTGAGCCAGACCTTAGCACATGGACTGCTTCAAACGCCTATCCACTATGCATGCCGTCCTCTAACCACCTACACCCTTGTCTTTCACACCTTCAATTCCCCAATCAGTATCCATACACTTCCAGCAAACACCCTTTCACTCCCCTTGCACTCCTCTAGTGACCTATTCAGCACCATGTAATAATCCATTCACTGCGCGAAAACCCAACCACTTATAAATTCACCCAGGCACGCTCCTTGCAGTACTCTAATCATTCAGTGAGTACCCAAGTGCTCATGCAGTGAGCCAGGCCTTAGCACATGGACTGCTTCAAACCTCTATCTACTATGTATGCAGTCCTCTAACCACCTACACACTTGTCTTTCACACCTTCAATTCCCCAGTCAGCATCCAAACACTTCCAGCAAATACCCTGTCACTCCCCTTGCACTCCTCTAGTGACCCATTCAGCACCATGTACTAATCCTTTCACTGCGCCAAAACCCAACCACTTATAAATTTACCTAGGCAGTCTCCTTGCAGTACTCTAATCATTCAGTCAGTACCCAAGTACTCATGCAGTGAGCCAGGCCTTAGCACATGGACTGCTTCAAACGCCTATCCACTATGCATGCCGTCCTCTAACCACCTACACCCTTGTCTTTCACACCTTCAATTCCCCAATCAGTATCCATACACTTCCAGCAAACACCCTTTCACTCCCCTTGCACTCCTCTAGTGACCTATTCAGCACCATGTAATAATCCATTCACTGCGCGAAAACCCAACCACTTATAAATTCACCCAGGCACGCTCCTTGCAGTACTCTAATCATTCAGTGAGTACCCAAGTACGCATGTAGTGAGCCAGACCTTAGCACATGGACTGCTTCAAACCCCTATCCACTATGTATGCAGTCCTCCAACCACCTACACACTTGTCTTTCACGCCTTCAATTCTCCAGTCAGTATCCAAACACTTCCAGCAAATACCCTGTCACTCCCCTTGCACTCCTCTAGTGACCCAGTCAGCACCATGTACTAATCCTTTCACTGCGCCAAAACCCAACCACTTATAAATTCACCCAGGCACACTCCTTGCAGTACTCTAATCATTCAGTCAGTACGCAAGCCCTCATCCAGTGTCCCAGGCCTTAGCACATGGACTGCTTCAAACCCTTAACCACTATGCATGCAGTCCTCTAACCACCTACACACTTGTCTTTCACACCTTCAATTCCCCAGTCAGTATATATACACTCCATCAGACACCCTGTCTCTCCCTTTGCACCCCTCAAGTGACCCATGGAGCACCATGTACTAATCCATTCACTGCACCAAAAACCAACCACTTATACATTCACCCAGGCACTCTCCTTGCAGTATTCTAATCATTCAGTCAGTACCCAAGTACTCATGTAGTGAGCCAGGCCTTAGCACATGGACTGCTTCAAACGCCTATCCACAATGCATGGAGTCCTCTAACCACCTACACACTTGTCTTTCACACCTTCAATTCCCCAATCAGTATCAAGACACTACCAGGAAACACCCTGTCACTCCTCTTGCACTTCTCTAGTGACCCATTCAGCACCATGTACTAATCCATTCACTGCACCAAACCTCAACCACTTATAAATTCAGCCAGGCACTCTCCTTGCAGTACTCTAATCATTCAGTCAATACCCAAGTACTCATGCAGTGAGCCAGGCCTTAGCACATGGACTGCTTCAAACGCCTTTTCACTATGCATGCCGTCCTCTATCCACCTACACCCTTGTCTTTCACACCTTCAATTCTCCAGTCAGTATCCATACACTTCCAGCAAACACCCTGTCACTCCCCTTGCACTCCTCTAGTGACCCATTCAGTACCATGTACTAATCCATTCACTGCGCCAAAACCCAAACACTTATAATTTCACCCAGGCACTCTCCTTGCAGTACTCTAATCATTCCGTCAGTACCCAAGTACTCATGCAGTGAGCCAGGCCTTAGCACATGAACTGCTTCAAACCCCTGTCCACTATGCATGCAGTCCCCTAACTAACCAACACACTTATAGTTCTGGTCTTATACATTCACCATACACTACTAATGCATTCTTTCAGTCAATTAAGCTTTACACATTCATTCAAATACACTTTCACACATTAACATACAAATATAGTTCTTTCTTTAACCAGAGAAGTTAGTTCTGAGAAGAACTTTTTTTCTTCTTCTTTTAACATTTTTTTTTGTATATTTATGAACGATTTCGTTATTTATTGGTGTTTTTTAAAAAAAAAGAAAAAAACAGGAAACTTAAGGAATTAACAGCCATTCCCAACAAAAACAAGCAAACCAAAGTCTAACAACGATGATTTTGTTGCGCCGCACACACTGCTTCAACAGACTGCTCTCCACAGGATAATATTTTGTTGCACTTTACGCAGTGCTGCTTGAGTAGAGCAAATTCAGGATGTATGTCGGGTGGTGATGGTGATGTAGAATTGCCAGAGGTATCAGGCACTGCAGGTGGAGGGTTTTTTTGTGCTCTCCTGCACTCCTCCCGATCCATATTCACTATATTTAGAGTCTTCAGGTGCTTATACATCGAGGCAGTACCGCAAGAGTATTTTTTCTCAGCACTATCTCGGGACAAGACACGCTCACAGATCTTGAAGGTTACTTTGATGGCGTTCACTTTCTTCTGCCCCTCCGGAATGGGGAAAACCTTCCACACCACGATATTGGCCTTTGTGGGCGTGGAGCTTCCGGTAAAAATTCTTCCTCTGAAGAATGTTCCTTCTGGTCCTGTGGCTGTTGCCCTGAAGCCATGATGTTGGTTTTATTCTCAAAAACACCAACAAAAAAAAGTAATGAGAATAGGTTCTTCCCAGCTCAGAGATCACTCTCCAAAGAAGCTCAAAGAAGAATTATGGAAATGGGTGGGGTCCTTCAATAGTTAGAATGGGAAATGTTATGAACCAATCAATTTTTTTTTTCAGGTCACATGGGGTCCACGCAGCCTCCGCACAGGCAACACGCACCCAACGCGACTTCGCGAAATTGCATTTAAAAGTAATATGTTTATTACAAGTAAAAAAATATTATTTTTATGAATAGCTTAGATTGTGTCTTGCCCTAATATGTATATTAAAGACATATATATATCATTTTAGAAATAAACAAAATTCGCGGTAGACGCACACCCACCACGTCGAACAAATATATGACATCACGCGGAAGCGAGCGAGAGTCGCGTACAGTAATGCGCATGTGTCACGAATGCAAACGAGCTGGAGTCGCGTACCGGTCACATAGCGATCACACACCTCTCAGAAAATACGCACCCGTCGCACACTCTACACGGATCCTTCACAACATTTCTAAAATGGTGGCTAGGTTCCGCGTAGTGATCGAGAAAGGTACGCTTTGGGTGCGCGACTCCCCAAAAAAATTTGAAAAAAAAACACTAAAGAAAATAATATAAATATATTAAAATAAAAATATAAAGCAAAAAAACAATATTTTAGTTTCAATATTTTAAAAAACATTTTTATTTTCATTTATATTAAAAATATATAATGTAATTTAAAAAATAAAATATGTAAAAATAAACAGTTAAAAACTGTAGAAAATCAGTATAAAAAATACAAATAACTAGTATTACATTTAAAAATTATCATTTAAAACACTTTTGAAATTCACTGAAAAAAACATAGGTTTCAGACATGTTATAGTTAGGAATTAGCAATTAAAAAACCTTAGAAATTCACTGAAAAAGCCATCGGTTTCAGGGCTGTTATAGTTAGCTGGACATTTCACTCGTACAAAACCATTGAAATTCCGCCGTTATAGTTAGTTCTGCTAACTATAACTTGCGCGCCCGCAATCCACTGCTGATGATGTCACATATTACATCATTCATGACAATGTCAGTGACATCACTGATGACATCTCAAATGACATCACTGATAACATCATCCACGTGACAATCGAATACACCTTATCATACACTAGTATAACCTTTCATAACTCGCTGTAAAATACAGAGTACCATATTTGAATCCATTGACACACCCAATACAAGTTTCTAAAAACCCACTCAGTGATTCCGAGATCTACACACATATCTAATCACTTACCTATAGATTCACTCATACATGCTGTCAATGATCAATAGAACACTATCAAATATACTTACACACCTATGTCAACCTTACACACCAGCACACATCCTATTCACTTATGCAGTCATCCTACTCACTTATGCAAACAATGGATCATACTTATATATAGTCAGCTTCACACGCATACAAACACCACTTCATTTATTCATATAGATAGTAACTCATACTTAGTGTGTTATAAAATCACTATTACAAGTATACAGTTATCCATACAGTCACTCATACAATCACTGAGTCTTATGTATACTAATTTATATACAACTACTGCCACATACACTGCCTTTTATTTTTCTAGTTTGTTGGACATGTACCATTAAGAGACATATTTGCTCATCACCACACCAATAAAGATATTTACTCACCCAAACAACTTTTATAACATGCAGTCTTAACTTCATATACCTACTGAATCAACTATTCACACATCTTTGGGCAGTCACACCTCCCACCGAACCACACACACATTCACTCTCCCATACAAATACTCAGTTAACTAATCAATAACTAATATAAACTTTTACTGTAGCTAGTAACCAACTGGTGCAGCAGTTTACACAACAACAGACAAAGTGATACAGATATTCACACAGTTTAGTCACTATCTAATATTTTCAGTGAGACACTGTAAATTAGTCAAGTAAACAGTCAATCACACTGCTACTAAATCCTCCATCCAGATATGTACATATCCACTCATTCTTCAATGCAGATTGCTATATATAAAATATATATTTAAATAACGAACCAAACCACATTCACTGGATGATGTAATCAGTGATGTCATCAGTGATGTCATTTGAGATGCCATCAGTGATGTCATCAGTGATGTCACTGACCATGTCATGAATGATGTAATTTGTGACAATTTCAGCAGTGGATTGTGGGCGCACGAGTTATAGTTAGCAGAACTAACTATAACGGAGGAATTTAAATGGTTTTGTACGAGTGAAATGTCCAGCTAACTACAACAGCCCTGAAACCTATGGTTTTTTCAGTGAATTTCTAAGGTTTTTTAAATGCTAATTCCTAACTATAACATGTCTGAAACCTATGTTTTTTTCAGTGAATATATATATAGTTACATATATTCCAAAATAGCCAGTAACGCGTTTCGACTGACTTGCAGTCTTGTGAACAAGACTGCAAGTCAGTCGAAACGCGTTACTGGCAATAAAATCTACAGCTTTGTAATTGTAATTGATCCCCTGAGTGAGCGCTTACTTGGTTGATTTTGGAATACATGTAACTATATATATATATTCACTGAAAAAAACATAGGTTTCAGGGGTGTTATAGTTAGCTGGACATTTCCCTCATACAAAACCCTAGAAATTCTCCTGTTATAGTTAGTTCAGCTAACTATAACTCGCGCCCCCGCAATGCACTGCTGATGACGTCACATATTACATCACTCATGACATGGTCAGTGACATCACTGATGACATCACTGATGACATCTCAAATGACATCACTGATGACATCACTGATGATGTCATCCAGTGACTGTGTGTTTCTGTAAAGTTTAAATATGTTTTATATATTTATAGTGAAAGGCCTGTGGAAGAATGAGTGGGTGTACAAGTATGTGAATGGATGATTTTCTAGGTGCGTAACTGACTCTATAAGGGAGTCATTAAATGTATCTTACTGCAGACTAGTGACTAAACTGTGTGAATGTCTGTATGTGTCTACGTGTAGATGTATAAGTGGCTGCATGGTTTTGTAAATAGCTATATGAGTGTCTATATGGGTTATTGATTGGTTGTCTGAGTATCTGTATGGGTGCCTGAGTGTTTGTGTGGGTAGGGTGTGTGTGACTCTATGCATAGATGTGTGAGTTGGTGATTCTATGGGTGCATGGTTTTAAGAGTGCATCTGTGATGAACTGTATGGTTGAGTGACTGTATGTATGGGTGTGTTAGGGATTGAATGTATATCTCAGTGGTACATGTGTGACTAACTACGTATGTGAAAGGCAGTATATATGTGTGTAAGAGTATATAAGAGGGTATATGTGAGAGTGTGTGATTGTGAGAGTGGCTGTATGGATGAGTGTGTGCTTGTATCAATGATTGTATAAGAGCATAAGAATGTAGTACTATTTTTATGAGTAAGTGAACTTAAGTGTGTATAACTGCGTAGGTGAGTAAATGGGAGTGTGATTAATTATTTGCATGACTGACTAGGAGTGAGAGTACCTCTATGGATGATTGGTGGTGTGTGAGTGTCTATGTAGGTGTATAAATGCATATGATAGTCTTGTACGGAGTGACTGTAAGAATGAGTGACTGTACAGGTGAGTGAGTGGAGGTGTATGTAGACAAAAGTTAATGAGTGGGTATGTAGTTATTCGTATTGGAGTATCTAGGGTTTTCAAAATGACCGTCTGAAATTTTGAGTCGTGTATCAAAGGTTATATTAGGGTGTGAGATGATGCACTAATTTATCACATGGATGACGTCATCAGTGATGTCATCAGTGATGTAATTTGAGATGTCATCAGTGATGTCATCAGTGATGTCACTGACCATGTCATGAGTGATGTAATATGTGACGTCATCAGCAGTGCATTGCGGGGGCGCGAGTTATAGTTAGCTGAACTAACTATAGCAGGGGAATTTCTAGGGTTTTGTACGAGGGAAATGTCCAGCTAACTATGACACCTCTGAAACCTATGGTTTTTTTAGTGAATTTCTAAGGTTTTTTAAATGCCAATTCCTAACTTTAACGCCCCTGAAACCTTTGTTTTTTTCAGTGAATATATATATATATGTAAGCATAGAATGAATAGCTGACATCTATACTGCTATACAAGCACTCGGCACACTGCTTACAAATATAAATATGTACAAAAACTGGCAGAAGTTATTAAGCTTACCTCTGAATTGCTGGTAGACAGGAATAGAGTGGGTTGCAGTTGCGCTCTCAGTCTCCAGGGTCACTTTGAATTGGTAAACTGCATGAAAACCTTGCATACAAGATGGAACAGCTGCATAGGTTAAAGGCCGAAGTCCTACATTTAGAAGCAGGGCTCAGCGCAACGTTTGCTTTGACAGAAAGAAAGAGGTTTTGCTTACTTCTTTTTTTGGTAAAAGCAAGTTTTTGGTGCACTCAAATGAACAGTAGTATAATGGTACATGTGACCTCTCTTTAAAAGACAATGGCTCTGCCATATATATATCACGAATGCTTTTAGGGCTGAATTCAGGAAGCAATGGGATTTAGTTTGAATTCATACGGCCTCATGTTACACTACTACATTTGCTAAGGGAATATGTTCTTTAGCTAGATCACTGTGCTATTTAGCTCCTCAGAGTTTGTTTATGCCCAGTTGCTACAAATTGGGGTTGATAGTGTTGACAGAATGAAACCTGTTACAGGTTTCCTACTGTCAAAAATGGGGGAGGAGGCTAGCTCCTCTACAAATTAAGGGTAGGGAAATTTATGTTTTCTCTTTTTTTTCTAAACTGTCTGTGAAATAGCCATGATACATTTTAATTGGCGATTCAGTATTACTGTTTTAAACATTATTAGCATTAACAAAATGAATAAATAAATTTGCTATGTTACTGCCCATCCTGTCTGGTGAAATTATGAAAGGATGAGTAATCTAGATTGCTGTTTCCTTATTTGATCTTTGAGGGGAACTAGCTGTGGGTAGTTTTTGTTCTAAAATTCGCAGGTGATAACAACACTATCGTTTGTTATTCTCATGCTACGTACAGTTTTGCAAGGGCATTGCTAGTTTTTATTTGCTAGTCTGTGTAAATAAACTGACAGTCCTTGCTAGAGCTGATGTTGCATAGTTTGGATTGTGAAAAAGTAGAATGCAGGGAAGATGCCCATGTGATCCTTAGCAAACATTTTTGAGGCAAATATTGTTTTATAGGAGTCTGTTAGTCACAAGATGTTCCGCTGGAGAAAATGTACCCATTATGTTGAAGTTTTTAGTTCTTTATGTAATAGGAATCCTTGTTAAATTAGCAGTGTTAGATTTTCCTGTTGCTCCTATAACATGAGAGCATGGTCCTAAGCATACAATGTAGGTGCTTTTATTAAGTGAAATCATTTTAGAAGTGTCTGCAGTCCTGTACAAGTAATGCAAAGTCTATGAGTAAAAGTGTAGAACATTTCCTTTTTTCTTGAGGGTCTTTAGATGATTAAGATAGAAATATATAGATGTTACGATTTGGAGTATGTCTGTATTGTTTTTCTCTTTTCCTCAGAATTTAGTAAATGAACACAGACTTCCTTGGATGCTTGGGATTGGGTGACGTATTACTCTTGTCAGTTCACCAAAGAGTTCCTTTTATACTTGCCAATAGGTCCAGGCTGTTGTTTTTTTTACTCTCACATAGATGAAAGTGGTTCTTGGGTGCCTTGCTAATATATGGGGCGTCCCTAGACTAGGAAGTATTCTGAGACTATCCTCTCTGTTGATAGATTATTTCTGTGCCTTGTCTAAAGACTTTTTGTTCTGTCCACCAATAGATATTTGCTGCCTTACAACCATTGCCAGAGGGGCGCGGACATCAGATCCAGCTTGAGGAGTCAGCACCAGTCCAGCTTGAAGTCAAAGTGAAGTTAACCAGCACAGGCATTGCTGGCAACCAGGACCTCAGTGAAGGTAAAAGGCCGGAAGCACTGGGATGTGAAGTGTGTACACCTGCCACTGTCTTGGGCGAAAGACGGGGTCATAAATCAGAAAGGAGAAATCGTGGATCAAGTTTTTGATGCCCAGCCGAGAGTCACAGACCGACCAGGAAGGCGAGAAAGTTTTGCTTGAGGTAACCCCCTTTGAAACAAGGGTTGCTTCAGGCACTTCAGCATCACGCTCCTGAATGCTGGCTGTAAAGTTTTCACCTTTGTTGGTCAAGAAATACCTGGGCACACTGAATACAATCCATTGCCCTAAAGAAAGAGCAGTGTGCCAGCAGAGCAATACAGGAGTTAGGGAAGGACTTGAGTTCAGAGTACAGGTGCTGTGTCTCTGGTGCCTGTTAGATTGAAATTAAGCAAACTAGTGCACTGCCTGAGACACTGGACAGGATCGCTGAGCGCATTTGCCCTGGTGGGTGATTGCCCTATCCTGAAAGAAGAAACTTTTCCCTTGAAACTAGGCCATGATTCCTGAGTTGCGAGTTGTGCAGCTCCACCCTGGGAACAACAAGAGCCTGCCTGTGAGGCTCAAACGGACACAGGGAGAAGACTCCCCTCTGGTTGGTTGTACAGCGGCTTTAATTTCCCAAGGACTTCTTTTTCTTTTTTGTTGAAAATGTACCCCATTGGTCATCCCATTTTTGAGGAGGAGCAGCACTTTGCAGCTCTTTGTCCTATTTCTCATGGTCCTGTGTAGTCCTCCTGGTCCTCTGAATCCAGGATCATTTTTGTAATAATATGTCTGACTGCTTTAATGTTTGTATTGGAATAATCTTTATTTTATGAGAGAAAAGTTCATCTGAGCAGTAGAAAGATGTTACATTTCCATGATAATGATAGATACTCTAGCCCTCATAAAGGAAACACTTGAAAAGTCTAGTGAAAATGTTTTTATTAAATATGTACTGTTAGCTATTTTGATATTGAAATGGATGGTCACTGAAATGCATAGGAGCCTTGAAAATGTTTTTACTGGATGGTTCTAGGACTAGAAAGCTAATAGTTCTGTTTCTGATAATAGTAATTACTCTCTCCTGCCATCTGGATGACCCAATTCTCTGTTCCCTTTGTACTCCTGCTTATACCTTATACATACCCGCTTAACAATATTTAGAATGAGAAATGCCCACCTAGCAATGAATTAGGATATTGATAAATTCATGAAAAAGAAAAAAAAAAATAATGTGCATATTTTTTGTTTTCCTACTGGATAATGGGAGATGTCTTCAGCTAATGCTAAAAGGGTTGTCTGTTGTAAATTGGCTGCGATTGGATTAGCATTAGCGGAATCCATCTGGTATTTAGAGGCTATCTTGTCCATTTTGTGGAATCCATTTTGTATTTCTGGCAGCCATTTTGTTTGCCATGTGCTCACCATGTGCTTTGTCCTCCCTTAGTGTTGACTGCTCTTGTAATCTGCCTAGAAGCAAACTATATTTAGTATCTTCTACCTTTGCACGTGCCTAGTTGAGTTTGCAGCTGTTAGTAGTATGTAACTGTCAGGATGTGTTTACTAGCATTGGCAAACTGTTAACTCCTCCTACTTGTCTTCTCATGTGTACTTGTACCGCCTTTTTTCAGCCCCTGTGTGGGTATAAAAGGACCATGCTCTTTTGTTCAGTGTGCTACTTCACTCAGTACCAAAGGGTGCTGTTAGAATGTAGTTCCACCTCATGAGGTTTATTAAACTTTGTATTTCTATTCCAGTTTCTGTGCCAACTTCTTCCTATTGGTCTGAGGACTCTGTGTAGAGAAGGGCGAACCCCTTGCACTGGTAGGCCTAGCTGAGGTCACCATCATCAGTACCTCAATGGATGATTGGCAGTGTGTGAGTGTCTATATAGGTATATAAATGCACAGAGTGACTGTAAGTATGAGTGACTGTACAGGTGAGTGAGCGGACATGAATGTAGACCTAAAAGTCAAAGAGTGGGTGTGTAGTTATTGGTATTGGAGTATCTATGGTTGTCAAAATGGCCGTTTGAAATTTTGAGTCGGTGTATTAAAGTTTATATTAGGGTGTGAGAAGATGTACTAATATATCACATGGATGATGTCATCAGTGATGTCATCAGTGATGTCATCAGTGATGTCATTTGAGATGTCATCAGTGATGTCATCAGTGATGTCACTGACCATGTCATGAGTGATTTAATATGTGTCGTCATCAGCAGTGCATTGCAGGTGCGCGAGTTATAGTTAGCTGAACTAACTATAACAGGGGAATTTCTAGGGTTTTGTACGAGGGAAATGTCCAGCTAACTATAACGCCCCTGAAACCTATGGTTTTTTCAGTGAATTTCTAAGGTTTTTAAAAATGCTAATTCCTAACTATAACATGCCTGAAACCTATGGTTTTTTCAGTGAATTTCAAAGGTTTTTTAAATCCCAATTCATAACTATAACGTGCATGAAACCTATGGTTTTTTCAGTGAATTTCAAAGGTTTTTTAAATGCTAATTCCTATCTATAACTTATCTCTAAAGATATCATGAAAAACATTCTTTTTTAAAAGTCGGGTGCACATTAGTTTTGTGGAAAAGCATCTTTGTGATTGGTTAAGAAAACACAGTTTCAAACGTGGAGTACATATCATAGGATAAAATTTGCTCAGTTCAACCACACCTGCTACTTGCATTTGGAAGGCACTTTTCGAACTTAAAACAATCGTCAACTTTTAACCTGCACGTGTCGTTAAATATTCAAGAAAATGTTACAAAATATATCGTTAAGTTTTAAAAAATTGATGAACTTTTAACCTGCACGTGTTGTAGAATGTTCTAGAAAGTGTGTTGATAGAATAAGTTGCCCTTCTGACTTCTATGTGTTGTTGAATATTTAAAAACGGTTCATATGGAAAATTAAAAAGAAACCAATAGAGACGTTTTGAAACCTAAAAGAATCAAGGAACTATTCTAATGTATTCTTTACATGTATTTATGTGTGCAGCAACAAAATTATAGACACAACAGCACTAGGAAGAGGAAGAAGCAGGGAGTGGGGGGAGTGGGGGAGATGGGCAGAATGGCACACATGCACAATTAAGTATAACACACATATAGACTAACAATGGCCAAAATGAAACACACCAACAAGGAGCACAAGTCACACAACCCGCCAACATCACACCACTAAACGAGCATAGAAGTGAAAACCACGCTGCATTCATACAGGATGTGTACAAAGGCCAGTCGTTGGTGTTGTGGGATGTCTGCGACCCGGTCATCATGGATGAGATGCCCAGCATGTGGCACATGGTCGAGTTCACTGTGTGGTATGTTGCCAAACAGCTGCTCCTACCTCCCACAAGCCCCCACACTTTTGTACGGTGCGCTGTTGTATCTCGTGCACTCGTACGGCACGCCATTGTAATGCCTATTTGCGCATGTCCTGCTACATTCCAACTACAACATCACAGTGCCGTTTGGAGGTGGTGCATGCCACTTTACAACATCGACTGCTGCAGCTCTTGCAACAGGCCACACCAGAACACAGAGACACACTTACCACAATTCCTGTACACGGACATGTCCGAGACACTCTGTTCCCCTTTCCGGATAGGCACACCCCTGCACTGACCTGTGTACCCTGGACCAGCACACGCCGGTTGTGCATGCAGGAGGAAGCATGCATAGCTACATGTCCAGGCTCACTGCCAACGCTGAGGTGACAGCACACTGTGATGTTGCAGGGCTCGTGCCTATCATGCTAAGACAATGACCACAGGGACACTTGCTAAGATGTGGGTTTGGGGGGCATTGGCGGTCCTGGAGTTGTTGAGATGAGTCTTCTGGCCCTCATGGGTATCCCTGTATCATGCTCATTTGCTCTATGGCACCTGTGGGTGTTCTGGTGTGGCTCTTGGCTGTGTTCCCTTTCATGGTGCAGGTAGTTGTCCTGCTTAACACCAGCAGAAAGCAGGTGTAAAATCCCTGGTGCTAATGTGTCTTATCGCCGGAATTTTTTCGCATTGCAATTGGTGTGAAAGTTGTGATGTGATTTTTTTCGTGTGCAGAACAATATATGAACTGAGCAGTGTATCTCGTCAAGATCCAGCACCTGACACACTATTCCCAATCAATATAAATAAAATGAGATTTCTTAATAGATTTTGTGTGTACACTGTAAGTGCAGCCAATACCTCAGTGCAATTCAATAAAGGATTTTAGTATTTAGAATAAATCGGAAAGGTGCACCTTGTGTCTTTTTGCACGGGAACGGCTACTCTCCATTTCATTATCAGCACTTTAACGGAAGTAAAGTTGAGATAAATCTAACACACTATTCAGAAGTTGGTGCAAACTGCAGATATTACCAGTATTCCAGCGATAAGTGCCCCAAAATTTAACACCATGGTGGACTCGATCAAATAACAGTAATACGAACAAAAAAGAGTCACACAGCAGTTAAGAGAACAACCAAAAATGTTATTAATTTATTTTCAAACTTTATTTTTTATAATAATAAATATATAAACGATAAACTTTTTTCAAACTTTATTTTTTTATTAACATATATGTGAACAATAAACTAATAAACAAAATGTAACAACAATAATACAAAACAACAAGGCGGAACACTCCTGTGGGGACCATGAATGTCGACGACAGACCTGGAAAATAAGAAAGATTGTTAAAAAAACAACAACATGGTATTCTCAACAAAATACCACAAGAAACAAATCACAAATATATAAAATGCATACAGCTAACAAAATTTTATAAGTTTAACTTACAAAAACTGTAAATGTTGCCGCTTTAAAATATTTACCGAATCTGAGGAATTTTTTTTGCAGAAGGCACCATGCCCACAACGTTTTTCTTCAGTGGTGAGGAAATGTTTTACTTTTCCCAAGGGGCAAACAAAGACCAATGCCACCTTCGTCACTCGCAAGATTTGCCAAAGAGTTCTGTTACGAGGAGATCCTAACAAAAAATACTTGTACGGCACAGCAAGTATGATGAAACACCTAAAGACCCTTCATCCAAACAATCTTGCACAAGAAGAATGCAAACAGATGAGAAACACTCCTGTTCTGTATCTGTAAAAAAGAATCACAAATAAATGTATATTAATAACTTTCAAATTTATACTATTCCATTACTGTGCAAACACATTTTATATAAAAACTGACTAAGAAACTATAGCCCTGAACCACAAGTGTGACGATTAAAACACTACATGCATAGTGCATACTACTTTGAAACAGTTCATGCCCTAAAGCCTACCTCACTAAAAGACTACATGCTAACTGACTAAATGATTACAGTACTATAAGGAGACACACTGGGTGAGTCACAGGGTGTTTGCCAGAAGAGTATGAATACTAACTAGGGAATAGAAGGTGTGAAACACAACTGTGTAGGTGATTAGAGGACTGCATCCATACTGCATAGGCATTTAAAGCCGTCCATGTGCTAAGGCCTGGCTCACTGCATGACTACTTGGGTACTGACTGAATGATTAGAGTACAGCAAGGAGAGTGCCTAGATGAATTTATAAGTGCTAGGCTTTTCGCACAGGGAATGGATTAGTACTTGGTACTGAATGGGTCACTAGAGGAGTGCAAAGGCAGTGACAAGTGCTGGACTGTATGGATACTGACTAGGAAATTGAAATTGTGAAAGACAAGTGTCTAGGTGGTTAGAAGAATGCATGCATAGTGCATAGGGGTTTGAAGCAGTCCATGTGCTAAGGCCTGGCTCAGTGTGTGAATACTTAGGCGCTGACTGAATGATTAGAGTACTGCAAATATAGCATCTCGGTGAATGTATAAGTGTTTGGGTTTTAGCACAGTGAATGGATTAGTACATGGTGCTGAATGGGTCACTAGAGGACTGCAAAGGGAGTGACAGGGTATTTCCTGGAAGTGTATGGATACTGACTAGGGAATTGAAGGCGTGAAAGACAATTGTGTAGGTGGTTAGAGGACTGCATGCATAGTGGATAAGGGTTTGAAGCAGTCCATATACAAAGGCCTGGGTCACTGGATGAGTACTTGGGTACTGACTGAATGATTAGAGTACTGCAAAGAGAGTGCCTGGGTGAATTTATTAGGGTTTGGCGCAGTGAATGGATTAGTACATGATGCTGAATGGGTCACTAGAGGAGTGCAACGGCAGTGACAGGGTGTTTGCTGGAAGTGAACGGATACTGACTGGGGAATTGAAGGTGTGAAAGAAAAGTGTGTAGGTGGATAGAGGACTGCATGCATAGTGAATAGGGGTTTGAATAAGTCCATGTGCTAAGACCTGGCTCAGTGCATGAATACTTAGGCAGTGACTGAATCATTAGAGTACTGGAAAGAGAGTGTCTTGGGGAATTTATAAGTGTTTGGGTTTTGGCACAGTGAATGGATTAGTACATGCTGTTGAATGGGTCTCTAGAGGACTGCAAAGGAAGTGACAGGATGTTTTCTGGAAGTGTATGGATACTGACTAGAGAATTGAAGGTGTAAAAGACAAGTGTATAGTATGTTAGAACACTACATGCATAATGCATAGACATTTGAAGCAATCTATTTGGTACTTAGAAACTGACTAAATAATCAGACTACTTCTAGGACAGTGCGTAGGTAAAACTTTTAATTTTTCAGTTCTGCCACAGTGAACAGAATAGTACATGGTTCTGCACCTTAGTGTTAAACCCTGACTCATTTTATCAATGCATAAGCAAAGACTAGCTTCTAATGCTACTAAAACTTGACAACATGAGAGGTTTTAAATTAGTTATCTGTCAGCAAATACACGATGTTACCAAATGCTTCTCTCACAGTTGGTTCCCAAATGCACACAGACTCACAGTGTGATTCTAGACAACAACCACTATACCTAGGAGTTTACCAAAAATCATTCACTACTGTGGAAGTGGTAAGGGAACTGCACACAATCTTCATATTTCTGGACTGCACTTTTATGTCAAAGCCTGACTCATATAATCAAAGCATAAGCAAAGACTGGCTTCTAATGCTACTAAAACTTGACAACATGACCGGTTTTAAAACAGTTATCTGTCAGCAAATACACGATGTTACCAAATGCTTCTCTCACAAACCTTACCCAAATGCACACAGACTCACAGTGTGATTTTAGATAAGCAACACTATCCTAGGAGTTTACCAAAAGTCATTCACTAGTCTGAAGAGTTAATGGTACTGCACACAATCTACATATTTAAGTACGACACATCAGTGTCAAAGCATGACTCATTTAATCAACGCATAAGCAAAGACTGGATTCTAATGCTACATAAACTTAACAACATGACAGGTTTTAAAACAGTTATCTGTCAGCAAATACATGATGTTACCAAATGCTTCTCTCACAGTGATCCCAAATACACACTAACTCACAGTGTGATTCTAGACAAGCACCACTATCCCTATGAGTTTACCAAAAATCATTCACTACAGTGCAAGTGGTAAGGGAACTGCACACAATCTACATATTTCACAACTGCAATTTACTGCCAATGCCTGACTCATATAATGAAAGCATAAGCCATAGCTGTCTTCTAATGCTACTAAAACTTGACAACTTGACATGTTTTAAAACAGTTATCTGTCAGCAAATACACGATTTTACCAAACACTTCTCTCACAGTGGTTCCCAAATGCACACAGACTCACAGTGTGATTCTAGACAAACAACACTATCCCTATCAGATTACCAGAACTCATTCACTACAGTGGAAGTGGTAAGGGAACTGCACACAATCTACATATTTCACGACTGCACTTTAGTGTCAATGCCTGACTCATTTAATCAACGCATAAGCAATGACTAGCTTCTAATGCTACTAAAACTTGACAACATGACAGGTTTTAAAATAGTTATCTGTCAGCAAATACACAATGTTACCAAATGCTTCTCTCACAGTGGTTCCCACATGCACACACACTCACAGTGTAATTCTAGACAACAACCACTATACCCAGGAGTTTACCAAAAATCATTCACTACTGTGGAAGTGGTAAGGGAACTGCACACAATCTTCATATTTCAGGACTGCACTTTTGTGTCAAAGCCTGACTCATGTAATCAAAGAATTAGCAAAGACTGGCTTCTAATGCTACTAAAACTTGACAACATGACCGGTTTTAAAATACACGATGTTACCAAATGTTTCTCTCACAATCCTTACCCAAATGCACACAGACTCACAGTGTGATTTTAGACAAGCAAGTTTACCAAAACTCATTCACTAGTCTGGAAGAGTTAATGGTACTGCACATAATCTACATATTTAAGTACAGCACATCAGTGTCAAAGCATGACTCATTTAATCAACGCATAAGCAAAGACTGGATTCTAATGCTACTAAAACTTCACAACATGACAGGTTTTAAAAAAGTTATCTGTCAGCAAATACATGATGTCACCAAATGCTTCTCTCACACTGATCCCAAATACAAACTAACTCACACTGTGATTCTAGACAAGCCCCACTATCCCTAGGAGTTTACCAAAACTCATTCACTACAGTGCAAGTGGTAAGGGAACTGCACACAATCTACATATTTCAGGACTGCACTTTTCTGTCAAAGCCTGACTCATTTAATCAAATCATAAGCCATAACTGGCTTCTAATGCTACTAAAACTTCACAACATGACAAGTTAAAACAGTTATCTGTCAGCAAATACACAATGTTACCAAATGCTTCTCTCACAGTGGTTACCAAATGCACACAGACTCACTGTGTGATTCTAGACAAACAACACTATCTCTTGCACTATACCAAAACACATTTCTTCATCTAGAAGTAGTACTACATTTTAGTATAGAAACATAACATAACTCATTTCACAAATTCATAAACAATGACTGGTTTCTAATTCTACCAAAAAATAAAAACAGCACAGTTATCTGTCTACAAACACATGAAAAACACAAATGCTTATCACAGAATGGTTTCTACATGCACACACATTAAAAAGTACTCCCTACACTTTAGCAGGAGAAATACATTAGTCTAATTACAATCAAAATAGTCTACATACATCCCCTCACAATTAAATAACTAATCTTTCAAGTTCTTTTGTAGATTAAGAAGTATATCAATCAGTCACCATATTTTCTTTTACAGAATCTCTGCACTGTGCACCTCTCAGCAAAAACAAAGAATGGAAAAGTTTCCCTTTCATTTTCCACACATATACATGTAAACATCAAATCACAATCCTTCACACATAAACTCAAAAGCAAACACACATTTCTATTGGTTAAACATTTCAACCCTTTCCAACTGAAATACATTTCAACCCTTCCCCCAATCTGCCTTCTGCCTCTTACCATAGAAACAGGTCATGGAACACTGCACTGAGCTCACAGGTCACAAGTTCAGCACACAATGCTGCTAATCAAGACAGGAAGTGTTCTTGACTTTTCAACATATCAGCTTATCATATATAATGTTCCTTACAATCTGTTTTTGTTAACCAATAAGAATCATACCTTTAAAAAACGGAAATATACACCCTACCTTTCAGTGTAGAAAGTAGTCATAGAACCAATGATTTCTTGTCTTTTTAAAAAAAACATTGCCGTGGATCCGCGCACCCAATGCATGAGAATCCGTGCACCAAACGCGCTAGGATGCGCGCACCGTGCGCGTATTTCGTGTTTTTTTGTTTTTTTTTAAAGTGGGCCCCAGGGGGTCTTTCTGGCACCCCCTAAGCACCTCTAGAGGGTCAGAATATTTCCACTCTGCCCCCTTTATATGTTTTACACACTTATTCCCCTTGCTTCTTCAGTCTCGCTTCTACCGAGGCAGAAAATGGCCGCCAACAGTTCCTGGTTTCGAATGTAGAGAGACACTCGACAGCCAATTAGCATTCAGTGCACGATCGGGAGGGTGCGCGGTCGGTTCGGGGAGGGTGCGCTTACGGTGCGGGTAGGGTCCGCGGATCCTCCCCAGCCATAGATATCACTAACTTTTTTACCCTACTTTTCTCAGGAACTACTGAACAGATTCACACCATTTATGCAAAAGGCATGAGTCTGAACTGAGGACTACCTCTTTGCCAAATTTGGTGTCATTCCGTTCAGCGGTTCGGGCTGTAGCTGCGACAACAGATCCTACAGGAAATTGCATGGGGAAAACGTGTTTTGGGACCCCCCTTTTTTCTCGGCCCCCACTTGACGAATCACCACACAACTTTCAGGGTAGGAGCGGAGCAGAGATGGCCAAAAGTTTGAAAACTTTCGTGAAGATTCGTCAATCGGCGCCAGACTTATTGGGAATAGAATGTTGCGGATTTCCTATGGAAAATAGGTCCTAACTATAACTATCTACTGGCGACTGCCAGTAGATAATATATATATTCACTGAAAAAACCATAGGTTTCAGGCACGTTATAGTTAGGAATTAGCATTTAAAAAACTTTAGAAATTCACTGAAAAAAACATAGGTTTCAGGTGCGTTATAGTTAGTTGGACATTTCTCTTGTACAAACCCATTGAAATTCCCCCGTTATAGTTAGTTCAGCTAACTATAACTCGTTCGCCCGCAATGCACTGCTGATGACGTCACATATTACATCACTCATGACATGGTCAGTGACATCACTCATGACATCACTGATGACATCTCAAATGACATCACTCACGGCCTGCCCCCAAATGTATTTTTTAAACCAAAAAATCAGGGAGGGGGCCCCCTCCCGAGGCCATAATCTGCCCCGGGGACCCCACACCCGGGCCTTTTTTTAAAAATTTTATTTTGGAGGGGGGCTGCCTTGCCCCCCCTCCTGTGGCCACTTATGGCCCCGGGGACCCAATCCCCCGGGGCCGGCCCTGTTAAAAAAAAAAAAAAAATCATTTTGTGGAGTTTGCAATGACAGCCGTGAGGCTCCCGCCCTGTCATTGCAAATGCCACCCCGAGACACTGCAGGAGCCGGCCCTGGGGGTTGGCGATCCCCATCCAGGAGGCCCCCCTCCCACCTGTTTCAAAGCCCCAGGGGGTGGTGGTCCCCGGGGCTGAGGGGTCCATCATGGACCCCCAAATGACATATTTAGAGCCCTGGGGAGGTGGCGGTCCCCGGGGCATGTGGGGGGGCTTGAGCCCCCCTACACAGGGTATATTTTTTAAAAATAAAGCACCGGGGGTGGCGGTCCCCGGGGCCGCAGGGGGGGCCGTGAGCCCCCCATTCATTTTTTTAAGCCCCAGGGGGTGGCGGTCCCCAGGGCTGGGGGGCCTGAGAGCCCCCCAACAAAGAAATTGAAGCCCCAGGGGATGGCAGTCCCCAGGGCTGGGGGGCCTGAGAGCCCCCCAATGAATTTTAAGAAGCCCCGGGGGTGGCTGTCCCCGGGGCTGGGGGTCCTGTGAGCCCCCACACAATTGAAATAAGCCCCAGGGGTGGCAGTCCCCCGGGCTGGGGGGCCCCTCTGGGCTCCCCTTTACATAACTATTGCCCCCAGGATTTGGCCCCCCCCAGGGGCCAATTACCAAAGAAGCGCAGGAGTCCACGCTTCTTTTTTTTTTGTTTGGCCGAAATGCATGCTGGGTGCACGAATATCGCCGATTTTCTTTGTTTTTAAATTGCTTTTTTGGGCCCTGGGGGTCCTTTTTGGGACCCCCTGAGCAGGCCTAGGGGGTCAGGGTGTTTCTACCCTGCCCCCTTTTGCGTTTTTCACATTTGTTTTTTAGGTTTCCTGTGCCTCGGTTCTACCGAGGCACAAGATGGCTGCCAACACTTCCTGATTTGGAGTGTTGACAGCTAATTAGAATACAGCTCGTGCACGGCAGGGTGCGCGCTGGGTGCGTATAGGGTGCGCGGATCCTCTGAGGCCATAGATATATATGTACTTTTAAATGTCATTTTCTCAGGAACTACTGAACGGATTTACACCATTTAAGCAAAAGGCACGAGTCTGAACTGAACCTCTTTGCCAAAGTTGGTGTAATTCCGTTCAGCAGTTCGGGCTGTAGCTGCGTCAAAAGCTCCTATTGGAAAATGCATGGGGAAAACACGTTTTGAGACCCCCTTTTTTCTCAGCCCCCGCTTGATGAATCACCGTGAAATTTTCAGGATAGGAGCGGACCGGAGCTGGCCAAAAGTTTGAAAAATTTCGCGACGATTCGTCAATCCGCGCCAACGTTATTCCAAATAGAATGTTGCGGATTTCCTATGGATAATAGGTCCTAACTATAACTATCTACTGATTATATATATATATATATATATATATTAGCTCCAAACCGGGTTCCTTGCATACGAATCAGGCACCAACTCCGTGGGATGATTTTAAAGAAATGCTTTATTTCAAAAGCTGTGGCTCAGACGCGTTTCGGCGAACGAGTCCGCCTTGCTCACTGTGTCTGACCCAGTTCACATATACTGCTTATAAGCTAATAATGTGCACAAAGTACACACCCCCCAATTACTTGGCAACCAATCAACAAACAATTAGCATGAAAGAAATACTTTTGTCAAACAGCGATACAAAATATTTGCGAAAGAGGCATATCAGTACATCATTATTTGTATAAATGCAGGAAAAATTTCCAAAAAGAACAGTGCATTGTGCATAAACATTTGAAATGCAGCCCAAGTGGGCCTTCATAAAGCACTGTGTAAGAAATCTAATATTGATGACCAAAAAACAATGAAGCCACATAATATTAGTCTGTAGTTACCATGTATTGACCTAGGGGGACTTACTGAGCACATATAAACAATTTAGCTAAATCAATAAACAAAAATAGACTGGATCACGACTCAAAGGATTGTTACAAGGATTTTCTGATGAAGCAGTTTGAAATTTATAGATGAACACTTAGTGCTTCGTCGGCATTCAAGCCATTAGGAATCTTACAATCTAATTGAATAATATAACGTGACTCCAACTTCCTGAGTGCAAGTTGTCTATTCCCAACGGCGCCAACGTTATTCCAAATAGAATGTTGCGGATTTCCTATGGATAATAGGTTCTAACTATAACTATCTACTGATTATATATATATATATATATATATATATATATATATATATATATATATATTTATACACACACATATATATATATATATCTCGAACAGAGTTTGCCCATGAAGGAGAGCCACCACAGGAAGGTAAATTTTTCGTTTTTAATCACGGAGGAACAGCATATCGGAAGGAAATGTTCTGTAACTTTTAAATGCCTGCCTGACGCGTTTCATGCTACTTTGCATTTCTTCAGAGGCAGTTCTGGCAAAAGAGCGTGAGGGACCTGGTCGTGGGAGAAGCCCTGCTGCTGTAAAGTGGTCCTGGCTGGAGTCAACCGACGATCAGCGCGAAGGGAAGGAGGTCGTTTCATGGTGAAATACAGTACAGCATATTGAGTTTGGGACTGGGGTGTAATTAGCATAATGTTGAAAGCGCTTTTGCAACTCATTGAAGTTTTATATTTTGGCACTACATGGACCAGCAGGCTCAGTGCGAGTCGCCGCCCACAGGGGCAGGTGGTCTGAATCAACATTACAAATATTGCCATTGCATCACGCTCTTTTGCCAGTAAAGGGAACTATAACTCACGCGACCGCAATCCAGTGCTGATGACGTCAGATATTACATCACTGATGACATATGTGTCTTTCTGTAAAATAAATATTTATTAAATATGTATAGCTTAAGGTTAAAGGAAGGAAAAATGGGTAAATAAGTGTCTAAATACAGTGATGTAATATCTGACGTCATCAGCACTGGATTGCGGTCGCGTGAGTTATAGTTCCCTTTACTAACTTTACCGGGTGAATTTCATTGGTTTTTTACGAGTGAAATGTCCAGCTAACTATAACATGTGTGAAACCTATGTTTTTTTTACGTGAAAATATATATATATATATATATATATTACCTACTGGCGGTCGCCAGTAGGTAGTTATAGTTAGGACCCCTTTTCCATAGGAAAACCTCAACATTCTATTTTGAATAACTTTGGCGCCGGTCGATAAATCCTCGCGAATTTCTCAAAATAGGTGGGGCACTACGCTCCGCTCCCACCCTGAAAGTCTCGGGGGGATCCGTCAAGCGGGGGCTGAGATAAAAGGGGGGTCCCAAAACGCGTTTTTCCCATGCATTTTTCCATAGGACCTTTAGAACGAGCTACAGCCCGAACGGCTGAACAGAATTACTCGAAATTTGGCAGAGAGGTAGTCCCTAGGTCAAGGAAGTGCCTTTTGTAGGTTTGGTGTAAATGTGTTCAGTAGATTCTGAGAAAATAGCCTTTAAATCAATATATATATCTGAGCCCGCTTACGGTACGCTTACCGTACGCTTACCGTAAGCGTACGGTGGCGTGCGCGAGCGCGATTCTGATTGGCTCTTAGATCTTAGTAAACATTCGAATCGGCCGAAACCAGGAAGCGGCGGCCGCCATTTTGTGTATTTCACTCTGAAAAAAAAGAGTGAAAACAAGAAAAGGGGGCAATGAGGAGAGTTACAGCCCCCCTAACATGTGTAAGGGGGTCAAAGAAGGACAGAAAAGTACAAAAAAAACATTTATTGATTTTTAAAAAAATCACGGGGTACCCGTACGGTAAGCTTACGGTAAGCGTACGGAAGAAAAAATAAAAATGAATAAATGAAATGAAGAATTAAGAGTTAAGATATTAGGGAGCTCTAAAAAGAGCTGTTGTGTTTATGAAGTCATTTTTTTAGTGGTACCTACAAGTAAGTACCGATGCAGAGTCTAAGGTTCAAAAGGAAGACTCTGTTCCCTTCATCATTGAAGTGCACACCATCTCCTCTATAAATGTCTTGCATGTCATAACGCAAGTTGTTGTGGTAAATGGCACCCATACCATAGTCACGGAGGAAAGCAGAAACAGATTTGTTGACGTGCTTTCTTGCTTTGTCAATCTGTGGACAGAAATGATTGGACCAGTTCCATTTTTGCCTTTGGCATATGTTGGAAAACACAAAGGCAGTTTTAGGGAAAAGTGAAAACAGTTGTGCAAAGGTGTCCTTCATAAGCATTTCCAGACCTACCCCAGTCAAAGTGCCTAGGTCATTGCCACCACAGTGCACTATTATGAGGTCAGGGTGTTGGATTTGCATGAAGGATTTCACCAATGGCATCAATTGGTGCCACTTTAACCCTCTCTGACCAATCCATTTAGGTGCCAATTCCGATCCGGTAAAAACCGGGTACGAACCGTCGGACGGAGCCTTTTCTCCGTCCGACTCGTACCCGGTGCGAAATCCATCCGAAAATGCAAGTACGATTCATACGGAAACACCATTTCCGTACGATTCGAACAAAACACCGACCGAACAGAAACTAAACACAATTCCGATCCTGAAAGGAGCCGACGTGACGTCGGTACGCATCCAGCCTACGTTTCACGAACCAGGAAGTACGATTCGAACCGACGTCATCCCGCACGGAAAATATTTACCGGCTGCCAAAAACTGCCGGGAAATCAGGACGACACACGCAAGGAGCAGCTGGACGCGACGAACAGACATGGACCCGAACCTACGTGCCATCCCTGCCCTCCTAGCAGTCCACCTGGCGTACAGGAACCGACGCAGACGCCGCAGAAGGTCAGCACAACAACCAGGGGCAAAGGGGGGGGCAGGGGCAGGACACACAACACCAACACATGGTACCAAATCACACATGGCCTGGACATACCTGACCATCAGGGCCTGGTCACTTCCAGGGGGTGGGGGCAAGGCCAGCAACGCAAGCGTCCGCCACAACGGAAGTGGATGGTCACGCGAACCGGTACGTACCCTACCCAGGCCGCAAGAGCGTGGGTACGGAACGTACCACGCGTCCCCCTACGTCACTCCAACAATAGCGGTACGGCCCGTACCCACGTCAGAAAGGCCTTGGTACAGCTCGTACCAGCATTGCTGGGGTCATGTAGGGGTACGCGTGGTACGACCCGTAGCCACGCCCCCAAGGCCTGTGTACGGTGCGGACCCCACGGCCCGCAACAATGGTGGGACGCACCGTACCCACACACCAAAGGCATGGGTACGGCCCGTACCCAGGCACGCAGAGCGTGGGCAGGGGTATGTACGGACCGTACCCCCACCCGTGGAAGTACGGCCCGTACCCCCACCCGTGCATGTACGCCCCGAACCCCCACTCGTGTATGTACGCCCCGAACCCCCACCCGTGTATGTACGCCCCGAACCGCCACCCGTGTATGTACGCACCCAAGCGCCACCCGTGTATGTACGCCCCGAACCCCCACCCCACCCTGGTATGTACGCCCCGAACCCCCACCCGTGTATGTACGCACCCAAGCGCCACCCGTGCATGTACGCCCCGAACCCCCACCCCACCCTGGTATGTACGCCCCGAACCCCCAGCCGTGTATGTACGCACCAAACCCCCACCCGTGTATGTACGCACCAAACCACCACCCCAGCCGTGTATGTACGCACCAAACCCCCACCCCAGCCGTGTATGTACGCACCGAACCCCCACCCGTGTATGTACGGACCGAACCCCCACCCGTGTATGTACGCACCAAACCACCACACCAGCCGTGTATGTACGCACCAAACCCCCACCCCAGCCGTGTATGTACGCACCGAACCACCACCCGTGTATGTACGCACCGTACCACCACCCGTGTATGTACGCCCCCGAACCCCCACCCCAGCAGAGTATGTACGCCCCGAACCCCCACCCGTGTATGTACGCACCGTACCACCACCCGTGTATGTACGCCCCCGAACCCCCACCCCAGCCGTGTATGTACGCACCAAACCCCCACCCGTGTATGTACGCACCTAACACCCACCCCAGCCGTGTATGTACGCACCAAACCCCCACCCGTGTATGTACGCACCTAACACCCACCCCAGCCGTGTATGTACGCACCGAACCACCACCCGTGTATGTACGGACCGAACCCCCACCCCAGCAGAGTATGTACGCCCCGAACCCCCACCCGTGTATGTACGGACCGAACCCCCACCCCAGCCGTGTATGTACGCACCAAACCCCCACCCGTGTATGTACGCACCAAACCACCACCCCAGCCGTGTATGTACGCACCAAACCCCCACCCCAGCCGTGTATGTACGCACCGAACCCCCACCCGTGTATGTACGGACCGAACCCCCACCCGTGTATGTACGCACCAAACCACCACACCAGCCGTGTATGTACGCACCAAACCCCCACCCCAGCCGTGTATGTACGCACCGAACCACCACCCGTGTATGTACGCACCGTACCACCACCCGTGTATGTACGCCCCCGAACCCCCACCCCAGCAGAGTATGTACGCCCCGAACCCCCACCCGTGTATGTACGCACCGTACCACCACCCGTGTATGTACGCCCCCGAACCCCCACCCCAGCCGTGTATGTACGCACCAAACCACCACCCGTGTATGTACGCCCCCTAACCCCCCCCAGCCGTGTATGTACACCACCACGGCTGGTGGTTCGGTGCGTACATACACGGCTGGTGGTTCGGTGCGTACATACACGGCTGGGGGGGGGTTCGGGGGCGTACATACACGGCTGGTGGTTCGGTGCGTACATACACGGCTGGGGGGGGTTCGGGGGCGTACATACACGGGTGGGTGTTTGGTGCGTACATACACGGGTGGGGGTTCGGGGCGTACATACGCGGGCGGGGGGTGGTGGGGTGTTCGGCGCGTATGCGGGCACATGTCTCCATGGTTGCTATGGGAGTTCGGTTCGGACGGTGTTTTTTGCGTACGGTTGTGAAATGGGGAGGACGGGAGGGATCGTACTTGCGCAGTCGGACTTTATTTTTCCGCACGGTGGGTTTCTCGCCCGGGGACGTGTCGGTGACTTTTCCCGACCCGAGGACGTGTGGGGAAATCTTCCCAATGCGATTCGTATGGACTTTTTTCCGTTCGAATCGTACTTGGCAGTTTGTACGCTACTTTGACGATTCGGACGGAAAAAAATCCGGATACGAGTCGGACGGGGAATTTTTTTACCGGATCGGAATTGGCACCTTAATGTCTACATTTGGCAAAGCAAGGTCTCTCACCATATCTGTTTTCTCTGCAAACTTTTCACTCCAGAAGACATAGCTGTGCCCTACAATCCACACTGTAAACATCTTCAAAGGAGAACTGGATGCACTCAGGAGGTGTCTTTCAGTAGAATGGCAATATGAAAAGAAAGACAGTTTGGAAATGGAGGCATACATATTTTTTTTAAAACAAAAAGAACTGATTGGCTGTTTCATACCATTCTAGAATAAAAACTAGGCTGTATGTGTAAATTAATAGAAGCATGTTTTGTATTGGTACAAAAAAATGTGTAACCAAAGAACAGTACTATGGATTTGCTGTTAGGTTTGAAAAGTCAAGCACTCTTGCTCTGTGGAATTGAAACATTGTTTGGCGAACTTCTGACTTAACTCAACACAGCAGTGTTCCATGAGCTGTTGCTATGGTAGCAGGCAGAAGTCAAGTTGGGGGAAGGGTACTAGGCAGAAGTCAAGTTGGGGGAAGGGTACTTTTGGAAAAGGGTTGGTTTTCAACCAATAGAAATGTGTGATTACATTTGAAAAAAAGGGGGAAGCACTGAGATTTGAAACTTACATGTATATGTGTGGAAAAATAGAGGGAAAGTTTGCCATTATCTGGTTCTGCTGAGAGGAGAGAGGTGAACACAACAGAGATCCTCGCTCTGATAATCTGCTGTTTGAGTGTCACATTTAATTCACAACTAACTAATTTTAAAGGTGAGTTTAGAGTTTGAGAGGGGATGTATGTGGTAACTTAAGAAATGAATAATAGAAATGGAAATTGTTTTTGTTGTAGTTGCGTTTATCATTTTCTGTTTTGGGAGAAATTTAAATGTGAGGAACATGTAAAATAATATGGAGTATGTTTTCACAATAAATTAAGGTGTACTGGAAAAAAAAAAGAATAGTTTAAGGGTTTGAGGTTGGACTCAGTAATGCAAATACATTCAGCATCACTAAGGCTGGTTGCCCTTGCTGGAGTGTAGGCAGCCACCCAGGTTACACATGGAGGTGGTCTGAAAAAGAAGTTTGGACATGTGCATTTAAGAAAATCAAAAAAAGTGGTTTCATAATGTGTCAGTCTGTAAAAGTGATTTTCACTTGCCCCGAAAAAAAAAGAGCAGTAAGTGTGCTTTCAAATTGGCAAAGAAATTTCGTTTTGGGACTAATGTGAAAACATCACTCTGTGTGCAGAGAGGAATTACAGGCAGAGATTTATAGCGAATTGCTCTGGTGATTTCACAGTTGCATTAGATGGAAATGGAATTAGATGTATTTTGGAGTTATTTGAGATATAATATTGTGATTATACTTCTGAAACAAACATATCAGACGGTATTTTAAAGAAATAAGTATTGGTATTAGATGATATTTTTTTTAGAATATTATGCATTTCTATAATGTTAAGTTTAAGTAAAAAGAGAATCAGGGCTTTTTTAATACAATCTTTGTGATTGTTATTTTTTTTTGCCCGCTGTAAAATGATGAATGCAATTGCTTTCACAATTTATAGTGAAATGCAATATATTCTGAAAACAGCAAAAATAAGGCAAAAATATTTTTAGAAAAATATGTAAATATGTGTACTGTATTATAAAATGTTTTAAAAATATTAATACTTTTTTCTTTTTTTTCAGATTGATATAGAAAATTTTCGAAAACTAGAACCATTTTTAAAACTATTTTTAAAAAAAACAAATGAATAAATATTTTTTTGAGTGAGTATGGTAAGTCAATAATAATAATAGTAGTCTCTCAAGGACCTTGTAATGTGATAAATGATTTTTAGTGTTTTTTTTAAAAAATAAAAAAAAAGTACGCGTACGGTAAAAAAAAATAAAAAAAAGTTTTTAAAAACATATGTAAAAAAAAGATGAAAGATAAGGTTGGCTCTTAAAAGAACCGTTGTGTTCATGCAGGGACAGAGGAAAGGAAGCATGGGAAAATTATTCAAAGCGACAAATGTGCTGATCTATTTTGTTGTTCACTAGGGAAACACTGGTCTCCCTATGGCAAATTAGATCTTGACAAAATGTGCATCGAATATCAACCTTCCGAAATCAAGGGTTCATTTCCAGAGGGCCAGCAAAAGGAGATTCTCCCCCCACAGATGAAGGGCTCACCTGACCTGCAGAAGAAGGAGTCAGCCCTGCAGATGATGGTCCAGGCTGAGCTGCTGTGGATGTACTGGCTTGTCTTTCTGAAGAGTTACCTCCAAAAAGATGACCATGTGTCCTTCTGTGTACATCCTGGAGGTGTCTCTTCATGGTGTGATTCCCAAAGGAATACTTCCTGTCAGGATTACCTCTAGAAAGTACACGCTTACACAGCCTGCAAGTTACTAAGGGTGCATTCACCTTTTGCTGGCCTTCAGGAAAAGTAAAATAATCCCATACATAAGAGGGCTTTTGTTTCCTCGATCTCTGCCTCAAGACAGTGCTGCTAGTGCTAGCCTCACTCTCAGAAGAGCTCTGCTGTTCTGCCATCGTATCCCAAAGACAAACCAGCTCCTTCTCCCAAGGGATCACAAGCAGAAATGAGGGGAATGGGTGTGGTGTAGGAGAGTTCTAGAACTGAAAGTAGTTTCAACCAATCAAAAGTTGTGTTTCATGATCACATGACCTACCGTACGCTTACGGTACGCTTACGGTACGCTTACGGCAAAAGTGCGCATGCGCGTAAAAAAGACACGCGCTTGCGCGCATGCGCATAACAGTCACTCCCCGGCACTTCCGCGTAACGTGCGCGTGTAGCGTACACGCGTACGCGTCCCACGCGGAGTACGCGCGGCTACGCAAATTGCGTAACTATACGCAAGCAGCGTAGAAAAATTACGGACGTTGCGTAAACCGTACGCTTACCGTGAGCTTACGGTACGCGTACTAAAAAAATAAAAAAAAATAGAAAAAAAGTACTGCAAATAAATTTTACATGTTTATTTTAAAAAATATATTAAAAAAAACATATTAAAGAATTTTAAAAATTTAATCATAGTCTTTATAAAAGGTAAGAAAATTAAAATAAAAATATGTTAGAAAAAATAGAAGAAAAAAAAAAATTAGCATTTAAAAAACCTTGCAAATTCACTGAAAAAACCATGGGTTTCACACACGTTATAGTTAGGAATTAGCATTTAAAAAACCTTGCAAATTCACTGAAAAAACCATGGGTTTCACACACGTTATAGTTAGGAATTAGCATTTAAAAAACCTTAGAAATTCACTGAAAAAACCATAGGTTTCACACATGTTATAGTTAGCTGGACATTTTACTCGTAAAAAACCATTGAAATTGCCCCGTTATAGTTAGTTCAGCTAACTATAACTCGCGCGCCCGCAATGCACTGCTGATGACGTCACATATTACATCACTCATGACATGGTCAGTGACATCACTCATGACATCACTGATGACATCTCAAATGACATCCCTGATGACCTCACTGATGACATCATCCTTGTGATAGAGTGGCAGACCTCCTCTCACCCTAATATAACCTTTGATACACACATACAAAAATAGAGACTAAAATTTACAAACAAATTGACATACCAATACCAGTAACAACAACCTCTTCAGTAATTCTAAGATCCACATACACATCCATTCATTCACCAACTGTTCAATACAGTCACTCATACATGTACTCACTCATCATATGTACTCATACACCTATACATCCTGTCACACAATGCCACTCATCCATAGGTTTTTTCAGTGAATTTCTAAGGTTTTTTAAATGCTAATTCCTAACTATAACGTGTGTGAAACCCATGGTTTTTTCAGTGAATATATATATATATATATATATATATATATATATATATATATATATATATATATATATATATATATATATATATATATATATATATATTCAACAATCCTTGTTCCGAGTAGAAACTTCCACAAAAAGGAGACGGCACACCAGGAAACGGCACAAAGACTTTATTGTGCACTAACAATTAAAGGACGACGCGTTTCGGCGTTATGCCTTTGTCAAGTTACTTCCTGCAAGCCTACAAAACGTAGAAATACCTTTCCGAGGTTCATGAACATAAACAAAATACTTCGAACATTCGAAAATCAATTTCATGGATGTGACCCGAATCACTTGCAATAAATTATTTTGAGCAAAGTAAAATATATGCACATCTTGCATGTAGAAAGCATCCTAATGCATAACATCGCTTGCAATTATATTGAAAGAAATAGTGGATTTAGGTACACATCACTGTTCGAACACTCGGACCATGATTGTCAAATGTTAAGAGGGAACAATAAAGTTTGAAAATAAACAGATAAGAAAATATGGGTGACTACTCTGAGGTTCATCAAGGCAACAGCAGCAGTTTAAGGTTCTTTGGAGTGGAGAGAGTTCCCAGGCACATACGAGGAGGAGACAGGGAGAAACGTTTAAGGGTACTTGAGTCCAGATTTATCATTGATCTGGACAGCAAGACACCTAAAGGACTCAACAGTGGGGAGGAACTTGCAACTCATATCGGTATATAGCTCCCTATGATTCTTTTTATGAAACAAAAGTGTTCCTAACTCTGATTAGGATTTTAATGATTTATGTCTTATTATTATATCTTTTCAAAATCACTTTTAATAGGATAGGGACATAGGGCCATACAGGATGATAGATCGTTTTCCCAATTGGGATATCATGGTAGGATTTTCCTCATCAACTGAAACACCCTTTGAAATCATGGGTGCTTCCGCACATCATCCTGTGTATTCTCCCATACCCTTCTTTTCTCACTGAATGAATTAATTCTATTTTCATTTTTTCACACACAGCACTTTCCCCTCACTCCCATTTAAACCTAGCACTTGATAAGGAATACTACCTGCATACACCATATCAATTGAGGGACATTGGATGAATATTCTGATGAAATACATCTTGGAAGAGTAATTGTGAATACCAGGATTTGTCATGAAACATATGAAGCTGACCATTTAAGTTTATATTGATTGAAATTCATTCGTAATTCATGACTGTTTAAAATGCCGTATCATTATTTGGATAATTTAGCCATTATGGAATTGATAATTCTGCCATTGATGTTATTATTTATGAAGCCGACTATGTATCTGTATCATTTCTCTAGTGAAGGACAAACTTTGCAATGGTGCTGAGATTTGCGGTTATAATGGATATACAAACACTGGCTATTTTAGCCTTGATCCGTGACTTTCAAAATTCATTGCAAATATGCGCGACTGTTAACTACAAGATTACAAATGTAACCGCTATATGTGTATGTACCTGTAGCACCGTATGCGCTATATAACCGCAAAAACGTATGAGATTGAATACTCTCACATATTGGTATATTATACAATTGCATATCATAACCAATGCTGAACTCATTACAGATACGGCTTATTCCTAGAACGCAATTTACGTGTGGTCGGCGTTTTTCACCCATATTTTCTTATCTGTTTATTTTCAAACTTTATTGTTCCCTCTTAACATTTGACAATCATGGTCCGAGTGTTCGAACAGTGATGTGTACCTAAATCCACTATTTCTTTCAATATAATTGCAAGCGATGTTATGCATTAGGATGCTTTCTACATGCAAGATGTGCATATATTTTACTTTGCTCAAAATAATTTATTGCAAGTGATTCGGGTCACATCCATGAAATTGATTTTCGAATGTTCGAAGTATTTTGTTTATGTTCATGAACCTCGGAAAGGTATTTCTACGTTTTGTAGGCTTGCAGGAAGTAACTTGACAAAGGCATAACGCCGAAATGCGTCGTCCTTTAATTGTTAGTGCACAATAAAGTCTTTGTGCCGTTTCCTGGTGTGCCGTCTCCTTTTTGTGGAAGTTTCTACTCGGAACAAGGATTGTTGAATATAGATGGTGGCTGCTGCTGCCACCGACGGCACCAACGTCGCAGGCTGGGGACTGCTTTGGCAGCGAATCACGAAGATATATATATATATATATATATATATATATATATATATATATATATATATCCAAAGACTACTCCCACCAGCCTTGAAGGTCCTTCAACTGCCAAAGAAGTAAGTACACGAGCCTAGGAATAGTGCAAATTTTCATTTAATGCCCAGAGCGACGGACATTATATATATATATATATCTATATCCAACATCCAGGAAGCACATCCAGGAAGCACCCAAGAAAGAGACTGCAGGAAGAAAATAAAGTTCAATCTCTTTATTGATCGACAACTTGCCAGCAGTCACCACACCAAGATTAGGCATCAGATTTCTAGCAAGCCAGACGCATTTCAGGATTGTTTCCTTTCTTCAGTGGCTCGTCAGAAGGAGTAAAAGATCGCGCTACTCACGCTCAATTTAAAGTTCCGACCACCCGCCCCCGTGGGCGTGGCTGTCACCACAGCCTTATGGTGGTTGTAGTCCATTTAAATATTACCCCAGTGGGTGTTGTTTCGCGCTGCAAATGTTAACCCAGTGGGTGCGCTTTTCAGAGACGTTTTAATGCATGGGCAAAGTGGGCTCTGGCCCAGGGCCCCAGCCTTTGAGGGGGCCCCCTGACAGAGTCAGCTCCATTCCCCAGAGTTTTGCCCTAATGACCTTGAATATTTCTTAAACAGATTGTTTTAAATACGGTTTTCCTTTAATTTATTCTTTATGTACCTGATGTGTGAGTCTAGTACAACCATTTTGCCGAGATATGTTGTGTTTATATTTCATGCAATATACATAAAAAAAGTTTCTTTTAGATCAAAACGAGGCCTAACATATAAGAAATGGGAGGGCGTCACAGAGATTATTTACAGTAATATTGGTGAGCTGCTTCTGTGTTACAATATTGAAAACACAATAACTATCCCTGAATATTAGATGTAAACACATTTAGGGCCTTATTTATGAGAAGTGATGTATCACTACGGGAAAACAGGGAAGCATCACTTCTTAGTGCGCCCTCCTTGCGGCATGCTGGATGCATCATATTGAGTGTATGACACATCATCTCGCAAGGAGCTACAGATACATCAGTATTTCTGATGTATCTGTAGGTGCAAAAGTGATGCATTGCTGGAGTGTGTCTGAAAATTGACGCATCTCCAGCAATGTGTCCTTTCACATGCCCCATGTAAAAGGGCCAGCATCAGTCTTACGCCTGCTGTGAGGCAGGTGTAAGATATTGACGCAATGGCTTCCTAGAAGTGGCGCACTGAGTTCTCATAGATTTCAATGTGCCACTTCTACGAGGCTTTTTGCGGGGCAACACCCACCCTGCATACATTATACCTGGCTCAGGTATAATGGGTTTGGGTAGGTATGGGTTTACAAAGTGACGCATCTGCCTAGATGCGTCACGTTGAAAAAAGGGCGCAATATGGCACATTTTTTACGCTGCCAGTGCGTCACAAAAAGTGACGCACCAGCGGCATAAAAGTGAAGCAAGGTCTCATAAATAAGGCCCTTAGAATTTGGACGAGTGTTCCTTTGCACTGTCAGGGGCCTAATAAAATTAAATAGTGTATTTAATAAAGCACGCAGCTACTCAGACTAGAGTTTCCTGAACCATGACAGCGTGAGGAAAACGTGTGTAAAAGACCCATCAGTTATTAAAAAGACAGGTTTTTAAGTTCTTCCTGAAAGTGAATACGTCTGTGGTTAGTCTCAGAGACTCAGAGAGGCTATTCCACAAATTTTTGCCTAGAAAGCCGAGGGATCTGCCTCCAGTGCGGGCACAGCATATTTTAGGCAGGATGGGCAGGCTGAATTGGAAGATCTTAGGGGTCTAGATGTTGTGTAGCGATTAACGCGCTTATTTAGGTAGCCGGCTCCTAAGCCCTGAAAAGCTTTAAAGAAGATGGTCATCGCTTTAAAATCGATCCAATATTTTATCCTGAGCCAGTATAGAGACTTAAGAATAGGGGTCATACTAGGTCTGGGTTTAGGTCTCAGGATGGCTCTGCCCACCACGTTTTGTACCACTTGCAGGTGCTGGATAAGGGATTTGGGAAGACCGAGGTACAGTCAAGCTTTGATGTCACCAGAGCCTGTACCACGATCTTTCTGCTCTCAAGCAGTAACAGTGGCAGGACTTTTTTTAGCAGCCGGAAAGTGCCAAAGCAAACGCCAGTTAGATTTTGGATTTGAAAGCTCATGAAGAGTGTCTTGTTTATGACAATTCCTAAGTTTTTGACTTTCATCTTTTCCGCGGGCAGGGGCGGCAGATCTTTTTGCCACCAAAAGCTCCAGTCAGGCGTTTCTGGATTATCAAAGAAAACAACTTCAGTTTTGTCAGGATTGTACCTCAGCTGATTGATCTTAAGCCAGTTAAAAACCTTTGTTAGGCAAGACCTAATCATTGCCCTGTCAAAGCTGGTTCTCACACATATAAATCAGCTGAGTGTCATCTGCATAGGAAACAATTTTGGCGCCCTCTTCCTCTACCAGAAATGCAAGGGAGATTGATATATTTTAAAAAGGGTAGGACTGAGAATGGAGCCATGAGGGACACCTACATTCATGGCCGGAACTGGGAATGAGAAAGGGGGGAGCCAAATGTCCTGAGATCTATTTGCCAAGAAGGATGACATCCATGTTAAGACGGTCCCCCCCAGGCCGATGTTAGCAAGTCTCTCCAGGAGCCTCTCATGTGGGACCATATCGAAGGCAGCCGACAGATCGAGCAGCATCAGAACAGCCTTGCCTCCCTGGTCCAGCTTACTCTTGAGAAATTCAGTCTCTTCCATTAGAGCGGACTCCGTACTGTAATTAGCCCTAAACCGGATTGGGACTCATGAAGGAGCTTCCCATCTTCAATGTGTTTTTGGAGGGCCTTGTTTAAATGCTTCTCTAATACTTTGGAGAGAGCCGGAAGAAGAGAGATTGGCTTGTAGTTGGCAGGGTCCATCGGTTTGGCGTTAGCCTTTTTTTCAGTGTAAGAATCTTAGCATTCTTCCATAATTTCGGCATGTTGCCTGAGAAGAGGGAAGCATTAAAGAGCTGGTTTACTCTGGGGTTTATGGTGGGAGCCAAATGGTTCTGGATATTCGCTGGACATGGGGCGGTATGAGAGCCAGACTTAATGCTTTGGAGAAGGGTTAGTGACTCTTCAAGCTGAAACTCAGGGAAAGCTAGTAAAGATGGAGGGTCCAAGAGGTGAAATTTGCTATTAGAACTAAGGTAGAAGGTCAGTTCTTCCTCTGAGATGTTAGTGAAGGCATGTTGGATAACAGAGATCTTATTGTGGAAGAATTGCGCTATCTGCTTAGACCATTATTCCGTGCGTGGCCCTTCCTTTGTGCCGGCTTTCGGGCGGTAAAGGATTTAACTATGCTAAAGATTTCCTTACTCTTATTTTGGGCATTTTCTATCTTGGTTTGAAAGAAGCTTTTTTTGGCTGCCTTCATGAAAATGTAATGAGGTTTTGAGGTGTCTTTATACACTTTCCTGTCCTCAGGTAGATAGGATTCACGCCATTTCCATCCCATTTTTCTACAATTTCTTTTTCTGGATCTGAGGGAATCGTTAAACCATGGAGCTGGTGGGGCCGACCTCTTTGAGGAGTGGGAAACAACCAGTACCGCTGCATCAATGTTGGTTCAGAGCGATGAATCTATTGAGAGGGCGTCCGAGTCGGGGCAGCCAGACAGCTACGGTGAGGAATGACCAAGGGCGTCTCCTAACATCGGGATGGATATTTTATGGAACCTCTTGTAATTAGGGACCCTCTGCCCTGCGTTAGCCCAAGGGGCTGTGGCAGAGTTGGGAATGACAAATTTTAATAGGAGGTGGCCAGACCAGTTAATTGGAAGAGGTAGGCTTACTGATATGTCAAAGTTGTGAAAGATTTGATCTAGGGTATGGCCGTTCTCAGGGGTGGCCAAATATATAGATGGAAACATGTTGCAGGCCTGCAGCGTCTCCAACAAGGAAATTGTTTGAGGGTCTTTTTCATTCTCCATATGTATATTGAAATCTCCCAGAATTAGGCAGTCGTTGTATTTTAAGGCCAGGGGGGTGGTAGCTGTATTAAGCGTAGTAATAAAATTTCCAAATGCACTGGGAGGTCTGTAAATCAGAAAAACAGCTATGCTCAGTTGGTCCCTCCTAAGGATTTTACAACCCGTAGGGATGGCCGAGGTGATAGTAGAGTGGAGGCTTCAGACAGCCAGGTCTCAGTGAGAAATAAAAGATCAGGCTGTTCGTTTGAAAGTAGGCCATAAATGTGTGGTAATGCTTTTGCATACTGTGACAATTTAAAAGGGTGGCCTTTAAGTCCTCTATTTTCTTATTGTTGTTAAACGTATTGTTGCGTGGGAGGATCTTAGGTGTGAGTTTCCTGGGCTGGAGGAGAGACCAGTTGCACTTATTGCATTGAAAGTCTACCGTCAAGCTCGGATCAGCCACTGAGCACTGACATAATGGTAGCCGCCTAAGGCTAAGCAGTTTTACCCTATTGTAATATAGTGGAAGAAACTCACCGGTGGGGAACTGGGCAGCATGGCCGCCGCCGGACGGCTCAAGGCACAGACGGGCTTGCCTTTGGCACACCAGCGCCCCGCCCGTTGCGCACGTCCACTGCGCACGTTCGTTTGCATCTGGAATATATAGGCTAATGCCCATGATGCAAATTGGATTGCTAACGCAGCTGAGGAATTGGAAACTGAGTGGTCGGAAGCGAGGAGCCAGATAGTAGCCCCAGCCCTCCGCACAATCGGCGTATCAGACGCGGCGGACCAGGACTGGAGGAAAAGCGAGATGCGAATTGGAGCAGCTAAGGAGATCTAGGCATGCAGAATCAAGTAAAGTGCAAGTGCGTGTAGGTAGGAGAAATTGTTAAAAAGCGCAGAGTAATTCAGCCACACATATACAATTTAAAAGTATTAAAAACCTGGTAGCAGGGCAGGAAACACTAAATCCTACCACAGTCAGCTGGGTGCGTCCGTTTGCATCAGGAATATATAGGCTAATGCCTATGATGCAAACAGGATCGCTAACGCAGCTGAGGAAGCGGAAACTGCGTGGGAAACAGGGGCTCAAATTGGATCATAAATTCAAAGCTGTTCTGAACAGGGGCCCCCAAAATATGTTTGGCCCAGGGCCCCCAAATTCCTTAAAATGTCCCTGGCGCTTTTACTTCCATCTTTAAAACAAATTGTAAAACCCATGTGGGTTGATGCATAATTCAAAGCGCTGTGTCCGCCTTGCTTTGTAGTCGTCGATCCAAACTCTATGCAGGCTGCAGTCTTGAAATGCAACCCTACAAACCTACCTACTGATACGTCTAGCTCTCGGTTGGAGCCAAACCGGACCCGCAAAGCAGCACCCTTTCAGGCATAGAGTGACAAATAAATTATGCAAAAAAGAAACAGAGAACTCTGGGTAGTTCTCAAGTTTAGGTGGAAAGCAGCTCCTGTATGGAGCACTCTCAACACCAGCGACACTCTAGATCTGCTCACCTCAAATGTCTGTTTTTCTATCAAAATCTTTAAGCATAGGATTAGCACAGTGCCATCCACGCCGGGATAGAAAAGGACAAAGTCTTTTGCCATTTGTACAGCAAAGTCTTTAAGCAGAGGACTAGCACAATGCTGTCCTTGCCGAGCTGTAAAATGACAAAAGCCAATTACCACTCCAGGCACAGTATTACAGCTTTGAATTGGTAAAATACCAATCAAGCCAACCTGAAATGAGTAAAAGCAACCCCTGACACAGTGTTTCGCTCTAATTAGAGCTCTTCAGAGAGGTATAGCTTTGTCCAGACACATGGGAGCACCCAGTATAAGTCAAAGAAACACCCTTTCAGGAATAGAGTGACGAATAAATTATGCACAAAAGAAACAAAGAACTCTGGGTAGTTCTCAAGTTTAGGTGGAAAGCAGCTCCTGTATGGAGCACTCTCAACACCAGCGACACTCTAGATCTGCTCACCTCAAATGTCTGTTTTTCTATTAAAATCTTTAAGCATAGGATTAGCACAGTGCCATCCACGCCGAGATAGAAAAGGACAAAGTCTTTTGCCATGTGTACAGCAAAGTCTTTAAGCAGAGGACTAGCACAATGATGTCCTTGCCGAGCTGTAAAATGACAAAAGCCAATTACCACTCCAGGCACAGTATTACAGCTTTGAATTGGTAAAATACCAATCAAGCCAACCTGAAATGAGTAAAAGCAACCCCTGACACAGTGTTTCGCTTTAATTAGAGCTCTTCAGAGAGGTATAGCTTTGTCCAGACACAAGGGAGCACCCAGTATAAGTCAAAGAAACACCCTTTCAGGCATAGAGTGACAAATAAATTATGCAAAAAAGAAACAGAGAACTCTGGGTAGTTCTCAAGTTTAGGTAGAAAGCAGCTCTTGTATGGAGCACTCTCAACACCAGCGACACTCTAGATCTGCTCACCTCAAATGTCTGTTTTTCTATCAAAAACTTTAAGTATAGGATTAGCACAGTGCCATCCACGCCGAGATAGAAAAGGACAAAGGGGCATATCAACAAGGGCTTTCTCTCTGCTTTTTTGGCTTTAAAAGCCAAAAAAGCAGAGATAAAACTAGCACCCTATCAACAACAGGGTGCTAACATGCAAATTTGCATGTTAGCACCCTTTTACTCTACGCTTCCCCTTGCATCTCTAATGAGATGCAAAGGGGGCGTTCCAGAGTAAAATAATAGGAGAAATGTCGCTAAGCGACATTTCTCCTATTATCAAGAATATCGCTAAACCTGTTAGAGACAAAAAAAGCAGTGCTAACCACGGTTAACGCTGCTTTTTTACATCTGGTATTTTTCTGACTTAGCCATGATATCCTATGGAAGGAGCATATCATGTCTAAGTTTGTCTGTCCCTATCAACAAGCTAACGTGAGATTATCGCTGGGTTTCCAAAGATAATCTCACGTTAGCCACTTAGCATGAAGATTTTTATCGCTATTGAGATAAGCGTTGCTAATAGCACGCTATCTCAGCAATAAAAATCCACGCTAGTCGGCGATAATTATCCTAGCGCTAAGTGCGCTTAGTGATAATTATCACCAGTTGTTGTTGATATGCCCCTAAGTCTTTTGTCATTTGGACAGCAAAGTCTTTAAGCATAGGACTAGCACAATGCTGTCCTTGCCGAGCTGTAAAATGACAAAAAACAATTACCACTCCAGGCACAGTATTACAGCTTTGAATTGGTAAAATACCAATCAAGCCAACCTGAAATGAGTAAAAGCAACCCCTGACACAGTGTTTCGCTCTAATTAGAACTCCTCAGAGAGGTATAGCTTTGTCCATACACAAGGGAGCACCCAGTATAAGTCAAAGAAACACCCTTTCAGGCAGAGAGTGACAAATAAATTATGCAAAAAAGAAACAGAGAACTCTGGGTAGTTCTCAAGTTTAGGTGGAAAGCAGCTCCTGTATGTAGCACTCTCAACACCAGCGACACTCTAGATCTGCTCACCTCAAATGTCTGTTTTTCTATCAAAATCTTTAAGCATAGGATTAGCACAGTGCCATCCACGCCGAGATAGAAATGGACAAAGTCTTTTGCCATTTGTACAGCAAAGTCTTTAAGCATAGGACTAGCACAGTGCTGTCCTTGCCGAGCTGTAAAATGACAAAAGCCAATTACCACTCCAGGCACTTTGACTTTGACTTTGTCCTTTTCTATCTCGGCGTGGATGGCACTGTGCTAATCCATACTTCAATGAACAAAATGCAAAACACTACCAGGTCAGCTAGATGCACAATTCACACTGAAGATTACACCAGCACAAAATACTGCAGTACTACGCAACTATGTACCAAATAATTGACTTCTACCTGCGTCCCAATTCAACAACAGCCCATGCAGTATCAAAGGTGCTATCGCTCCAAAAACAAGCAGTAGCCCGAGTGCATGCACTGATAAAAGAGGGACTGCACAGAGCACACACAGTTGGTTTTTGCTATTACGACATGAGGTTTTAAGACTGTGTCTCATGGCCAAGGAAGTTAGTGACACTAGACTTAGAGCAACGTAAATGTCAGAGCAGACCGTGAACATTAGACAGATGGCAGGAATTAGCAAAATAAGTCTGTTCTTCTCTCCCACTTTCATATGCGCAGAATTAGGGAGAGAATAGGGGAGATACTTTGATGGAATGGAATGCACACTAACTACAGACAATTTTCGTCTTGGATAACATATAACATTTCCTGGCCACACATATTGAATGACAACTATTACATATATACCACTACACGCTTCAAAATATAGGTCAAAACATTATTCTAGGCTCTTAGGAGCAAGAGACTAGATAATATGGCGTATTACACAAAATGCATAACACACGATGAACGTGAGTTAGGTTTGTGGGAGCCTGTGTTTGACTTGATGGTCACAGGTTCAAATGCTACTACGTCTATTGAGCATTTCATCCTTCTAAGGTGGATAGATGTGGGGTCTGATCAGCCCTTCATCATTCTGAGATGGGTAAAATGAGTACCATTGAGTTGGAGAACAAAAAAGATCTGTTATTTAGCGTCAAAATACCATTCTGAGTGAACGTGCACTTTACAAGAAAGCCATGTTATTCTATAATAAGGTCTATTTAGCATAACGTACAATTACAGACAACACATGTTTTTAGATATTACATGGTGTCAAAGGGTTAATAGATTCTTTCTTGGGCTGCCGTTACTCTCCTGGCTGGCCACAGATTCTGGGCATTGAGCCACGCAAGAAAGATTTCCTGTGGTTAAACAGAACAGGAAAATTGACAATGGCACAACTATTGAGGGTAGACTTTGGGGAACCGTTGGCGATGGCCGCTGATTTCGGGAGCTCCGCAGTGACGTAGGCGGCAGGGAGTCTCCAGGCTTCTCTTTCTCGGGGGCGGATCGTGAAAAACGGCGTTTTCACCGTCGGAACACCTCTGCTTCCGCTGGAATGATTTGCAGAGCGTTTCCAGGATGTTAAGGTGACTTTCTCTCTTCAAATGCAGTCCGTCAGAGCGGCGGCTGCCATTTTGTTTTCTTCTTTGCTGTTGTTTTCCTGATGGATCCTTCGCCTTTCTGCCACTGCTACTCTCTTCAAAATTTTCGCTGTCAGTATCTATGCAAAGGTTTTTTCCTCACCTTTTGAAGGTAATTTTTCTTGATTTCGTCGTAGTATTTACTGAAGTGCTCACTGCAGCCTCTTTTTCTTCATTTTTATTTTTTACTTCACATCAGCATTTCCTTCACGGACCTACTCTGATATTGAACATTGTTGTTATTCGAACCTTCTTTTCTTCGTGACCTTCTCTCACATTTTCAAAGGGGAATTTTGTCTCCCTTTCTTCATGGTAATGCCTCGTGGTACTCGTATTGGGGCGCAGCAGGCTGGCAACCCTCCAATGGCTGATACTAATCCGTTCAACGTCCTTCGTGACAATATGGATGAAGTACCCCTTGAGTCCTCTGACTCTAAAGCTTTGACTACTTCAGGCACTCGTCCCAAATAGGTCTCCAAACTACCAGCGGCATCTCCATCCGGCAAAAGGGTAAAAATTAACCCTCCTTCTCCCACTAATCCGCCATCTTCAGTCTCTATGGAGCTTCTCCTTGAGGAAATCCGTGTTCTGAAGTCATATATGGAGGAAACTAACTTGCGTTTACAAAACCTTGAAGACAACTGGTCTCACACTATTCAAAGGGTAGTGGTCCTTGAACAGAGAGTTGACGCATCAGAAGAATCCATGACTCAAGTTCCCATTTTACATAAAGAGATTAACCATCTCAAGCAACAAGTTGAGCAATTGGAAAACCGCAATAGGCGCAATAACCTGCGTATTTATGGTTTGGGTGAAGGTCTTGAAGGTTCTAATCCAATTTCATTTTTCCAATAATTTTTACCGTCTCTTCTTGGGCTTCCTGAATCTCCTCCTTTAAACATTCAACGTGCTCATCGCCTGGGTCGGGTCTCTAGTCCCTCCTCACCCTCGACGAGACCCAGAGGTGTTATTCTCTATTTTCTGGAATATTCTGACCTACTCAAGGTACTTCAAGCTGCCAAGCAGAGAGGAAAGATTTCATGGCATGGTTCTAATTTATTTTTCACTCAGGACTATGCCAAGGTGACTGCAGACCGTCGGAAAAAGTTCCTGGAAATGAGACCTGCTCTTCGAAATCTCAATGCTAGATATGGTCTTTTTCACCCCTGTCTTTTTAAGGTGACTTATAACAATAAGACTACATCTTATGAAGATCCAACTGTACTTCAGCAATTTTTGACTAACAGTCGTAATGATCCTATGGATGTATCCAGATCGTAACTATTTTGTTCTCCTCATATTGGTTACTTGATGTTCTGTTCTGTTTTATTTTGGCATTAAGGTTATATGATGTTAACTTATGTGTTTTGTCTTTCTTTCCTTAGATTTGGAGATATGGCTCCCTGTATGTTCTCTCCTTCAGTCTTCCTGGATGACGCCCTTCTTGTTGTCGTTGCTCTGCGGTTTCCCGTTTGGCGTTCCCTCTCCCTTGTGTGGTTTCACCACCCTCATCCTTCTTGTCTTCTTGTGGTATGTCTTTTGCTATTGTGTTCTCATATTTATTTCAATGGTTTTTTCTGACTTGTTTTCTTCTCTTTGTCTTCGTTTTGTTCCCTTCTTTAGCTTTTCCTAGTTTCTTTTTCTTTTTCCCTCTCTGTTTAACTACTTTTCTCTCTGTTATTATTCTTTGCTCTTTTTCTTCTTTGTTTCTCTCTCCTTTTATTCTTTTAATTCGATCTATTTTCTGGTTCTCTTTTTCAACCTTTTATCTCCATTCCCTTCACCTTTTTCAATCTCAGATTTTTCTTTATTTTTTAACTTCCTTCTCTTCTAAATATAATGTGTTCATGACAGTTTTTCAGTTATGTATATGGTTATGTATTTTATTTCTTTTTAGTTACATTAATGATTCTTCGGCCTGCACTGTTTTGTTTTTCCTTCTTTTGCAATTGTGTCAGTTGTTTTTCACTCCTTAATTACTCATACTTCCATGTTTTCTCTCAATTTGCATTTTAACTTTTATCCTTAGATGTCTTTGAATATTTTATCTTGGAATGTTAAGGGTCTATGTTCACCCATTAAACGTCAACGAGTATTGTCTCAAATAGCCAATTTAAAAGGAGATATTGCGTTATTACAAGAAATTCATGTTAAAGATCCTGAAATTCCTAAATTACGTCGTCATTGGGTTGGTCATGTCTTTGCTTCGCCTGGTTCTGGGAAGCGTAATGGTGTTGCTATTTTATGCCATAAGCGTTTGGATGTTCAACTTGTTAAACAAGATAATGATTTAGAGGGTAGGTGGGTAGTAGTCTCTTTGTTGATTAATAAAATTCCTCCAACTATTTTTAATATTTATGCTCCCACTGGTCAAGATAAACTCTTTTGGCCCCATATTCTATCCTTGCTCATGCAACACACTGATGATTATCTAATTTTGGGTGGAGATTGTAATATGGTTATGGACCCATTTTTAGATAGAAGGTCTGACTCTAGGTTCTCTCCCTCCCCTATGCATTCTTTATTTACCTCCACTATTTCTCAAAGGGCACTTGTGGACTCTTGGAGGCTTTGTCATCCTACCCTTCAAGAATACACCTTCTACTCTCCCCCTCATTCTTCCCAGTCCCGGTTAGACTATATTTTTATTTCCAAAGCCCTTACTCAACACATTATTCACTCTGATATAGGCTCTATTTTAATTTCTGACCATGCCCCAGTCTCTTTAAGTTTAGATTTAATCCCTCCTGTGAAAGGCACTAGGAGATGGAGGTTTAATAACTCTCTTTTATTGGACCCGAAATTTACACAAGCCTTTCTTGAATTTGCCTCTTCATTTTTTGATGATAATGACTCGTCTCAATTAACTCCTTCCCTTATTTGGGACACCTTCAAAGCTGCTTCTAGAGATTTCATTATTACATTTGTGACACGGAAACGCCGCTCTGCCGCTCAGTCTATTCATCTATTTAGCACACAGATTAAAACATTAGAACATTCCTTTTATATTTCTAAGAAACAATCTGACTAAAACAGTCTTATTAAGGCTAAACTTTCCTTTAATAAACTTTCCACTGATTCTGCCAATTTATTTTTGCTTAAGTCTAGTGCTAAATATTACAGCGCACAGAATAAAGCCGGTAATCTTTTAGCTAGGTACCTCAAAGTTAAGAAAGAGCGTACAAAAATTGAATCTATTGTTACCTCCTCTAATGTTATGGTTCATAAAGATGAAGATATTTTAGCCGAATTCACGGACTTTTATCAACAACTGTATACTCCTGAATCCTCTCCTTTATTATCTGATATCACTCGCTATTTGTCTTCCATCCCTTCACCTTCCTCTTCAGATGTTGACTTTTCCCCATTAGAGGCTGATATAACGCATAAAGATATTCTGGAGGCTATTCAAGTTCTAAAAAGGGGTAAGGCCCCTGGCCCAGATGGGTTTACCATTGAATTCTATTCCCACTTTTCCTCCCTACTTCTTCCTCGAATTTATCAACTCTTTTCATTCTTTATTGCAACACAGAAATCTGATGGTTCTTTTCAGGAAGCTCTAATTTGCCACCTTCATAAGGATAACAAGGATCGTACTTTCTGTAAAAATTATAGGCCAATCTCCTTAATTAATCTAGATTATAAAATTTTTGCAAAAATTCTTGCGCTCCGTTTGGAAAAATGTCTCCCACAATTAATTAGTAAAGAGCAATGTGGCTTTATCAAAGGCCGTCATCTCTCTGATAATACTCACCTTTTCTTTAATGTCTTAAGCAAATCTCATTCTTACAAGGCTTCATTGGCACTGGACGCTGAGAAAGCTTTTGACAGAGTCAACTGGCAATTTATTTTTTCTTCTCTTTCGTGGTTCGGTTTAGGTCCTAAATTCCTTTCATATATCTCACTACTTTATTCTTTTCCTAGGTCTTTTATTTTAGCTAATGGACTTGTCTCTTCCTCTTTTCCTCTTCTTCGTGGTGTCCGGCAAGGATGTCCGCTCTCTCCACTCTTATTTATTTTAGCATTAGAACCTTTCCTACCAAAAATTCGTATGAACGATGAGATTTCTCGTTTTCCCTATGGTGATAAACAGCTAAAGATTTCTGCGTACGCAGATGATATTCTTCTATTTATCTCGAACCCTCATACTTCTCTCCCGAAATTTTTATTAGAGGTCTCGGATTATGCATCAGTGTCAGGTTATAAACTTAATGTAGATAAATGTGAAATCCTTCCTCTAAATAAACTCTGTTTTCATGCTGACTTTTTAGCTTCTTCCTTCCATTGGAGTCCAACTAAAATCAAATACCTTGGTCTCTGGTTCACACCTTCTATTAAAGACACTGTAGCATTGAACCTTAAAAACGTACTATCATCCCTTACTGTCTCTACGAATAAATGGAATCCTTTGTTCTTATCCTGGTGGGGTAGATTGGATTCTATCAAAATGATGTTAGTTCCAATAATCTTATTTTTCTTATCGAACCTTCCAGTCAATATTCCCAAATCTTTTTACAAAAATATTTATTCTATACTATCAAAATTCTTATGGCAGAACAAAACACCCAGAATGTCTTTTTCTAAACTTAAATCTCCTAAGCATTTAGGTGGTGTCAATTTTCCTGACTTCTTCTCGTATCACACCTCCTTTTTCCTTACTCACTCTGCATCCTTCATTTCCGATCATATTTCTGATCCCTTTTCTCAACTTTTGTGGGTAGAGGTTGAATCCTCCTTTTTTCATCCCTTTACGTTTGAAGAGTTTGTTTCCTTGGCACGTGCTCCGGGGAAATTTTCTCTTCCCATCCTTCAACATGTTCGCAAAATCTTTCGTCCTATTATTCTACACAATTTAGATGATCGTGCCCGTTTTTTACAATCTCCTATCTGGTACAATCATCTTATCCAAATTAAAAATAGATCTATTTTTTGGAATGATTGGTTATCCCTGGGTCTTAAATGGACTCATCAGCTTTTTCAAGAGGGACTTTTCATTCCCTTTTCTGTTCTTCAAACTCGTTTCTCTCTTCCCCTATCTTTTTATTTCAAATATACTCTATTGAAAACAGCGGTTCAAACTGCTTATGATGCTCTTACTTGTGCCTCCATACAATATAATTCTTCTCCCATTCCCTTCACATTCTTGCATTCCTCCCCCTCCGCCTCTCAGATTTACAAAAAATTGCGATATGCGTCGGCTCATCGAGAGAAGTCGGCTGTGGAGTGCGCCTGGGAATCAGATTTAGATGATTCTTTTCCTACTTCTACCTGGGATAACATTTGGATCAAAATAAGGAAATCTTCTAGAGCAGCAAATACAACCCAAACTTTATTTTTCATATATAATAGACTTTTAATCACCCCTTCCAAACTACATAAAATTGACTCTTCTATCCCATCTCGCTATTGGTCTTGTTCGGCCTTGGTAGCCGATCTTAAACATATGTTGTTTGCATGTCCTGCTGTTCATCTTTTCTGGGGTAAGGTATGGCACCAAATTATTACCATTTTCTCTTCCAACTTCCCCTTTTCTATTTCCCATATCTTTCTTGGTAGTCTTTCGCAAGTATGGTCCTCCTTTAGTACTAACACTTCCATTGTTGACCTCCTTCTAGCTGTGGCATTTCAACAAATCACGAAAGCATGGAAGTATACCTCCCTTATTTCTTATCAAGCCTGGTGGTATGGGGTTTGCTATAACCATAGACTAGACAGGGCTTATGTCCATCCCATTAGCCTTGCTATTAAACGAGATTTATTGTGGTTACCCATTACTACCTTTCTGAATTTGTCTGCCCAACCTACTCCACTACATAGTCCTCGTAATGAGGAAGTTTCTAAACCCCCTTGAATCTGTTATTATTACTGATTGTTGATTATCATTTCTGTTCTGCCGCATGTTGAAATATTAATTTCTTAATCGTGAAATTATTTTTGTTTACACTGCTAATTTTCAAGATATACTGTTGTAATAGGTTTACGATGACTTTCCTCTTTCTCTCTCCTCTTTTTTCTTTTTCTTTCTTTTTCTTTTTACTTTTATGAAGTTTTTCATAATGTATTCTTTTTACAAAATGTATGTTATTATTGCTCGGGACTTTCTTTATTTCTTCAATAAACTCTTCTTTAAACTTAAATGGCACAACTATTGCAAGGCCTGTTGCTACTAATGAGGGTTTCAATTGTAGAATGTGCTGCACACACCACCTCCTAGGACTATGTATCAAGAGGTAAAAAATGTATTGATGCAGACGTAAAAAAAAAAAGGAATAGCATTAACTGGTTGTGAGAACACAATGGTTCAAATTGCTTCTACTCCACATGATATGATGATATAAAGATAAATGCTGATGATATGTACTATGACCCAAAGTATATTACTCAAAGGGTGGGTTGAAAGAAAAGGAAGAATGGAAAAGGGGAGGATGTAGGGAAACGGAAGAGGGAATATGTATAGGCGCAAATGGAAAGATATGTTTACTAACGATAATGCTTGCCCCCATGTCCCGACTTTTTCATAGTCTATCACATGTAGGATATGATGGAATGATCAGACTGTTTTCCTAATGCTGGTAAAACGGTAAAATTGGAAAGGGTACTTCCACTGCCCCACGCCACTACATTTCCCCACATTAAATGGACTTCATCAACATGCCCTCTACTCAAAAGTACAAGTACGTGTTGGCTATTGTGTGCATGTTCAGCACATGGACTGAGTTATACCAATCCAAGAACTGCAATGGACAAACTTTTTACAAATGCCTCCTGAAAGAGTTCATACCGCCCTTTTAAGTACCTATGCTTTTGTGTTCTGACAATGGACCGGCGTTCATCTCACATGTGATTGAGAGGTTGTGCAAGGGGCTAGGAGCTACACAGAAACTACATTGTGCCCGTCATTCACCAGTAGCGTGCGCTGTTGACAGAAAGATCGGAGTGTTAAAAAATAATCTGACTTGCATTGATGCACTACCACTTGCTCTGTTGTCCATGAGAAGCACCTGAGACAGAGTGACAAAGCTCAGCCCATATGAAAGGCCGCAGTAACTCCGCCGCCACCACAGGAGTCTCTAGTGCATCAAGGACAGCCTCGTTGTAAAAGAGTAGGATCTGCTTCACATGTTTACCCCCACTTTTTGCTGGTGTTTCACAGTTTTTCGACTTTAGTCTGGCTGGGACCCTGCTATTCAGGGCCCCAGCCTAGCTGCTTCCTCTCTAAAATGATCCCATGTACTTTAGGCACATTACAGATTGGATCTGAGGTGCCCTTATAAGTCCCTAGTATATGGTATACAATGAACCAAGGGCATAGGTACCCCAGAGGCCTATCAGGGGCTGAAGCATGTATTGTGCGACCCCTGGGAAACCACCCAAAATGACACCACAGGTCTGCTACTGCAGCCTGGGTAAGGTGATGCGTGCACCCCTTACTGTGATATAGGTTACCTATAGTACTATATATATATATACACACATATAAACCTATAAGTCACTCCTTTGGCAGACCTTATCAATCCTCAAGGCAGATTGCTTATTTCTTATGTGAGAGGGTGCCCCTGCATGAGCAGAGCCCCTCTGCAGCATTCAGAGACCCTTCTCTGATGCTGTTTGTAGTGCAGCCTGACCATATATACTCTTAAGTGCATTATAACCAAACGGTAAATGCTAAGACTGGCTGCACGGAAACATGTTGTGTTTGGTGTCAAGCACCTTGGAATCATACCCCCACACCAGTAACTGGTGTGGGAGTATGATCCCACCCTTCTAGAGGGAGTGACATGGCAGCACTGGTATACCCGGTAGAAATTTAATAGAGCCCTGGCATCACCAAATGGATGCTGCAGCCACAGACACAAGCCTCCTACTTCTGAGAGAAACTCCGGCAGGGGAGGCCTGGACAATGGGTGACCTGTCACAGGGAGTGTAACCACCTCCCAGACAGGATTATGTGTATTGGAGCTGGGTGGGAGCACTCTCTGAGCACTTAGAAGTCCTGCACTGGGGGCACATTTGGTGTCCCTGTGCATAGTCCAGATCAGACCGGTTCAGGGGCTTCCAGCCCCTGATCTGGCATGAAACTAGACAAAGGAAATGGGTGTAGCCACCCTCTTTCCAAACCCTCCCATAGGTGGGTTCTCAGAGCTAGTCTAACCCCTTTCTTAGGTATAAGTAAGGGACCTCTGTAACCAGAAATTTAGATTACCCTGGATGAAACTCTGAAGCCGATTCCTGGACCTTCGATGCTCTGCTAAAGACCAGAGGACTGAAGAAATCTCCTTGGGGTCAAGGAGTGACTCCCCTGCTTGGCAAGCATCAACAAAGCAATTTGCCAGTCTGAATTTCCGAAGCTCCTGCCAGACTCACAAAGCTGAGACCCACAGCCCTCGTGAGTAGCATGGAACTGGAACTCCTGGCCACCGTGCACTTTCTTGTTTCTGCATAGGTTGCTGTTGCCAAGGCTTGTTGTGTCAAATCCAGGCACCAATGCTGCAGTGTAGGAGAGTAGGATCTGAATCCCATGTTTATCCCCACGTTTTGCTGGTGTTTCACTGTTTTTCGACTTTAGTCTGGCTGGGACCCTACTATTCAGGGCCCCAGCATAGCTGCTTCTTCTCTAAAATTATTCCATGTACTTTAGGTACATTGCCCCAACTCTCTACCAAGTGGTGTGTCTCACAGACCTTGCTGGTGTGCACTGAAGCATCTTTCTCATTTCTGCATGGGTTGCTGTTGCCAAGGCTTGTTGTGTCCAATCCGGGCACCGACGCTGCAGTGTAGAAGAGTAGGATCTGCTTCACATGTTTACCCCCACTTTTTGCTGGTGTTTCACTGTTTTTTTACTTTAGTCTGGCTGGGACCATGCTGTTCAGGGCCCCAGCCTAGCTGCTTCCTCTCTAAAATGGTTCCATGTACTTTAGGTACATTACAGATTGGATCTGAGGTGCCCTTATAAGTCCCTAGTACATGGTATACTATGTACCCAGGGCAGGTACCAGCCCTGGAAAGCCACCCAAAATGACACCACAGGTCTGCTACTGCAGCCTGAATAAGGTGGTGCATGCACCACTTACTGAGATATAGGTTCACTATATCTCACCATATACTGCACATACAAACCTATCAGTCCCCCCATGGCAGTCCTTATCAATCCTGAAGGCAGGGTGCTTGGTTATATGTGAGGGGGTGCCCAGGCATGAGCTGAGCCCCTCTGCAGCCTTCGGAATCTCTTCTCCAGGGTTGTCAGTAGTGCAGCCTGACCATATACTATTAAGTGCATTATAACCAAACGGTAAATGCTAACTTTGGACTGGCTGCACGGAAACATATTGTGTTTGGTTTCGAACACCTTGGAATCATACCCCCACACCAGTAACTGGTGTGGGAGTATGATTCCACCCTTCTAGAGGGAGAGACATGGCAGCACTGGTATACCCGGTAGAAACTTAATAGAAACCTGGCATCACAAAATGGATGCTGCAGCCACAGACACAAGTCTGGCCTCCTACTGCTGACCGAAACCCCGGCAGGGGATGCCTGGACAATAGGTTTCCTGTCACATGGAGGTGTAACCACCTCCCACACAGTATTATGTGTATTGGGGCTGGGTGGGAGCACTCTCTGAGCGCTTTGAAGTCCTGCACTGGGGGCACATTTGGGGTCCCTGTTCATAAACCAGCTCAGACCGGTTCAGGGGCTTCCAGCCCCTGCTCTGGCATGAAACTGGACAAAGGAAATGGGTTTAGCCACCCCTCTTTCCAAACCCTCCCATAGGTGGGTCCCCAGAGCTTGTCCAACCCCTTCCTTAGGTAGAAGTAAAGAACCTCTGTAACCAGAACTTTAGATTTCCCTGGATGAAACTCTGAAGCTGAATCTTGGACCTTTGACGCTCTGCTAAAAACCAGAGGACTGAAGAAATCTCCCTTGGGGTCAAGGAGTGACTCCCCTGCTTGGCAGGCACCAACGAAGAAATTTGCCAGTCTGCATTTCCGAAGCTCCCGCCAGTTTTCGAAGTATTTGCAGCCCAGGAAGAGGATTTCCAGATATCTCAGAGGCCAACCGGAGTCCCCAGCAAAGCTGAGACCCGCAGCCCTCGTGAGTAGCGTGGAACCGGAACTCCTGGTCACGTGCACTTTTGCAAGTGCATTGACTTTGCGACATCTCTTAAAGCTGTGCTTGGGCTGCCTTGTAGCCCCCACCTCAAGCACTGAATCCACTGAAGATTGTTGGCCTGGTCATTCCGAGTGACCCGTGGGCCGCTATTTTGTGTTTCGTCTCAAGGTCCCTTCACGATCACTGGTCTGCAGACTGGTGGGTCCCTGAGGGGGTAACTTTGAATTTCCTTGGGCTTCCCTGGTTGCTCTAGACATGCCCCGACTCCCTACTAAGTGGTGAGTCCCTCAGACCTTGCTGGTCTGTACCGAAGCATCTTTCTCGTTTCTGTGTGGGTTGCTGTTTCCAAGGCTTGTTGTGTCCAATCTGAGCACCGACACTGCAGCACTTGACATCCTTTATGGGACATTTGGAATATAATAGAAAGGAGCGGAGTGATATTACATAATATAAACAAATAAATGCTGTAGTACAAAAATGAATTTGTGTTATTTGTTTTTATTTCTCATTCTTTATCTTTATGTATATTGTTCCTTCCTGATTTTTTTCAATTAATCAATCGTTAAATAGTATTCCAATCAACTAATACATTGGTTTTCATCTAAACCTATACATGTACAACTGTTACATTAATTCAAACAAACAATATTCAAAATTACAGAAAATATATTAAATCCTTTGAGTGAATATTGCTCAATGTACATAGCATTACAGCTGACATGTTTCGTCCTATCTAGGACATCATCAGGGCTGTAATAAAAGAGAAAAGAAAAAAGAACATCGTATCACTCTCCATTATTCCGTGTGTAAATCCTTCCAAAATACCTGTACAAGGAAGAAATGTATCCCTAGTATACAGAATATACCTATTTGACAATACAATCCTTGAATCAAAAATCAAAAATACCCATTTATGATCGAACAGTGTTAACAATTACTTTCCGTTCTGATAGTAAGCTAATCGCTACTATATCCCCTGATTTTCCAGTTGTGCCCTTGATCCCACCCATGGCCTATCATTCCTTTAACATATTCCATTACAGGGAGGATAACCCACAACATTCTGCCTATAACATAACTATTTCCAAAATCATCGTTTATTTAAGAACTCACAATTTATTATCTTAATTAATTCAGAAAAAATGTTTCTACTCCAACGTCACACCCTATTATTCTCCAAACTTGAAGGTATAAACTCAAATTAAATTTTATATTTTCTAAAAATTGACCCTTCTATCATAAAGCCACTCTACCTATCCCCTCTTGCTAATAATATCCAAAAGCTTGCATATCTCTAATGATTATTTCTCACCTCCGTATTACATGGAACAATCCTTGCACAACTATGCTCTCCTTTACTTTATTCACTTCTCAGTTTTCCATTGCTTAGTTCTTTGTCATAAAATGTTTCCATCCCATTCAAACCTTCTGTATACGATTAGTTAATCTAAAATATATAACAAAAGATACATTAGTAATAACACTCCTTTCCATCCCTCCCTTGATAAATTAACACGTCCAATTTCCATATTGTACCGGTAATCTTATATCCTATAACTCCCACATCTGATCCAATAATCATGCTCAGTTGCTTGTAACCGCCATTATCCGTTAAACACCTTCAAACATCCATTAATATTCTTGCAATTTCAACTTGTTTGTTATCCTCCTGTTCGATGACTATTTATCTGGAAATATAACCAAAAGGCACCCCATTAATATCACTACTACCAATCCTCCAAAATTAAAATGAAACGCCTATTACAAACACGTACCTTACGACAGAATATCCTCGTGACTTGCAGCCGGTCCGATAGCCTAGCTCTGTAGCCTGATACCGCGAAAGTTCCTTTTGAAAGATTCAAGCACCAATCATTTCCTCCGATTTCTAAGCCTCATTACCATATCCCTTCGGGTGTTTCCATTCTGGTCCACCAGTTTAAACCTCCAATCAAATCGCGTTTAACTACATCAAATTTCAAGCAATGTCTGAATGTCGTTCCAAACTACCGACCAATCATTTTCTCCGATTTCTAAGCCTCGTTACCGTATTCCTTCGGGTGTTTCCATTCTGGTCCACCAGTTTAAACCTCCAATCAAATCACGTTTAACCAACCTCCAATTTTAAGCAATGTCTGAATATCGTTCCAAACGTTACTGACCCAATCATTGGTTCTGGTTTCAGAGCCTCATTTACATAAGGGCTCAAGTAGCTCTCTCTCTGGTCCGCTTAACCTCACCAAACATCCGTAAAGAATGGAAATAAGGGAACGCCTCTGGTCCGCCAGTTTGAACCTTCACTCACATCACGTTTGACTACATCCAATCCTAAATAATATCACCATACCGTTCATAACGATGTCGAGCTAATCATTGTTCCTAATTTCAAAGCCTCATTAACATTAGGGCTCAGATAGCTCCCTATCCGATACGCTTAACCTCACCAAACATCCGTAATGGGCGGAGATAAGGGAACGCCCATCTCTATTCGATAGTTACGTCTTCAATATAATCACCTTACTCTATATAATAATTTCAGCATAATTCGGTAGCCATTTCTCCACCCGAGCGTCACCTCATTAAACGGTCCCATATCCCGACTAAAAGAAGCCAATCACTATTGTACCTCATTAGTATTTCAATCAATACGTGACACTAGTTCCATAATCCATCATAAGTTTCTCTCCCTCCAAAAAACTATTATTAACAATTCTGTATATACAATCAATCGCTCATCGAATAACCTATTTTAAATCTATCCAATATTTAATTACCAATTCCAATGTAAACTCCCCCCCACTGAAACGTTCATTCATGTAAATCGTGTGGGGATTATCATATCCTTTACTTTAGATTTATGCTATAAGGATGTTAGGAATACAGGGCTCCTCAGGGTCCGGGCGACGTAACAGGGGTCCACCTCCCGATATCCCCGGACTCCAACCAGAAGGTTACAGAGCCCAGAGGCGATCAGGTGAGGGAAAAAAGGAAGGGGGGAAGGGACAGCAGGGAATAGAACCTGAACGACAAAAAGAATAACATTCATATAAGAGCAACACTTTATATCTACTCTCATATAGGTCTCACTAGTGACAGCAATTACCATGTGTAGTGGGAGTCTTTCCCCGCGATCGCTGAGATGCCTCTCTCAGGACCACTAAACCATATCACTCCAGCACACAGACCTACTCCGTGTCTTTCAATGTCCATAACATAGTACCGGCCACGCAACGCAATGGCGTTAGCCTCAGTCTTCCTTCAGACTAAGGAATCCTATTTCACTGCTATCCATATATGACTCCAAGAACTCCCGGTAGGCTTCCACGGTGTACAACCGCCGCCGGCGTTCTCACAGTGGTAGCGCTCCTTCACAAAGTGAGGATCAACACGCTATGAGTTGTGCCTCAGTATGTACAACAGTACTCCTAGGTTTTCTCTCACCAAGAGCACAGCCTTGTGGGGAAATGCCCAGCCCGCGCTCTCCCTGAATACCAAGTCAGGTGTAAGGACACCCGGTGTCTCTCTGCTCAGCCGAGCAAGAATATCTAAGCCAGTTATACCCCCTTTCCGAAATATAACTAGAGAAAGTGCCTCCCCTCCTCGGGGTGATTGCGGGGTGTAGTAGGTTGTTTTAGCACCCTCGACCAATGAATCAAGAATGTGCACCTCCTATGGTGCCTCGAGGACAAATACCGCTTCTCTGCGGCAAGGGTTCAGTTCGCTCGTCCACGAACTGCGTTACGAGCGTTGGTTACGGGAATAGGAGCCAGAGACGATTCCTACCTGCTGCGTGATCTTCGTTTCAGCCGCCGGCCGCTGGGAACACGCCCAACGCGTCCTTCTGCCGGGTGCTCGGGAAACTGGTTCTCGCCTTCGAACTGCGCAGCAACGCTCCTCTGCTACATTCTCCGACCGTCCTCCAGAAAGTGAATAACGCACACCTCCGGCCGGGTGGGACGCCATTTTAAGGACGTCTACTTCCGGGCCCCCGAGGCTGCTGGGAGATGTAGTCTTACACGCTAGGTAGGCGTGTCTGCCTACGATTCCTGACAGAAGGTCCTCCTCCCAGGCGCCTCCTAGCACCCGGCTTCCCTGGATGCCTGTCATAGAATCTCCTCACCGCGGTCGGCGCGTGCACCGCCTCCGCTGGTTCCCAAGAATCGTCCTCCGCCGTGTACCCCTTCCAAGCGACCAAGAACCATAACTTGCCCCTGCGGTACTTTGCGTCAAGGACGCTCCGGACTTCGTATTCCAATCCGTGTTCTCCGCAAACAGGTGGCGGGGCTCTCCTCCTGGCGGTTACTGCCGGCTTCAACAGGCTACAATGAAAGACTGGGTGGATCCTGAGAGAGCCTGGCAACCGGAGTCGATACGCCACAGGATTGACTTGTCGCACCACGGTATACGGACCTATGTATCGTGGGTGGAAAATGCTGCGAAGCTTGAACCTGATGTTCTTGGTGGATAGCCAGACTCTGTCCCCTACAGCATTCTGAGGCCCATCAATCCTTTTCCTGTCTTCCCACCTCTTATAGGATTGTTTGGCTGCCTGTAGCGCCTGTTGCGTCTTCCGATGCAGCCTTTTTAGAGAGCGGACATGCGCCTGCACAGAAGGTTGATCGTTCACCTCTGTTGGTATCTCCACCGGGAGCGTCTTGGCGTTGTGCCCGAAGTTTGCCATAAACGGGGACACTCCTGTTGAACTGTGCAGGGCGTTGTTGTAAGACAGCTCTGCCAACCACAGCCAGGATACCCAGGAGCCTTGTGCCTCTGACACATAGCACCTCAGAAACTGTTTTAAAGTCTGATTTAGGCGCTCCGTCTGTCCGTCGGTCTGCGGATGAAAGCTGGTAGAGGTGGCGGACTCCATGTGCAGCGCTTTACACCATGTCTTCCAGAAACTGGCTATAAATTGAGGGCCTCGGTCCGAAACGATCACTGCCGGCAGGCCGTGGAATCTCACCACATGAGTCAACAACAGCTGGGAGGTCTGTCCTGCCGTAGGGAGGTTTTTACAAGGGACAAAGTGACCCATCTTGGTCAAACTATCCACAACCACCAGGATAGCTGTCATGGTCGCGGCAATTGCCGGCGCTCCCGCATCCACACACACAGACACGAACCGGGAGACTCACTTCCGGTCAGAAGCAGGTTCCCGGTCTAGTCCTCACCACGGACGTAAGGTCATGAGAAGCACTTCCGGGAAGAACGCATATCATCGCGTCTTCCCGCCAACTCACCGCTTCGAATTCCTTCTTGATTCCCGAGGAGCGGGGATCGTATCCGGAGCCCAGCCGCGCCGATCAAGAGCCGACCCTTTCTTCTGAAGAACCGTTGGGGAAGCCTTCTGACTGATCGACGCCGAACATCGAGGTGAGGTAATTCCTCTCCTCTACAACTGGAGCCTAGCAAACACAGGAGTGTTGCGGGGCTTGTTTTTGTTTTCACCGCGCAGGAGCGCTTTTTAGTTATTTTGTTAGAACCGCGCAGGAGCGCCTCGTAGTTATTTTGTTAGCATCGCGCAGGAGCGCTTTCTGGGTTTTACTTATTTTGCTTCACCACAAACCAAGGGGAAGAGCCCGTACATACTTTGTCCTAGCGCCGTCGTGCGCCTTCAGAAGCGAGGTACAGTTGGAGGGTATTGATCAGCGTTTCAGCCCCTCACCTTCTTTGCCCGGAGCGGCATAAGGACTGAGGCCCATAGCCTGTCCAACACTGATGAGTCCTCGATAGAGGAAACAACGAGGTTCTTCTTTGTGTGTGGAATACGGGGGTGGAACAAGAGGTAGTGGGGTTACCTACTAACTAGGTCTTTTTCCCTCTCTTCCAGCCACCGTCCAACGACCCAACCCACCGCCTCCTGCCTTCCCACTGGCTCCCTTCCCTGCTTCCATCTCATCCCTGCTGGGTTCTGCTGTCCTTAAGGGGTAGGTGGGTACAGGGACGGGCGCTCTTGTCATCCCTGCGGAATCACTCCACAAGCCGAGGTAAGCATTGTGGGGTACACGACAGAATTCGAAGCCCACGTTTACCATTCCGCCTGGATGACATGGGCGACCCGGAGGTTACGTTAAACGACATAGCCGTTATGCTGGCTGCTATGCAGGCAGAAAACCATACATTACGTCAAGATATGACCGCCCTACAGAGCCAGGTGGCAGCTGGGGCCACCAACCCGTGGGGAACTACCCCTAGTCCTAGGGTCGTGCAAGAAGGCGTTTTAAGACAGCCCACATCCATCTTTGGGGGGTCCACCGCTACCACCAACCCGAACAGTGCCATTCAAGTCATCGCCCCTCATCCTGTACAGCTGGCACCACCCGAACGTTTCTACGGTGACAGCACCAAGTATGGTATCTTCATCCATCAATGCCACCTGCATTTCATGGTCAGAAACGCAGCCTTTCCTGATGACACGTCCAAGGTAGCCTACATCCTGTCATACATGGGTGGAGACGCTGCTCATTGGTCCATAGCGCTGGTTGAACATGATGATCCCATGCTACACCATCTGCCAACGTTCACGGAAGCCATGCGACGCATGTTCGCTCGTCACACCTTTGTGCAAGCAGCGGACAATGAGTTGCTGAACCTAAAGCAAGGCAACCAGGATTTGCTTCACTACATCACCATGTTCAGTAGACTAGTGATTGAGTCCCACTGGCCTCTATCAATCAATCAAAGACATTTATAGAGCGCACTACATACCCGTAGGGTCTCAAGGCGCTGGGGGTGGGGGGGGTGCCGCTACTGCTCGAACAGCCAGGTCTTCAGCTTCTTCCTGAAGGAGAGGTGGTCTTGGGTCAGGCGCAGGTCGGTCGGGAGGGAGTTCCAGGTCTTGGCGGCCAGGTAGGAGAAAGACCTTCCTCCTGTAGTCGCTCTTCGGATGCGGGGGACGGCGGCGAGGGCGTGGTTGGCTGATCGGAGGTGGCGTTTGGGAGCGTAGAAGTTGATTCGGCTGTTGAGGTAGCTCGGGCCTTGGTCGTGTAGTGCTTTGTGTGCGTGGGTGAGGAGGCGGAAGGTGATTCTTTTGTTGACGGGGAGCCAGTGTAGGTCTCTCAGATGTCCGGAGATGTGGCTGGTTCGTGGGATGTCGAGGATGAGTCTGGCTGAGGCGTTCTGGATCCGCTGGAGTCTCTTCTGGAGCTTGGCGGTGGTACCGGCGTAGAGGGCGTTGCCGTAGTCCAGTCGACTGGTGACTAGGGCCTGGGTGACGGTCTTCTTGGTCTCGGTGGGGATCCACCAGAAGATCTTCCGTAGCATGCGTAGGATGTTGAAGCACGCCGAGGAGACGTTGTTGACTTGCCTGGTCATGGAGAGGGAGGAGTCCAGGATGAAGCCCATGTTGTGTGCATGGTCTGTCGGTTTGGGTGCGGTGCCCAGGGCGGGAGGCCACCAGGAGTCGTCCCAGGCGGAGGGTGAAGAGCCCAGGATGAGGACCTCCGTCTTGTCCGAGTTTAGTTTCAGGCGGCTGGTCGTCATCCACTCGGCTACCTCTTTCATCCCTTCGTGCAGGTTGGCTCTGGCGGCGGCGGGGTCGTTGGTCAGGGAGAGGATCAGCTGGGTGTCGTCGGCGTAGGAGATTATGCTGAGGTTGTGTTGGCGTGCGATGGCCGTGAGGGGGCTCATGTAGACGTTGAAGAGAGTAGGGCTCAGCGAGGATCCTTGAGGGACGCCGCAGATGACTTCGGTGGCCTCTGACTTGTACGGAGGTAGGCGGACTCTCTGTGTTCTTCCGTCGAGGAAGGAGATGATCCATTCCAGCGCCTTGTCCTGGATTCCGATGTTGCTGAGGCGCTGTACTAGGGTGCGGTGGCAGACAGTGTCGAATGCCGCGGAGAGGTCTAGGAGGATGAGGGCCGCTGTTTCTCCATTGTCCATCAGGGCTCGGATGTCATCGGTGGCGGCGATGAGGGCGGTCTCGGTGCTGTGATTGGCTCGGAAGCCAGACTGTGAGGGGTCGAGGGATCCATTCGTCTCGAGGAAGGCGGCCATCTGCTTGTTGACGGTCTTTTCGATGACTTTGGCTGGAAACGGGAGGAGCGAGATGGGGCGGTAATTCTTGAGTTCGGTGGGGTCCGCTGTGGGTTTCTTGAGTAGAGCGCTGAGTTCGGCGTGCTTCCAGCTCTCAGGGAAGGTGGTGGTGTCGAAGGATGTGTTGATGATGTCTCGTAGGTGGGGTGCGATGACAGCGTCGGCTTTGTTGAAGACGTGGTGAGGGCAGGGGTCGGTCGGCGATCCGGAGTGGATGGAGTTCATCGTGCGGACGGTGTCTTCGGTGCTGATCGGGGTCCAGGCGTGGAGGGTGGTGGTGGGGGGTGGTTGTTCGGTCGTGGTGTGCGTTGGTTGGTTGTTGAAGCTGTTGTGTATGTCCGCGATCTTGTTGTGGAAGTATGAGGCGAGGGAGTTGCAGAGGTCTTGCGATGGGGTGATGTCGTTGTTTCCTGCGCTGGGGTTGGATAGCTCTTTCACGATGTTGAAGAGTTCATTGCAGTTGTGTGCGTTGTTGTCCAGCCGGTCCTTGAATGCAGTTTTCTTGGCGGCGCGGATCAGCTGGTGGTGCTTCCGGGTGGCCAGCTTGAAGGTGGTCCTGTTGTCCGGTGTAGGTTCCCTTCTCCAGACTTTCTCGAGGGCTCGGCAGTTCTTCTTGGAGCTCCTGAGTTCGTCGGTGAACCATGGGGCTTTCTTGCTGCCGGGTCTGCTGGGCGGGGTCCTCAGCGGGGCGAGCTCGTCCGCGCAGTTGCTGATCCACTTCGTGAGGTTGTCGGCGGCCTGGTTGGGGTTCGCTGAGCTGGCAGGAGGGTGCTGGCTCAAGGAGGTGGCGAGCTGGTCTGCTGTGATCTTGTTCCAGCTTCTGCGGGCAGCCTGTTGTTGGTGGTGGTGGGTCGTTGTTCTTTTGAAGGTGAAGTGGACGCAGCTGTGGTCCGTCCATTGAAGCTCTGTGGCGTGGCTGAAGTCGATGTCTGTGCTGGATGAGAAGACTGCGTCGAGTGTGTGTCCGGCGAGGTGGGTGGGGGTGGACACCAGTTGCTTGAGTCCAAGGTTGGCGAGGTTGTCGAGCAGGGTGCTGGTGTTGCGGTCGTTGTTGTTCTCCAGGTGGAAGTTGAGGTCCCCCAAGAGGATGTAGTCAGCGGAGGGGAGGGCATGCGGGCTGACGAAGTCGGCGATGTCCTCGCTGAATTGTGTGCGTGGTCCCGGGGGTCAGTAGATCAGGGTGCCTCTGAGGGTGGTGTTCGGGTCGGTGTGGATCTGGAAATGCAGGTGTTCGGTGGTGGTCAGGGTGTTGTCGGTGCTGGTCGTGAGACGGATGGTGTTCCTGTGGACGATGGCGATGCCTCCTCCCATCTGGTTGGCGGAGCGATCCCTCCTTGTGATCTTGTAGCCCTCTGGGATGGCGATGGCGATGTCGGGAGCTGAAGAGGCATTCATCCAGGTCTCCGTGAGGAAGGCAACGTCAGGGGCTGTGGCGTCTAGGAGGTTCCAGAGTTCGATGGCGTGTCTGTGGACGGAGCGGGTGTTGAGCAGGATGCACTTGAGGTGGTTGCTGCTGGTGTTCGGCTTGGCGGGTGCTGGTGCGGGGCAGGTCCAGATGCAGGTGAACTTGCAGGCGAGGCAGCTGAAGGGTCCGTGGGTGCGTCGTGGTGTGGCTTGGTGGCATCCTGGGAGTCGGCCGGTGTTGAGTGCGATGAGGGTGGCGGCGGAGTACGTCAGGCGGGTCGGTCGGGGTCTTCGTGGGCCAGGGGTCCTGGCGCTGGTCGCGATCCGGTCGCGGACGGGCGCAGACGGGCTTACCTTTGGCGCGCCTTCGGCGCACAATCGGCGCGCCTGCTACACGTGACCGCTGCGCGTTCGCACGGTCGCCATATAAGGCGAAGTGCGCGGGTGGGCGGAGCAGCTGGGAGGCGGGAGCGGGGAGGGAACAGAAGGAAAAAAGGGGCGGGGTCTGCGGTGGAGGCGGGAAGCGGGGAGCGGGGAGGGCGTCAGCAGGCGGGAAAAAAGACAGTCGATAAGGCGGAACAACAACAATGATCACAAAAAGCACAAAAAACAGGTCAACAGGCAATACGGCGGACAAACAATTATAAGCACAGGAGAGCACTAGAACGAGTCTGCACAGTGCCCTGGGGGCACAGGGAGAGGAGCGCTGAGCACGGACCACGCCGCTCGAAGGAGGGGGCGTGGTCACGAGCCGGCAGTCGGGCAGCGAGGCACAAGGAGGGAAGGGGGCACACGCAGCAGCTGGTGGCCGTGCGGCGCGGGGGTGTCCCAAAACTGGGTCACACTCACCTGCGTCGCACGGTCGCCATATAAGGCCAAGTGCGCGGGTGGGCGGAGCAGCTGGGAGGCGGGAGCGGGGAGGGAACAGAAGGAAAAAAGGGGCGGGGTCTGCGGTGGAGGCGGGAAGCGGGGAGCGGGGAGGGCGTCAGCAGGCGGGAAAAAAGACAGTCGATAAGGCGGAACAACAACAATGATCACAAAAAGCACAAAAATCAGGTCAACAGGCAATACGGCGGACAAACAATTATAAGCATAGGAGAGCACTAGAACGAGTCTGCACAGTGCCCCGGGGGCACAGGGAGAGGAGCGCTGAGCACGGACCACGCCGCTCGAAGGAGGGGGCGTGGTCACGAGCCGGCAGTCGGGCAGCGAGGCACAAGGAGGGAAGGGGGCACACGCAGCAGCTGGTGGCCGTGCGGCGCGGGCGTGTCCCAAAACTGGGTCACACTCACCTGCGTCGCACGGTCGCCATATAAGGCCAAGTGCGCGGGTGGGCGGAGCAGCTGGGAGGCGGGAGCGGGGAGGGAACAAAAGGAAAAAAGGGGCGGGGTCTGCGGTGGAGGCGGGAAGCGGGGAGCGGGGAGGGCGTCAGCAGGCGGGAAAAAAGACAGTCGATAAGGCGGAACAACAACAATGATCACAAAAAGCACAAAAAACAGGTCAACAGGCAATACGGCGGACAAACAATTATAAGCACAGGAGAGCACTAGAACGAGTCTGCACAGTGCCCTGGGGGCACAGGGAGAGGAGCGCTGAGCACGGACCACGCCGCTCGAAGGAGGGGGCGTGGTCACGAGCCGGCAGTCGGGCAGCGAGGCACAAGGAGGGAAGGGGGCACACGCAGCAGCTGGTGGCCGTGCGGCGCGGGGGTGTCCCAAAACTGGGTCACACTCACCTGCGTCGCACGGTCGCCATATAAGGCCAAGTGCGCGGGTGGGCGGAGCAGCTGGGAGGCGGGAGCGGGGAGGGAACAGAAGGAAAAAAGGGGCGGGGTCTGCGGTGGAGGCGGGAAGCGGGGAGCGGGGAGGGCGTCAGCAGGCGGGAAAAAAGACAGTCGATAAGGCGGAACAACAACAATGATCACAAAAAGCACAAAAAACAGGTCAACAGGCAATACGGCGGACAAACAATTATAAGCACAGGAGAGCACTAGAACGAGTCTGCACAGTGCCCCGGGGGCACAGGGAGAGGAGCGCTGAGCACGGACCACGCCGCTCGAAGGAGGGGGCGTGGTCACGAGCCGGCAGTCGGGCAGCGAGGCACAAGGAAGGAAGGGGGCACACGCAGCAGCTGGTGGCCGTGCGGCGCGGGGGTGTCCCAAAACTGGGTCACCTGAGGCCTGAGGACAAAAGGTATCGGTGTTTTATCGGGGACTACGCGATGACCTGAAGGATCTCATCTCGCAACTACCCGACTCACCGGACGAAATCGGCCCCTTCATCGATCTCGTAGTAAAAATGAACTTCCGACTCCAGGAACGAAGATCCGAGAAAGGAAAGGGCTGTGACAACCGGTTTTTGGCCCTTGGAGACAGAGGAACGGACAAAACCAGAGAGGAACCCATTCCCCAGGGAGAGGTGGCGGAACCCATGCAGATTGGGGGCGTAAGGGGGCACTTGACCAGTCAAGAACGAGAACGGAGGAGGAAGCAGGACCAATGCCTATACTGCGGCAAAAGCGGACATTTCGTCATGGAATGTCCCGTAAAGCCATCAAAACCTCGGGGTCGAAGGCCCTTTGCCCTGCCTATCACCAAAGTCGACCAGAAGGGAAACGAGGTAACCCAGTAGACAAAGGGATCCGTCCTCTGGGTTCTCGGTATTGCTCCATAGCGATCCCTGCCGTTTTCGACGGTAACCACCACATAGGGGTGGAAGTTTCATTACAGAATCAGGCGGGCAGAACCTGGCAGGTGACTGCTATGGTGGATTCCGGTGCTACGGGCTGTTTCATTGATGCCGTTTACTCGAGGGCTTTGGGCATGAACAAAGTGTCGAAAATGTTAAGGCTGTTGATGGAACGGACCTGACCTCCGGCCCTATCAGACATCAAACCGAGCTCATGACTATGTCCTTTGCAAATCACCACGCTGAGTCCATCAGCTTTGACGTCATTGACGCTCCTCAATTCAAGGTGATATTGGGTTTACCATGGTTGGTGAAACACAACCCCCGCATTGATTGGGTGACCAGAGTGATACGTTTGGATTCCGAACATTGTTGTGGAACCTGTTACGCTACGGACAACATCCTGGGAGATCGCTCCATACAAGCACGCTCGCTGCCGTTTCAGGGTATGGGGGTGGTGTCCCAAGCAGCGATACCAGAAGAATATCTGGACCTAGCCGATGTGTTCGACAAGAAAGGGGCCAACACTCTGCCACCGCATCGGTCCTTCGATTGCCGGATAGACCTGATTCCCAGCTCTACGCTGCCATGCAGCAGAATATATTCCCTTACTGAGAAAGAGAATCTCCACCTAAGGGCTTACTTGGACGAGTTTCTGGACAACGGGTTCATTCGCCATTCCAGGTCCCCGGTTTCCTCTCCTCTTTTCTTCGTATCGAAGAAGGAGGGAGATTTAAGAACCTGCATAGACTTCTGAGCAATGAACACCATCACTGTGAAAAACCGTTACCCGCTGCCCTTGAACACCAACCTACTGGAACAGGTGAAAAACACCACCATTTACACGAAGCTGGACCTGCGGGGCGCTTACCATCTTGTCAGAGTCCGAAAGGGTGACGAATGGAAAACCACCTTTCGGACAAAGTTTGGTCTGTTCGAATACCAGGTCATGCCTTTCGGACTCTGTAACGCCCCCGCAGCATTCCAGTACTTCATAGACGAGGTGTTGAGGGAATTCATAGACATCTTCTGTGTTGTCTACATAGACGACATCCTGATTTTTTCCCAGTCCTCCGCAGAACACGTCCAGCATGTCCGTTCCGTCCTTCAACAACTGAGGAAACACCGTTTGTACGTCAAACTGGAAAAAAGCGCTTTTCATGTCACCTCTGTTGAGTTCCTGGGGCACATCATCACTCCTGCGGGTATCCAGATGGACGACAAGAAGGTGGACGCCATCCTATCGTGGCCTCCTCCTGAATCCGTAAAGGGGGTTCAACGGTTCCTCGGTTTCTCCAACTACTACCGGAGGTTTATCACAGGTTTCTCGGAGATGGTAGCCCCGATTACACGCTTGTTGCGCAAGGGTGTGCAGTTTGGTTGGAATCAGGAAGCGGACCACGCGTTCCGGGAACTAAAGAGACGGTTTACCCTAGCCCCTGTTCTGATGCACCCCGACACCGAACAGCCCTTCGTGGTGGAAGCTGACGCCTCAAAAGACGCCTTAGGAGGGGTGCTCTCCCAATGGAACACCAGCACAGGACTATTACATCCGGTGGCTTTTTATTCCAAGAAACTCCAACCAGCGGAACGCAACTACACGGTGTCCGACCGGGAACTTTAGGCTATCAAGACCGCGTTCGAAGAATGGCGCCATTTCCTGAAAGACGCGAAGCACACGGTTACCATCTACACGGACCACAGGAACCTCCAATTCCTACGATCGGCACGTGCCCTCACTGCCCGACAGCTTCGGTGGACCTTATTCTTCAACGAATACGACTTCGTCATCACGTTTCGCCCCGGGAAGTAAAACGCCAAAGCCGATGCCCTATCATGCCTAGGGGAGTCTGACGTGGAACCCGACCCCATCGAACCGGGTCCCATACTCTCGGAGGATCGCTTCCAGGGAGTTGTGACATCCTCGGAGTTTCTGGCTCAAGTGGAAAAGGACACGGAGCATTCAAACCGGGGAGCTCTGGTGGTGGAACACGCTGGGGTAACATGCGTGGACGGATTGCTGTACCGCGGTGCCAGGTTATACCTTCCTGGGTGTTCCAGCCAGCGGACGGCAGTCAGCCTGTGCCACGATCATGTCTTATCAGGCCACCCCGGCTTCCACAAAACACTTGAACTTGTGCGAAGGCAGTTCTGGTGGCCGTCTATGGTGTCTGACACGAAGAACCATGTAAAGAACTGTACCGTTTGTCTCTTGAGTAAAAACAGTTCAGAACCCCCGGTTGGTCTTTTGCGTTCCATCCCTGTGCCACCATACCCATGGCACACGATCTCTATGGACTTCGTGGTGGACCTACCCCTTACCAAAACAGGGCATACCACGGTGCTCACCATTGTCGATCACCTGTCTAAAATGGTGCATTTCGTGCCCTTGGCGAAGTTACCCACGGCGGCGGAGCTGGCTTTGATCTTCGTACAGGAGGTGGTGCGCCTCCATGGCATCCCTTCGTCCGTCATAACGGACCGGGGTTCGCAATTTGTGTCCCGCTTTTGGAAGGAAGTGTGCAAGATCCTCGACATGGAGGTGCGCTTGTCCTCTGCATACCACCCCCAGACTGACGGTCAGGCCGAAAGAACGAATCACACCATGGAGCAGTACCTCCGTTGTTTACTGCTGACTGTCGAGAAGGAATGGTCCGAAGTACTCTGGATGGCGGAATACGCCTACAACAACGGAAAACATTCAGCCATCGGTATGTCGCCATTCTTTTGTCTCCACGGCCATCACCCCCGCACCTCCTCCTGGGAGGTACCGCGGGCCAGCTTGTTGCCGACAGTGCGTGCCTACCACAACGCCCTGCGCAGCCTTTGGCAGCAGGCTCGGTTTGAGTTGGCCAAAGCTAAAGACACATACAAGACTCACGCTGACGCTCATCGTCAAAAAGAACCCATGTACAGCGTGGGTGATCAGGTGTGGCTCTCTGTTCGGCACCTCAACGTGCATGGTCCCAAGAAACTGCTACCCCGTTTCGTGGGTCCCTATGTCATTGAAAGGGTGGTTAACCCAATGGCTATGCAGCTCTCGCTGCCCCCGCACATGAAGATCCACCCAGTCTTCCATGTGTCCCTTCTTCAGCCGGTCAGCCCGGGTGGCACTGTTCTGTCTCCCCCATCTCCGGTGGTGGTGGAGGATCATGTTGAGTACGAGGTCAGGGCCATCCTGGGGTCCCGTCGTACTAAGGGTAAACTGTACTACCTGGTGGACTGGAAGGGTTATGGCCCGGACGAGCGGTCCTGGGAGCCTTTGTCTCATGTTCGCCATGCTCCCGACCTAGTCCGTGCTTTCCATCTGGGTCATCCCTTAAGCCCCCGTCCTGCTTCCTCTTCCTGGGTCTCCGGTGGTGCGGGTGGGGGATCTGTTTCGGGGGGGGTACTGTCATGGTCGCGGCAATTGCCGGCGCTCCCGCATCCACACACACAGACACGAACCGGGAGACTCACTTCCGGTCAGAAGCAGGTTCCCGGTCTAGTCCTCACCACGGACGTAAGGTCATGAGAAGCACTTCCGGGAAGAACGCATATCATCGCGTCTTCGCGCCAACTCACCGCTTCGAATTCCTTCTTGATTCCCGAGGAGCGGGGATCGTATCCGGAGCCCAGCCGCGCCGATCAAGAGCCGACCCTTTCTTCTGAAGACCCGTTGGGGAAGCCTTCTGACTGATCGACGCCGAACATCGAGGCGAGGTAATTCCTCTCCTCTACAACTGGAGCCTAGCAAACACAGGAGTGTTGCGGGGCTTGTTTTTGTTTTCACCGCGCAGGAGCGCTTTTTAGTTATTTTGTTTGAACCGCGCAAGAGCGCCTCATAGTTATTTTGTTAGCATCGCGCAGGAGCGCTTTCTGGGTTTTACTTATTTTGCTTCACCACAAACCAAGGGGAAGAGCCCGTACATACTTTGTCCTAGCGCCGTCGTGCGCCTTCAGAAGCGAGGTACAGTTGGAGGGTATTGATCAGCATTTCATCCCCTCACCTTCTTTGCCCGGAGCGGCATAAGGACTGAGGCCCGTAGCCTGTCCAACACTGGTGAGTCCTCGATAGAGGAAACAACGAGGTTCTTCTTTGTGTGTGGAATACGGGGGTGGAACAAGAGGTAGTGGGGTTACCTACTAACTAGGTCTTTTTCCCTGTCTTCCAGCCACCGTCCAACGACCCAACCCACCGCCTCCTGCCTTCCCACTGGCTCCCTTCCCTGCTTCCATCTCATCCCTGCTGGGTTCTGCTGTCCTTAAGGGGTAGGTGGGTACAGGGGCGGGCGCTCTTGTCATCCCTGCGGAATCACTCCACAAGCCGAGGTAAGCATTGTGGGGTACACGACAATAGCCGAGCACTTCTGATCCATAGGGAGACCGGTTACGAAATCTAGACTGATGTTCCTCCATGGTTGTTGGGGAGTGGGTAGAGGGAGCAGTTTCCCCTTCTTTCGGCATCTTTCTCCTTTGGTTCTGGCGCATACTTCGCAGTGTATCACCCACCGATGGATGTCTTGGGACATGATTTCCCACCAAAAATGTCTTGTCATGGCTTCCAACGTTTTCCTGATCCCCGGATGACCTGCCACGGGCGAAACATGACACCATTGAAACGCCTGGCGCTGCAGCGTGCTTGTCGGCAGGAACAGCCTATTTCGATGAAAAGGGAGTCCCTTCTTCAGACTTCCCACTGTATCCACCTGAGCCCACTTCTTCCATTCCTCCACGGATGGCTGATCCGCACTTCTTCCATGAATCAGTCTGCTCTTAACACACAGATTACTTTGGACGGATTAATGATAGCCACAGGTGCTGGGGCGAGATGGTCCTCCTCCATGGACTGTCTAGACAGCGCATCGGCCTTCCGATTCTCTGAGCCTGGCCTGAAGGTGATTAGGAAGTCATATTCCTCAAAAAAGAGAGTCCATCGCATTTGCCTTGGTGTCAAATGCCTCGCAGTCTTCATGAACTGAAGGTTTCGGTGGTCCGAATAGACCGTCACCGTATGTTGCGCCCCCCACAAGTAGTGACGCCATTCTTGAAAGGCCTTCTTTATTGACAGCAGTTCTTTCTCTGCTACAGTATAGTTTAATTCGGCCTTGTCTAGCTTCTTTGAGAGAAAGGCTACCGGGTGCAGCCTCCCAGTGATCTTGTCTCGTTGGGACAGAACGGCCCCTATGGCCTCCTCCGAAGCATCGGCTTCCACTATGAACGGAACGTCCGTCTGAGGGTGCCGGAGTATGGGAGCCGAGGTTAACGCTGTCTTGAGGTGCTCGAAAGCCGTTGTGGCTTCAGTTGTCCACACAAACTGCACTCCTTTACGAAGCAGACGAGTAATCGGCACTGCGATCTGGGAGAACTCCTGTATGAAACGGCGATAATAGTTCACGAATCCCAGAAAACTCTGAACGTCCCGAACAGTCCCTGGAATGGGCCATTCCCAAATCGCCTTCACCTTTCTTTCCGACATATTCAACCCATTCGGACTCAGAATCACTCCCAAGAATTCCACAGTTGTCACCCCAAACTCGCACTTGCTGAGCTTACAATACAATTTATTAGCCCTTAGTTTCTCCAAAATCAACCCTACGTGTCTGGTGTGTTCTTTTACTGTGGTTGAGTATATCAAAATGTCATCAATGTAGACGACTACAAAGATGTCCATATACTCTCTCATGACTTCGTTCAAGAAAAACTGGAATGCCGCCGGGGCATTGCAGAGCCCGAACGGCATCACCAGGTATTCATAGAGCCCAAAACGGGTCTTGAACGCAGTCTTCCACTCATCCCCCTGTCTGACCCTTACCAAATGATAGGCCCCTCGTAGGTCTAGCTTGGTGTATATCACTGCCTCACGCACTTGATCCAACAGGACACTGATAAGTGGCAGCGGATACCTATTCCTGACGGTGTTCTTGTTCAGACTCCTGTAGTCGCAACACGCTCTCAGCTCTCCGTTGGCCTTAGCTATGAAAAATAGTGGTGATGCTGCAGGGGATCGGGATGGTCTTATAAACCCCAGTGCCAGGTAGTGGTCTAAGTACTCTCTCAAATGGCGTGTTTCCGGCTCTGACAGTGCATACACCCTACACGTGGGGATGACTGCTCCCTCCACCAGGTCAATCCGACAATCGTATGTCCTATGTGGGGGAAGACGTTCGGCCTGAGTTTTATTGAAAACGTCTGCAAAACCGGAATACTCCGCCGGTAATTCCACCTCTTTTTCTGCCGCGGTAGCGACACAAAAGGGATATGTTAATGCTAGGGCTATCGCTTGATGTTCATGCAGACACCGCTCCGCACACCCAGGTGAAAGAAACCGGACCGTCCGTTCCTTCCAATCCACCGTCGGGTTGTGGCTACAAAACCACGGCATCCCTAGGATGACTTCATATTGAGGGGCCTCTATGATGTTCAATTCTATTTCTTCTATATGGTGGTTGGTCCCATCCCTTAGGGACATCTTAAGACTTTCTGTGTGGAGCGTAATGCAACCAGATTTCAAAGGCTTGCCATCTACGGCCAGTACTTCTTCCGGGGACCCCCGTGGAACAACCCCTATGGATAATGTTCTGACCAACCCCTGATCTATAAAGTTGCCAGTGGCCCCCGAGTCCAACATTACTAGGACCTGATGCACCTGCTGCCCTACTTCTAGTCCTGCCTGCAGCACTATATGGGCTTTGGTGTCTGTGGAACGGGTCGTGGTCAACGAAGGTATTCTCCACTCAGTGTCCCCCGAGGTTCCCAACGGCCTCTCTCCTGGCTGCTTGTTTCTTTACTCAATGTAGAAACCGCCGCCCTCTTTCCTTTGTATGGAATATGGGTGGCCTTGGGTTTCGCCAGACATTCGCGCACGAAATGCCCGCGTTTCCCACAATACATACAAAGGCCCAGGGTGCGGCGGCTTTCCCTTTCCGCTTTGGACAATGGGGCTCTCACTGCCCCAACCTCCATAGGTTCGCTGTCGGTGGCCAAGGGAGCCTGTTCTCTCCGGGCATATCTGTACGTGGAACCTCCCCCTCTGTATCTATCTCCCCCCCTTTCGGCCATGCGCCCATCCAGGCGCAATACTAGATTCATCATTGCGGCGCAAGTGGTAGGCTGGGGGTCAATCTGTGCCACTATGTCTTTGAGATCATCGCTCAAACCCTGATAGAACAGGGACATCCTCTATTCTTCAGGCCATGCTGCCTCCGCCACCAACCTGTTAAAGGCGGTGAGGTAGGTAACCAGGTCGCTCTTTCCTTGCCTCAAGGATAACAATTCTCTGTCTGTACTGAACGTGGTGGTTCTTCTATCGAACACCGCTTCAAAAGCTGTTCTGAACGCGTCCCAGTCGGACAGAACAACATCATTGTTTCTGACCAACGGGACCGCCCAAGACGCAGCGTCCCCCACCAGATACGAAATGGCAAAAGCCACCCGCGAGTGATTGGTGGGAAAAGATGATGGCTTACACGAGAAATGTAGCATAACCTGAGTCTAGAAGACTTGTATCTTTTGTGGATCTCCGGCGTATCTTTCAGGGCTAGCTAAGGGAATGGGCGGTGGCACCATCACCTGAATCTGTGGGCCGCCCGCTGTGGACGCATCAAAGGGGTTACGTGTCAACCTATCTACCCGGTCCCTCAAGGCTGCCGTCTCGATTCGCGATGTCACTAGTTCCTGTTGGACTAAGGCTAGTGCCTGCACTACGTCCTCCAAGGTGGCCATGTCGCACACCCCGGACCGGGAGGAGCACGTATCGTGGGTGCGTTATTCTGTTAGGAATACAGGGCTCCTCAGGGTCCGGGCGACGTAACAGGGATCCACCTCCCGATATCCCCGGACTCCAACCAGAAGGTTACAGAGCCCAGAGGCGATCAGGTGAGGGAAAAAAGGAAGGGGGGAAGGGACAGCAGGGAATAGAACCTGAAAGACAAAAAGAATAACATTCATATAAGAGCAACACTTTATATCTACTCTCATATAGGTCTCACTAGTGACAGCAATTACCATGTGTAGTGGGAGTCCTTCCCCGCGATCTCTGAGATGCCTCTCTCAGGACCACTAAACCATATCACTCCAGCACACAGACCTACTCCGTGTCTTTCAATGTCCATAACATAGTACAGGCCACACAACGCAATGGCCTTAGCCTCAGTCGTCCTTCAGACTAAGGAATCCTATTTCACTGCTATCCATATATGACTCCAAGAACTCCCGGTAGGCTTCCACGGTGTACAACCGCCGCCGGCGTTCTCACAGTGGTAGCGCTCCTTCACAAAGTGAGGATCAACACGCTATGAGTCGTGCTTCAGTATGTACAACAGTACTCCTAGGTTTTCTCTCACCAAGAGCACAGCCTTGTGGGGAAATGCGCAGCCCGCGCTCTCCCTGAATACCAAGTCAGGTGTAAGGACACCCGGTGTCTCTCTGCTCAGCCGAGCAAGAATATCTAAGCCAGTTATACCCCCTTTCCGAAATATAACCAGAGAAAGTGCCTCCCCTCCTCGGGGTGATTGCGGGGTGTAGTAGGTTGTTTTAGCACCCTCGACCAATGAATCAAGAATGTGCACCTCCTATGGTGCCTCGAGGACAAATACCGCTTCTCTGCGGCAAGGGTTCAGTTCGCTCGTCCGCGAACTGTGTTACGAGCGTTGGTTACGGGAATAGGAGCCAGGGACAATTCCTACCTGCTCCGTGATCTTCGATTCAGCCGCCGGCCGCTGGGAACACGCCCAACGCGTCTGTCTGCCGGGTGCTCGGGAAACTGGTTCTCGCCGTCGAACTGCGCAGCAACGCTCCTCTGCTTCGTTCTCCGACCGTCCTCCAGAAAGTGAATAACGCACACCTCCGGCCGGGTGGGACGCCGTTTTAAGGACGTCTACTTCCGGGCCCCCGAGGCTGCTGGGAGATGTAGTCTTACACGCTAGGTAGGCGCGTCTGCCTACGATTCCTGACAAAGGAGACCTTAATACACCAGCAGACCAGTTCCTAGAAAGTATCAATACAACTATTAGTATAGTGTATTCCTGGGCAGATCCCTAATTTTACAAAACTGGTTAACACTGAAGAATCATATATGGCAATCGCCCTCAGTCACCAATACCGTCTGCAATCTATTGCGATTCCTACTAGAAATTCCACTTCATAATCCAATCACATACCATCTCAATTGGCAATACTGCAGAGGATACCACTGAAATTATTTTATTCCAAAAAATAGTGGAGCTCAGAATCGCTGTTTAAACCTAGCTCCACTGTTCTACACCTACTAATCCATCGTGCCTCCTCCTGTCTGATCTTTAATTCCCAATTACCTCCTCTGCGTCCTTGTTCTATTTTTCGTATGCCATGAAACCTTACATATTCACTCATTGGATGTGCCTCCTTAATATGCTGAAAAAGTGGTGACCTGATGTCCTCATTGTTAATGGACCGTTTATGTTCTTGTATTCGTAATTTTAAATTGCGCTTTGTACTGCCTATCTACACTTTTTCGCATATACAAATTATAACATAAATGACCCCCGTACTGTTACAGTTTATAAATTCCCTAATGGGATATTTCTTATTTGTGCTATATGAAAACTCCTTAATCTTGTTAATACCAATGTTGCATACATTGCAGGTGCCACAAGTGTAGAAACCATTCGGAGGTGGTGGTAGCCACGTCCTACCCACACCTGTAATTGGTTCTCTATAATTTTTAGTCACCATTTCCTTGATAGTTGGACCGCGTTTAAATACAATCCCAGGCCTGTCTCCAATTACATTCATCAAACCTGTCACTCCTTTCAAGAGACCCCATTTCTTTCCTAGAGCCCTATAAATTTGATTTTGTTGGGAGCAGTACGTGGTCACAAATGCAATTCTCCCAGTAGACTGAATTTTCTTTTTCTGTTTCAAAGTACTCATTCTGTCTAACCTCAAAATTCTCTGTCTAGCCTTTACCAAATTCTTTTGCTGATATCCTCTGTTGATTAAGCGTTTCTCAAGATGATCTAATTCCTTAATAAAGTCCACTTCGGTGCTACAATTCCTTCGAATCCTTACCATTTCACCATAAGGAATTCCCCTTGTCACTGAGCCCGCATGTGCACTTTCTGCTCTTAATATCGAATTAGTAGCTGTATTTTTTCCAAATAATCTGCTGTTAATGGTATCCCCATCAACAAACAGCTCCACATCCAAGAACTCTAATTTTTCAAAATCATGTTTCATGGTGATATAGATATTGAAATTGTTCGAGTTCAAATACTCCAAGTATTCATTCAATTCACCTGAATTCCCCCTCCAAATCATTAAAACGTCGTCAATAAAACGAACCCAAAATAAAATATGATCTGTCCATTGTGCCGCATCCCTACCCCAGGCATGCTCCCTCTCATACCATCCCATGAAAAGATTGGCATAAGAGGGAGCAAACCTGGAGCCCATCGCGGTCCCCCTGATCTGATGGAACCACGTATCCTCAAAAAGAAAAAAATTGTTCTTCAAAATTAATTGGCTCATTTCTACTAACATCTTAGAATGTTCTCTCAAACTTGCACTGCGACTACTCAAAAAATGATTCAATGCCTGCACACCCTTATCATGTTCAATACATGTATATAAGCCTACCACATCTAGTGTTACTAGACTCGTATTTGATTCCCATTTCAAGTCCTGTAATTTATCAAGTACATCCATGGTGTCTCTTATGTAAGAAGGCAAATTGGTGACTAAGGGTTTCAGAAATAAATCAACAAATTCTGACAAATGTTCTGTCATACTGCCTATACCAGAGACTATCGGTCTCCCAGGTGGGTTGAGTCTGGACTTATGCACTTTAGGCAAAGTGTAGATAAAAGGGTATGTTGGGTTTTCCACATATAAATATCTAAATTCTGCATTGTCTATTAATCCCTCCTCTTTCTACACACATAGTCTCTCTAGAATATGTATATTTGCTAATGCCAAGGGATTCATTTGTAATTTCACATAACAGCTGGAATCATTCAATTGCCTATTGATTTCCGCACAGTAATCCATTCTATCCATCACCACAATGTTTCCGCCCTTATCGGCCTACCGAATAACAATATTCTATGGGACAGCTCAAATCCAGCTCTTGGTTGTCCTCGACGCCTCCTGGTCCTCGTTGCTGAAGAGTCAAGCTTCGCCTCTTTTACCTGAAATCACCCGACATCGGTGGGCATCTGTCTGTCGCCTTCCTGGTCACTGGCTAGTGACCCAGACTCTGTTCCCTCTGCTTTCAGGTTCTTCTCATCTTCGATCCAGGCTTGGATCTCTTTGGACACTTCGCATCTTCCCGGCAGCAGCACTTCTTCGCCAGCTCCCTTTGAAATCAACGACGCGACCCGACACCAAAAGACACCTATGCAACTGGCTTCCCTGGGTGAGGTAACAAGAGTACTCCGGTGCTCCCGTGGGTGTTAGCCCTAGAACTTCCTAATTTCAAAAGGGTTTGGTCCTGACTCATTTCTAAGTGTCCCTAATCCTTAAAAATATAACCGCGACTTTCCCCATAGAAGCTAACAGGAGCTCGCGGCTGTGTTCACACACTGCACACGGCCCTCGTGGGTCCCCTGTGTCACTACCTTGGGTGGTTCCTTGGGGTCCCAGTGATTCTACAGGCTCTAGGCCAAGTGTCTAGTTAAGTCGTGGTTCTTATACCACTATTTTAGTATAAGATTTGGCTCGCCCCTAGGGCCTGACGTGTATTTTTGCTATTTTACTGTGATTATTGAAGTGTAACTTATGTGTTTTTACCTCTAGTCTCATAAAGAGACTAGGAGGGTGTGATTAGTAATAAATACATATATTTTATAGATATACCTGGTGTGGATATCTTTCATTTAGGAACTCAAGAGATTATAGACTGGTAAAACAAGCTGCTTTACATTCCTTCAAGACTTAGCCTGAAGGCTGTTCTCCATAGCTACCACTAGGATAGCTTTCAATAAAGGTTGGCTTTAACCTATCACCATAAGGGGTTATTTGGACTGATACAAGGTGCCCACTATAACTAGTGGACAGCATATATCAGGCCAGCTTCTCACTCTTGTTACAACATGTGCTCCACTAAAAGTACCAAGTGAGAATGGTATCACAGCTCATCCTGATGGGTTGCACGTGCTGCACACGGCAGAGAAAGGAAGAGTGTGTAAGCGGGCCCCAATAATACACCAACTAAAGACGTCTGGAATATCAAAGCCCCAACAACTCAGTCTACAAGTTGTGATAATGGGACATCTTTACCTTCATCAACACTTTGTTTTCTTCATATTGAAAGTGCCTAGGTAATAGAAGTGCTTGCAACCTCTCAAATTACTTGAAGACAGGCACCAACGGTTACTTTTTCTGTTTACAGGTATGATCACTGAGGCTCTGCATTATTCCGTTTCAGATTTTTTATAAAGAGTGAATGTACAACAGAAAATAAGACATTCTTCCAACTAGTCACACTAGCCACACGTACCAATGATTGGACAATGCCTCAAGACTTTCAGAACAATGAGAGAAAAATGACCATAGGTGCTACTAGCAGTAATGACCCCCATTGCTGCCATTCTAATGACTACGCTCCTTATGGTGCATTCTGATCACAGTGCTATACCTGAGATACTGCTTAAATGACACAGAGATATTGTACCAAATTGAATAAATAGCCATTGATAAAGATGGGACAGAGGGACAGTTGTCCGGGTAGGATGTTATGTTTGCACACACCGGCCTACAGACACAGAAAACAGCATGTGCATTTACTGTCTCTAAATACTTAGGCTGTGGCCTAATGCGCGATGTGCTCTTCAGTCAGCACACCATGGGCCCGATTCACAGAACTAATGTAAGACAAAATCCTAAACTTACTACTTTTGGTATTCACAGAAGTTAGTATTTTGTCTTAAGTTTGTCTTAAGTCTGTCTTAAGTCTGTCTTAAGTCTGTCTTAAGTTTGTCTTAAGTCTGTCTTAAGACTGTCTTAAGTCTGTCTTAAGACTGTCTTAAGTCTGTCTTAAGACTGTCTTAAGTCTGTCTTAAGTTTGTCTTAAGACAAACTTAAGACAAAATCCTAACTTCTGTGAATACCAAAAGGATTTTGTCTTAAGTTAGTTCTGTGAATCGGCCCCAGTGTCCGTAGCAGTTGCACCTCCCGAAAGTAGCTGAATTAGGAAAGGGAGAGCAAGGATAGAACAGGGAATGTGAATAACTTAGCACTTATGGAAGTAGTAGAAGTAACAACAATAGGACTACACTAAATGCAGCCTGCTACCATTACCAAAATGCCAGGTCGATAGCCCCCAACTCACCACTAGTAGATGCTAATGGAGATAGGATCTAAATTTAGATCCACCATCACCAACACAGATACCATATGCATCCCTCATTAAGGTACCTGACAGAGAGTATACAGATTTAAGGAAGATTCAGGAGAACGAATGTCCCAACTATGTCAATATGAATGACACCCCTGGGATACACCAACTAGAAGGAGGGCCTGGAAGGTATGCTGTAAGAATTTTGTTCAAGAATGATCAAGAGGGGGGAATGACAGAGGATCCAGTTTTACCATACAGTGCCCTATGTCCATTCTGTCTACACCTGAAGCATGTGACCCTGATAAGGCCCCACCAGCCAGCATACAGAGTTGACCATACTGTCTCAGTTGTTCTTTTTCTGTAGTAGGCCCGAAGTGCCTCTCTGACTAAAATCACAGGGCATCTCCTCAGCGAGGCCCCCAAGCCCCCACTGCCTCATTGCACCCACGACTTCTGCCCTCACATCTATTGAAATATATCAAACCACAAGAACACAGAACATTGAACCACTAGAACAGGGAACTAGGAGGAACAGCGCACGATACTTGATGGTGGGGGCTACTTACCACCTGTTGATCTTTAAAACCTTTTGTAGTGTGGATGTCACTTCTGTGTTCTTAAAGGTTTTCCGAGAACTGACCAAAGTACATCGTGTCCTGCGGGCAAAGCTCCTACCTGCTAATATTGTGATTTTGCAGTCAATAATTAATCTTATAAGGGTATAAAAGATCTGTTCTTCAGTCGATTCATTGGACTACCTCAGTAGAAGTGACACCATGGGTGGTCTCCCTTAGCCATCATTTCTAGCAACTTTGGCTGAGGCTATTTTCTATTGTATTCTGTAAATGCATTTTTCTCTTTGCATATGCTCTGTTGTATTTAGAAATGTTTTCTTCTTTGCAGTACCATTGATTTAGAAGTTTATTTGCATTGCATGTGTTTGCTCTCTAATTCAAAATGTACCTTTGACATTTGGTCTTTGCTGAGACTATGGTATTTTGTTATTTAAACAAGTGTATCTAATCAACTATTGCCTTAAGCTTTGACTGCAAATCAATTGTTGAAACTCTTGGTTCAGTTTCCTGGCTCACATACTTGTATTTCCTCATTGTAGATTGAGCACCCTGGTACAAATTAAGGTACCCCATTTCCCCCCTCCAACAAACGGCCCAGACAAAGATGAAAAGTATGATTGTAGCAGGTCCAGCTTCATGGGTCCCTGAGGTTGTCATGTTTGAAAATACCCTTGAAAGTGTAAAGGAAATACAGAGTGAAGCAACGATAGAAGAATTAGCGGTGTGGCAGGAAAGTACAGCAAAGTTGAATAATAAAGCATGTTGGATTGATAAATCAGGGAAGCAGAGATGGATGTTGCCAGATGCATATGTTCTTCCTGTGGTTACTATGAACCATGGTCCAGCTTATATTAGTGCTAAAGGCATTTGTAAATTATTAGATCCCGTGTGGCAGAATGACAATATCTCTAAGACAGCTGCACACTTTGTGAAGTACTGCATGGTATGCATGATGCATAATCCTGGGAAGGGTACCCCTACACCGCCTGGTAATTCCACACCACCCACCTTCCCTTTTGAAGTCCTTTGAATGGACTACATTGAGTTAGGGAGATGTAATAATTTGAAGTATGTTTTGGTGGTTGTCTGTGCATTCAGTAAATAGGTTGAGGCTTACTCCACTAAAGACAATACAGCCATTACGACTGCAAAGGTACTCCTTACGAAAGTCACTGTAATGCAAAAGTGATTCAATTGATGTGTGAGGGTATTCATATTAAGCAGAAATTACATGCCGCTAATCATCCTCAGTCAGCGGGTTTGGTTGAGAAGTACAAGGGTACTCTCAAACTTAAATTGGCAGAAATTCAGGAGACAATAGGGTTACAGTGGTCAGATGGTTTGCCATTAGCACTTTTGTCAACAAGAACAACAGCACATTCTAGAACAGGATTGTCACAGCATGAGGTCATGTTTGGACACCCAGCAAATGTCTGGGGCGTCCCGCGCCCTCGTCGGTTCTCTGATATTGAGTACCCTATGTTGTTGGATTATCTTGTACAGTAACAGAAAGTTAAAAAAAAATTCACCAACAGGTTTGCGAGTCCCTGCCTTCTACACCAGAGGGACCAGGCCACAATATTCAGCCTGGAGATTTTGTTCTTCTCTGGAATTTTCAGTGAAAGAAAAGTTTGGAGCCGCGATGGAAGGGGACTGAACAGGTCCTGCTGGTGACGCGGACTGCTGTAAAAAAGGTTGCTGGCCGTAAGAACTGGATGCATGCCAACCATTGTCAGAAGGTTACTTTGCCTCTGCCCTACGATCAGTGGGTCAAGGACAGCATCACAGACTCCGAGTGTGAGCAAGTGCCGTGGTTTGTCCTATTCAGCGATGCCCAACTAATTTGGACTCAGATGGATAAGGAAAATGATGACATGTCAAATGTGGCTGATCCTCCGGAAAAACAAGCTATCCAAGAGCCGTTGTTCACTGATCCTACAATGCCTGGGGCTACCAGGAAAATGTTGCACACTCGGCTGAGGGTTAGTGCATCCAAGGAGAAAATAGATTGGGGGTGAACTACGTAAATAGACTGTACTGAGTTATAGTACCAACTGAGATTTATTAAGTTTGGTGAAGGAGTTTTGCTTATTTTAGTTTATTTGTTTGAATGATAGTTAGGGAATACCAAAGTATACTGGGGAGGTATGCCATCGTGATCGACGTGGGATACAAGATAAGGACAGAGCAAGCTCAACCGCCGGTTCTCAAAAGCGCCAACATATTGATGGAAAATAGGAGCCTGTACCAGTGAGGCTCTGACAGACACTGGGAACTTGCATTTTACCACCATCTCACCATTCGTTATGCATCCCTTTGGTAGGCTGGTTGCTGAGGAAGAGCAGCCAATCATTCTTGTTGCCCCACATAATGTGGTGTGGACCTGTAAGAAGAAAATGACATGTGTTGCTCTTGTGGTTTTATTGCTAATCATACTCTGTGGGGTGTCATGGGTTTTGGAAAATGGTCAGGGTGTGTGTCTGCGTACCAAGGCTAAAATTATTTCCCCACCAAGGAAGAAAAGGACAGCCGTGAGCAATGTGTTTCTAAATACACATAAGAGATTCTTTGGAGAAGGGACTCCTTGCTATCCCACTGAATCCATCACTAGTTTATGGACTGCATACCCATTATCTCTAGTGAAGTATACATATACTCGTCCACCTTAATTCACCGAACTGAAGGGAGTATTTGGTTTTGCTATCCAGGTCCTTGTCTATATTATAGAAAGCCACTGGGAATGGGTTAACCAGGGTGATAACAACACGTATTGCAACAACTTTTACATGGAAGAACAGAATGTTACTGTTGGAAATGGCCCTTTTTGCAGGGCTATCCCCAGACTTTTTGCTTCTTCCTCCTATTTTTTTCTGACCTGTTTGTGTTGGTTTTAGGACTCTGGGCACTTTACCACCACTGATCAGTGCTAAAGTGCATATGCTCCCCGTGGAGATTGTGTTATGGATTGGTGTTTCCATGATTGGCCTGGTTGATTTATTTGTCAGTCCCTAGTAAAGTGCACTGCATGTGACAGGGCCTGTAAATCAAATGATGTTGGTGGGCTGCAGCACTGGATTGTGCCACCCACACACACAGCCCGTAAAAGGTAATTCTGGCCTGCTATTGCAGAGCCTGTGTGCAGTCTGGTACTGCCATGCCGACTTGGCAAGTGCACCCACTTGCCAGGCCCTAACCTTCCCTTTTCTTATATGTCAGTTACCCCTAAGGTAGGCCCAAGGTACCCCTGTGGGCAGAGTGCAGTGTATGTGAAAGGTAAGACATGCCCTGGTGTGTGGCATGTCCTGATGGTGAATTACTGTCAATTTCGTTTTTCAGTATTGCAAGGCTAGCTGTTCCCTATAGGACAGAATGGGGAGTTTGTTTATAACATCTTATAAACATAACTGGCCCTGGAAAATAGGTTGGAAAATTAAGTTTAGTATGCCTGAACCAAGAATCTAAAGATGCATCTTTTAGTGAAGGGGATTTTTACATTCTGTGTTTGAAAATACCACTTTTAGAAAGTAGGTATTTTCATGCCTAACCATCCAGTGTGCCTCTGCTGGGTTTGTGGATTGACTGTCTGGGTTTTGGATGACAGGGGCTGGGGAGCAGGAGTGGCTCTGGATAGTCTACGTGGGTCAGGAAAGGGATGAATAGAATTGGGCTGCATTTAAGATTAGAGGGAGGAGATTTCCTTGCACTTGAATTGGCCTGGTCTGCCTCTGACAATGCTGTCTTCACCTCCTGCCAGGAAGTCACACCAGAGAAGGCAGACATGGTTTTGGCTGGTCACAGACACTTTCTGCCTAAGAAATCAAAGGATTTTGGTATATAAATGGTGGGTCCAAGACCCCTGAACTTTAGAATTAAATTAATTTTTATTAGCAGAACATAGAGCATGGAAATACATTGTTTTGTGGCCTACAACCCTACGGGCTGGCAACATCACAATCAGAAAATAAAGGTGGGCCTATGAATCAGAGACTGTCTTATTTAGCAGCCCCTGAACTTCAGAACTCTTTTGAACAAAGAAGACTGCCAAGGAGAAGAGCTGGAGAAGCTGTGAGGAGGAACTATCACTTTGCTGTGTGCTTTGCTGTTTTGGCCGGCAGTGGCTGCTTCTGTCTTGGGCAGTGAAAGGACTGGAATGAACTTTCTGTAATCTACTTTTGTGAGTTTCTCCAAGGGCTTGAGGTCGAGCTTGCCCCCTGTTCAAAAAGTCTCAGGAACAGCAAAGACTTCAAGCTCTTCTGCCCTCAGCATTGGGGACTGTGTGTTTTGTGCTGCAACAGAAGAAAAAGCAACTCAATGACATCGACGATGCTGTTGCCGACTCCGGGTCCTGATGGCACCGCAGAGGGCACCGACGCAACGCTTTACCGTGACCCTGGTCTCACCACCGATGCCTGCTGATGCTGCCACCGAGCTGCTGCTCAAACCGCAACCTGTGAGCCCCGCACTCTGCACCTCCTCCCTCCACGACGACGCCTTGGTATTCCCGGCGGCGCCGCTCCACTCCAAAATCAACGCCGCTGCATGCATCGTGGTTCAAGGGCACCGCTTGTAAAATTACATGATGCACAACTTTCATCGTGCACTGCAGCCCTGGCCTACTGACGCCAGTGCCATTGACTCCAGTTCGTCAGCCAACAACAGCGCTTCAGCAATGATGCCGCTGCTTGCACCGTGACCTGCCAGCACCACGACGAGCACCGCATTCACTTTGCACTGCGACCCTGGTCTCACAGACGATGCCATCTGACGCCACCACCGAGCCGCTGCACGCACCGCGACCTGAGGGCATCGCACGCCGCACCACTGCACTTCGCACCGTAGCACCCGACCCCTGCCGATGCCAGCACTCGTGACTCCAACAGAGAGGAGTTCCATCTGCAAAGCGTGTGACTTCGAGGCCCAGAAAACTCCTGCACCGACCTCCAGAACCGATACCTGCGGATGCCGTGCTTTAGGATGCTGAACGAGAAGTCACCAGCACCCTGGATTTCTAAAAGGTACTGTTTGCGGGTCTTCCTGACACAGTAGCTGGCCCGCAACTCCGCGGTCAGCCAGAACTGTTTGGATTTGTTTGCTCACAACGCCGTGATAGCCCCGGAAGGAGCTATCAACATCGAGGAACTGTTTTTCAAGAATATTTTGATAACTGAAGATTTTTAAGTACTGTATTGTGCATTTTTATTGTTTTGGTCTTTTCTTAAGTATATAAAAATATTGGATATTTTTCTAAACTGGTGTGGTGTCCTTTTGTAGTGCTTATACTGTATTACTGTTGGAGATGTGCAAATGCATTGCACACTGCCTCTAAGATAAGCCTGACTGCTCGTGCCAAGCTACCAAGGGAGTGAGCAAGGGTTATTTTAGGAGTGTAACTCCCTTATCCTGACTAGAGTGGTGGTTTCTAGCTTTGGCGCATGCCCTAGCCTACCAAAACTCCCATTTCTAACAGTCACATTGGTGGGTTTGTACTATAAGGAGTTGTTAGTTACCTGGGAGGCTAGTTATTATCCTGCTTGTTGTCCTATTGTGAATAGTACAGACACTTCTTTGTATGTCAATTGTTCGGGAATAGTGCTGTACAAAATTAAAATGCCCCTGGTGAATGACAAGGATCCCAGTACATTTGGAATGAACACCAGATATGCTGCAGTAGATTTATGACCCGGGGTGAAGAAAGCCAGAAAATATTTTGAGTGCAAATTGCAAATATTGTCTAATACTACCCTGGCTGCTTTACGTGACATGACTACTCAGTTGGAGAGTATGCGAATATATTCTGAACAGACTAGATATGCAGTGGATTATATTTTAGCCAAGATTGGTTGTGTATGCGCAGTAGTGGTAGACCAATGTGTAGTCGGGATCAAAAATATGGAATAGAATATTACTAAACACATATTGGATATTTTAGAGAATGTCAAGGGAATGGAAAGTGGGAATATGAGTTAGTCTCTCTTTGGTGGATGGAGTTGGATTCTTGAAAAGGTGATTTATTTTATTGTGTTATTGATGTTTTGTTGTGCCCTAATTCAGTGTCTCCCCTTCTCTTGCTCTTATTGTACCACCCTTCTCACTCTCAAGAGAAAAATATCGATTCATGATACCAATGCCACAATTAAGGTGCAGAAAGAGATTGACAACCTAATGCAGATAGATGAGGGCATGTTCAAGACTTTTTCCCTCCTTACAGTCTCCCTTCCAGATACTGAGAATATGGAATGTTCATAAGAAGTTATTCTTATGGTCTTATGGTATTCTGCTTTTATGTTTTTCTTATTGATGTTGGAATATGTATAAGCTCTTGCTAAAAGGAAGGTCTGTTAGAATAGAAATGTTCCTGCTTACGTATTATCCTATGTAAGTTTGAATTTGTGGCACCATTTTCTATTTAGACGATATTTTAAGTCATGATTGAAACTAATCCTTTTCTATTTCTGAGAAAAGGCTTCTGCTGGGTTTAATTTCTCCAAGGTTGGGTTTTGCTTCACTAATGAATAGACTGTTCTTATTAGCGTATACCTTTCTAACTAGATAGAGGCCTTCTACCACTTGTCTGGTGATGGGGGGCCCGACTGGAGCAACCTTGGACTTTGCTATTTTGCATGAGATATGAGCCCTGAGATTGTTTTTCTCTCATTTCCATGGCCTTGCAGCACCTGCCTGGAAAATTCCATTAGGGCATGTTCTAGCCCAGTTATGTAATGTACATATTGTATTTGTATGCTTGTTGATTTCAGTCCTCTCGGCAGCACTCATACCGACTGGGCAGACTAGGCTCTGCTCTGAGTGTAACTGAATAAACAAATATTGGTTTGTATTCTCTACTGTCTGACCGACTCTTCTTTGGGATGGAAGGCTGAGAGGTGGTCATTAATGACAAGGGTGACCCAAAACAGGCCACTTCCTTCATTCTGATCATTTCTTCCACTTTCTGAGCCTTTCTTCCTCTGTATGTACCTCTCTTGCCTCTTTCTGCACATCTCTTGCCTCTTTATGTACCTCTCTTACCTCTTTTTGTACCTCTCTTGCCTTTTTCTGCACCTCTCTTGCCTTTTTCTGCATGCACCTCTCTTGTATCTTTCTGGCTGCCTCTTGCTGTACCTCTCTTGCCTCTTTCTGCGCCTTTCTCCCTCTCTCTGAACCTCACTCTCTTCTTTCTGCACATCTCTTGCCTCTTTAAGATGCTTTTAATGCAATCAGCCCATAAGGGACTGGCTTCATATGATGTTTACTTGTATCTATCTCAGAAAGGTTTGGTAGGGTATCTTTGCTTAAGTGAGGCAAAGAATAAAGTATAATATTGCTCCGGATACGTATGGTACTCTTTTTGGTAATACAGTTTCCCCCTCTGGAATGACAATAGGGCAGCATCAATTTATATTAATTTGATCTGCAGTGGCAAGACCCTTACTCCTGGCCAATTAGAAGTCTGATAGAGTTCCCTCAGCTTCCCTGTGAATTTGCAAGCTGCATAAACGTTATGCTTGTGAAGTTTTGTATGCAAGAAAAGTGGGGTTTAATGTACGTATGAACATAATCCGGAGGTATTGGGAGAATCAAGTTTGCAAAAAAACAATATTTTTAAGCAAAATCATGGTTAGAATTTTTAAATGAAGGAATTTTTGTTTAAAATTATCGTTGATGTATAATGTGGTAAGCAATAGCAAAGCTTTCTGTCTTGTATGAACCATGTTTTAAGTATAGTCATGTACAGAATTATCAACTGAAGGCACTATTTTTTTAAATTATGTTTGATGTATAATCAATTGTGCTGCTACGTCTAGGGAAAAAAAATTAAACACAATAAATGAAGGCATTACATAGTGAAGCATAACCAGCCGCCCTGCATAATACCAAACTTTTTTACCCAAGTTATCTACTATTTTATTTCATGCTATTAGAGGATAAAGATGATTTTTCCTTATTTTGATAGTTACAATTGAGGTTCGAATGATTGATGCTGCTTGGAGTGTAGAAATGCACCTGACTTTGTATATGTTATTTGTCATTGAGCATGGCTGGGTATTATCCTAAAAGTAAATTGTAGGAAAGTAGGATCTGCTTCTTTGGTTACTCCCACTTTTTGCTTGATGTGATGCTGTTACTGACTAGCCAGACTGGAATCCTGCCAATCAGGACCCCAGTCTATCTGCTTTCTCCCTAAATTGTTATGTTCAGTACTTAGGTACATCCCAGATTGAATATTGGGGTACTCCTAAAAGTCCCTGGTATATGGTACTTAGGTACCCAGGGCATAGGTACCCCAGAGGTCGTCCATGGGCTGAAGCATGCATTATGCCATCCATGGGAGACCATGCAAACTTTAACTACAGGCCTGCCATTTCAGCCTGTGTAAGCTAGTGCTAGCACCACTTAAAAAAGATATAGGTTTTCTATATCTAAGGTCAATGCACTTAAAACCTATAAGTTACCCCCATAGCAGGCCTTTGCAATCCTAAAGGCAGGGTGCTTGGTTCTAAGTGAGAAGGTGCCCCTGCATGAGCATGACACCCTTACAGCCTAAGGAGTCCCCTCTCCAGGGTTGTAAGTGAAGCAGCCTTATACCATATAGAGCATATTAATTACGCGATGACCATCTCGAAACTGGCTGCAACGAAACCCATCATGTTGGAATCATACCCCCTAAACTGTAAACGGTGTGGGAGGTACAATTCCAAGCATCATAAAGGGTCTCCATTAGGCTCTTGGTGCTCCCAGTACCAGTGTTCCAGACCTGGACAGCACAAAATGGTTGCTGCCAACCAGAAGCACGTTTATGCCCTCCTGCTGCTGAGCCAAGTTTGATCAGGGCAAGGCAAAACAATAGGTATCCTGACACAGGGAGGTGTGACCACCTCCCAGACAGGATTTAGTGTATTTGGCCAGGGTAGGTGTGCTTGCGAGCCACTTAGTCTACAGGAGGGGCACACTTGGTGTCCCTGTGGGATGTATGATGTTACAACGCATGCTTTTACAACGCATGCTGTTACAACAAAATTTTTACAACGCAAATGCAGTGACAACGCAAGTCTTTACAACGCGAGTCTTTACATCGACTTGCACTAGATGGCGTGCTAACATTAAAAAAGTGTAATTTACTATTCTAACTCCAGTCCACGTAACAGTAGGGAAGGTGTTTGGATAGTAAACTACACTATTTTTAATGTTAGCACGCCATCTAGTGCAAGTCGATGTAAAGACTTGCGTTGTAATGTCATGCGTTGTCAATGCATTTGCGTTGTAACAGTTTTGTTGTAATGTAGTGCGTTGTAAAAGTTGCGTTGTAAAGGTTGTTCCCCATCCCTGTGCATAGTCTAGTTCAAGCCAGTCCTGGGAGCCGTTGGCTCTGCTCACGCATGAAACTGGGCAAAGGACATGGGAGTAACCTCCCCACTGTCCAGACACTCCCCTGGGAGGGTCCCCTGAATCATCCCAAACCTTTCCCAAGGGTATTTAACGGCTTACCTGGGTGTAGGTCCCTAGGTTTATCATGGGATAAGATTTAGATCAGAAACCTCTTCACTTCTACCATCTGGGCACTTTTGAATTCGTTTGGGCTCAACTTTGTCTCCATTGCAGTCGGCTGCATCATCTGTGCCTGTGCACTATACATGAACCTTCCAAGGCCTGTGTGCATCCAAGACAATCAAAGAAATCTCCCTTAGAGTGGGAGAGCCACTTCCCTGCTTCTGCAGGCACTGTAACAAAGCTGACCTGTCTGCTGATCCTGTGCTCCCACGGACTCCAAAAGGCTCAACAACACAGATGGTGATTTTCCACAGCTCTCGAGGCCTGCCCTGCCATCTGACTAAGATTGAGGCCAGTATTCCTTGTAGAAGTTGCAGTAACCAAACTCCTGTGCACTGCGTCAACTTGCCATTGCAAAGGCTTGTTGGCCTCCTTCCAAGAAGATCTCTGGGCTCCATATTGCCCCAACCTTGAGCATCTCCTGTGACCACAATCTTGGGCCACATTGCATCACGTGCATCGTAGACTGCTTCTTTTGGTGAGCTGCCTCTCGTGACTCCAGTGCCTCCCACCTGTGGATCCATTTGAGGGTCACCTTTGTTTATTTTGAGCTCTCCTGACTGCTCGAGCCTGCCCTGACTCCCCTGCTTGTGGTGAGTCCACTGGACTTTGCTGGTTTCCACATTGCTCCTTCTTCAGCTACTGCATTTTTTGCATTTGCCAAGGCTTGTTGGTGCTCCTGCTGGACACCGACCCCTCAGCACTCAACATTCTTTGTGTGACAGCTTGTGTATGGCTCCTGGTCTTTCTCAGCATCGCCTGGTCCTCACAGCTGCAGAGACAAGGTCCTAGTCAACTTTCCTGCAACACCCAACATCTGAGGGCATTTATCTTCCAAGTCTCCTGGTCACTCTTGAGTGACATAGACTCTGTTCCTTCTGCTTACAGGTATCTCTCAACTTGAATCCAACTTTGGATTTCACCAGACACTTTCTCCTTCTTTAGCAGTGGCACTTTCCTGAAGTCCTCCATTGGGTTTGACATTGGTTTCCGACACCACTTTACACATATGCACCTGGCTTCCTTGGTGTAGGTAACGTGGGTAATAATAATAATAATAATATCACTTATAAAGCACCTGGTTAAACCAACTGGTGTGTTCCCATGCTGAGACCACTCTTCCAAGCGAAAAGAAGAAAGGGAGAGGTGAGCAGGTCAGGAAAACACGGAAGATGGATCGACAGAGAACTCAAAGGTGGAAAAGCCAGGTTTTTAATCCTTTCCAGAAAAGGGTCTCCGATGACTCTGTATGGAGAAAGAGGGGCAGTGCATTCCATTATTTTGCTGCAAAGTAGCTGAATGAGCGCGCACCCATTCTTGCTCTTTGGACTTTGGGAATTTTGACCAAGTTAGTTCCGGATGATCTGAAATGACGTACTGGGTTATAAGGGACAAGTAGGTCCCGAAGGTAAAGTGGACCTTTGCCCTGCAGGCTACGGAGGCAGATGCACAGGGCCTTAAAAAGGATCCTTTTGTTTATAGGCAATCAATTTAAGGAATCAAGAGCTTTCCTGGAGGAAGCTTTCCTGTGTAGGTTCAGAACTAAGTCGGCTGCTGCATTCTGGATACATTGTCACCTATGGAGACATTTTTTAATTGCTCCTAAATATAGGACATTTCCGTAGTCCAACTGATATGTTACAAGGGCATGGACCAGGATTTTCCTGGCAGAAGTAGGGAGAATGTCCAGAGTTTTCCTTAACATTTTAAGAGTTCCAAAATACTTTCCCGCAAGCTTCCTGGTGTGTATCTCAAAGAAGAGGGTAGGATCCAGACAAACTCCTAAGATTTAGCCTCTTTTTAGGGGTTAGGCACAGGGCCCAAGATCCTTGGCCACCATGCTGAGGACCATATAGAGGGAGATTTCCCTACTACCAGGATCTCTGTTTTACTGACATTCAGTCCAAGGCAGTTATTTGCCATCCAAAGAGCCAGGTCCTTCAGGCAGGACGCAAACTTACTGGCTGATTCCACGGAATTATGGGACAGAGTGACAACCAGCTGCATGTCATCCGCATGGGACACAATGGTTTTCCACAATCTCCGCCAAGGGTGCGATGTAAAGATTAAAAAGAGTTGGGCTGAGAATTGAGCCCTGCAGAACACCCTTAGGGAGAGCAATGTTTTTGGTGATATGTGGATGCTGCGTGACTTGGAAGCTACAATCCTGCAGGAAGGAAGTCATCCATTTTAAAGTGACTCCGTTCAATCCACCTAATCTAAGGTGATTTAGGAGTAGTTTGTGGGATACCATATCAAAGGCTGCACTGAGGTCCAACAGGACCAGTACGATCGGCATGCCTTGGTCCACACGCCTACATTTTGTCTCAGTGGCAAAAAGCAACACAGACTCCGTAGAATACGTAGCTCTGAAGCCTGATTGCGTAGGGTGGACGTAGATTGTGCTGATTAATATGTGCAACCAATTGTGTATTCACTTACTTTTCTGCTATTTAAGAGAAATAAGGTAGGAATGAAATAGGGTGCAGGTTCTCCAAAAGATTCATATCTGCTGTAGGTTTTTTCTTAAGAGGGAGAA